>NC_044559.1:29664472-30264472 GCF_007565055.1 Rhinopithecus roxellana
TGAGAGATGAGAGAGAGAGAACGAAAGAAAAGAAAGAACGAAGAAAGATAAAGTAAAAGAAAGAAAGACAAAGAAAGAAAGAAAGAAAGAAAGAAGAAGGGAAAGAAAGACGAAAAGAAAGAAAGAAAAGAAAGAAGAAAAAGAAGAAAGAAAAGAAAGAAAGAAAGAAAGAAAGAAAAGAAAAGAAAAAGAAGAAGAAAGAGAAGGAAAGAAAAAAAGAAAGCCTGGGCACAGTGGCTCACACCTGTAATCCCAACACTTTGGGAGACAGAGGCGGGCAGATCACGAGGTCAGGAGTTCCAGAACAGCGTGACCAACATGGTGAAACCCTGTTTCTACTAAAAATGCACAAATTAGCTGGGCGTGGTGGTACGTGAGCCTGTAGTCCCAGCTACTCAAGAGGCTGAGACAAGGGAATGGCTTGAACCCAGAGGCAGAGGTTGCAGTGAGCAGAGATCGCGCCACTGCACTCCTACCTGGGCAACAGAGCAAGACTCTGTCTCAAAAAAAAAAAAAAAAAGACAATACAAATACGAATGAAGAGGGGGAGAAAGAGGAGGAGCAAGAGCAACTATTGCTGCGAATCCAGTAACCATTCCATCAGTGTGGTCGCATACGTCCTGCAAGACCCTCCTTCTGCAGGTGCTGCATTGGGTGCTCGAAGGATTCAAAGATGAGACTGGCCCTCAGTGGGTTTGCAGGCCAGAAGGGAGATGACACCTGTTTATCAGTAACTGTAACACATGGCAATGCACACCAAAGAGCAGCAGGTAAAATGCTGGTGGTCCCAGGTGGGAGGAGATTGCCTCAAACCTGGGATGGGTGAAGAAGAATGGGGAAGCCTGCAGGGACAGGCGGCTCTTGTGTTTAGCCTCCAGCATCCGTCCTGGCAGCCCCTGGACTCTGGCCAGCCACTGGTCTCTGGACTCAGGATGTTGACGTTTCTCATGATCAAGCTTCTTTAACCTTCACTGTCAAAGGTGGGGCCCCAGCACAGGCCTCGGGCCCAGGGCTCTCAACTGACACCCCAGTCCTGAGAACCAGAGCATTGCCTCATGCCTCACGCTTCCCAGCACCAGAGCCCAGACCCAGGTCGCATGCCCCGACTGCTGAAACATCAGCAGGCACCCACCTCCAGTAAGGGCTGCCCATCCAGGAGGACTCGTGCTGGTGCCTGGGGACAGCTCCACCAGCCTGGCTTAAAAGCCTGGCACCCTGAAGACCCTGTGTGATCTCTAAACACAGGGCCTGCTGAGTCATAGGTGCCCCAGACAAGAGGAATGGATCGTGGCAACTCATGAATACCCTGGTGCTGGAAAGATGAAAGTAAACTGGAATGGAACCAGAGTGATCCAAAACCTCAACAGAAAGAGCAGTGCCTGAGACTCAAATGGGGGCCTTTGTGGAAACGAAGTCAAGGGCTTGAACGTTCTTCTGTTTTCACTGTGATTAAATAGAAACTTTTGTATGTTGTGGTGTATACTTCCTTAATGTTGTTTAGGAAAATTTGAACAAATACGGCTGCAGAAAAAAATAAATAAATAAAACTTCTGCACAAAGGAGATCACAATTCAAATAAAATGTCAAACCAGGAAAATCACTATCTTTACTACATAACTATTCCAAGCAAGAAGAAATAGATGCCCAGTCTTTTTAAATTGCGAAATGCAAGAAGAAGCAGTTCTTTGAGTAGAAATAGAAATGACCAGTAAGTATTTGTTTGAAATCAACCTCCCTAGTAATCAAAGAATTTCACATTAAAGCAACTTTTAGACATAATTTTTCACCTACAGGAAGGCTTAAGAGATGGAAAAGATGCAGGTTGCAAGGACAGACACTTTCATGTATCTCTGATGGAAGTGAAATTTGCTCAGCCATTCTACATGGCGGTTTACAACATATGTCAAGCATCATTTTGAAATGTGTTTTACTTTTGCCCCAGCAACTTTACATCTAGGATTTGTCCTATGGAAAGGAGTATGGGTGTGCAACACAACTTATTTATAAAGCACATTTACTGCATTATACATTATAACAGTGAAAGACAGGAAACCATCTAAATGACCAACAGTGAATTAACTAAAAATAAAGAGCCGAACAATAAAATAGTATACACCATTAAACTTTCAAAAAAAGTGTAATGACATGGAAAGATGTTCACAGCAAACTAAGTGAAGAAAAGCATATTGCAAAAGAGTGTGGTATGGTGACATTTTTGTTAAAAAGAAAAAATCCCAAATGGTAATTATACAGAAAAGCCTCTGGAAATATAAACTCCAAGATGTTAATGGAAGTTGTTTCTGAATAGGTGGAATTGTGTGCTTTGTAAAATTCTGTTTTTTCCATTTACTTACATGATTTGATTTTTCTGCAGTGATCATGTATTTCTTAGCTAAGAAGAAAAGATTATTTTAATAATAAAAACACATACACAAACAAGACTGGGAATAACACATGTGACCAAGAGAAAACATGTCAAAGATAGCAAAGGCAGAAAGAGCACATATAAATGCATATGGAATAGAAAATTATATAACAGACCTGTCAACAAAGATGAATATATTCCTAGTGAGAAAAGACATGGAAAAATGTTCAGTATTGTTTTTCTGTTTTTTTGTTTTTTTTATTTTTTTGTGTTTTTTTTTTGAGACAGAGTCTTGCTCTGTTGCCAGGCTGGAGTGCAGTGGCACGATCTCAGCTCACTGCAACCTCTGCCTCCCGGGTTAAAGTGATTCTCCTGCCTCAGCCTCCTGTGTAGCTGGGACTACAGGTGTGCGCCACCATGCCCAGCTAATTTTTTGTATTTTTAGTAGAGATGGAGTTTCACCATGTTGGCCAGGATGGTCTCAATCTCTTGACCTCGTGATCCGCCCACCTCGGCCTCCCAAAGTGCTGGGATTACAGGAGTAAGCCACCATGCCCGGCCTCAGCATTGTTACAAATGGAAAAAACGGCAAAATTAATAAAGGGAAGGAATAATTCTCCAATTTTCAATTCATTAAAGCACTCAAGTTTTAAAAACACATAACTTTTTCATTGAAAAGTGTTATATTAAATTAATTTTAAAAGGAAATATCACTCTTACCCCTAAATATGTACAATTATTATGTGTCAATTAAAAATAAATTCAATTGATGCCAGGCACAGTGGCTCATGCCTGTAATCCCAGCACTTTGGGAGGCCAATGGGGACAGATCACCTAGGTCAGGAATTCAAAACCCAGCCTGGCCAACGTGGTAAAACCACATCTCTACTAAAAACACAAAAATTAGCCAGGCATGGTGGCATGCGCCTATAGTCCCAGCTACTCAGGAGGCTGAGGCAGGAGAACTGCTTGAACCCAGGAGGCAGAGGTTGCAGTGAGCTGAGATGGCACCACTGCACTCCAGCCTGGGTAACAGAGTGAGACCCTGTCTCAAAAAAAATCAAAAAGAAAAAATAAATAAATTAAAAAGTTAAAAAAGCGTTATACAAGTACTTTGTTTCAAAAGTTTAATCAACATAAAATGTTCAAAGACGCACACCAAATCCTACAATCCAGAAATCGTAAGATTAGTATCTTGTGAACATAATCCTGAATTTCTCTAAGGATAAAGAGTGTGTAGAAATAATTTTATAACATTTTGGTTCTTGTTTTTCTCTCTGCTGTGTCCTAGTCCCCAGAACAGTGTCTGGCACACAGAAAGCTCTAAATATAAATTAAATGATTAACAGACGAGTACCATATCATAAAGCCATATTAGAATAAAAAGAATTTAAATTCTTTATAAAATTTAAATTAACTTAAATTTTATGGAAGATAAAAAAGCTGAAGGGATTTCTGAACTTAAAATAAATTGTTATTTCCAAAACAAATAAGGTTGGCCTTCTGGGTCCATGGGTTCTGCATCTGTGGATTCAATGAATCGTGGATCAAAATTATTCAGAAAAAGAAAATTCCACATAGTTTCAAAAGCAGGCCTGGTGCGGTAGCTCACGCCTGTAATCCCAACACTTTGGGAGGCTGAGATGGGTGGATTACTCAAGCCCAGGAGTTCAAGACCAGCCCGGGCAACATGGCAAAACCCCATCTCTACAAATAATACAAAAATTAGCCAGGTGTGGTGACATGTGCCTGTAACCAGCTACTAGGAGTTGGGAGGGTGCTGAGTTAGAAAGATCACCTGAGTCCAGGAGGCAGAGGTTGCCTCATGCCACGGCACTCCAGCCTGGTGGACAGAATGAGACCCTGTCTCAAAGGAAAAAAAAAGTTTTGCAAAGCAAAACTTAAATTTGTCATGTGTTGAGTACTATGTTGAATCTATGCAAATGAAGTGATGTCGGCATTAGATTAGGTATTACAAATAATCTAGAGACAATTTAAAGAATGTGCATAGGTTATATGCAAATACTATGCCATTTTATATCAGGGCCTTGATATAAATCCAAAGGGGTCCTGGAACCAATTCCCCACAAATACTGAGAGATGACTCTTCATACTTACAAATTCTCCCAAGATTCAGAAAAATAGTACTTAAAAATCATGAAGGCATTGGAGTCATTAGCTTTTTTTCAAATTTTTGTTTTAATTTTGATTTATTCTTCTTAAAAAAAGAAAGAGGAAATTTGCCATCATCTTCTCCCTTCTCCTTTTCCCCACTACCTGGTTTTTGTTAAGTGTGTTGCATTTCCAAGTTCCTCATTTTATTTATTTATTTATTTATTTATTTATTTATTTATTTAGACAGAGTCTTGTTCTGTCACCCAGGCTGGAGTGCAGTGGCATGATCTCTGCTCACTGCAACCTCTGCCTCCTGGGTTCAAGTGAGTCTCCTGCCTCAGCCTCCCAAGTAGTTGAGATTACAGCATGTGCCACCATGCCTGGCTAATTTTTGTGTTTTTAGGAAAGACAGGGTTTCACTATGTTGGCCAGGCTGGTCTCAAACTCCTGACCTCAAGTGATCCACCCACCTTGGCCTCCCAAAGTGCTGGGATTACCGGCATGAGCCACCGTGTCCGGCCCAAGTTCCTCATTTTAATCCATCTTTTTGGTTGGCTGGGCTTTTTCCCAGAAGAATATATGGGTATTATAGTCCCTGAACTCTTTCCTGTATCAGTGTCTGCCTGCTAGTCTTTTGCTTGAATGACAGGTTGTATTTGTTTAATATTTTTGGATTTTGCTTTCTTTCCTTCAGTACACTCTAGACATTACTCTATTGTCTTCTCTTAATAAGTCTGGGACACCTGACTTTTTTTCCCTTGCAGGCAGCCTGCAAGTCTGAAGAGGTCTTTGTTTATCCTCCAAGTTCAATATCTTAACCAGGATACAGCTTAATGTCAGTCACTACATATCATTTTTTCCCCTTGATGCCCTTTGATCTAAAAATTTGCAATTTATTTCTGATGACCTACATCTCTGAATGTATTTTTCCCTATTTTTTTGTTGGGTACCTAATTCAAAGACATCAATTATAATTATATTGGATCATCTTTGTCCTCCATAACTAGCATCTCCTCTAGACTACTGTAATCTTTGCCTTTTTCTTGTGTGTTTGCCATGAATAATTTCAGCACTTCTTCCATGGCAATAATTTGATTGTTCAGTGGTATCTTTATTATTCCTTTCTTTTTTTTTTTTTTTTTTTTCTGAGACTGAGTCTTGTTCTGTCCCCCAGACTGGTGCAGTGGTGCGATCTCAGCTCACTGCAACCTCCACCTCCCAGGTTCAAGCAATTCTCCCACCTCAGCCTCCCAAGTAGCTGGGACTATAGGCTCACACTACCATGGCTAATTTTTTTGTATTTTTAATAGAGATGGGGTTTCACCATGTTGGCCAGGCTGGTCTCAAACTCCTGATCTCAAGTGATCTGCCTGCCTCAGCCTCCCAGAGTGCTGGGATTACAGGCATTAGCCACTGTGCCTGGTCTTATTATTCCTTACTTCTAATTTATGAATTAAATCTTTCATAGTCTTATTAAGTTCTTTATTATACCAAATATTCATAGGTAGTTCTTAAAGAATATGTTTTTGTCCAGTACAGGCCTTCGTTGATTTTTTTTTCACCAATATTTCCTTTCTTTCATCTGTGGCTATTGTGTTCTGTAGTGTGTTTAAATATTTGTCATGCCATGTCTTATCGTGTTGTTCAAGTTTAACGGGCACAGCTCTGTACACCTCTATCTACTCTGTTGTTGCTGTTATTTTTAAGAGACAGGGTCTCCTTATGTTGCCCAGGTTGGTCTTGAACCCCTAGCCTCAAGCCATCCACCCATCTCAGCCTCCCAAATAGTTGGGATTACAGGCATGAGCCACTACATCCAGCTCAACACCTATTTATTCTGAAATAGTGGGGGGATTTTCCTTGACACCCTTTTCACTTTACCTGGGGCTCAATGTCATCTGGGCTACAGTATGGAGATAGATTTTACTAACTCTCCACCCTTCCATGGTCGGGGGACAAGGAAATGGGGAAGGGGAAGGTCAGGGGTAGGAGCTTGGCCAGTAGACTTCTCTTGGAAGTTTGAGCTTTGCTCTCTCTCTTGGGATCCCACTAAATGTCAGAAATTAAGGTTCATTCCATCCAGCCATTGCTATATCACACTTCTGTGTGTTTTGGCTTCCTGAACAATGGCAAGCCTTGGCAACCCCTCCTTTCTCCACTAACGTTTCCAGGTGACATTTAGGGCCTTCCAAACTCAAGGGATCTTTCCCCTGAACTTTTCATGGAACTGCTTACTCTTGTTTTCTCTGCTAGAGATTATGTTTTTCTCTAGACTAAATAACATTAGTAAGAATCCTCCAAGTTTCATTAATTCCTTCTTTCACTGGAGAGCGCAGTTTGAACTTAGGAGATGTACTGCATCAGAATTTTCTCGTTCTTTCCAAGGTCATGACTTTTCTTTTCTTTCTTTCTTTCTTTCCCCTCCCCCCCACAGGGTCTCACTCTGTCACCCAGGCTGGAGTGCAGTGGTGCAATCCTAGCTCACTGTAGCCTGAATCTCCAAGGCTCAAGCAATCTTCGCACCTTCACCTCCCAAGTAGCTGGGACTGTAGGTGTGTGCCACCATGCCTGGCTGACTTTTTTGTATTTTTTTCTAGAGACTAGGTCTCCCTATGTTGCGTAGGCTGGTCTCAAACTCCTGGGTTCTAACCTTCCTCCTGCCTTGGCCTCCCAAAGTGCTGAGATTATAGGCATGAGCCACCACGCCCAGCCTGGTCATGACTTTTCTAGATACAAAGGTAATTCCTTGTGTAGTCACTACTTACATTTGTTTTTGTTGTGATTTTATTTCTGTTTATTGACTAATTTATTTCATTAGGAATGGTTGAGGATATATATCCTTCTTCCTTCTGTAGCCAAAAACTCTTCCCTCTGTTCTTAAGCAGAACATACTGAACATAACTTTTCTGATGACTCAGGGGCTTCCTTGATATCACAGTCATTACTCCTTAGATAAAGCTGCAGCCCCAGGGCTTGAGGAGGCTGTGGTAGAAAGGAGGGACCTGGGGCCTCATGACAGAACCCAATCATTGATGCTGGTAGCTTATTGCTCCCCTTCCTCTATTCCATAAGGGCAAGATTAGCCTGTAAAACTACATGCTCTTCTGACCAGTGGGAAAAAATGTGCTTCCCATAAAACCAAATTCACTGGAAAAGTCAAGAGGAAGAAGCCTCATTCCAAGGGGTTCTCTCATTGCAAATTCATTATCTTTACTCCTGCTTTCAGGGTACTCTGATATGTAACCGCTATTAAGGGGTAATTGGTGATGCTGGCATCACTAAGACAAATGACTGAAGTGCTTCCTTGTCAACCTGCTCACTCTTCACTGTCACAGCAATAGCAGGTAAGTCACACCATTTTGAGTCTCTAGGATGGAGGCTCTACCAGTTAGGGTTTCTTGGTTATGAGCAACAGAAAGCAACTCTGGATAACTTAAGCAGAAAAACAACTCATCTGGAACTTATGAGATGCTTCACATATTTAAAAAGAGACTGGAAAGTCAGGGCTAGAAGACAGGTGACTAGGGGAGCTCCTGGAACCTAAGAGGAAGGACATAGAAGACAATCTCTCCTCAGCACTGTTGTTGAAAGGAATCTTCAGGCCTGACATTGCTCTACTCAAGATTTAAATTCATGGAGAGAGAGGGTCTGATTGGCCCATGCTTTGATGAAGACAGAGCAAAAGACTTTGGAGAGATAGTCCTCCAAAGCAATGCCAAGTTTCTGCCAACAAAAGAAAAAGGCCTTTCAGGGCAGGCAGAACCACAGCTGTCTATAAACTTAGCACCAGAAGATGCTAAGTGGTGGTTGGCATGTCACCAGGCCTTCCCTTAGAAAAGTATTTCACTTTTGACAAAATGTGAGACACAAGACAAGAATAAAAATTGTACCTTCAATATTATATTATGTGACGTGTCAAATTTTCTCAGAAAATTCTAAGCTACAATAACATTTTGTAGTCTGAATAATACACCCTGATGCTTAGGTTTAAACCACTAACCTTGTCAAACTACCGGTTAGCATTAGAATAGCTGCCCATTCAGAGATAGCTGGCCATTCATAAAGAATTCTGTAGAGGAGAGCACCAGTCTGAAAAGTTTAACTGGCAAAACAGGTGATCCAGGCTCCTTTCAGAGGGTGGTCTGCAGAGCAGCAGCGTCTGTAGCACCTGGGAGCTTATCAATAACACAGTCTGTCAGCTCCCACCCCAGACCTACTGAGTCAGAATCTGCATTTTGACGAGTGTGATTTATGCTCACATGAAAGTATGAGATGCATAGATTCTAAGAGCAGTCTAGCATTGGACTGCCTAGGTTAACAAGTCATTGATGTAGGAAACTCTTTAGAGAAGAATGTCAGCTAATGAATACAGATCAGAAGGATGGGATGAGATGCCCACCATTTTGCTGTCTGTGACGTTATAATGCACCTTGATAACAGACACTAATGGCTGCTAAGGCAGGTGGAAGACTCCAGCAGAGTTGTGTGATGCATTGATCAGGCTGACATCACCTGGCCCAATGGACGATCTTCACGTCATCAAAAACGGAGTCACCAGAGAGCCTGTGCAACAGGCAGGAAGAGTATTATCCAGAAAACATTATTTCCAGAAAATTCAACCTGAATCAAATCCACTTCTAGCTCTAACACACAGTTTAAAGGAAGTATAGGGGACAGAGGAATGTGTTAAACGAAACCATAGAGATATAATTAGCAAAATCGAGAATATGGAACTTTTTACAAATAAATGGCAAAGGGAAAGAAGTGGGAAACTTACAGATTTGAAGAAACGAAACACAACAACCAAACGCACTATTGGGTGGTTGCACCCTGATTCAGACATTACAACTACAGAAGAATATGTTTGAGGCAGTTAGGGAAACTGGACATGGACCAAGTATTAGAGGATATAAAGGAATAATTTTGGGGGTATGATAATAGTATTATACTAATATTAAAAAAAAAAAGTCCTTATCCGTTACATAGGCTTATGAAAGTAGTTACAGGTGAAATGATGTGATATCCAGGATTCAAATACTCCAGAAAACAACAAATGTGAGGAAGAAAAATAAAACAAGAATGGCAGAATGTTGATCCTTGTTCAAAGTGGGTGATGGATGCATGGGGGTTTATTATACAATTTTTTTCCACTTTTATATATGTTTAAATTTTTCTATAATGAAAGTTTTTTTAAAAAAACAACCTGGGCTCATTTCCTGGCTCCAACCCTCCCCTGCTCTGTGACAAAGAGAAAGTTACTGAATCTTTCTGGGCCTCAATGTTCCCATCTATAAAATAAGAATAACAATAATACCTGCCTCATAGGCATGTTGTAAGGATCACATGAGGTAATACATATAATGCACATTCAATATCCAGCACATAGTAAATACTCAATAAACACTACCCATATTTATGTACTAGCTCAGCTTCTGCACAGCAACAGATCAAAACAAGGCATTTCCGAAAGCCCCGAATCAATAAAAATCTTTAAAGGTGAAGATCTTACCTTATGGGAACATTAGCAAATACAAAAGCTGTTGCCTCTCAATAAAAGCTGATATACACTGTCTAAACATGCAGATTCCGTGGAGTTATAAAGCCCTTCTGGCCTTAGTCCATGCTCAGAAATCAGTTGCCTGCAGAGTCCACAGGATGCTTCTAGAAGGCCATCAGTTGCTATTTTTCTCTATCAAGCTTTCACAGTGGCATGTCTCAGTTTTTAACAGCAGTTTTTCCTTTTTGAAACATGGCCACCACTGTACAACCCCAGCCATGAGGTCGTCACTCCAGTGTTCGCAGTCACTTGGAAGGCTTGGCGAAACAGACTGCCAAAGATGCATTCCATCACTGGGTGGCTGCACCATGACTTTAAAGGACTGCAGCTGTCAAGGAGCCTCAGTTTTTGCATCTGTAAAATGGGCATAATGACATCTTGCATGTGAGATCTTTGTGAAGATTGAATAACACACACACATGTCAAGCACTCATTTCAAGAAAGATTCTTTTTTTTTGAAACAAGGTCTCACTTTGTCACCCAGACTGGAGTACAGTGGAATGGCACAATCATAGGTCACTGCCGCCTTGAACTCCTGAGCTCAAACCTTCCTTCCACCTCAGCCTCCTGAGTAGCTGGAACTACAGGCATGTGTCACCATGCCCATTTAATTTTTGTAACTTTTGTAGACGAGGGTTTCTCTGTGTTGACTAGGCTGGTCTCTAACTCCTGGCTTCAACTAATCTTCCCTTCTCAGCCTCCCAAAGCACTGGGATTACAGGCATGAGCCACCACACCTGGCTCAAGGGAGATTCTTGGTATTAGCTAGTTTCTTCTCAGAGGCGGCATCTTCCCTTCTTCAGACCATCCTCACCCTGCCCCTGCTCTGGTGAAAAGACTTTCACTTAATTACCACTGGCTGCCTCACCCTGGTCCCTCTTTCCCTTTTTTTTTTTTTTTTTTTTTTTTTTTTTGAGAAGGAGTCTCGCTCTGTCACCAGGCTGGAGTGCAGTGGCACAATCTCAGCTCATTGCAACCTCTGCCTCCCAGGTTCAAGTGATTCTCCTGCCTCAACCTCCCGAGTAGCTGGGACTACAGGCATGCACCACCATGCTAAATTTTGTATTTTTAGTAGAGATGGGGTTTCACCATTGTTGGCCAGGATGGTCTCGATCTTCTTGACCTCATGATTTGCCCGCCTTAGTCTCCCAAAGTTCTGGGATTACAGGAGTGAGCCACTGCACCCAACTGGCCCCTCCTTTTCTATTTCCCATCAACCAAAGAGGTACCTGTGGGACCAGCATCTCTTGGGGCCATCTCCCTAAGCCCTCACACATTCCCCACTGTCCAGGTAGCTCTCTCATGGCTTTCCTGTGGCCCTGGCACCTCTACCCTGAGTTTGAAATGTAGCAGCTTTTATAGATGCTGTAAACTGATTATTTCAACTGCTCATAAATTAACCCTCACTCATGATTTAAAAATTCCATTGGAGGTTTCATCACATCTCAATCCTGGAAAGGTGTGTTTGAAACTCATGCAATCCAAACAGGGACGTAGGTTTCATTCCTTGACTATGGAATGGAGGGAATGCTCTGTTACCCTTGAAAGAAGGGGAAAGGACAAAATATATGATTCCTGGCTCTCCACCCCATATCCTACAGGCAACGCGAGCCTCATAAATTACAAGGCCCCATGACTGCAGACGGTACCGAGAGTGGGGTGGCAGGGAGTGGACCTCCAGCACTGCATGGCCAATGGGAAGCAGATCATTCATCCCCACAGTCTCTCAGGATTAGATTATGCATGCTCTTCTGCTTTTAGAATATTCCAGAAGGCTTCATGCCCTCCATCATCTCTACAGTGACTCCTCTTCAGTAGATACTGCAGCACTGGCTGGGGAAAAAGATGATTCAGGACCTGGGCCAGGTGACCTGGGGGTGGGAATTAGTCCCCTTTCCTGTTCCCTGCAGCATGGTGAAGCCTATGTGGCAGTAACATGACACCCCAAGTCACACTAACTGGTTACATATGGCTGAGAGCAGGGACTAAAGCAGGGTAAAGTGGGCCCAAACCCCCCACTCTCCTAGTGAGCCCCCAGGAGCTCCTCAGTCCTGAGCCCCACACAGATGGGCTCAGTCCCCCAGCAGTCTGGGCTATGCCCACAGGGCGGGAGTGGCTCCCACAGCTCAGACCACTACGCTTGATAGACTGCAGAGGCAGATTTTGTCCCAGGTCACCTGCCAGCACAGCAAGGCCACGACTCCTCCTCCTGTTGGATGGCTGGTCACAGCTGCTGGGTGGCCCTCTCCTAATGTCATCAAGGAACAGTTTTTATACCACAGGACAGTAAAGAAGCCCAGATAGGGGTTTTCTAGAAGCTCCCCATGAAGGCCGAGCTGGCCAACACACAGCCCAAGCAGGGAGATAATGTGTGTAGGGCCCTGCGACCACCAGGGTGATCTGAGGACCAGCAGCCTTGACCTCCCCTGGGAGCTTGGAGCTTGTTAGAATCACAGAATCTCAGACGTCCCTCCAGACCTGCCAAATCTGCCTCTACCTTGTGACGAGATCGGCAGGTGATCTGTAAGCACATTCAAGTTCAAGAAACACTCATTTATGAAGCTTGTTGCAGCCAAACCACTCAAGGTAGCAATCAACTCCTGCTGTGATATCATTAAGAAGAACTTGGCTCCATCTTCAAAGCCACTTGGGAACAGGATGTGGGAAGGGGAGCCCTGAGAAAGGGCTATGTCTGGTTTGAATTGAGTCAAATATGGGCTACGACCTGGCGTGCAGAAGCCCAGCTCCTCTTTGTGTCTGGCTGACGTGGAGGTGGGAACGCTGTGGTCCATGGCCAGGTGGCCACAGGTGGCCAGCTGCGTGGTGCTGCTTCAGTCCAAACAAGACAGGTCCATAGTTCCCATCTCAACTCCGCCCAGAGAAGCTGGAAATTCACCTGGCAAACAAGAACAAACCAGTCACATTTTTGTACTGCTTTTTCCAATGGCCTAAATTATAACATTAATAATTATTGTTATTAGTATCATAGTAGTAACAGCTACAGTTACCAAAAACTTACCACGACCCAGGAACCTGATGCTATTAACTCCTGTCGTTGCCCCAGGAGTCCCTGTTCACTAACCCATGGTCCCATAGGTGGCTTCTGTGGAGTCCAGTGATCTATCCCCTAAGGAAGGTTCTATTGGGCATCAAAAAGTTCCACACAGCAGGTGGAGGCGGAAACAAATGGAAAACCCAAACCTGGATACTAACCAAACCTGGATACTAACCATGGAGGAACCAGTGCTGTGGAAAGAACAGGGTGGAACCTCAGGTTTTGAAAAGCAGAGAGGAGCCACGGCCTAACTTCCTCTCCCCAGAGAAGGGAGCAAAGCCCCACGAGGCTGGTTCTCAGCCAGGCTGCCAGTGACCTTGGGGCAGGGCTGGGCAGACAACTGTCTCCCATCTCCATTCCGACTGCTGTCCCCATAACCTCGTAGACTGGATCTTGTTTGGGTTCACTGGACTTGCTGGTCTTCACCCATTTCTGACCTTCAGTTTCCCTCCTCAGAGACATCTCAGTGCCATCAAAGGATATGATACGAAATGGGCTTCCTTAGGCAGAAGTGGGCTTCCTTAGACATGTCTCAGCGCATCTGCACAGAAGGCAGTATCCCAGGAAAGTCAAACCTTTTCACACAACCTTTTAGACACCATCAATAAAATGTGGTCTCTCCAAACAAACGAATATTATTCAGCCATAAAAAGAAACACAGTGCTGACACACACTGCACATAGAAAACATGACGCTAAGTGAAAGAAGCCAAGCTGGACACAGCGGCTCACTCCTGTAATCCCAGCACTTTGGGAGGCCGAGGAGGGTGAACCACTTGAGATCAGGAGTTCGAGACCAGCCTGGCCAACATGGCGAAACCCCGTCTCTACCAGAAAAACAAAAATTAGCCAAGTGTGGTGGCAGGAACCTGTAGTCATAGCTACTTGGGAGGCTGAGGCAGGAGAATTGCTTGAACCTGGGAGGTGGAGGTTGCAGTGAGCTGAGATCATGCCACTGCACTCCAGCCTGGGTGACAGAGCAAAGAGAGAGAGAGAGGAAGGGAGGGAGAGAGGGAAGGAGGAAGGCAGGCAGGCAGGGAGGCAGGCACAAAAGGCCACAGGCTGTCTGACCCCATTGATGTCAAATGCCCAGAATAGGCAAATCCATGGCGATTGGAAGGAGATAAGTGGTTGCCAGGCCTGGGGGCGAGGGGAGGAGGGAAGACTGACTACCACTGGGTAAGGCAGTTTTCTTTGGGGATGAGGAAAATGTTTTGAAATTTCATATAAGTGTGATATAGCACAACACAGCTCATGCACCAGATGTCACTGAAATGTGCCTTTTTAGGGGTTAATTTTATGTTATGTGAATTTTACCTAATTTTTTTTAAAGCAAGTGGGGGAAAGGCCCCAAGAGCCACACATTTAAATAGAAGAGGATGTCTGTCTCTTTGGATAGAAAGATCTTCCCTGCTTTGACTTGTAAGATTCTCAAGGATCTCTCTGGTAAGTCAAGATCACCATGCACAGATGCCCCCACCAGGCAGGGATGGGGGCAGAAAGAGCATTGGCTCGGCCTCTGGACTCGCTCACTGTGTGACCTTGGGCAAGACAGCGTCCCCAAGCCTGAGCTTCCCCGTGATAGGATGGGGGCAATGGGGTTAGTCCTGTCTCCAACGCAGGTAATTCTGAGGAACAAATGGAGCAGGGCCTATGACAGCCATCCAAATACTACTTGGACTTATGAAAGTGGATTTGCCATAAGGCAAGAGCTGGAAGAGATTCTCTCAATGACTGTAGAAGAAACTTACACAAGGTGGATACCAGGCACTATAGGGGATCCCCAGAAGCCACTCGGTCCAACTTCCATCCTTCCATCCTCCTGGGAGGAGCAGCCAGGCTATGCCTGAGTGACACAGTCACTCATTCAAAAAGGAATTCACGGTGCCGATTCTGTGAAAAGCTCTGCAGCAGGTGCTGCAGAAACAGAACAAAATGGACAAAAATCTCTGCCCTCGTGATCCCAGGGACAAGCAGTTGATGTGCAGGTGTAACATGTAACCTTGGCGTTTATTTTATTCTCTCGCTCATGCCTTCATTGGCAAACATTCAGGAGTAGCCACTCTGCTGGTGAAATAAGCCAGGGTCCGCTGTGGGCAGTACAGGGGATTTATGACGTGGAGGCTCATCTGAGCAAGGGGGATACAAATACACCTGCCCCCTTTGCAGAAATGTCACTCTTTTGTGACCAGCATTGGCCCCTCAGACTGTCATTTAAAATGCTAGATGCTTTAGCCTTGGTGTGAACCAGGTCATCAGAGCCCTGATCTCCCCCGGAAACAGGAGGAAGGTGGTTTGGTAGGTAAAGAGCAGATACACCCCAGGTGGCCAAAAGACAGAAGCACAGAATGGGAGGTCTAGAAACAGAATATAATGTCCACCCCAGGGCTCCTGGGCTCAAGGAAGCAAAACACGTGCCTCTGAAGTGCAGAGAAGCAGCTGCGCTGCTCAAAGCCCAGGAGCAGCCTGTGCCAGCCCGGGGCTGCCAGGCTGTGTCCTCGCCTCCCAGCCTGCCCCACAGTCCGTCAATCCCTCTTTTGTGATTGAGGTGCAAGTGCCCATCCCTTCTCTGCAGCCACTGGTGCCCTGAGAGGCCTCGCATCATCTGTGCCCTATGGATGGGGGTGAGGAAAGGAGGCAGCCTCTCCTGCTGGCACCAGAAGCAGCAAACAACCAGCTTATCACTGCCCCTTTGTGTGGGAACAATGGGACCCAGAGAGCCCGACCTCCAGAGACAGGAAGTCTCAGGACAATGACCTTCCTGCCTCCTACTTCCTAGTCTGCATGGAAATGGGAGAAGGGATAAATCTTAGTGCTTTGAAGACTTAGTGGCTCTGATGACTCCAGCAAGCCCAACTTTCTACCTGCATGTTGGTCACCTCTTGGTTCATACCTGCCAGGTGTTCACCTTCCTCCCATCTACGCAGTGTCCCAGGCCTGCCACATGAGCCTCTGCAGCAGGTCTCTGGTCCCCACGCCCTCCACGGGAGCCCAGCTGGCCTGGGCATGGCCTCACATCTAGACTCTTGCCACCACCTCCCATTGCATGTCGTGCTCCCTCGCGCTCTCTCTCCCATCTTTCTCTGCCTCTGTCCCACTGGTGCTTTCTGACAATGCACCCCTGCGTGAGTCTGCTGGGGCTGCCAATCAGGGCACCTCACAACAGACCTTTATCTTCTCACTGTTCTGAAAGCTGGAAGTCCAAGATCAAGGTGTCAGCAAGGTTGATCTCTCCCAACGTAGCCTGAGGGGACAATGCTGCTCGCAAAAGAATGGCATTTTAACAAAGAGAGCAGGTGGATTTGCATCCCTCTTGCTCAGATGAGCCTTCAAATTCCCTCCACATCAGAAATCCCCTGTGCTTCCCACAGTGGGCCCTGGCTTATTTCACTAGCAGAGTGGCTACTACTGAATGTTTGCCAGTGAAGGCGTGAGCAAGAGAATGAAGTGAATGCCAAGGTCGTGTGTGTGCGCCTGTACATCAACTGCTTGTCCCTGGGATCATGAAGGCAGAAGAGATTTCTGTCCATTTTATTCTGTTTCTGCCGCACCTACTACAGAGCTTGTCACAGAATTGGCACGGTGAATTCCTTTTCCAATGAGTGAATGCGTCAGAGTCCCATAGACTGGCAGAGCCTGTCTGCTCCTCCCAGGAGGATGGAAGCAGGATGGAAGGATGGAAGCTGGACTGAACAGCTTCTGGGGGTCCCCTACAGTGCTGGGGATCCACTGTGATTGTTTCTTCTACAATCACTGAGAGAATCACTCCCAGTCCCTTGCCTTATGGCAAATCCACTTTCATAATTCCAAGTCACACAGTGAGTGAGCCCAGAGGCCAAGCCCATGGTCTTTCTGCCCCCATCCCTGACTGGTGGCATCTGTGCACTGTGATCTTGACTTACCAGGGACAGTCTTGAGAATCTTACAAGTCAGAACAAGGAAAATCTTCCTGAGACCTCTCTGCTTGGTTTGCAGACAGCTGGGGACAGTCTTGAGAATCTTACAAGTCAGAACAAGGAAAATCTTCCTGAGACCTCTCTGCTTGGTTTGCAGACAGCTGTTTCATCTCTGTGTCTGCACACGGCATTTTCTGTGTGTGCATACCTCTGGTGTCTCTTCCTCTTCCTCAGGGACACCAGCCCTGTCGGGTTAGGCGCCCATCCTTATGCGTTCATTTCATCTCAATTACCTCTTTAAAGGCTCTGTCTCCAAATACAGTCCCCTTGGGGGGTTTACGGCTTCAACTTATAAATTTAGGAGGACACAGTTCAATTCATAACAACATCTCTCTGCATCACCAGCAGCTTATGTCAACCCCTGTGCCCCTAAAGCTTTTCTTTTTGAGACAGAGTCTTGCTCTGTTGCCCAGGCTGGAGTGCAGTGGCATGATCTCCACTCACTCCAACCTCCGCCTCCCAGGTTCAAGTAATTCTCCCTGCCTCAACCTCCCGAGTAGCTGGGATTACACGCACGCACCACCACGCCTGGTTAATTTTTGTATTTATTAGTAGAAATGGGGTTTCACCATGTTGGCCAGGCTGGTCCCAAACTCCTAACCTCACGTGATCTGCCCACCTTGGCTTCCCAGAGTGCTGAGATTACAGGTGTAAGCCACCGCGCCTGGCCCTAAAGCTTCTTAGCATGCGTGGGCTACAGAGTTCCTCACACCACAGTCCTCATAAGACACCTCAGCCTTGTCTACTGTTTTATTTTTCTCAGAATTTGTTACTGTTGGACACTATGGCATATACTTACTTATGTGCTGTCTGACTCCCTTTACTAAAATGCAAGCTCTGTCAGGCGAGGTGGCTCACTCTTGTAATTGCAGCAATTTGGGAGGCCGAGGTGGGCAGATGGCTTGAGCACAGGAGTTCAAGACCAGCCTGGACAACATAGTGAAACCCTGTCTCTACAAAAAATACAAAAATTAGGCCAGGTGCCATGGCTCATGCCTGTAATCCCTGCACTTTAGGAGGCTGATGCAGGTGGATCACTTGAGGTCAAGAGTTCGAGACCAGCCTGGCCAACAATGGTGAAATCCCGTCCCTATTAAAGATATAAAAATTAGCCAGACCTGGTGACTGGTTCTTGTAATTCCAGGTGCTAGGGAAGCTGAGGCAGGAGAATCGCTTGAACCCAGGAGGTGGAGGTTGCAGTGAGCCAAGATCATGCCACTGGGCTCCAGCCTGGGTGACAGTGTGAGACCTTGTCTCAAAAAAAAAAAAAAAAAAAAAAGCAGTCATGGTGGAGCATGCGTGTAGTCCCAGCTACTCCAGAGGCTGAGGCAGAAGGATTACTTGAGCCACCGAGGTCGAGGCTACAGTGAACCAAGCTCATGCCACTGAATTCTAGCCTGGGTGACAGAGTGAGACTCTGTCTCAAAAAAAAAATAAAATAAAAACAAATAAATAAAATGCAAGCTCAGTGGAAGCAGAGAGCTTGCTTCATTTCATTTCGTTCTTTGAATCACGCCTTCATTGGCAAACATACAGGAGTAGCCACTCTGCTGGTCAAATAAGCCAGGGCCCGCTGTGGGCAGCACAGGAGATTTCTGATGTGGAGGGATGTGGAGGCTCATGTATCTGTCTCATTCAGCACAGAATCCTCAGTCCCTGGAACAGATCTTGGCACTCAGTAGATGCTCAATAAGTATATGTGGAAGGAAGGAAAGAGTCTTCCATTACTTCCCACAGTTCATTTTGCTCACTTCCTACCCCAACTCCCTTAAAACTCTGAGTTCTGCTCATTGTTCTCTGGCTCTAGAACACACTCCTAACCCCTCCTTTGTCAGGGGAACTGTAATTTGTTCTCCATCATTCAGCTCAAAGGGTTTCTTCTCCAGGTGCCTGCTCTGCAGTGCCAGTGTGGGCCCAGTCCCTGGACACAGGCCATCAGATTTATCATATTGTATTGAAATGTTCTGCTTATGCACAGGTATTTTATCCAACTAGAACTGGAAACTCCTCGAGAGTAGGGCTGTATCTTTTCTATCTCCGTATCCCCAGGACCTAGCACAGAAGCTGGCTCCTCAAAGCAACCTACATCTTATTGCTGTGCATGAAGCTTACAGAGCATGACTCATGCTCCAAACTTTAGCCTCTCGTTCATTTATCCAACAAACAATTACGGACCACCTCATAGAATTTCTTATCCTGGGGTCAGTGAATTTACAGAGTTTGTGAACTTGGATGTAAAAAATGTACATGCTTAATTTTAGTAACCTTGAACTAATATTCAGCATTTCCATAAGTTGTGAACATAGACCTCCAAACCACAGTAGTATTAGTAGTACCTGTGACTTGTGTCAGATAGTTTCACGTCACATTATAGTTGTGGCAGGCCTTGTAAAATAGCATTTATTCTCATCACCACCTTGAAATTACAATAGGGATTACACCCACATAGAATCTCGCTATTTTAAGTGTTAATAAAAGAACACACACATATATCACATTTTTAAAAAAACATACACATATATCACATTGTTTATGTTTTGGTAACTGTTTGGATTATATTTCAATATACTTGGTTTCTATCCAGTCTTATGGGTTTTATTTTAAGCATTTAAAGGCATTATTCTGACTGGATCCTCATCTCTCATCTTATGCAAAAATCAACTCAAGATGGATCAAAGACTTAAATCTAAGACATGAAACCATAAAAATTCTACAAGATAACATCAGAAAAACCCTTCTAGACATTGGCTTAGGCAAAGACTTCATGCTCCAGGATCCAAAAGCAAATGCAACAAAAAACAAAGATAAATAGATGGGACTTGATTAAACTAAAAAGCTCCCACACAGCAAAAGAAATAATCAGCAGAGTAAACAGGCAAACCACAGAGTGGGAAAAAATCTTTGCAAACTATGCATCTGACAAAGAGCTAATATCCAGAATCTACAAGGATCTCAAACAAATCAGCAAGAAAAAAACTCAAATAATCCCATCAAAAAGTGGGCTGAGGATATGAATAGACAGTTCTCAAAAAAAGATATACAAATGGCCAGCAAACATACGAAAACAATGCTCAACATCACTAGTGATCGGGAGATGCAAGCCCAAATCATGTGACACCACCTTACTCCTACAAGGATGGCCACAATTCAAAAATCAAACAATGATACATGTTGGGTACGGATGTGGTGAAAAGGGAGCACTTTTACACTGCTGGTGGGACTGTAAACTAGTACAACCACTATGGAAAACAGTATGGAGAGTCCTTAAATAACTAAAAGTAGATCTATCATTTGATCCTGCAATCCCACTGCTGGGTCTCTACCTAGAGGAAGAGAAGTCATTATACGAAAAAACTCTTGCATACGCATGCTTATAGCAGCACAATTCGCAGCTGCAAAAATAACGAGCCAGCTTAAATGCCCATCAATCAACAAGTGAATAAAGAAAATGTGGTATATATATACCATGGAATACCACTGGGTCATAAAAAGGAGCAAAATAATGGCATTTGCAGCAACCTGGATGGAGTTGCAGACCATTATTCTAAGTAAAGCAGCTAAGGAATGGAAAACCAAACATCGTCTGTTCTCGTAAGTGGGAGCAAAGCTATGAGGACACAAAGGCATAAATGATACAATGGACTCTGGGGTCTCAACGGGAAGGGTAGAAGGGATAAAAGACTACACATTGGGTACGGTGTACACTGCTTGGGTGATGAGCACACCAAAATTTCAGAAATCACAACTGAAAAACTTATCCATGTAAGTTATTCATGTAACAGGTAGTGAACAAACACTATTTGTCCCCCAAAAACCTACTGAAAAAAAAAGCATTATTCTGACAAAAGTTCCATGGGCTTCACCAGAGGCCAAAGGGGTTCCTGACCCCAGAAGCCAGCCCTCTTCCGAGACCTGGGTCTACAACCCTAAACAAGAGTGATCTCTGCTCTCACAGCACTGCACTCCAGTGGGTGAGGCAGAGAATAAAGGAAACAAATGCACAGATGAACACATAATATCACTTCACATCGTGACAACTACTATGAGAAAAACAGAAGAGGGTCACGGGCAGAGACTGAAAGGAGGAGGAGGAACTGATTTGATAGTGTGGCTGGGAAAGGCTCTTGGAGGAGAGGATATTTGAGCAGAGACCTGAATGGTAAGGAGTGAGCCATAGCAGGAGCTGGGGGAAGAGTGAGCCAGGCAGAGGCAATGTCAGCGCAAAGGCCCTGAGGCAGGCCTGAGCTGGGCAGGCTAATGTGTGGCTGCTGGCCTTGAGGGAGGGAGCTAAAGTGGGGAACTTAGCTGGGCCAGTCCTGCAGGACGCCTCTTCCAGTTCTGCCATGTCCCCTCCCTAAGTGCTCAGTAGAGCTCTGTGCACGAGGAAAACCACTTGCATAGCCTGGATGCACCTCCAGTATCATCCCGCAGTAAAGGTACCAGGGTCCTTAGGTCTACCAACAGCTGGAGGCTTAGTTTTCAATCTTTATTTGGCTGTCTCCCAACTTGAACAGTTAGTTTTAGAATACTGAGTTTTATTGAAAGGTAACATTTTCAAGTTATCTGTGAACTGAAATTTTTGTAATTCTAGAGCCATTTTTACCAGAAAACTCACCATTCAGTTCCACGAAAAGCTCAGATGAATGCAAAATCAAGGTACAGCTTGGATGTAATTACTTAACTAGTCTTCAGGTCATATTGGCAAGACAAAACGGGGATTTCCTTTTAAAGTCACACCTTGACGTCTACCATTTCCTCACAGTAAGGGGTGGGATGGGATGCACGGCTCTCCATGTGTCCAGAGCTGTTTGTTTTGTTTCTTCTACTCAACCACAGTAGAAAAACCCTGGTGATGAGTTCCATGTAGCAGTCCTTAATCACAAGTGTGTCTCAGTTTTCCATAAACACGGCAACATGCTTTTCATTCTCAGCATGCATATTTCCAATTGCCTGTCAGGTTAGAAATGTACAGCTTGCTCTCAGTAACCCACTACAATTTTCGTGGTAAAATACAACCCTAAGAATTGAATGCCTTCAGGAAAACCAGTCAGTTCAAAAATACATTCTGCTTACATAATAAAAACTCTCTTCCATTCCAAGTGACCGTGGAGCTCTGAGCTAGCTTTGTACACACAGGTTCAACATGGAACTCCAGTTGTTTCCAAAAATTAACGATGGGAAAATGTCACTGCAGCTCCCTAAACTGAGGTGTGCTTCTACCTAATGATCTGGACTCGTCTTATACAGAGGTAGTGGGCTATTTGAATGGTGGGTTTATTCATGCATTCAGTATTTAGTAAGCCCGACACCACAGGGGCCGTGTTTGGGGTGGGTCAGTTGCAATACCAACAGCTCATTCTCTTCTCAGACTCTCCCTCTGGTCCAGGAAATGACAGAAATTCACCAACACCCGCTTCTGTGTGCCATGTCAGGGGACAGACAATAGACAGTCTCACTTATTGTTGGGAGACGGATAAAGGCTTTAGAGAGAGCCTGGACTTGAGAAATGATGGCGCGGACATGGCAGAGGCAATGATTCCGACTTAACGCCTCGGCTTTGATTGGCTCTTCAAAGTCTCTGCTTCTGTAACATGAAACCAGTGCAGGCTTCCCAGGAAGACAGAATCATACTAGAATCCCAGCAAAGCCACAAAGCTCATTTTTGACTTGGGCAAGTTTAATACTTCTCTGAGTCTCAGTTTCTTCATTTGTAAAACAAGGCCAACACTTTAGGGCTGTTTTTTTGTTGTTATCATTGTTGTTTTGTTTTCTGTTTTTGTTTTTTAAAGGAGAGGAATAATGGCTCTGAAGTTCACAGAACCATGCCTGGCACACAGCATTTGCTCAATACATGGTAGCTATTAATATTATGAAGCAAGACCTAAACAGTAACTGGAAGACATTCAACTCTCTAGGACCACACCCAAAGAGGGAAAGGCAATGTCTCAATAGCTGAGGGCAGCCATGAGCACCAGCAGGCCTGGAACGATTCCCAAAGAGATGTGTTTGCTCAAGCTTTCTTTATGGCTCGCTTCTGGTATCATTTCCCAGGCCCCCGTGTTTGCAGCTTTGAGCTAACCTGCCAGATCCCAGGCCAGTGCTGTGACTGCCAAGCAGTGCAGGGTGGAGGGACATGCCAGCGCCAGAGACGGGGGGGGCATTGATGGATGTGAAGGAGACCGAGGAAGATTTTGCAGGCCAGATAGATTTTTGCAGCCTATTGATTTTGGAAGCCCATTTGCAGAACTCATTTGAGGGCTTGTCCAGGAGGCCTGTCCACAGCACGGAGCCTGGAAAAATGAAGCAGAACACTTGTTAATTCCTTCTGTGGCTCTGGGGCCACTGGGATGTGCCAGCCCCTGCTCCATCAACCGCAGGGCTCATTCCACTCCTCTGCTCCTCCAGGCCTCCGGGGGACTCAAGTGGGATAGCAATTCGCTGCCCAAGATAAAGGAAAGGCAAGTGTACGAACAGGCCAGGAAGCCCCTGAGGCCAGTTGCACATATTATAAGTTATACTTGATTCTATTTTTTCTAACTGCATTTTTCTCTCTGCATAAAAATGTGTTTCTTAATATTCAAGAAGTGGGAAAGACAGTAAGCCTGATAAATCCTACAAGCAGTTTAGCCCTCCAGCACATGTCAGTCACTGTATCAGGCCGTTGGCACCCATTTAGAACGACCCACTTGGTCAGTCATGCTGTTGTTACCCAAAACTACACTTAAATTCCTACATTCTTTTATGTAGAGGAGGCAGACTTGAATGAAAGGCAGCTAGAATTATTCTAGGTTATATCTATAGACTGTCATGTTAGTTATAACCTCCAAGTTGACATCTTTGAAAAAGGCATATTGACTTTTTTTTTAGTTAGTTAATCAGTCCCAGGGTTGAAACTTAACTTGGACCTGCTAACTGTTTGATCTTGAGCAACAAAATATCTCTATATCTTTTGGTTTGGTTTGGTTTGGTTGTTTTTGTTTTTTGAGATGGAGTCTCGCTCTGTCTCCAGGCTAGAGTGCAATGGCACGATCTCGGCTCACTGCAACCTCTGCCTCCCAGGTTCAGGTGATTCTCCTGCCTTAGCCTCCCACGTAGCTAGGACTACAGGCGCACGCCACCACACCCAGCTAATTTTTGTGTTATTAGGAGATGGGGGGTCTCACCATGTTGGCCAGGATGGTCTCGATCTCTTGACCTCATGACCCACCCACCTTGGCCTCCCAAAGTGCTGGGATTACAGACGTGAGCCACCGTGCCTGGCCATTTGTTTGCTTTTTTAAGACAGGGCCACCCAGGCCAGAGTGCAGTGCTGCTGTCACAGCTCACTGCAGTCTCAAACTCCTGAGCTCAAGCAATTCTCCTACTTCAGCCTCCTGGGCAGTTGGGCCTACAGGCACAGGCCACCATACTCCACTAATCTTTTTTTCCACCTTGACTTCCCAAAGTGCTTGGATTATAGGTGCAAGCCACTGTGCCCAGCCCTGTCTGTGCCTTCATTTCACCATCTGGGATTGTTACCTACTTCATGGGACTGCTGTAAAGTTTATTTCATTGACTGTAAGGGGCCCCATTACTGAACTAAGAAATAAAAGTCATGATCAATCAGACCAGACCTTCAGGGATGGTATTTTTTTTAAAGAGAGGAATGACACAGGCTTTCTTATCACTTAGGAAAGGGGTAGACAAACTATTGGCCTGCCATTGCTTGTCCTATGACCCGTGAGCTAAAAAGGCTTTTATATTTGTAAATGACTTCCCCAAAAAACACTAAAACAATGATATTTGGTGATGAATGAAAATCATATGAAATTCTGGCCAGGTACGGTGGCTCATGCCTGTAATCCCAGCACTTTGGGAGGTCGAGACAAGAGCATCACTTAAGCCCAGGAGTTCAAGACCAGCCTGGACAACATGGTGAGACTCCATCTCTACAAAAAATACAAAAATAAAAAAAATACGCAGGGCTGATGGTCCACATCTGTAGTCCCAGCTACTCGGGATGCTGAAGCAGGAGGATCACTTAGGCCCAGGAGGTCGAGGATGCAGTGAGCTATGATTGCACCACTGCACTCCAGCCTGGGTGACAGAGTGAGACCCTATCACTTAAAAAAAAAAAAAAGGAAATTATGTAACATTCTCATTTCCATGTCCACAAATACAGGCATCTAGGGTGGAAACAGCGGTGCTCATCTGTTTATGCATGATGGATGGCTGCTTTCGTGCCACAACAGTAGAGCTCAGTAGCTGCCCCCTTTACCACCTAAAATATTTACTCTCTGGCCCTTCCTAGGAAAAGTTTGGCAATCTCTAGCTTAGAATACCTATTTTACACTTATTAAGATAGCTCTTTTAAGCTTATATGGACATCGATTTTTAAAAATCATATACCACTCTTTTGCATTTTAATGAAATGGGAAATATACATGAATTAAATTGACTAAGGTATGTCCAAACCTTCTTCTCATTCAGAGCCCTATTTTTCTCAATCTTCTTTTAAACTAAGGGCTGTCACTGTTCATGTTTTCCCAGACAGTATCGTTCTCTGTGGCTGCTAGAGATATAGCATCCTCATTCTGGTAGTGACGTGACTTTTCTTTTTTTTTTTTTTTTTTGAGACGGAGTCTCACTCTGTCGCCCAGGCTGGAGTGCAGTGGCCGGATCTCAGCTCACTGCAAGCTCCGCCTCCCGGGTTCACGCCATTCTCCTGCCTCAGCCTCCCTAGTAGCTGGGACTACAGGCGCCCACCACCATACCTGGCTAATTTTTTTTTTTTTTTTTTTTTTAGTAGAGACGGGGTTTCACCACATTAGCCAAGAATGGTCTCGATCTCCTGACCTCGTGATCCACCCGCCTCAGCCTCCCAAAGTGCTGGGATTACAGGCGTGAGACACCGTGCCTGGCCTGAGGCTGTCATTCTTAGCAAACTAACTGAAGAACAGAAAACCAAATACTGCATATTCTCACTTATAAATGGGAGCTAAATAATGAGAACACATGGACACAACAGTAGGCAGGGGAACAGTAGGCACTGGGGCCTACTTGAGGGTGGAGGGTGAGAGACAGAAGAATAGGAAAAAAAAAAAAAAAAAAAAAACCACTGGGTAGTAGGCTTAGTGCCTGGGTGACAAAATAATTTGTACAACAAACCCTTGTGACATGAGTTTCCCTATATAACAAACCTGCACATGTAGCCCTGAAACTAAAATAAAAGTTGAAAAAAAAGAAAAGAAAAGAAGTGCTCCTCTATCATCTCTGGGATTTTTGTCCAAGTCTTTGACCCTGCAAGTACTGATGTTCACACACAAGCAGTAATGGCCACATCTGGCTGTGTGACTGACAGCTAGGATGTAGTCATGCCAGATTTTTTTTAAAAAGTTAAACTGCACGTGTGTTGGAGAAATGTGCACGCTGGAGCTGGAATCTGTGAAATACAAGACGGCATGTTGCCTGGCATGGAGGAGTTTTCTATATATATGATAATCCCTTCTCCCTGCCCCGACTCAATTTTTACTGTGCCCAAGTCTCTATTCATAAAGTAGATGAGATTCTTTGGTTGCAAGTCACAGAAACCAGCTCCAATGGATGTAAGGAATTTCTTGTAAAGCTGGAGGTTCTAGCAGAACTAAAGGAAAGGCTGAAAACTGTAATCCTGGAAAATACTGGAACCAGGTCAACTCTTGGATCTTTTTCTTTTCTGTTCCTTTTTTTTGAGACAGAGTTTCACTTTTTCGCCCAGGCTGGAGTGAACTG
The DNA here is from genome assembly GCF_007565055.1 of Rhinopithecus roxellana. Classification (NCBI taxonomy): domain Eukaryota; kingdom Metazoa; phylum Chordata; class Mammalia; order Primates; family Cercopithecidae; genus Rhinopithecus; species Rhinopithecus roxellana. The sequence goes on from NC_044559.1 coordinate 29,691,270, forward strand.
ACGTGATCTTGGCTCACCGCAACCTCCACCCTCAGGTTCAAGAGATTCTCCTGCCTCAGCCTCCCAAGTAGCTGGGATTACAGGCATGTGCCACGACACCTGGCTAATTTTTGTATTTTTAGTTAGAGACAGGGTTTGCCATGTTGGCCAGGCTGGTCTTGAACTCCTGACCTCAGGTGATCCACCTGCCTCGGCCTCCCAAAGTGCTAGGATTACAGGCATGAGCCACCGCGCCTAGCCAACTCTTAGATCTAAGTCATGAGAACCAGTGGACTTTCACTTGCCGGTGTCACATCAGCCGATTTGTTCAGACCTGGTTCAGATTAGAGAGCAGCAAAGCAGCTTTGAGGACGGGCCTCAATTCCGGCTGTGGGTGGAATGGAGGGAAGAGTGTCACATGTTGGATGAATGGGTCTTATTGGGCTTCCTCAGCCTCCCGCAGAGGGTGCTGAGTGAGGAAGTCCATGAAGGCTTACAAAGCCATTTCTGATTCCCCTGGCCACAGGAAGGAGAAGCAGCTCAGCAGTTTACAGGCACTCAGCAGACTGAAACGATGACTACAAGGCAGGCTGGCTGCCTCCCATGTCTGACTACAGCAGGGAGGGAAATAACACGGATAAAGCGACTTGGCTGCAAAAGCGATCTGTCATCAATAACAATGACCACAGCATTCTGGGGCTCTATGCAGTGCCCTTGCGAAAGCAAAGAAAACCTCACCTGGAGGCAGTTCCTATGGAGGCAAGGTGGCAAAGTGTCCTTCTGAACCCTGTTGGGAAGCCGTCCCTGACCCTGGCTTAGATAGAGGGCTTTGTGCTCTCAAGATCCTTTGTTCTTTCTTCACTTTTCACCTTGTGCCACTTCTCACTGGTGGCACCTCATGGCATTACTCAGGAGTCTCCAGAAAAACAGAACCAGTAGGATACGTGTGTATATACATACATATATATAGAGAGAGAGTGAGAGAGAAAGACTTATTCTAGGGAATTGGCTCACAGCTACAGAGGCTGACAAGTCTGAAATCTGCAGGGTGGGACCCAGCAAAGAGCCCAATGTTGTGGTTCAAGTCTGAAGGCCACCAGCTGGCAGAAGTCCCTCCCGCTCAGAGGAGGTTGTCTTTGTTCCGATCAGATCTTCAGTAGATTGGGTGAGGCCCACCCACATTATGGAGGGCATCTGCTTTACTCAAAGTCCACTGATTTAAATGGTTTTTCATTTTGTTTCGTTTTGTGTTTGTTTTTGTTTTGAGACGGAGTCTCGCTCTGTTACCCAGGCTGGAGTGCAGTGGTGCCATCTCGGCTCACTGCAACCTCCGCCTCCTGGGGTCAAGCGATCCTCCTGCCTCAGCCTCTCGAGTAGCTGGGATTACAGGTGCATGCCACCACGTTCTGCTAATTTTTGTATTTTTAGTAGAGATGGGGTTTCACCATGTTGACTAAGCTGGTCTCGAACTCCTGACCTCAGGTGATCAGCCTGCCTCAATTTCCCAAAGTGCTGGGATTCCAGGCATGAGCCATCACAACTGCCCTGATTAAATGTTAATATCATCCAAAAACACCCTCATAGAAACCTCTACGATAACGTTTGGGCATATATCTGGGCACTGTGGCTCAACCAAGTTGACACATAAAATTAACCATCATACTCAGCCTACTGTGAGGACCTCTCTGAGGGCAGTAATGGGAAGCATTTTTACTTTGTTGCACTGGTAATGACTAGCTCAATACATGTTGGTGGGAAAAAATGAATGAAAAGAAATGTCTGCTGCATGTCAGACCAGGGGTTCAGACATCTGCCTCCGGATTTCAGAGCAGGGAGCAGTTTCTAGGGGGCAAAGACGTCCTAAAAATCTTCACATACAAGAAGGCCTGGACCTGGTGTTGAAGGATAACTGGTATTCAGAGAGGTAGGAAGTGTCCCTTCCCCACAGAAGGGAATGCACCCGTCCCACACCCGTGTATTGGGTGCCCACCATGTGCTGGGTGCTGTGTACACAGGACCTGCCATGGGGCTCAGATGGTGGAGTGGAAGGAGATATGGACACAGAGATGGAGGCCAGCTTCTGAAAGACCTTAGTGTAAGCTGGAAAAAGTTCTCAGTTTTTACAAACAGAATCCTGTCCAAGGTTCTAGAAGGTTTATTTGGTTATCCTGGCCCCAACTTTTCTCAAGCTGGGGGTGGCCAGTTTATTGCGTGGACTTCCAAGGACTGGTCTCGCAGACTCTCCAGATGGTTCCTATCTTCAGGCCCAATTTACGAGCCTACATGAGGAGCAAGTGGATACCCAGTCCCGCTGCAGCCTCTGAGAAAGCGAAGGCAGAGGATTGGCCCCGGGAAGGAGGGCTCCCAGGGCAGGAAGATGCTGGGAGGCTGAGCGGGCAGTCAGCCTGCTTGGTGGTAGAAGCAGCCCAGAATTTCCATGGAGAGAGCCAAGTCTGGAAGCAGCCCTCAAAGCGTCTCTTCCAACTGTTTGGGCAGCCAGGGAGCACAGTGCCAGGGGCAACACTGACAAAGTGACCTGGAGGAGCATCGGAATCCACACTCGGCCCCAGGGGGCCTGGCCGCAGGTCAGCAACAACAACCGTGGAAGCAGTAGCAGGAAGGGGCTCTGGGACTCTGGAGGGAGCATGGAGGGCCACATCCGCTGTGCCCACGTGGCGAGCAGCCTCGCGGGCGGGGAGAGGAGGCCTCCAGCTCCCCATCTTGTGAACAGCCCTATCTTTTGTGCCAGTCGAAGAGTCATGCTGTTTGTCAGGAGCACAAGTGCTCGTCTTCACCAGCTCTTCTGGGTAAAACTTATTTTTGAGGGAGAAGTTTTTTTCAGGTACTAAATGCAACCCTTGTTGATCTGATTCCATTGAGAAATGACTCTTCTCCTGCTAACAGTAACATTAAAACTCCCAACCCCTATCGGCCTTTACAATGAAAGGCTAATGTTCAGGTCTTTCTGCATAAGGCAAGCGCGACCTCAATCTGTGGGAGCCAGGGCCATGCACATGGGCAGTATCTTGGTCCTGGGAAACCAAGCTCAGCAGAGGAATTGGGGTGGAGACCACACTTTATAAACCGTGCCCTCTGGAAGGTCACAGAACTTTTCTCTTTGGCCTCATAAGACTTCCTCCTAAACTAGTTCCTCTTCCCGATTCCCCAGCTCTGTTAATTCAGTTTAATTATTTAACAAGTATTTATTGAGCACCTACTATGTGTCAAGCAGTGTCATGGGCTTTTGGGATACATCAGTGAATGAAATCAATACACATCCTTGCCCTAATAGAGCTTGCATTCTAGCTGGAGGTGGAGGTCAGGGAGATGAAAAATGAACAATAAACATAACTAATAAGTATGTTAGATATCATGTTCGAATATGAACAATGCCATGGGGGAACAAAGTAGGGCTGGGGTGAGCAGCATCGGGAGCCCGGGGAGGGACCGAGGGCAGGGCAGGTGACAACATTAAAGAGTAGACAGGTACCTCAGAAGTGAGTAACTGGCCAAGCATCCGCTGCTGGGTTCTGAGATGCGCTTGCTTTCGGGACAGGCCTCCCACAGGCTGCTTACAACACTGCAGGGATGTGAGGTCCGTTCCTGGGAGACACGGGCTGCTTTGGCTCAAGGTGCCCCCACAGCCTTGCTGAACTTTCTCAGAGTCATCTGCAGATTAAGATACTCCCACCCCCTCCCTGCCATCTCTCCCTTGCTGGTGTCAGACTCTTCCAGCTTCTTGCTCTTGCCTTGCTTTCTTTCACTGGAGTGGCTCCTAAGAAAACTCTTGACCAGGTAAGCCCATTGTGGCATCCGCCTCTCCAAGGATCCTGCTAACTCATCAGGTTAGGCCTCACTGGGAAGGTGGGATTGGAGCATTGAGCGATGTGTGGGGCAGAGGGAGTAGCTGAGTTAGTAGTTCCACATCCTTTCGTTGTGTTGGAAGCTGCTCGCTGGCGCCCTCCTCTGTTCCAGAGTTGCCAGATCTTGTCCATCACCCCAGAAACAGCTCCTGCATTTAACCTCTTCGTGCCTTTCCCACCATATAACCCTTTAAGGGTCTTGTTACGTCCCCTAGGCTATTGCCCCGCCACCATTCTCTTCCTTCTCACCCCTGTAATCCATGCTGCTCACTGCTTCCAGGTGACCCTCCTAAGTCATTCCCCGATCTTGGTGCTCCCCTGCTCAGAAACCTCCAGTGACTCTCTGCAGTTTAAGGGTAAACCCCAGGCAACTTAGGCTGACATCTGAGGCCAACCACATCTGTCTCCAGTGGGCCTTGTCAGCACTGCAGAGAGCTCCAGGTGTTAGAGGTGGATGGGATCCAGGCTACTGAACTCTGCCACCTCTACACAACTCTGCATTTCTGTCAGGTGATTAGCTATGTTTGAGTGCCTTCAGTGACGGGAACCTCACTTTTCCCAAGCTCACATCTCCTTGAAGAGTCAAGACACTGGCCCTGGTTCTGCCCCTTGAGCTGTAAGGGAGAAGACCCCTTCCCCTCCCATGACAGCCCTTCACGTACTGGAAGTCAGTGATTCTATCTCCCATGAGTCATCATTTTTTGTCATAACCCATCTAGCATGGAAAACAGATGTCACCTGTGTCTCCTATGAAATGACCTGAAATCCCTGGCACCCAGGCTCCTCTCCACTGATTGATTGCACTTGTATTCGCTTCCTTGGGCTGCCTTGACAAAGTTCCACAGGCTGAATGTTAAACAATAGAAATGTGTTTCTCCCAGTTCCAGAGGCTAGGAGGTCCAAGATCAAGGTATCAGCCCACTTGATTTCTCCTGAGCCTTTCTCCTTGGCTTCCAGATGGCTGCCTCCTCGCTGTGTCCTCACCCGGTCTCTTCTCTGTGCATGTGCCTCCCTGGTGTCTCTTTTTGTGTCCAAATTTCCACTTCTCATAAGGACACCATTCATATTAGATTGGGGCCCCCCGGAATGGTCTCATTTTATCTTAATTACCTCTTTAGGGCCAGGTGCGGTGGCTCACGTCTGTAATCCCAGCACTTTGGGAGGCCAAGGCAGGCTGATCACTTGAGGTCAGGAGTTTGAGACCAGCCTGATCAATATGGCAAAACCCCATCTCTACTGAAAACACAAAAATTAGCCGGGCATGGTGATAGGCACCTGTAATCCCAGCTACTTGGGAGGCTGAGGCAAGAGAATCGCCTGTACCCGGGAGACAGACGTTGCAGTAAGCCAAGATTATGCCACTGTACTCCAGCCTGTGCAACGGAAAGAAACTCTGTCTCAAAAAAAAAAAAAAAAAAAGGCTCTATCTCCAAATACAGCCACATTTTGAAATACTGGGGGTTACGACTTGACATGTGAATTTTGAGGGGAGATACAATTCAGCCCGTAACAAAACCATAGTCAGGTCTGTATGCCCCCAAAGCATTGCACCTCATAGAGAACATAGTAACCCAGAGTGGTTGCCCAGTGCGGACAAGACAGGCCTCTCTGTTCTCTCTGCACAGTGCAACGTGGGCCTACAGCTGATTGCTTCAGCAACCCACCATCCTGTGCCCCAGCTGAACTGATAGTGACCAAACCATTGAGTCCCAGGTTCACAGGCTGTGGCTGAGCAAATGTATTCATTCCTACATTTGAGCAATTAGGTTAAAAGGCAGGCTGTATTGAAGTTTGCCTTATTAGGCTGGGCTGCCTTGTTCCTGCATGCCTGGCTCTTCCTGGATCCTGATAGGGTCCTGTGATTTCTCCATTCCTCCTCCTCCCACTGACATCACCCCACCTGGAAAACACACATGCCACTAGGAGTTGCTGTTGAGGATGCCAAATGGTTTGTGGCCAACACAGGCCCTGGGAGATAATCACTGGGAGCCCCCTCCAGACTAACCCATGCTTTGATCACCCCCAGGGCTGTGATCCACCAGCCAGGGATCCAGCTGGTCATTGCATCTCCCAGCCCAGTCTCTGCCCTTGCACCACATTACCCATGGATAGCCCCAATCCAGATAGACCCAGTTACTGGCCTCCTATAGACATTTCCCTTTCTGTGCCTTGATATGAACCAGTCTTCCAGGAACACTTCCAGCAAAGGGCATGGCTCAACAGGACATGCTCTGGACTCCAGCACCCTGGATTCTTCCCCTCTCTGTGCTATGGTTTCCCCATCTGTAGAATGGGAATAATAGTAACCTCATAGGAGTTTATGGGGATTAAAGGAGTTGGTACATGTGAGAGTTCCAGAACCATGACTCTTCATACTGAGCACTCATTGAGTATTAACTAACGTTATCAGAGACTGCTAAGCACAAGTGTTGAGCAGCTAGCTCTGGAGACAGACTGTTAACCACTGCAGGACTGGGGCAAGTTATTTCATTTCACTGGGCTGCAGTTTTCTCACCTGTATGAGAAATGGGGAGAATAATAGCACCTACCACACAGGGTTGCCACCAAGATTAAATGAGTTAATAAAGCAGAGCCCTGAGCACAGTGCAGGCATGTTGTTCACCCCTGTGTTTGTTGGTCAGTGTTATTAATGCTCTTTTCCCTGTGACTAACTATTGAAACCAGAGCCCTCCTCAAGAGCCTGCTTCAATGTCACCCCAGCAAACACTAAATATCTACTCTGCCCAAGGCAGTGTGCTATTTGTTTGTTTTACCTTTTTATTCTGAAATAATTTCAAACTCACAGTTGAAAAAACATTGCAAGAATAATACAGAGAGAACCTCCATATACCCTTTGCCCACATTCATCGGTCTTTACCATCTTGCCACATTCATTTCTCTCTCTCTCTCTTTATTGGCTGCAGACATCATGACCCTTTATCCCCATATATCTATTTATGTTTCTTAAAGGCAAGGATATGCTCTTAGGAAACCATAGGACAGTTGTCAGATTCAAGAATTTAACATTTATATGTTTTGTCTAACCCACAGTTCATATTCCAATTTTGTCCACTGTCCCAATTACATCTCTTACAGCACTTTTTCGTCCAGTCCTGAGTCCAGTCCAGAATCACGCACTACATTTAGCTACCATGTGTGCTTAAGAATTTATGATTCAACCACAAACAAGGCATGAAGTCCCATCCCTAATATTTATAGGGCCCAGGTAAGATCACTAGAGGAGATCCATATACCATATGTCTAAATATTTTAAGGTTTTTTTTTTTTAACTGTTAGTTAATAGATTCTCTCTGTATACCTGTACAAATATACCTTTATAACAACCTGGAAGTCTGTGTTTGAATGTGGAATTCTTGGACCTCTTGAGGTTCTGAGCCGGAATTGATAGTTGGGGAAGGGTAGGCTCCCGTCCCTGGCCTGTAGCCTGTCCTTCTTCTCTTTCCATCCAACGCTAAAATATACCATATGGGGCCTTGCATGCCCATAAGACACACATGGACCACCTAGTCTCATTCCCAATTTCTGTCCACACCCTACAAATGGCTGCCCTTGGCCCTCCACTTAGACTCAGGGGTGCAGACATCAGTGACTAACCTCAGGGGTGCAGACATCAGTGACATGATCCACCCTTGGGAGGGCCCACACAGGAGAGAGGCTTACACAGGTCCTAGATGTAGGTTTCCCAAATCCACTGAGTCTGAGAATGTTGGTCCCTGGCTTCTGTGGCAGGACCTAACTAATGGGGAGTAGACGGGGCTCCAGATAGGCATGTCCTTCTGGCCTCACAGATTCCTCACCCTTTGGAATGGGGTTCTGTTGAAGAGGCCCAGAATAGGATTATTAAACAGGGGTCCCAGGCTAGGGACTCCCCTTGCCAAAGTCCAAGGATGGTACTGAAAATATGACCTCTGTTTTCTAGAGCTTTCAGTCTACCAGAGAAGACAGACAGGTAATTATACCCATGAGGTCAGTGCTCAGGTGGAGGCGAGCCTACAGTGTTATTACTACATGTTCAGAAGGGTCCTCTGCTTCCTCTAAACTGGCAGTCCTTTACTTATTCCTCTGTAGTGGTGGCAACCTTATCATTTGGGTAGGAAAATGTGTGTATGTATCATTTCCCCCGCCCTTGGCTTGTCTTGATAACAGGAATCATGCTTTTTTGCTCTGCATATCTTAGCACTTAGTACAGTGTCTGTCACAGAGTAGACACTCAGAAAACAGGAACTTAATGAGCAAATTCACAGCTGACTTACAGAAAGGATGGATGGATGGATGGATGAATAGATGTATGGATATGTGGATAGATAGGTGGATGATTGGATGGAGGGATGGATGGATAGATGGATGGATGGATGGATGGATGGATGGATGGATAGATGGATTGTTAGGCAGGAGAATAGGTGGATAGACGGATGAATAGGTATATGATTGGATGGGTATATGTATTTATAGACAGGTGGATGGATGAGTGATGGGTGTGCTGAGTGGGTGTTTAAATGGGTGGATGATGGATGAATGGTTGATTTGATCTTTCCTGAGTAGCAGAAGAAGGGAAGGGCAATGACAAGCCCTGTTAGTTATAAGAGGGGTCCTGAGCTGGTCATGTGACTGGCCAAAGTCACCAGAGGATGTCAGCAGCAGAGCTAGAAAGAAAACCCAATGTTATCGGCTCTAAGAATCACCACTTCTGCCATGAAATGGAGAGCTTATAACCTACAGCATCGTAAAGCCCAATACTCCATTCTCCATGGAACCTCCTGCTGGAGTTGCTGGTGCCTTCCCTGGCCATTGTGTCTATGACACCCTACCTTTTTGTTCAGCTGAAGCACCTGCCTCCTCTGGGAGCCTCCACTGGTTACCCCTCCTGTTCTGGCACCTACAGTAGCATTTAGATGCACAGCATTGCTTTCCTGAACCTCCACTCAGCATATACATCCTGGGCACCTTTAATCTTGCTATCTACCTACACGCTATGTCTTATTTCCACAACCAGATAGGGACTGTGTTATCTGTCCCTGTAGCACCTCCCCCAGAACCTCTCTGCTGCTCAGTAAATCTCTGATTGACGAGCTACAGAACTAGTTAGGTTGCAGCACGCTATGAAGCTGTGAAATTGGGTCATCTACAATGTATCTCTCCAAGTTTTCAAGTGAAACCTCTTGCTACATGCCTACGAATTGTGGCACTTAAAAAAAATCTCATTAGCTATCCCTGCCATCACAGCTTTCAGCAAAAACTTAGAGCATAAAAACCCATCTACCACATGCTCCAAAACGATTCACAGATTTAGTACTGCAACAAAGACCAGGAACTGGCCACATGCAATAAGACAAAGAAAAGACAAAGAAGATTAATTGCTTTTGGAAACAAAAGATCCCCATCAGGAGGACGGTGATAGTATGCACCAGTGGGAAGGCATTTTTAGAAACACCATATTAGTAGTCACAGAGAGCTGGGCCAAGGCTCCCACTGAGCCATCAAAGGGCCGAGTCATGTGGCCGGTAACTGGGCCGGTGGGGGAAGGTCTAATAATAGTCCTGTTCTTACTGGTTTTGCACATTTTGGCATCAAAATGTACCCACCAGGGGTTGCCCCTGGGAAGGCTGGCAAGCAGCCAGGTAACCCCATCAGAGACCTACTCAGCTTCTGGATCTTCTTAGGGGTCCAGGAGGACCCCTAAGAAGGAAGGCCAGGGGGAGAGGGGATGGTCAGTGGCCTAGCATGCTGACCCAGAAAGAGAGAGCAAGAGAAAGCAAAGGAGAGAGAGGACACACTCCAAACTCTCCCGGCTCCCTCCCAGGTCCCTGGGCCAGGTTCCCCCACCCCTTTTCCCTCCCACCGGGACTGGCGGCCAGCTCTCCAAAGAGAATCAGGACAGGAAGCAGCAGCAGGTCTGCAGCTGGGTGCTGGAAAGCCGGGCCACAGGAGGCTGAGCAGGGGAGGAAATTTACTTTGGATGTGGGACCCAGATGGGGTGGGTATGGGGAAGGGGTGAAGAGGAAAGCAAGGCAAGATAAGAAGATGCTCTGATTTAACTAGAAGGGAGGGGGGTGTTCAGGGCTAAGAATGTTAAATCTCTCTCACAGCAGCTGCTGAAGCCACCTCTCCTTGCTCTGCAAGCCTGCTGGCACAATACACATGTGCTCTCCAGGCATAAGAACACCACGATTCAACTGGTCTGTGGTCTGTAACTGCCCTAATATGGCAGCCCCAAGCCACAAGAGGCTACTGAGCCCTTGAAACGTGTTTCATCCAAATTGAGATGTACCCTAAGTGTAAAATCCACACAGGATTTCCAAGAGCTAGTATGAACAAAAGAATGCACAGTATCTCCTCACGTATGTTTGTATTGGTTACGTATTGAAGTAATATTTGCATACAGGGATGAAAAACACATTCATTTCACTGTTGCCTTTTACTTTCTTGAATGTGGTGACTAGAAAATTGAAAATGACACAGGTGGCTCGTATTTATGGCTCATGTTGTATTTCCACGGGTCAGCACTGATCTGTGACCTGAATGACCACCATTACCTTCAAGTTGCAATGACTGTATTCAATTGAACAAACACCTGAGAAGCACAATGCATGGAGGCTTCAGAGATGTTCTCAACACGTGGCTGCATATTAGATTCACCTGTCGAGCGTTTTCTAAACTCCTCCTACCCGGCTGCACCCCAGAGACCTGCACTAATTTTGTCAGAATTGCCAGGTATGGGACCCGGCAGGAGTGGCCTTTTAACGCTCCCCAGGGGATAAGAATGTGCAGTCAGATTGAGAAGCAGGGGTTTAAAACAGGGTCACTGCCCTCGGGGGCTGCCCATTAGGCAGGACAGAGAGATCTGAGATACTATGGGATAAAGCAGTCAGTGCAGGTGAAGCAGAGGCCAGGGCCAGGGAAGAGGGGAGAGGGGAGAGGAAGACTCGGCTCCATTTGGGACTTAGGGCAGTGTGGGATTTTTTTTTTTTTTCGGTTTTTGGTTTTTGGATTTTGGTTTTTGTTTTTAAGACATAGTCTCGCTCTGTCACCCAGGCTAGAGTGCAGTCATGTGATGGGCTCACTGCAATCTCCGCCTCCCAGGTTCAAGCAATTCTCCCTGCCTCAGCTCCCCCGAGTAGCTGGGATTACAGATGTGTGCCACCACACCCAGCTAATTCTTGTAGTTTTAGTAGAGACAGGGTTTCACCATGTTGGCCAGGCTGGTCTCAAATTCCTGACCTCAGGTGATCCACCTGCCTTGGCCTTCCAAAGTGCTGGGATTACAGATGTGAGCCACCGTGTCCAGCCCAGTGTGGGTGTTGGACATGGCCTTGACTTGGGAGCTGTGCAGGTTGAGGTGGTTCGAGGGTGTGGGTGGGTTTCCAGGCATTGAGGATGCTGTGGACAAAACCAAGGCAGGAAAGTGCCCCAGGGAGGGAGGACAGTGGGAGGATGGGAGTCTCTGGTTTACCTGGAGTCCAGGAGGAGGTGAGTTTTAGGAAGGAATAAAAACTGGAAAGGCAGCTCCTACAAGTCCCCGAGCACCAGGATTCAGGGCTGGGAAAGCCTGCAGAAGCTCTGAGTTAGGAAGTCATGTGATCTAACTGGGATTTACAAGGTATCTGATTTGGGGGACAGATTAGATGGGAAGAGGAGAGGAAAGGAATTGGTGGGACAGAACCAGCGTTCTCTTGTGTCCAGCGGCCTCTGGCCACTCCTCCTGGCTCTGCCAATCAGCTGTTGCCCCTAGAGGGTGGCCCTTTCCTCCTCGCCCAGCTCTAGGTCAGTCCACAGCAGGCACTTGTTAAATGAAACAAATGGTCAGAGTTTCAGAGAGACACTGCTCCTGCGGCAGGCTGCCTCCCTGCTGGCCCCTGGACAGGCACAAAAGGTAAGAGTGTGACCTTCAGTTTGCCCAGTGTTCCTGGCCTTTTCCCTCCATGAAGCAGCCGGGAAGCCACTGTGTGTCCACAGCGACCCTACAGTGGGCAGGCTTCAAAATGGTGCCCTTGCCCACCACGCTTGGTTCCCATTCACAGTTTTTGGCCCTGCTAGAGTACTGGAAGTTTCCATTTTTCAGGGTTTTGCTCCTTTTCCTCACAAGTGCCAAACCTGGGCCCTCCCACCTCTTCCCCAACTTTGCATGTCCTTATTAACTTGTAAAAACACCTCATCTGCCATAAAAATAGGCCATGACAGCCTTCTGTACATAATTTTTTTTTTCTTTGAGACTGAGTCTTGCTGTATCGCCCAGGCTGGAGTGCAGTGGTGCGATCTCAGCTCACTGCAACTCCACCTCCCAGGTTCAAGAGATTCTCGTGCCTCAGCCTACCAAGTAGCTGGGACTACAGGCACCCGCCACCACGCCTGGCTGATTTTTGTATTTTTAGTAGACAGGAGGTTTCACCATGTCGGCCAAGCTGGTCTCAAACTCCTGACCTCAAGTGATCCGCTCACCTCGGCCTCCCAAAGTGCTGGGATTACACATGTGAGCCATCATGCCCAGCCTTCTGTGCATAACTTTGATGACAGTCAAGGGGTGAAGGAGTAAAGAAACTTCTCTGCTTCAACTTGTCAAAGTATTTAATAATGCCTCTTCCGAGAAAAGGCCTCAGTAGGCCTCTAACTGCTGCTTTCTGTCCACCTGGGGCTAAGGCCCTTGCAAATGGACAGAGGAGGGCCCCTCAGGCTCAGGGTCCAGCAGCCTGACAGCTCTGGCCCTGCCCGAAGAAGTAAATGCCAAATATGGGGGTCATTATGGTCTTTAATAAAAGCTTGTTGCTGTAACCTGTGGGCTAGGTTCAAAGAACTATCTATTAATTGTATACCTTTTGCTGAAACAAGCACCCCCCCCCCCCCATTTGCAGCGGGCTGTCTGCCAAGGAGACGTTTATCATTTCTTGACGGGCAGAATTCCTCTTGGAACACCTGGTTTTCTTTCCGAAGAAAGCCGAGCCCTTCCCCTGAAGCTAGCCTCTCTTCCACGCTGACTATAATCTGCTTACTCCAGTCCCCAGTGCCTGAATGAGCAGAAACCAGCTCAGGGAATTAAGTCCTGGGGGATGCTAATAGGATATGGCCTGAAGAATAGAGTCCATATCCTATTCAAGAACAGAGTACCTGGTGCGATGTTAACACTGCCTGGCTTCCTTGCTCTCAATTAACCAGGCCTCTGGGCTTCCTTCCTTCTTCTCTATCCATTTCATGCATTGGTTGCTGCAATGGAGAATGGTCAGGGACAGAGAAAAGGAATTAAGCTTTAACCCACGAAGCTGTAGTTAGGAGTAAGGAAATCAAGAAGGAGATTGGTCCCATCTACTATAACAGGCACGGGGCCGATCTTGGTCCACATTGGTCCACATTCTACCCGTGCCAGAAATCCAGACTAGAAGGAACCCACCAAGTTGTCCCAGGGCACACAACACAGTCTGATAAATGATCGATCAAATGCACAGATGTACGTTCCACCTGCCCTGCCCCCAGGGAAGGAATTTAAACTCAGATAGAATATAGTTAACTTCGTGCACTTTCCTTGAAACGTTTGACACACACAGTTGATTCTTATTCTCAGTTTATAGATGGGAAACAGCTTGGAGAGTTTTCTGTGGTTTAACTGAATTCTCTTAATACTAATAGCCCCCTGGCCATCCAGTCAACACATATTTGCAAACTGGCATGATGCAAAATCATTCTTTCTGTTTCCATGCCCTCTCGTGCTCTTTTTTTTCCTGCTCCATCAGTTTAACGGCTGCCTGTGGAACATCAGCAAAGCTCACCGCTGCGGGGTGCAGGACCTGGCAGACTGCAGTTGCTCAATAAACATTTTTCAGTTAGAGAAAGAGGAGACAGAGTCCTTCTTCTTGAGACCAGTGAAGAGAAGGCAAAAGGGCAAACCATGGCAGGATCCATGGGAGGTGCTGTGGTGGGGAACGGCAGCAGGCTCAAAGGGGAGACAGGACAAGTTGTCCAGAGGAGGTGACAGAAGCTGGGCATTGAAGGTGCTGTAGGAGTTTGCCCAGAGGGCAAGAGGGGAAGGACGTTCAGCAAGAGGAAAGCACCGATCAGTGCCCGAGAAACCCCAGCAAGTTCCTCCAAGGAAAGGCAGTTGTTTCCAGCCTGTGATTCTGCACCGAGGCCACCAGCCCCTCCTGAGGGGCCAGCACGTGAACGGCCACTGTCATGAAGCTGGAGCTGACGAGGGGCACATCCAATAACATCAAAGGAGAAAACAGGATGCCTTGTCTTTCTAAACGACACTTCCCATCCCCATAGGCCTCAGACTGCCGTCTTCGCTGGCTCCTGCTCCCCAGGAAAACCCCCTTGCGTGCCAGGTAAGACTCTGTTCCCTGGCCCAGACTGTTCTGCTGTTGCCGTGGGTCCTCCTGCCAGGTCCCCTCTGACCTGGCACACGTGAGGTCTTGTGCTCTAACCCCATCATGCTCAGGCTGGTAATGCTACCTGAACACCTTCCTGGCTTCTTCCCCGCCTCCCCCACCAGACAGATCTTGCTCTGTCGCCCAGGCTGGAGTACAGTGGTGCGATCTCGGCTCACCGCAACCTCCGCCTCCCCAGTTCAAGCAATTCTCCTGCTGCAACCCCCTGAGTAGCTGGGATTACAGGCGCGCCCCCACCACACCTGGCTAATTTTTGTATTTTTAGTAGAGACGGAGTTTCACCATGTTGGCCAGGCTGGTCTCGAACTCCTGACCTCGTGATCCACCCACCTCAACCTCCCAAAGTGCTGGGATTACAGGCGTGAGCCACCGCACCCGGCCATCTTCCTGGCTTCTTTGTCCCTTGAACTCCTATTCCTTCTTCAAGGCCCATCTGAGCACAATCTACTCTCGGAAGCTTTCTGAATCCTCTAAGGTCGCGGTTCTACCCCTGGTTGCACAATGGATCACCCCAGGGTCTTTGAAAACAGCCCCAGATCTGAGTTGGCCCCAGATGCTTGGATCAGAGTCTGGTAGGGCCCGGGTCTTAGGGCTGCGTCGGCTTGCTAAAGCTGCCATCAAAGTGCCATGGACTGGGTGACTAAGACAATAGGAGCAGACTGTCTCACTGTTCTGGAAACCAGGATTAAGGTGACATTGGGGTTGGCTCCTTCTGAGGGCTGCAAGGGAAGGATCAGCTTTGCTGATGTTCTAGGCCCCTCTCCTTGGCTTGCAGGTGGCTGGTTTCTCCCTGTGTCTCTTCACATCCTATCCCTTCTTTGTCAATCTCTGTGTTCGAATTCCCCTCCTCCTTTTTTTTTTAGAAGGACACCCATCATTTGGAATGAGAGCCCACTCAAATGACCTCGTTTTAACCTGATCACCTTAGTAAGGACCTGATCTCCAAAAAAGTTCACATTCTGAGTTACTAGAGGTTAGGACTTCAACCTATCAATTTTGAGGGGAACAGAATTCAACCCAAAACAAGGACATTAAATGCCTCCTGGGTGCTGCTAAGGTTAGGGTCTGTTTTAAGCTGCTAACCAGGTTTAAGATCTTGTTCTAAGGAAGATTCTGTTCTTCCTTAGTGCAGTCAGCACTTGAAGCCACTAGACTGTCAGGAATGAGGTTCAGTTCTGAGAACTTTGGCTTAAACTGTTGCCTTTTTCCTGTTTCCAAGAAGTACAGAGGTGGAAGTCCTGGGAGAAATTCAATTAAACTTTGGGACCCCTCCCAAGTTTTAGCAAGTTTATTTTATATTTTGTGTTCTTTTCCTCAAAGAAGGTCTTCCACGATGAAAAAGTCTCAGGCCCCACAAAACCTGGATCCATCTGACAAAGCAGGTCCAGGCAAGGTGGGGCCAGGGGAGAGCCCTCAGGGACCCAGTCTCCTTCCTGTTCTTCTTTGGTGATCTCTAGTAGGTGACTTTGATCAGTAGGGTGTTACATCATAATTCTGTTCCCATATAAACAGTTTCCCCCAAAGCCCCATGCAAGCTTGTATTTAGATCTTACTGGTCAGAACTGGGACACGTGGTTTTCCCTAGCTGCAAGGGAGCCGGGGATGGGAGCTAAAAGTTGGACTTGGGCCGGGCGTGGTGGCTCAAGCCTGTAATCCCAGCACTTTGGGAGGCCGAGATGGGTGGATCACTGAGGTCAGGAGATTGAGACCATCCTGGCTAACACAGTGAAACCTCGTCTCTACTAAAAAAATACAAAAAACTAGCCGGGCGTGGTGGCAGGCACCTGTAGTACCAGCTACTCAGGAGGCTGAGGCAGGAGAATGGCATAAACCCAGGAGGCGGAGCTTGCAGTGAGTGAGCTAAGATCCCGCCACTGCACTCCAGCCTGGGCGACAGAGTGAGACTCTGTGTCAAAAAAAAAAAAAAAAAAAAAAAAAAAAAAAAAAAAAAAAAAAAAAAAAAAAAGTTGGACTTGTTGCCTCCCTGAACAAAATGGTGGATAATTAGCAGTGTCTGCCAGGACACTCCACGTCTCTAGTGTCTAGTCCCTGCCTACTTCCCATTTATATCTGCTTCTCATTCCCTGAGCAGTGCAGAAGCCATCCTAGAGAAAGATGTGGACTGTGGCTGAGACCTGAAGCAAGGATAATGTGGGAACATCCAGAGACAATGGGAAGGGCATTTCAGGTGGAGGGAAGAGCAGGAACACGCACAGAAGTGGAAAGAATGGGTCAGGGAGGGGAGTGGGAAAGGGTTTGTTGTAGTGCCTGCACAGGGTCATGAGATAAAGGGACAAACCAGGAAGGCCTTTTGTTTTCCAGAAACTTAATTCATAGTAATAGGAACAGCAGACTCGGGGGTTTCCCAGAGCCAGCTTGACTGAACTCTGATTCCACAACTTCCGATAAACTACCTTTTACCACATGACTGAGCCTGACAACTTGTTTACTCTCTGTTATTCATTGTACACACCAGATGGAAAACATGCCCAGCCTCATTCACTATTAAATTCCTCCTGAAGGTACTTACTTGGGAGAAAGCAAATATGCTAGGCCAGGTGTGGTGGCTCATGCCAGTAATCCCTGCACACACTTTGGGAGGCCAAGTGGGGGAATCATTTGGGCCAGGAGTTCAAGACCAGCCTGGCCAATGAGATGAAACCCTGTCTCTATTAAAAATACAAAAATTAGCCAGGTGTGGTGGTGCATGCCTGTAGTCCCAGCTACTCAAATGGCTGAGGCATGCTTGAATCAGGGAGGCAGAGGTTTTAATGAGTTGAGATCAGGCTGCTGTACTCTAACCTGGGTGAAAGAGTGAGACTGTGTCTTAAAAAAGATTCTAAAGTAATACTTTCTTTATTGAGTTTAATACTCCATACCTCTCTCTCTCTCTCTCTCTCTCTCTCTCTCTCTCTCTCTCTCTCTCTCTCTCTCTCCTCCCTCCCTCCTTCCCTCCCTCCCTCTCCACACACAGAGAGAGAGAGAGAGAGAAAGAGAGAGAGAGAGAGAAGGTGCCTTTACCATCCTGCAGACTGCTCACCCCATACAGCTTTCCTGAAGCTGAGCCATCAGCAGAAAGTGTTGCAGAAATTGTGGTCAGTTAGCGTAGACCTCGGACACAACCAGCAGGCCAGGAAGGGGGAATGGCCTCACATCAGTGTGGACAGAGGTGTCCCTGGCTGGCCCATCAGCCTGCAGCCATTTCCCCATCCCAGGATAAGGGCAGGCCAGAGTGAGGCAGGGCCAGCCAGGCAGCATCAGGAGACAGTGGGAAGGATTCTGGTCATCTCTTCCCTGTGGCTGATCGCAGCCTGAGGTGAGCAGAGGAGGCAAGACACACAGAAAAGGAGAGCACTGAGCTGGAGGCGTATGTGGAAGCACCTGTTCTGGAGCTTCTAGGCTGTGTCGAATGCCGGAAGCCCAGGGTGGAAATGGCCCCTTGGCCCAGGTTCTCCACTGGGGGCTGAGACATCATGCACCTTTGGTGCAGTTGGAAAGTCTCCCAGGAAGTGACTAAAGGCAGAGGCAGGTACTAAGAGGGTTCTCTCTTTCTACTTTTTTAGAGTTGTCTGTGAGTTGGACAGTTCCCAAGAGGAGCATTACAAAGCTTTTCCCCCAAGTAGGCTGCTATGATGAGCTATGAATCCTCATGCTGAATTCCAGGGAATGCCAGGGTGCCAGAGGGGCTGACGGGGATAACACTCCCCCTTTTTGGGTATTCCTTTTCTGGGACAGTCAAGCTTCCAGGAGCCTATGCTGCTCATGCATGAACAGGTTCAAGGGAGTAGAGGCGAATCTGAGCCCTGGGCAAAAGGGCTTCTCATAATACTTAATGCGATAGTTTTTGCAGTCATTGTGCAAGGCAAAACCACCCTTTGGAAGAACATCACTGGCAAAGGTGACCATGACCATAAGAGAACTCAAGATGTTCCTCCTGGCTGTGTTCTTCGAAATGCCCAAATTCCAGGGTCAAGGCTGCTCACAGGCTCACCAGCCTGAGAAGCACTTGCCTACTCATGTGAGAGGCTATACAGCATTTAAGTTATGGCCTGGGTTCAAATCCTGACTGCTACTCTGTGACTCCGGACTATTTGTTTACCTCTCTAAGCTTTGGTTTCCTCATCTGTAAAACAAGAGCAACAATAATGCTAACATCACAGGATGTTGTGCCGATCAAAGGAAATAATGCATTTAACATGCTTAGCCTACTACCTCTCACATGATAGATCCTCAAAAAAAAAATTGTTGCTGTTTTTGTTAATATCTTAGAGAAAGTGAGAGATGCCCTGGATAATGGGAATTATTTTCCTCTATGAAAGACTGCCAATTATACAATCCTGCCAAGAGTCCTCCCTTCCTGCTCATCAGAGCACTATCTCCTAACTGGAGGGGTTCATCCAGCTCTCTTGAATGCCTGCATTAACACGCACCTGGAACATCAACAGTTTTCAGTGTTAAGGAAATGTGAGTGTGTTTCTTTAATATGGACACCTAAAAAGCTGAGAGCAAAGACTTAGCAAATGCACAGAAAATGACACACAAATCACTTTGCTTAAATATAAAGAGATGTTCGATCTTATGAAGAAGAAAAGAGAAAGGTACACTTGAAATCAGGCTAGGTCTCATCTTTTACCTCCTAGATAAGCAGGATTCAGAAAGACTGGAGACAACCTAAATGTCTGTTTAGTGCTGGTTAGTCCATTATTAGGGGTCTGCTTCAGTTTGTTATGGATCACATAGACCATGAAGAAGAATGAGAGAAGAACGAGAGAACATCTAGGGTATTTTCTTAAATCAAGGGCAAGACAGTGCGTTTAATATGCGACCACACAGGTGAAAGAGGAGGAGGAGGAGTGTGTTTACATATGCAATTGAATATCTAGAATATCTCTGCAATATTCCCCAAATCAACTAGGAGTGGTCATTGCCCCTGGGGAGGGGAGCCACAACCAGGCTGGTCTGCATATGCTTTGGTATCTCCTGGGTTTTTTCTTTGAAAACTTTTTTCCCGTTGCCTTGGGTGGTGGGATAAGAGTTATTTAAATATGTTAATCCATAGCAGTAGAATAATAGAATGAGTGCAGAGCTTGATTTCAAAATATGAAATCCTGAGTTTCTTTGGCCAGCAAAATAAATATGACACAAAAGCCTATTCATGTACATCAAAATCAAGTCTGTGCCAATACTTTACTTGCTTAACATAAAGTCTGGCAGGAGAGATGCAGAAATCCCTTGCCTGAAGACCAGATGGAATTTTCTAGTTTAAACTCTCTCTCAGTCATTGTGAAGCCAACTTTCAAACTCGCTTGGGGCTGGAGGGTAACACAAGTTCTCAAGTGTTTTCCAAATCCAAGCAGAATTCAAGCTGGGGCCGTGGGAGAGAAGAACCACCAAACCTCCAGGTTAGTCTTGAGGATCTACTGGTCCTCCCACCACACCCAGTGGGATGGCTGTTTTGAGACCCCCTCACTTGTGAAAGATTGTGTTGTCAGTCTTAGCTGACAGCCTTTGTTGACAGAGCAAGCCCTGTTGTCCAACTGGCCTCCCCTTCTCAGGTTTCTCTCCCACCCCTCTCCTACCCTAGCCCTGCATGGGCACGAGTCATTCCCTCAAGACCAACAGAGCCAGAAGCTCACACAGCCAGGCCTTGGGAACACCTGGGGTGAGCTCCAGAACAGGGTCCTGCCACTGTTCCCCACCCCAGTGCTGGGGTCGCCTTCCTCCAGGAAGGTCCTATTAAAAAAAAATTTTGACAAAACTTTAACTCAGTTTATTTGAGTATTAAAGGATTCATGGATCAGGCAGCATACAAAACCAAAAGAGGTTCAGAAAACTGCTCCAGCAGCACGGGCAGGAAGCCTTTATGGGCTGAATGTGGAGGTAAAGAAAAGAAATTTCTTAAATGACTACAGCTGTGTGCTTGCCTTATTTGCATATGCTCTGATGGTAGGTAAGTCCCTAGTTAGAAGTTGGTTGGTGGTGACTGATACGTTTTGTTTTACTGTTTCCATCAGGCTTCAGTTGCTTACATATTATAGGAACCCACAGCACTGGAGCCAGTGCAACCTAATGGCCTCCCAATCTAATTTTTAACAGTCCCAAGAAGTAGAACCCTTGAAGCTCATAAAATCTGGGGAGAGAGCGGGGCAGGGAGGCGGTGGCCGGGAGGCCGTGGACAGAGAGACTCAACACTGGTGTGCCCCCAGGGAACAGTTTACCTTTGTGTATGTGTGGATTTATGTTTCTCACATAGTTTGGTCCAGAGACCCAGGGTCACATTTGGCCACTGCAGGATTTTCTCCAGTGGATCATCCCAAAGGATATTGCTTTCCTCTGACTTGGCAATTACTAGGGCTGAAGGCAGGTTGAAAAGGAGTCATAGAGGATGTGAAGGGTTCCAGGCTTGACCGAGAGAATAGAGGTGGATAAGGGGAGGTGCAGCTGAAGAAGCCAGTGGTTTCTTTAGGATGGAAGGTGGGTGGGACGTGGGACACGGGGGTGGAGGTCAAGCCCAGGCATGCTTGGTTAAGGTACTGGGCATGTTAGGATGATCAGGGGAAGATACTTAGCAAGAATCAGAAAAGTAGGAGGCAGCTGCCCAGCAACCACCTTGACTGGTGTGGACTGAGCTCTGGGAGGAGTGAGTGTGTGGCCACCTCTGGCACAGTGCAATGGGACAGAGTGGGGTCCCCAAGGGTGGTTCCCTCCCCAGTCTGCCTCTCCCTGCCTTCCTTCTACCTGGATCACCCCAAAACAAGAGCAGGAGGTAGAAGCAGAGAAGCCCAGGCCTGAATCCCACACAGCCACTGGCTGGCCTCTCTGAGGCTCAGTTTCTGTGCTCACACTATGGGCATAAAACACCTTCCCCCAGAAGAGTATGAGAATTAAACCAGACAATGCATTTCAAAGCACAGTGCCCAGCACCTAATAAGAGCTTCACAAAGATTTAATTATTATTTAATCATTAGCTGCCTGATAGTGGTTAAGAGGAAGAATTCTGGAGCCAGTGTGGGCTCAGATCCTCTAGCAGTTAATCTCAGTTTTCACGGCTCTGTGCCTCAGTCTCCACATCTGTAAAATGGGGTTGTTGTGAGGATTAAATGAGCAACTACATGATGGAAATTCAGGGCAGTGCCTCTATATGAGTGCTACCTAAGTGTGAGGTAGTGTTACCAAACTGTGTGCTACCACTCCTGAGAGAGAATTCAGTCAGACAAGGCCTTTAGTGAGAAGAGGTCACCTCCCACCATCTCAATATAAAAAATGGTATGATCACCAAGCCTGTAGTTCCAGTTACTTTGAAGGCTGAAGCGAAAGGATTGCTTGAGCACAGGAGTTCAAAACTAGCCAGGGCAATATAGAGACCCCATTTCTGAAAAATAATACAATTTTTCAATGTTAAAAAAGTAGTATGGCCTTCCTTTTCTCTCTCACCAGTTTTTAAATGAGATTGGGCTGGTTGGCTAAAGGCCCTACTTTTCCTTCCCTTCGTCCTGGGAACATCCGAGTGTGTCCTTGGCTCAGTGGGGACATGGCCAGGTCCCCAGCGGTCTGCTTCCTCCAGAATGGATTTCTGTTTATCAGATATTTTGTTTTTCAGAGCAAACACCCAGAGATCCAGGCTCACATTTGGCCACCGCAGGATTTTAGAAGGAACGTTCGTTCGAGCAACGTTGGGCCATCACACAACGTCCTCAATGCAGGCCCTGAAAGGCCCTGGCACCTTGCAATTAGGGAAGTCTGCCCATCCCAGCACTCAGGGAGCTTGCTGTCCAGAACAGGGGCCTTTTAGGGAGAAAATAAAAGCACCAACGTTTATCCCCAAACATAGCCATGCCACATGAGAATCAATCTGCCCAGATAAGTGGAGGTCAAGATTCAGAAACACAGCCTCTGAAAAGCTGCCTGGCCATCTGTGGGGAAGAAATCACAACAGATAGAACAGTCTGGGATAGGGGAGGAGGGGAGGAGGGGAGGAGCCTCATTATCTGCTGATCAAAGGGCAGAGGTAGAGACAGAGCAGTGAAAACAGCTCGGAGTGGAGAAGAAAGGGCTGCTGGGAGGACTCCATGTGTCTTGCCTTTGGGGAGGGCAGAGTTACCCTGACAACCCCATGGGACAGCAGGGATGAAGTAGGGGAAGGGGGATGTCAGGTTTGTTAATAACAAGCCCTCAACACTGAAGCCACATCTGAGTGAGGTGGAGAGAAGGCACATCCCAGGATGAGGTGGAAACAGCATGCCCTAAGCCCTGAACACCGGCTTCGGAATTCCTGGGCTCATCTTCTTGGCCCCTCAGGGGCCTAATCCTGAAACACTGTGACAAATCGGCTCTAAACTCCAAGGCGTTCCAGCCAAATCTAATCCACACGGAATGTCTGCCGTGCAGCTGAGCCACAGCACACAAGGTTTGGGGATGTAATGACTGGTGTCACAAGGCCCCATCGTGTGTGCTGCCCCTCTGAAGACGCCGAACTCCAAATGCTGGGGATTTGAGGGAGAGAAATAAATTAGGATCAGAGTCTTGGGCATGTAAAGGGCTGTCAGGCCAGGACTGTAAATACACCCCTTGCAGGCCGGCCACATTGAAAGGAGAAGATACCACACATGTTTTTCAGAAACTACAGAGGATGACAGACTCATGTGTTTGGAGAAGGAAGAAGGATGACTTTGTTCTACTGTGGTCTGTCCATATTTCACATCCATATTTACCAGGAGGCCAGTGACTCTAGTTCTCAGAATGCCTGGCTGCATCCACTCCCTCCCCGTGCTGGTCCAGCCTCAGTGCACCTGGCAGCCTCTTCCACATCACTCTATGTCTGGTCTGTTCCTTATACGGGGCCCCCATCCTACCTCTGTGCCTTTGCCCCTGTAGTTCCTTCTACCTGGAGGTCCCTTCCCCTCTCCCAGAGATACCCATATGTCCCCACTTAAACCCTTCCTTGGTATTGAGAGAATTGGATGAAATAGCACATGCAAGGTGCCCAGTGGGGGATGGAAATGGCAATTCAGAAAGCCCGGGGTGCTCCCCTGCACCAGGATTACTGCCAGGAGAGAGAGCAGGGAGGCTCAGGGCAGAGTGTGCCTGAGATTTATGGGTAAGTATATTAGGCTTCTTAAAAAGCAGCTGAAAATGCCCCAGCTCCAGGGCAGGAAAGGGAACCCCCAGTCCAGGGAAAAGGGGGAGCTGGGGGCCAAGAGGGGAGGCAAGCTCTGAGACTGACAATAGGTTTCCCTCCACAGACTGGGCGGCTGTCGCAGGCTCTCAAGCACAGAGAAACACAGCGAAGCTGGCGCTGAAGAGGTAGCTACAGTTTCCGGGCCTCAAACATGGCAATTAAACACAAAAACCTTTTTATTTAAAAATAATGACAGATCCACAGAAAGTGGCAAAAACAGTGCAGACTGGCCCCGTGTACCCTTTGCCTAGTTTCTCCCGACGTTTACATCTTACGTCACGAAAGTACAACATCAAAACCAGGAAACTGGGGTTGGGACAATCCGCAGACCTTATTCAGATTTCAGCAATGGCATTTGAGTCACCCGAAAGGGCTCTCAAACACGATGTGACCAGGAATCCCAGCTGTGCTCTCCAGAAGGCTTGGCCACACATGCCAACCCACGCCAGGGCGGTTCAGAAAGGTGCCTCCCCTCTGCCATCCATTCCTAAGGCAAGTGGGAAGAAACGTCACCTCCCACTCCGCAATTTCTCAGGGAAGCCGAGGAGTCCAGGGTGACGGGAGGCAGAGTGGACATCCCAGGACACAGCTGCGCCTGCCTGCTCTTTCCCTATGCTCTGGCGGCCTGTCCTGGGCCTTACGCCAATGCAACGAACAGGGGAAATGGGGTGCTGAGCCTCTGCATGAAAGGGGGCTTGTTTAGTCTCCTACCTGCCCCCTTAGACAATGTCCTCAAAGATCAGGCACGGTGGTTCATGCCTGTAATCCCAGCACTTTGGGAGGCCAAGGCGGGTGGATTGCTTGAGGCTAGGAGTTCGAGACCAGCCTGGCCAACATGGGAAAACCCTGTCTCTAATAAAAATACAGAAAAATTAGCCGGGCACGGTGGCACATGCCTGTGATCCCAGCTACTCGGGAGGCTGAGACACGAGAATCACTTGAACCTGGGGGATGGAGGTTTTGGAAAAAAAAGAAAATGTCCTCAGAGTCTGCCCTGCCATCACCTTGAGAGTGACCTGTGCCCCCGTTTTCTCATCTGTGTAATGGGGATAAGAACAGAACCCACCTCGTAGGTTGATTAAGCAGGTTCAGTAGGGTGATATTTGTAAAGAGCTTGGAACATGCCAGGTGCATAATAACTCTACATATGTGTTTGATAAATTAATCAAAATAAAATACAATATCTGTAAATGATTTCACAGGAGAGCAAAGCTAGTACTAAGGCTTTTCCAAATAGCCTGGAGTGTATGAGGCTTTTGGGAAGCATGGAGGTCTTTGACAGAGCATTTAATTTATGCGGGAGACGCTTTTTGCATGCAAAATTGATTTGATATGCAGATAAACTGGAGTTGATTGAAGATTATTAACCACATGCTCTGAATAGTGGTTGTATTTGAGAAAAAAAAATCAGCCCTCCCTCCCAAGGGCCTTGTTAATAATCAAGTTTTTCTCCCCAGTCCCTGCCCTCCTCCCTTGCTGACTTCTCAACACCTAACCATGACAGGTCTATAAAGTAACTGCAGGTATATTTGCAAGACTGGGGCTGGATTTGAATGTACATTTAACACTCCCTCAATTCATTTTTAGAAATTCTGCAAAGTCTGAAGAGGACACAGGCAGAACGTTACTGAGGCTTCTAACAATGAAATGAGGAGGGCTTTCAGTGGCCATGGTGCAACAATCGGCCAGAACTCTGACCCCAGGGCGGGAGGTGCCCTAGGGGCACATTTAATGGTTGAGGCTTGCTGGAAAGGCCTGCACTGCCCTCTCAGCTGGGCTATACTCTCCCCAGGGCCATTCAGGGAAAGTCAGATATCTCTTTCTCCCCAGCACAGCAGCTGGGTCAGAGAAATGGGAGGTTAAACAGATTTCGGGCTCAACAACAGGGAGCTCCTAATGGACCCTATTCAAGGGGACAGGAGGCCCAAGGATTTTGTACTTTATTATGGTGGTTGAAAAGGAACACTGAAATCTATTTTTTTTTATTGTGGTAAGATGTCTATAACACAAAATGTAGCATTTTAGCCATTTTGGGGTATACGTTTCAGTGGCATTAAGTACTTTCATAATGTTATGCAACCATCACCACTATCTCTTTCCAAAAATCTTTTCATCACCCCAAACAGAAAGTCTACACCCATTAAGCAATATCTGTCCATTCCTCCCTTCCCCACAGCCTCTGGTGAACTCTAATCTGTGTTCTATCTCCGTGAACATGAATATTCTAGATGTTTCATGTAAGTGGAATCTTACAATATTTGTCATTTTGTGGCTGGTTTATTTCTCTTAGCATAATATTTTCAAGACTCATCCGTGTTACCACAGATATCAGAATTTCCTCCCTTTTTAAGACTGAATAATCCTTTGTAGGGATATGTCACGTATCTAATGAAGAATTGGAAGCAAGGACTCAAACGTGTACTTGTACGCCAAGTACGTGTCTAGGTTACTGCAAATAGTGCTGGTATGAGCGCTGGGGTATAAGTACTTGTCTGAGTACTTGCTTCCAGTTCTTCATTGTATGTGCCTGCGAGTAGAGTTGCTGGATCACATGGTAAGGAAAGTTACAAGTTTGCATTAAAGCTTTGTTTTCTGGCTAAGGCCAGTTCTAGCCCACCTGACAGGAGCCACGTGGGCACATGTCACATGGCCCATGTTTCCAGAACCCAATCACGTGCATGGTAATTTGCACCTTTGTTGTAATGGCACATACCTTCTGCCTTAACAGCAGGACCAATGAGAAAAGTCAACAAGGGGAGGCAGGAATTGAGGATGCACATTCTCCACATGGGAAGCCTCAGGTACCAGGACCTTGCACAAAGGTGGGGACAGAAGGGTCCCCTGATGGAGGGTGACTCACGTACACCTTAGAAGGTACTAACATTGGTTTTTCGTTTTTTGTTTTTTGTTTTTTGGTTTTTTTTGAGACGGAGTCTTGCTCTGTCACCCAGGCTGAGTGCAGTGGCACCATCTCGGCTCACTGCAAGCTCCGCCTCCCAGGTTTACGCCATTCTCCTGCCTCAGCCTCCCGAGTAGCTGGTACTACAGGCGCCCGCCACCATGCCCGGCTACTTTTTTGTAGTTTTTAGTAGAGACGGGGTTTCACCGTGTTAGCCAGGATGGTCTCGATCTCCTGACCTCGTGATCCGCCCATCTGGGCCTCCCAAAGTGCTGAGATTACAGGCTTGAGCCACTGCGCCCGGCCTAACGTTGATTTTTCAATGGTTATTATCCTGCCACCACTGCCTTTCTTTTCCCCATTGAGGTTCAGGACAGGTTTCTGAAACTTCATTCATTCATACACCATTTCATCATGTGGGCTGAGGAGTCACCCTCTGTCTGTCACTGAGCACAATCACTCTGGCACTTCCTGGACAGGGCAGTTCTTCCAGGTATTTGGAGATAATCCTATCGCCTTCACTTGCACTGTGAAGATTAAAATAGTTAATTGATTGCAGCTAGAACACAGCCTGCACATCAGTGCTCAGTGAATGCTCCTATTGTGGGGATGAATATTATTTAAGGGATACAGAGAAGGCCAGGACTCTGTTTTCATGCAGCTCACAGTCTAGGAGAGATCATTTCTGGCCGAGAGTTGAAGAATGTTTCGGGAATCACAGGATATGTGGCATTTGAGCTGGATCTGGAACGTGGGTGGGATCTGGTGGGTGTAAATGGAGATGAAGCCCAGCTGCGGGGAGTCCCGGGGCTGGAGCTGGGGAAGGTGCATGCATCTGAGTGGCCAGAAAGTTGTCAGAAAGGCAGATTCCCTGGGTTCACCCCCAGAGGGTCCCATTCAGGTGTGGAATGGGGCCAGGAACATACGATTCTAAGCAGTTCTTCAGGGGACCCTGGTGCAGGGGGTGTTCAGATGAGATCTGGGGGTTGCTTACCAGGTTGGAGGAGGTAGAGTCAGGAAGCATCAGGCTCAGATGAGTCAAGGCCTCATACGGTCTTGAATCAGAGTGAAGGTGGGAATGGGAACAGAAGTGCCAGAGAGAGAAAACAGCTTCAACCCCCAAACTTAGGATGATTATTCAGCCATAAAAAGGAATGATGTATTGATACGTACTACGACACAGATAAACCTTGTAAACATTATGCTAAGTGAAAAAGCCCATCACAAAAGGCCATATATCGTATAATTCTGTTTATAATAAACTATCCAGAGCACGGAAATCCATAGAGACAGAAAGCTGATTAGTGGTTGCCAGGGGGTGGGGGAAAGGAAAATAGAGCATGACCAGTTAGTTACTGAGAACCATTTTTCTTTGGGGGATGATTAAAATATTCTGGAAGTAGGCCGGGAGTGGTGGTTCACACCTGTAATCCCAGCACTTTGGGAGGCTGAAGCAGGCAGATCACTTGAGGCCAGGAGTTCAAGAGCAGCCTGGCCAACATGGTGAAACCCCGTCTCTACTAAAAATACAAAAATTAGCCAGGTGTGGTGGCAGGTGCCTGTAATCCTGGCTACCTGGGAGGCTGAAGTGGGAGAATCACTTGAATCTGGGAAACAGAGGCTGTAATGAACTGAGATCACGCCACTGCACTCCAGCCTGAGTGACAGAGCGAGCGAGACTCTGTGTGTGTGTGTGTGTGTGTGTGTGTGTGTGTGTGTGTGTGTGTGTGTGTGTATTCTGGAAGTAGATAGTGGTGATGGTTGTACAACATTGTGAATGTGCTAAATGTTGCTGAATTGTTCCATTTAAAATAGTTAAAATGGTAAATTTCATAGCATATGTATTATTCCACAATTTAAAAAATGCTATCTGAGCAGGTACTCATACTGATTCACTTTATGAGTAAAAGCTGACTTTTCCTTCATTCTACCATGGAAAATGTAGTCAGTGGTCCCAATTAAAGAGTGCTGTGGTGTGTTTTAAATACATTATTTTGAAGGTAGTTGCTCAGGACCTCTGCAGGAGACTTCTGCCAAAAATTCAAGAGAAATCATGCCTAATGTGTAAAAGATATGCAGAACGCATCACCATGCACACGTGAGATGTACACAGTCTCTCTCTTCCCTGGCAGACACGGTTGTCTTGAGGGAGGTCCAGCATCAAAGCTGTTTCCCTCTCTTGTTTTTACTGGCATGAGAGAGCAGGAGGTGGAAAGGAAGAACAGCAGGCTTCGGGGGCCCCTCCAAGCACAGCCAGTGCTCTGGTTTGCAGCAAAGAGGAGAAGAGAATCCTGGGTGATGGAGGCCACCCCAGATGCCTCCAGGATGTGGCTCAGGGAGCTTTGTCTTGCCACTGGCCCCTCAATCTCAGGGACTCACGCTCCCTTTTCTTTGAAGGGAGCACAGCAAAGGAATTCATCCCGAACCAAGATGCAAGGCCGAGGAAAGCAAGCTAACAACCTGGCTTCTCCCTCAGCCCCAGCCCTCATGGCAGATGCTCACTCAACTGCAACTGCCCAGGGAGCCGGCCAAGACTAACAGCTCAGGGGGCTTTCAAAGCAGCCTCTAAAAGCCATATGCACACAGCACCAGGTTCCTGCACCCACCCGAAGGTGTGATAACTCTACCCACCACCTGGCTAGATGCCGGTCCCCCACTCCAACTCCCGTTTCCAGAGGTGGGCTTCTCCACGAAGGAATACGATCAGGAATATCAGTTTAGCTGCTGGGGATAGAATGCTAGAAAGCTCCGGTGGCTAGAAAGAATGGGTGTGTTTTCTTTTTCTTTCCCCTTTGTAGGATGCAAGCTCTGATGAAAGGGGGAACTTTGATCCTGCTCTCACTCAGCCATCCACAGGGAAGGAAAAGCCAAGGAGACACCTAGAGCCAGTAAAGTGGGAGCCCGCCATGGGTGAAACAGAGTCAGCAGAACGCAGGCTCCTCTGGAAGTGGAAAGAGACTTACCGAGCCCTCCAGAAGGTTCCATTTTAAGAACCATCATGCCTGCAGGTTCTGCTTTGGCCCCAGAAGCCCAGAGAAACCCTGACTGTGCTGTCTTCATTTCAGAGGTTCTTGAGCTCTACTAAAATGGCTTGGTTTGACCCACATTTATTGAGTCATTCAGTGTTCACTGAGCGTGCTCTGTGTGCGTAGAGCTCGTTCCTGTGTAGAGGAGGCCCAAACCCAGCACCAGGTTCAGTTCCCCATGAATAGAAGATATTAAATAAATGTCTGTGGAATGCATAAATGAATGAATGAATGAATGAGAGAAACTTTGTCTTCAAGAAATTCACAATCCATTTCGGATGGCCAGACATACACATGAAAGGTTCGTTCCATGAAATATTGTGAAAAAGAGTTTATGGTGAAGAGAAAGTCCATATAGACGGCACAAGCTTGTGCAAAACAGTGATGCTGTTGGTTGACCGAAGAAAAGCTTAGTGAGAGGATTTAACCTTAAAGGACTTGGAAGATGGAATGTGGGGAAGGGATGAGAGAAGGCAGAGGAGACTGCAAATGAGCAGGGCATGTTGGGGAGATAGGAGTGGCACAGTCTGGAGTACCAGGTGGGGAGAAGAACCACGAAAGATGGAATTAGGAGGATAGCCAGGGCAAGAGAGCACAGTGTCCTATCAGTAGGAGATACTTGAAAGGCTTTTGGGTATGCTACAAGACATGCAAAATAGATTTTATGTAGATTATGCTGATGTAATATACAGGATAGATGGGAAAGACAAAGAAATGGAAGAGAGGAAGCCAGCTGAGGTGACAGTGATGAACTTTGGGCAGGTCTCAGACTCCTTTGAGAATCCATGGAGAACTATAAGCCCTCTCCCCACCAAAATAAATCTATACACACATGAAAGTGTGTATATGATCTCAATGGGGTGTTTTGCAGCCCTAAACCCTATTTATAGACTTCCTAGGATCCTGGGTTCCCTGGGTAAGTACCTGTCTGTGGGAGAACTGCGCTTTTCAGAATGCCTCCCTATGTGCCAAGCTGGATTCTTCATAGAGAATTTTGAGAATGATTTTACATGAAGATTGAAAGAGACAGAGCAGATACTAAGGCTTTATTATGCTGAGGGGCTAAGCACAGGATGCTCAGAGAATAATCCATGGCGGGAGCAGTCACCTCAACCATCAGTGCCTACCAGCAAGAGTGGGGCCCAAACCAGAAACATCACATCATGGCTGGAAACTGAACACACTAAGGGCTCCTCTACCATCAGCCTGAAACCCAACATGGAGTGACGCACTCAGTGGCATTGGGTAAAAATGTATCACTTTAGTAAAAAGGAGGATGTGATAAGAGTTATGCATTTTAAAAGGCAAAATATTTTCTTATTGCTATTCCATAAATATTTTCTTATTGCTATTCCATAAATATCACTCTAGGTAAAGACTGTTTCTCGAATGGGATACATGTTTTTTTCGGGGGGGGGGGGGCACAGGGGTGGGTTTTTTTTCTTGAATAGCCAAAAAAATCTCTATAGACTTTTGGTTGTGGTTTAACGTGTACCCCCATGTCACGGATGGCACTGGGGAGAATAGTGTAGTATGTGGTGTGCCAAGACACTAATTAGTATGTAAGGATTTACTCTAAAAAGACATGACATGGTTCATATGTAAACCCACAAAAAATGGGTAAGAAAAGACCAATAAAGTAGAATTATATACCTACAAACACACAGATACAAAGATCAAATGAATCGTGTGCTTGTTTTTTTATTTGATTTTTCCCTTTTTCTTTGGGTTCAGAGGCTTGGGGGCATATCACCTCATAGAGAAAGAGAAACTCCTACAGGGTTTCCATCGATCATCAAGAAGCTATTTTAGTTTCATCTACTATGAAAGCCTGTGGGGTCTCACCCCTTCTGGATTGCTGAAGTAGGTTGTTCTGAACACGCCAGGAAGTGAGAGAGAGTGAATAAGCAGGAGAACATCAGGATCTCCAGACAAGGAGGCCCCAGGGCACAAAAAATAGACTGCATAAGACCTAGTATTTGCTAGCACAACAGGGTGACTCCCCTCAAAAATAATTGAATTGTACATTTAAAAATCGCTAAAAAGTATAACTGGATTGTTTGCAACACAAATGATAAATGCTTGAGGAAATGGATACTCCACTGACTCTGCTGTGATTATTATGCACTGCACGCCTATATCAAAACGTCTTGTAAAACCCATAAATATATACACCTACTATGTACCCATAAAAATTAAAAATAAAAAATTATATTTAAAAAAGAAGAAAAGGAGGTTCTGACCAGCTGTCTATCACCTCTCGGGAAATCCAGACAACACTTCAAGAAGAAGAAGCTGTAAAGACAATTTTTAAGAGAAAATCCTTTTCCATAGAGTATGCACAAAATAGGTTTCCACAGTTGGTTTCATGGCAGTACCAGATGCCTTTTCATATAAATGCTTCAGCCAGCAAAGCCTTGCATAAGAGAAGGGGCAGGAGGTCTTTGAAGTTGGTTGTGTTTCTCTGGGTGGCTTGGATTTTCCCGGGTGACTGATTTTTGCATAACCATCTTCTGGTTCTAACTTGGCCTCTACCAAGCCAGTGATTTGGTCTCTACCTTGTTGCTCATTAACTAGGAGGAATGCCTACGGGGCTTTTAGGTGCTTTCAAGAAAGTTGCCATTGTAACGAACTGATTTATGGTTCTGCTTTTACAGCTCCAACTTGGTTCCATTTGCCCAAAGAAATAAAGGTCACCCTTATGTACAATGCACTGATTAATCATGGATCCCAAATGAGGGACAAAAGAATGGGAAACCCAGTCACCAAGAGGGCTTTTTCTTTCCCTCCCTGCTCTGAAGCGAAGTCCTAGATAAAACATGGATAACGAACCTGAGCTCTTCAGAGGCAATCTCTAAAGAGAAAAGTCTTTCACTCATGCATATCTGTATCCAGGCTGTGAACTGAGAACTCTGTCAATGGTCTGTGCAGATGCAATTCCACGTGGGTGCATCGCTAAAGGATTTTAGAGAGAAGCGACGGGCGATAATATGGAAATCCACACTCTAAAGCAATCGACTGATACAATTGACAGGTAGATAGCATTTAGTTATTACTGGGATGGCTTAAATTTAATACATTCTTCCAGAAAAAAAAAATGAAATATGCTTCTCACCAACAGGAGGAAGTCACTTTACACTTGCTCATCAATATTTTCTTCTTATATTGCCTGATTCCCAATACTTCATCTGTTAAATGTCTTAACTAGCATTTGCAAAGAGAGAAATGAACATGACTTGCCTCTGAGAAAGCAGAGGAGCAAATCCTTTCATAAGCTTTACAGGTTGCTTCTGGGTGAAAATAAAAAGTCCAAGCATAGAAATCAAGTGAGAATCAAGTCAGCCAGGCATCCTGTGTCTATGTGCGTGCTGGTTGAGGTTGCATTAGAGAGTTCTGTGTGGAACTGACCTTGCTCCCCACTGCTGCTGACGCTCTTTTTTCCATAATTAAAAGGGCTTTTTGGATCTTTCAAAGACATTTTAAGGAGTCTTGCTTATTCTTTTATTCTAACCACGAAAAATTTCTTCTACTTCTTCCTATTATTATTTTTTCTAGAGGCAGAGTCTAACTCTGTCGCCCAGGCTGGAGTACAGTGGCACGGCCATAGCTCACTGCAGCCTCAACCTCCTGGGCTCAAAGGATCCTCCCACCTCAGCCTCCTGAGTAGGTGGGACTTCAGGTGTGCATCGCCACACCTGGCTGATTTTTAAATTTTTTTTGTAGAGACAGAGTCTCGCTATGTTGCCCAGGCTTGTCCTCAAGCAGTCTTCCCATCTTAGCCTCCCAAAGTGCTAGGATTACAAACATGAGCCACAGCGCCCAACCTCTATTATTATTATTAAACATCAAGATTTTAAACGTTTGCATTGATGAGAGTATGGGCCATTTTCTACCTTTATTTATTGGCATTATTGGAAATAGCCTTCTTCGCTTTTGCTTCTTAATCATTAATTTTAATTTTTTCATTGTTGTTTTTGTTGAGACGGAGTTTCACTCTTGTTGCCCAGGCTGGAGTGCAGTGGCACAATCTCAGCTCACTGCAACCTCCACCTGCCGGGTTCAAGTGATTCTCCTGCCTCAGCCTCCTGAGTAGCTGGGATTTCAGGCACCCACCACCACACCCAGCTATTTTTGTATTTTTAGTAGAGATGGGGTTTCACCATGTTGGCCAGGCTGGTCTTGAACTCCTGACCTCAGGCTATCCACATGCCTCAGCCTCCCAAAGTGCTGGGATTGCTTTGGGAGGCATGAGCCACTGTGCCCGGCCAATTTTAATTTTTTTTTTAATGAAAAAAAATGTGGGTATTTAAAAAAAAAAACACAGCATCAATCCCAACCTCAAACCCTAAAGGCAAAACAATCCCACATAAAAAACCAATTCTGCCACAACCACAGCCTCCCGCAAGCCCACTTTCCCGTGTGGCATATCCATTGAGGACGGCACTGTTTATCACAGTCTTTAACGCCGGCTATGAAAATCTTGAACAATCGCCTTTGCAGGTGAGCGTAAAAACTGCCTGAGCTTGCCACATGTGGACGGGGAAACCAGCACGCTGCCAGCTTACTCCTGGAGGGCATTAAATTGCAGAGACGAGTACAAAGGAAGCTTTGCTCAGAGTACAGACCCCAATCCACTTGTGTTATGTTCTATGCTGTGGACCCTTTACTATTTTTGATTTTTTAAATAAATAGCCCTGAGGGAAAGGCTGGCTTTACATCAACACACAGAAATTTAATTTTAACTTCCATGAATACAGCTATTAACCAACGGTCCCTTTCGGGCAGGAAGGGCTCCTACCAACAGAGACCTTGGCTGTGACTTCAACTCATGCATTTCCAGAACAGTTTGCTGTGTGTGTCTGAGTGTGTGTTTTTTAAAAAGAAAACAACACTGTACAACATGGTGCCTTTTATTTCTCTCCCTCTCTCTCTCTCATTCAAAAAATTCTTTCCAGCTTACTTAAGATGATAGGAAATCGTATCGCCATTAAAAAAGGAACTAGTGAACCAGAAACTTCCAGTGCTCCCAAACAGAAAAGCATATGGCTACCAACTGGGTGGGGGACATTCCCAGACCATTGCATTGAACACAGACTCCTGATTAGGGAGTGACAGGCCATAAGGGCAAACTGCAAAAAGATGGTTATAATAGGGGCTCCGAGCATGCAGCAGTCACAGAGCACAGCCACAGTGTCGACCAAATGAAACAATGACCGAGAGGGGAGTTTGGGGGGAAGAGCAGTTAATCAGGCTGGTTTGAGTGGACTTAGCAGCATCAATAGCTTGCATGTCAGAAAGGGCATGAGACACCTTTAAGGAAGCCTGCACAGTGGAGAGACCTTCCTTCTCAAAGATATTTTTCCGCAGCGTTCTCCCGCTTTCAGTTTTTAAAAAATTTCCTGAGTGGCAGAAAGGAATTTCTCTATATGTCTTTGATGCACTTCTACTTTATCAAAAATACTGTTTTTCTACAAAAGGCTGATCTCTTGTGCTGGGTCCTACACACTGCCATCCCACCCCTCATTAGGCTAGGGAAGCTGTGTCTACTCCAATATCAAAAGTCTTAGGTTTAGTTTAAACCTTTGAAAGAATGTGCGCTGAATGGGTTTGAAACTTGGCTCAACCGACAAAGTATTTGCTATAGAATACTTGGATGTGGGGCAGGGTGCAGTGGCTCACGCCTGTAATCCCAGCACTTCGGGAGGCCAAGGCAGGTGGATCCCTTGAGCCCAGGAGTTCAAGACCAGCCTGGGCAACATAGCGAAACCCCGTCTCCACAAAACACATACACACACACACACACACACACACACACACACAAATAGCCAGTCACTGTGCTGCACACCTGTATTCCCAGCTACTCAGGAGGCTGAGACGGGAGGATCACTTGAGCCCAGGAGGTCCAGGCTGCAATGAGCTGTGATCACACCACTGCACTCCAGTCAGAGTGAGACCTTGTCTCTTAAAAAAACAAAACAAAACAAAAAAATACTTGAACGTGATCAACATAGGCCCAAAAAAAGAGAAGAGACATACGTCCCTGGCTTCTGCAGTTCATACAATGTACATCACTTTTTCTCCCCTAATGCCCACCAGGATGGGCAGAAAGCCCTAGCTAGCTAAGCAAAGGACTAGGAATGTCACCACTTCCAGTCTAATCCATGGTCTTTATGAGCTTGGACAAATTAATTGACATCTTTGAGTTCTGATTTAACTTTGCTGCAAAATGGAGACTTCAGAAGTTTCTCTCATGAGTTGAGTTGAGAATGGTATGATTATAATGCAAATATAACACTTCTTTGTAAACGAGAACTTGTGAGAATAATTTCATTGTTTCCAAGACTACCTCGCTTCAGCCTGCCTTCCCTCTCCTCCATCTTACCAGAAAACCACAATCCTACCTCTTAGGATCAGAATGGACTTCCTTTTTCCTTCTTCTCCTCTGTCCCCATCTTTTGAAGATGGGGACATTTCCAAGTGTTTTCACTGACTCATCTGTCGATGTCTAATTTATAACCATGCCGGCCCTTCTTGCCATGACCATAACATGAAAGTAAGAAATGGTTATGTAAACTACACTAGGCCCCTGCCTCAGTTTCCCTCCTCTAAGATATGTATAAAAGTCCATTTTTTTTGTGCGTGCACACAAATGCAGCCACTTCTACAGTGGCTCTGGATTCCTTAGATGCCAGGCTCTCCTTTATTTGTACATTTCTTATTACATGAGTCATTTCCGAAGAGCACTGGGTATAATGAGAACAATAGAAGTTGGGTGTGAAATTGTAAGGAAAATGATAGCAATTACTGCATACCCAGATCATAGCTCTAAAAAAAATTGCTGAGGACAGGAATTAAGATGATGAAGCTTTTTAAGTCTTCTAAGTACAACTCTTTGAAACCCACTATCTTTTAAAAACATCATAATGATCTTACAATCATGACTTCAAACAGGTCTTAATGAAACCCACAGAGAAAGGCATGCACAACTTCTCAGTGCTGAGGAGAAGAGGTTCATTTAGAAAATTAGTAGAAAGTAGACCAGTCCCTACACGCAGCCATCCTGTTGTGACAATAAATTATTACATTGTTGAAGGCTTTTATAAAATTAGATACCTTGGTGGCAAGGAAAATGAAACCCTTCTCATTTATCGGAAAGATCAGTGGCAACTGAAATAACTCTATCCTGGGAGAGGATTAAATTCTAACCTTTCTGGAAAAAAAAAAAAAAAAAAAAGATATTTAAATGAAAAAGCCAATCTAAGACAGTGCTTTGTGCCGGAGCCTGAGCCTGCCTCGGAGATGTGTGATGATGATAGGCATTCTGGTTGCCTGTTCCTGCAGATCCTAACAAGATGATGTCTTCCTTATCCACCTGCCTGTTTCACATCCAGGCTAGGTGACAGCTTAGAGCTATCACCTAAGGTGATAGCCAGCAGCTTAGAGCAGGGAGCAGCCTAGCTGGTTTGAACTAGTTTAAAATGACACAAGTAGCTTCCTTATCACACATTTTGATAGGTTCGTGGCTCCCATAACAGATACCCCGGGAAAAATATCTTTGGTATAATTTTAAATGCTCAGCTCCCTCCTTGAAGAGCATATCAACCATCTCGATCTAAATTCCAAAGAAGACTTGTGTTCTGATGCCTCCCCGGCCCTAGATCACGGAGCATTGGGTAACGCTACCTCACTGGAATTTGGTTTGTGTGTTGGTCTTGCCTAGACTAGAAGGTCTGTACGTTCTGAAACTCCTTGAAGACTGACATTCTCTTCTTGCTCAAAAGAGCCTTTGCTCAAGCATTGGTCTTTCACATCTATCTTCATGCAGGGCGTACTTGGCAAGAGGCATACAGCACAGCCTGGAACATGTATCAACAACGCCTTTATTAATGGGCTTTGTGCCTTTTCTCATAAAATGTCCAGGAAGCCTTCTTCTGCTTCTTTATTGCTCTAGGGAGAAATGACGGTGGAGAAAGCTCAAATCCCGAAACTACAGACACCAAAGAGCTGGTGTTTTTTCAGGTGAGTTGTCTAGAAAAGACCCTAATGTGACTCAGGCAGGCCTCTCATTTTGTAAATGAGAAAACGAAGAAACAGGGAAGTTTTGAAATTTCCCCATCAAACAGCATTACTCTCGTGCCTAGAATACTTCGGTGGCTTCTTGTTTCTCGTGACACTTGTCTTAGAATGCTCCCTAGACAGTGAGAAGCCCTTGCTTACCCAATGGAGAGGTGGCACAAAGGAGGGCTAAGGCCCTGGCCTATTGCCCTACCTGGGCTCCAAACCAACAGCCAGCCACAGCCAACAAGCCTAGCAAGTGGGCCATTGTGGAAGTGGGTCCTCCAGCCCCAGTTAAAGGCATGTGGAGCAAAGATGAGCTGATCCACTCCAACTGCAGATTCCCCTGCTCAAACTGCAGAATCCTGAGCAAATAAATGGTCACCGTCATTTTAAGCCACTTTGTTTTAGGGTGGTTTGCTATGTAGCAATAGATGACTAAGGTACTCTCTGAAATGATCTCGTTCATGTATTCATCCACTTATCTGTAGTCTGCCTCCCCTTGCTCCCACCCCCTCAGTTAGGACAGAAATTCCAGGAATGTATGCTCTTGTTCATCACCAGATCGGCAGGACTCAGCGCACTGCCTCGCCTCCAATATGCCCTTGCTAAATATTTGTTGTGTGAATGAATGAATGAGAAAAGTCATAACGAGTTTGGATCAGTTAGTCCTAAAAGCTCAGTGTCCTGCTCAGAATCTTCACCTGGCTGCATTACCCCCAGGCACCACTATTATTCCGCTTTCTCCCTCCTGCGTCATCTTGGGTCCTTGGTACAGACTCAAGTCCCAGGACCTGCCTGCATTACTGGAGAATATGTGGTTGATTCCTAAGAGAACATGCTCAAGGTTGAACACATCCATAGTTCATCCCTCTGAGATCTGCTTTTCCGTAGAGACTTCCAATAGCCATAACATTTATTGAGCACGTCTATCAGCCAAGCACCATGTTCAGTCCTCGATGTGTATTAACTCATTTAATCCTTTTTGTACCCCCTATGAGATGGGTCTATTACTTTTACATATGGGAACACAGAGACCGGGAGAGATTCAGTGACTTGCCAAAAGTCACTGGACCAGTGAGTGGCAGAGCTGTGTTTTGCATCCTCAGGGAATGGGAAGAGGACCCTTCTTCCTGCCCTGGAGATCAAGCCCTCCTTTGCTGGTTTAATTAGTACTGAGCATGGCCACCCATCTGTCTCTGGTCGTCCTCACTAAGGAAATGAGATTGCCCCCAGTGGGGTGGAGGATGAAGTTACCGCGGGGTTCCTGAAATGGGGACAGTCCTATTCTCAAAGGCTGGGAAGGTAAAGGAGCAAATAGTTTATCTTCTGCTAAAGCTAAAAGTATCCAGCAGAAATCCAGCCCAACTATTAAGGCATCATTGCGTTTTGGCAGAAGCTAGCGT
Source organism: Rhinopithecus roxellana (assembly GCF_007565055.1). Taxonomy (NCBI): domain Eukaryota; kingdom Metazoa; phylum Chordata; class Mammalia; order Primates; family Cercopithecidae; genus Rhinopithecus; species Rhinopithecus roxellana. The sequence goes on from NC_044559.1 coordinate 29,730,070, forward strand.
CAGGGTAGGGGGAGATGGCTTGGCCACCACACAGAGAAAATCAAGCCATTTGAGATAGAGCCTCAGCCCAGCTGAAAGCCGCACAGCTCTCTTCCCAGGGGCTTCGTCTACTCTCCACCACTCTACAGTCAGTTCAGTGCTGCAGACATTTCCAAGGCATCCAGTGTGATCAGGGTATTGTGCTGGATAAGACCCTGTTCTTCGATTGTCAAAAAAGCAGAGCCTAAGAATAGGCAGTAACTGGAAGAGAGGGTGCGGAAGTCCCCTCAGGACTGGAGGCCTGTATTTCTGATGGATCTGGAAAAGCTACTGGGTCCCATACCAAGAAAGCAAAGAAAAAATATCTTCTTTGTCTTATTTTCCTGTATTTAGGCAGAAAACCTGGCTGAAGGGTACCCTCCTTCAGAGCCCCATGGCCTTTGGGGCTTAGCATCCCCCAACAGAAGTGGAATAACAGAAGCCGTCATCTGGCCTGGCATGAGTAAGCAAAGTCTCCACTTCACGGGCTTGTCTGTGCCAGCATGGGTGCCTTTTATCTTCCCCTCTGGCCATTGCCCTACAACCCACATTCTCTCTTTGCAGGCAGCTTCCTAAGACTGGTGGGAATTACATGCCTGGATAGAGAATGGGAGTGGGGAGAAATGCTTCCCTCTGAAGCTTCAGGTCACAGCAGGACACTGACAATCAAAGAGAAGACAAGCTGAGCATAGTGGTGGTACATGCCTGCGGTCCTAGCTACTCAGGAGACTGAGGCATGAAGAGTGCTTGAGCTCAGGGGTTTGAGGCTGCAGTGAGCCATGATTGTGTCCCTGCACTCCAGCCTGAGAGACAGCGAGACCCTGTCTCTAAAAAATATTAAAAATGAAAATAAAAGGCCAGGCACAGTGGCTCATGCCTATAATCCCAGCACTTTGGGAGGCTGAGGCAGGCGGATCCCCTAAGGTCAGGTGTTCGAGACCAACCAGGCCAACATGGTGAAACCCCGTTTCTACCAAAAATACGAAAATTAGCCGGGCATGGTGGTGGGCGCCTGTAGTCCCAGCTACTTGGGAGGCTGAGGCAGGAGATTCGCTTGAACCCAGGAAGCAGAGGTTGCAGTGAGCCAAGATTGTGTCACTGTACTCCAACCTGGGTGACAGAGCAAGACTCCATCTCAAAAAATAAAAACAAAAGAGACAGAAGACATACAGACACCTTGTTGTGTTCTGAGTCAGGGAATTAGCACATGTCAAGAATGAATCTGCCCTGGATGCTGGCCACATAAGGGCAGAGTGAAGGAAGGGGGCTCTGTAGACTGGGGCTGCCCACAGACGCCCTGGGACAATGGTCCATTCGGGTGGATTACTGAGGCTCATGAGAAAAACCTACATTCTCTGAATAATGTGAGTAAACAGCTAATGGTGCTGCAAAAAATGGCTGCACCAGACACAGGTTCTCTTTAAAAATGATTCTGTATCCTTAATTAGTGTTTTTAAGCACAAACAAAAGGAAAGCAGTAATTATCCTTGCCTATTCCTTAACGTCAAATTTAGAAACACACCATCCTGAGCTATTAACAAGTTCCGCCATATGCTCAAGGAGACAGTAAGACCTTCCTCTTTAATGCTTCCAAGTGGAGCTGAAAAATTGTGAAAGTTTTGACCTTTTTTTATAGATTTGAAAAGTGAGAAGAGACTTTCAACCTGAGGCTTGTTATTTTTAGCCCAGCAGACAGCTTCGGTTCCCAGGCTCCAGGAGTCATCAGAACTGGGCTGAGGTCCTAGCTGCCACAGCCCAGCTGGGGGACCCAGGGCACATGTCTTAACCTCTCTCACCTGCAGGTGCCTTGTCTATCAAATGAGGATGAGTCATGTGGATGATACGGCGGGCTTCCACAGAGCCTGCACAGAGACTCCGACGTGTGTCAGCGTCGATCCTGCCTCCGTCAGGCTGAGAGGGTGGCCCCTGGTCTTAGGACAAAGAACAGTCCCATTTACTGGGTGTACCTGAAACTTCACCTTTGAGGCTGGTGTTATTTTGCACTTTTGATTTAAGAGGAAACTGAGGTTGCAGCAACATGGAGGGCTCGCCCCAAGCCACACTGGGAGGAAGGAGTGGCTGGGTGCTCTGCAGAAAAGAGGCATTTCCACTGCTAGTCCACAGGACAGGGGGCCTACTGGGGCAGATCTGGCAGAGGGCAGCCATTAAAAAAAAGAAGAAGAAGACATTTACATAGCCAACAAACATGTGAAAAACAGCTCATCATCACTGGTCATTAGACAAATGCAAATCAAAACCACAATGAGATTCCATCTCACACCAGTCAGAATGGTGATCATTAAAAAGTCAGGAAACAACAGATGCTGGAGAGGATATGGAGAAATAGGAACGCCTTTACACTGTTGGTGGGAGTGTAAATTAGTTCAACCATTGTGGAAGCCAGTGTGGCGATTCCTCAAGGATCTAGAACTAGAACTACCATTTGACCCAGCAATTCCATTACTGGGTATATACCCAAAGGATTATAAATCATGCTGCTATAAAGACACATGCACACATATGTTTATTCAGAACTGTTCACAATAGCAAAGATTTGGAACCAACCCAAATGCCCATCAATGATAGACTGGATAAAGAAAATGTGGCACATATACACCATGGAATACTATGCAGCCATAAAAAAGAATGCGTTCATGTCCTTTGCAGTGACATGGATAAGGTTGGAAACCATCGTTCTCAGCAAACTAATACAGGAACAGAAAACCAAACACCACATGTTCTCACTCATAAATGGGAGTTGAACAATGAGATCACATGGACACAAGGAGGGGAACATCACACACCAGGGCCTGTCGGGGGCGGGAGGCTAGGGGAGGGATCGTATTAGGAGAAATACCTAATGTGGATGACGGGTTGATGGGTGCAGCAAACTACCATGGCACATGTATGTCTACGTAACAAACCTGCACATTCTGCATATATATCCCAGAGCTTAAAGTATAATAATAAAAAAAGAATACCTTTCCAATCCTCAAAGTTGTTCCCTCTGAGTAGTAAACATTAATTAATTACTAATATTGTTATTATTTTCAAATTTTAATTAGACAAATGCTAGTATGGCTACAATTTACAGTTAAACTTCAGGAAAATATTTCTCACTCCTTAAGAATGGGTATTCTCCCTTTTTAAATAGAACTGATTCTTAGCTGGAAGCAAAGTTACTCAGAATAGAAACTACATCTTTCTGGTTCCTTTGCAACCAGGTATAGCTATAACTTCTGGCCAATGGGATGTATAGGGAAGCATAGTGTGCAGTTTTCTCCTTTGTCCTGCTTCCTGCTGATTGATAGGTGAATGTGATGGCTGGAGCATGAGCAGCCATTTTGTACCATGAGGTACAAACTAAGATTGGCAGATAGAAAGAGCCACAGTAATCGTAAAGTCACCATCTTGGCCTAGACTGCCTATCCTCGGACATTTATAGGAGAAGGAAATAAACTCCTCCCTCAAATAAACCCATGTTACTTTGGGCCTTCTTTCACTCACAGTCAAATCTAATTCTGCTTCATCTCCCTGCACATTCCAGATAGAATCATCTCCAACCACCATGACTCCTCTCCTCCTATGTGGTTGGTGATCTTTTTTTTTTTGAGATGGAGTCTTGCTCTGTCCCCCAGGCTGGAGTGCAGTGGCTCAATCTTGGCTCACTGCCACCTCCACCTCCTGGGTTCAAGTAATTCTCCTGCCTCAGCCTCCTGAGTAGCTGGGATTACAGGTGCCCACCACCACACCCAGCTAATTTTTGTATGTTTTGTAGAGACAGGGTTTCACCATGTTAGCCAGGCTGGCCTCAAACTCCTGACCTTAGGTGATCCGCCTGCCCCAGCCTCCCAAAATGCTGGGATTACAGGTGTGAGACACTGTGCCTGGACTTCGTTTTTGCTTTTTGGTCTTTATTATTTTTATAAATCTCTCTCACTGAATATATGCCTTTATTTCAAGGTACCAAACTCTGAAAACAGCATATAGATGATAAATCCACATAGCAGTTTAAAAAAAAACCCTTATTCTGATTTCACCACAGTAAACTCCACCAGAGATTTTTGTGACCTTAAAAGTACTTAAGGTCCGAAGGTACTTAACTGAACAGGCAAGTGGATGGAGTCTATTTACCATGACTCCTGGATACAACAGCTTAAGCCCTCTTAGAACACAGGTTTCCATGGTCCCCCCAGAATAAGTAAGAGAAAAGCCCATTAATAATCACTACATCCCCTACCAAAACCAAATTGCTTTAGCCAAGAACTTAGACACTTTGTTTTTGGTGGTTTTAGTGTTTGTGTTTGAAAGACCCCCAATGAATTGAATGAGAAATCTTGAGCTTCATCAAATTTCTTAGAAAACCTTTTCTTTTTTTTTAAATTAATTAATTTATTTATTTTTGAGACAGAGTCTCGCTGTGTCACCCAGGCTGGAGTGCAGTGGCACAATCTCAGCTCACTGCAAGCTCTGCCTCCTGCGTTCATGCCATTCTCCTGCCTCAGCCTCCCGAGTAGCTGGGACTACAGGCGCCCACGTCCAACTAATTTTTTGTATTTTTTAGTAGAGATGGGGTTTCACCGTGTCAGCCAGGATCGTCTCGATCTCCTGACCTTGTGATCCACCTGCCTTGGCCTCCCAAAGTGCTGGGATTACAGGTGTGAGCTACCTCGCCCAGCCTAGAAAACCTTTTGACTTTCATCTGGCCTTTATACACCCCATGGAAAAACACTCACCCATTGCTTGTGCTACCACCTGAAAATGAACAGAGATTGACATGTCAGGTAATTTAACTGATGGGACTAAAATCTCTGACTTTTCTTCCAGTCTTGCTCTTCCTGGGACCTCTTGCAAAATAATCACGTATCCGGACATATCTGCAAAAAGCATAAAACTGCCAGCATTGCCTCCCTTGTTTGGAGATTACTGAAATTAGTTCTGTACTTCCTGAAGTTCATACAAATATCAAAGGCATTTTATTTAACAAACAATTTTGCTTCTCCTTCTGCCCCCCTAAATAAAGACCACACTGACCTCACTGGCTGGCTCACAGGCACCGGCTGCCTGGCCTTCACCCCAACACTTGCTGAGATTTTTCCTCTAAAGTATTGCCAAGGAGGTGTTTGCCATTTTCCAAAATGCAACCCTGACAGGAATCACCAAATGACATTCACCAAAGTCAACTAAATAGAAAATAAAATGTAGGAGCTTAAAACATTCCAAGTTCATGACCATTCATCACGAACCGACTTTCCTCAGAAGAAACAAGCATGTAAATAGACTCCTGCTCACACGATCTCTCCACCATTCTTAAATATTTGTGTGTGTGTGCGTGTGTGTGCGCGTGTGTGCATGTGTGTGTGTGATTGAGAGAGACACAGAGAGAGAGAGAGAGGGAGAGAGAGACATGCTGTTTTTGGGTTATTGATATTGACTTTGATGAGTACTTTAAACAATTTTTTTTCTGGGAGCTATTATTACAAGTTCTACCTCGGGCTCAAAATGATTTTACAGTCAATCCTTAAGCCTGCACTTTCTCATCTGGCAACTGTGTGTTTACGCCCCAGTGAGTGGACTCTCTGGAGCTCCTCTGAGAAAATGACAGTGAAGATCAAAGGGTAAGAAAACAAGGCCTAGGAAGAAAGGTTCAAGGCATACTGGATTGATTTAGGCTGGAGAAGGTGGTGAGGAAAACTTTAATAACAACCTTCAGGTGTATAAAGATTTCTGAAAAGAGAGTCTTCATCCATTCTCCACCTTCAGAGAAGACATTCATGATTAAGGGTTGCAACAAGAATGGAGGATGAAGGTGAACAAGCAGGAGAATTTCATGTCTGGCAGAATCATTAGTCATGCGATAAGCATCCTTGACTCATTCTCTGCACATCTTTTGAGGGACAGAAGCGGTTCACATGCCAAGTGGATCCAGGCACAGAGCTCCCTGAAGGCCACAGAACCACAGAACCAAGGTCAGGGTCTTGTGAGACATCTTTGTGGCGTGGCGACGGAAAAGCAGCCCACCTCTTAACCCAAGGTGTTACGTCCTGCATCTCCCTGGGGTGTGTGGCTTCTTCTAGAGGTGACATTTTGGAATTCTCCGAAAGCCCACAGAGACAGGTGTTGCGTGAGCAGCAGGCATTATGTACTGTCCTCAAAGTCCCAATTTTAATAAAGCCCAGAGCTTTCTATCACAAGCTGCGTGGCACGGACAACAACCAGTACTACAGTGGTGCAGCCCCTCCCTAAAAGCATTTACGTTAGTGAACAAATAAATACTGTTTGGTAAAGCCAAACAAAATGCTATGTGAATGGGGAAAATATCCCGTTTATTCCAATGTCTTTCTGATAATGGTCACTTGGAAAACTTGGATAAAGCCCTGTAAAACCCAAGAGGTCATGGGCAGTTTCAAGGCCTCGTAAATGGTAGCTTATTTCTCTTGTTTCCTGTTATAAATACAGTTTGGGTTCTAGTGTAAACCGGGCCACTAATGCATCGTTACAGCTGATGCTATTACAAATGCATAAAAGTGAGGAAATTCAAAGTTATGATTCCCATTGCCACAGTAACTCAGCCGCATCGTGCAATCTGTTTGTAGCGTGCACTACCGAATGTCGTGTTAACTTTTACTGCCTCTATTACATATGTGTGATGTGAAAAGGTTATGGTGGGAAAGGGAGTCATAATTCTGAATTTTCTGATAGTTATGACTTTAAAGTGAGTTTAAAATGACTACTCTTTTTCATTTGGTTTTTCTTGTTCTGGTTGAGTCTGTTTTTCATCGAATCTTGGATTCTTGAAACCATTCTGGTAGATTCTTCATTTCAGTACAAACATTGATTATTTACTCCAGTTTAACAAATACTTAAATACTTTAACATACCATCATGGGAAGAGCAGGGCTTCGAGGAATACAGAGACTACTAAACACCAGCCCTATTCACAATTTCTCCCTTCAGTCGAGGGCATACAAATAATCACAGCTCACAGTAGGGCCACAATGGACACACACAGGTAAGATGAGAGTCATTCCTGATGGGGCTTCAGGCTTTGTGGAGGGAATGAAAGAGAAGGGAATTAAAGTGTATTCAACCTCTACTAAAGGGGTCCTCAACCCCTGGGCTGTGGACTGGTACCAGTCCACGTGGCCTGTTAGGAACTGAGCCACACAGCAGGAGGTGAGCGGGGGCAGAGGAGCAGTACCGCCTGATCCACCTCGTCTCAGATCAGCAGCAGCGTTAGACTCTCAGAGGAGCATGAACCCTATTGTGAACTGCGCATGCAAGGGATCTGGGTCACATGCTCCTTATGAGAATCAAACTAATGCCTGATGATCCGAGGTGGAACAGTTTCATCTCCAAACCATCCTCCTCTCCCCCGACCTGTCCATGGAAAAATCATCTTCCCCGAAACTGGTCCCTGGTGCCAAAAAGTTTGGGGACAGCTGCTCTACTACATAGCAATACGCTAAGTGGTTTGGGACATTATATTTCACCCTCCACATTTTATAAGGCACTATCCCATATTACAGATGTGTCTCCCGCGGTTACTTGGTCGTGGTAGCAGGGTCTGAACTTCAGTTCAAACATCTAAAAGCTCATACTTGTTGTCTATTATTTTGAGTGGAATTTGGGTTAGATCTTGAAGAATATGCAGGTTTGGGCTTTTTAAATTTATTATGATTAAAACAAAAATATGTTATTAAGAGTTTGGGAAACACAGAAGTAAAGACAAAAAACCCACATGTATGACTCATTACACCAAAATTACCACTATTTTAGTATTTTTTTTATTTTCTTTTGAGACGGAGTCTCCCTCTGTCACCCAGGCTGGAGTGCAATGGCACGATCTCAGCTCACTGCAACCTCTGCCGCCTGGATTCAAGCGATTCTCAGGCCTCAGAGACAGAGTTTTACCACGTTGACCAGCCTGGTTTCAAACTCCTGACCTCAGGTGATCCACCTGCCTCAGCCTCCCAAAGTGCTGGGATTACAGGCATGAGCCACCATGCTCAGCCATTTTAGTATCTTTTCTTCAAAGATTTTTTACTAAACCAAAGTTGGTGGGGTTTTTTGTTTTTGTTTTTTGGGCGTGTGCATTGCTGATTGCATGATTCTTGTTCTTTTACACAAATGGGTTCATGGCCTTCCCTTTCCCTTTTCAGTGATTGTAAACTGTCCTAGGCTGGGGAGGAGCACAGCAGTGATGGGGAGGTGACAGCAGAGATGTGCTGGCTGGTGGTGCAGCCAGGACCAAGTCTTGGACACCTGGGCAGGCCACAGAGCTTGACTGAAATGTCTGAGAGCCAGGTGGGTCCTCGGCATAGAGCCCCCCAAATGCCTGGTTTACTAGTTAGGACTTTGTTCTGTAAGCCTCATATATGCACAACTAGCACATAGACAGCAGCTAATAAATGTCACGTACACCTGAATGGGAAGATGCGGATGGCTCTTCATTTATGTATTTATCTATTGAGAGATAGGACCTCTGTTACCCAGGCTGGAGTGTAGTGGTGAGATCACAGCCCACTCCAGCCTCGACCTCCCAAACCCAAGCTATCCTCCCACCTCAGCCTCCCAAGTAGCTGGGACCACAGGAAGGCACCAACACATCCAGTTAATTTTTATTTTTATTTTTTTTGTAGAGATAAGGTCTCATTATGTTGCCCAGGTTGGTCTTGAACTCCTGGACTCAAGCAATGCTCCTTCCTTGGCCTCTCAAAGTGCTGGGATTTATAGGAGTGAACCACCATGTCCAGCCACTGATGGCTGTTGATTAGGGGAATGATGTCATTGCAATTGTGCACTAGGACCATTATTCAGGCCATGAAACAAGGTAGATGATGGAGGGCACTTAGAGGTTTCTATAACATTCCAGAGTGAAGGAATCTGAATGCAGACAGGTACAGGGAGAGGTAGAAGAAAGAACGTGGATGAGTGACACATACACATTCTCCAGGAAGGTGTAAAAATACTGGAACCCCAAAACCAAGAGACCAGTGCAAGCTTTGGGTTGTAAGAGCAGAAAATAAAATTGAACTGCTTCCTATCTGCTTTTTAGATTATCTTTGAGACCAGTTTCAGGTAAGAGAAACTTATGTTACCAGCCTAAGACAAATTTGCAATATATTTTACTAAATGTTCATGTTTTCACTACCTTTATACAGAGTGAGTATCTATTTGACCACATCTTGGCTCAGAATTCTCTTTTTCCTCCTCCCTAAAGTGGAGGTCAGAAGTGGCAGGTGACCCAGACACACTGAGGCTGGACTTCATGAGAGGTGGATGGAAGAGGACACTGGAACTGTAGCCCTGGAATAGTCACATGGGTGGGCATCCCCCATGTGCTTGGGTTGCCAGAACAAGGAGTCTTGATTCAGACCCCAAGAGAGGGTTCTTGGATCTTGTGCGGGAAGGAATTCAAGGTGAGTCACAGAGCACAGTGAGAAGAGAGAGTTTTCTTGAAAACTGCTCAGTTCCAGAGTGGGGCATCCTCACAAAGCAAGAGGGGGAATGCCTTGTGTTTTAAGATTTTCTCATATCGGAGTCTTATCTATGTGAAAGCTAAGCTAAGCTATGTCTATGTGCGGGTGGGCGGACGGCATGACAAAATTTATTATTCTGCTGATTGAAAGAAAACTCTCTCTGGCATGTTAGCGCATAAGCACATCAAAGCATAACTATAATTATCTTGAGAGCATATATCGTTATGGATATTGGGACATCTGGACTTTCTGTTGTTGTAGGAGTGTGTCTTTGCAGGTATCTCTAAGCTGTTTCCTCAGTTATAAACCTCTTATGACGCTGGGTCATGACTGGCGAGGAATGTGCCCCTTGTTAGTTAGTCTCAAGATAGCGCTGAACTTAAAATGACGTTCCTCTGGCTCTCCTAGGCTCTTGCTTCCCTAACAGGCGCATAAACGTCTATCATGTTCAGATCACCTGTTATTTATTTCCATAGCTCATCCTTTAGTAGATTGCAGACTCATGCAGATGCAGAAAACATGTGTTGTCTTTGTATTCTAAGCACCTCAGCGCAATAGCAAATGGAGCAAGCACTGAATAAATTGCTCTTTAATGAAGATTTCAACAGCAAGAAATAGTGTACATGTGTACGGATCATGTATATCCATATACTCATACATATGCACGTGTGTGTGGAAATGTATATATAGTTACCTATAAAGGGGTAGAGATGTGTATAGATATTTATGGGTGTATCTATTCATCTATTAAGCTTCACTTGTCATGTGTCTGATTGTACAGCTCCCATTGCTGACCATAACCGATGCGAGAAAGAGATCTCAGTTACTCATCAGTGCCTTATCCTCTAAACAGGTGGACCCTGCTTCATGCAAGTGTTTCTGTAAGAAATTTTGTACAAACCAGATTTTTCTCCATTAAATCCAATTCTAGATGTACCTAAGGAGTCTGTATTTAATGTTTTCTATGTATACTTTTGCCAAGTGAAGAGTCATTTCTATAAAGCGAATCATAAATCTTAAATATATCTCTTTTCAAGTCCAAGTTTAATATATCAACTTCGCTTAAAGTTGGAGAATGCCTACCCCTCCGCTTCACACTTTGCTCATCTCTTTGGCAGGGGGGTGAGGCTTCCCTAGCTCTCTTGTGCAGTGTGGGGATGTGCTCACACTGCTTAGATGGCAGCCTGTTTCATTCAGTATTGTGACTTTTGTTTCTCTCCAGAGAGGGATAGAGAGAAAAGGAGAGAGAGAATTTGGTCTGTGGCCTAGGTTGTCTTTTCAGGCCCTTATTCCTGCTTCTTCTGACACATGACTGTCAACATCTCTAGTGGGGTTGGAAAAGACTTTGAGGGGATGATTAGCTTGCTAGGACTGCCATAACACAATGCCACAGACTGGGAATCTTAAACAATGGAAACGATATTCGCACAGTTCTGGAGGATGAAGTCCAAGATCAAGGTGTCAGCAGCTTTGGTTTCTCCTAAGGCCTCCCTCAGTGGCTTACAGATGGCCACCTTCTTGCTGCGCCCCACATGGTCTTTTCTTTGTGCGCATGCATCCTTGCTGTCCCTTTCTGTGTCCAAACTTTCTCTTTTTATAAAGACATGAGTCAGATTGGATTAGGGCCCACCTTATTCGGCTCATATTAACATAATCACCTCTTTCGAGACCCTCTCTACAAACACAATCACTTGGAGGTACCAGGGGTTAGGACTTGAACATATGAATTTCGGGGGATGGAACACAGTTCATCTCAGAAGGCAGGAATACCTTGCCCAGACTTGAATGCAGCATCCCCCCAAGTTATATGACGCCGCAGACCAGGAGACAGAAACATCTGCCTCCCGGTTCTTCCTTCCTCTGGAACCTGCTCTTGCATCACATGTACCCCAGCAGCACGGCTGCGAGCCTGAAACCTGTCTCTAAGATACCAGGCATCTGCCCAGGGAGAAAAGTGTCTCCCCTCAACCCCGTGTAATTAATTCTCTACGCTGAAGTCCTTCCCTGGTGTCGATTCCCACTGCCTTCCCCATCCACCTATCCTCTGGTCCCCAGAAGGCACAGTGAGAAGCGGGTTGAGGCCCACAGGCAATTATGCAGCTCCATGGATTCATAATTCAAAATAAACCCATCAAAACATTTGCTCTTACTTTTAACCCCGTTGTCCCCCAAGTGGAAATGTTAAGACACAACAGCAGAAGAGATAAATATGGCAGACAAAAGTTTTCCCACAGCCTTTAGCCCCTTAAACATTCTAATCCTATTGAAGATATTTATGCCTGGCCAAGCACCGGGGCTGGGGGCTGGGCTCCTGCCGGCTGCCCCTCGCCGAGCCTGCCTGCCTTTGTAGAGACAGCTGCCTGTTGCTATGCGATTTGGTTACAGAAGGGCAATGCAGGGCACCTAACCCAAGTGCTTTTTTAACCAAACCACATGCTTATTAAAAGAATGGAGAAAGTTTCCATTAAAATATCTGGGCTGATTACATTTGGAAACTTAATAACATGCGTTGACTCAAATAACTCCCATTGAACTGAACTCCAGCAGGGCTCAGAGTTCACCAGGGGAACAAATATCTCTGATGAAGCTTGGCGTCTTAACCCTGTTTAACATTTTAATTAAGAAGGGAAAATTCGGTGTCATTTGCTTTTCTGCAGTCTCCAGGAGCGGCAGGGTTCGCGCTTGAGAATTCCTCCAAGAGTCCGGCGGAAAGAAATACATTAGCTAATTAGGGGTGATACAAAACATCTATATACAAGACATATACGCTCCCGCTCCCGCTCTGCTTTGTTGGCCAGCTTTTCCACTGCCCTCCCCTTTCCAGGCTGATTTCTTAAAAGAGGATGCTTGAGTGTACCTTCTTTTTTTTTCTCTTTTAAATACTGTTAATTGAGAGTTAAATTGTTGCTTGAGTCTTTTACTCTACACAGCTAGAGAGAGGAGAGGAGAAAGCATCAAGCTACAGCCCGGTTCTTGGGAAAAGCTCGCAATGTAGTTACTTCAGAAAACATGTCCTCAAGTCCTCATTTCATAACCAGCAAAACTCATCATTTTCACTAGTATTTCCTTTTTCTAGCCAGGTGGACACTCTGGGAAATGCTTCTACTGATGGCTCAGTTACGTAGAAAAACTTATCTTCCTTGTTTTGCAAATGAGCTTGCAAACCAGAGTTTAAAACAGCAGAGGCGGTTGCATCCACACCATACTTGGCTGGGCTACTGGGATTGCCCCTGTTCTCAAAAAGAAAAGAAAACACAGCACATTGAAACAAGAAATAGTAGAAAATCCGTTTCACCAGAGGATGTGTAGAGATTTTTCAGTATATTTCCGAATCCAAAAAGTAACCAGCAAAGGCTCTTTATTTATTTTGGTTTGCTTTGCTTTGAAACCCTCAACCCCGAGTTTCTGTTAATTTTAAGCCCGGTTCTCCTTTGGACGTCCCTTCATCTACACCCCAGTCCTGTGCTGCTGTTTCCTTCCTGGGAATCCTCCCTGCCCAGTTTGGCCTGCAGTCTCCTTCATGCCCCAGGGAAAACCATACTCCATCACCCCCTCCGCCCTGGACCCAAAAGGGATGAGGAACAACTGAACTATGTGTTAATTGCGTTAAGGCGCTTTCTCTAATGCAATAGTGGCCTTCTCCATAGCAACCATGATTAAAAGATGCAGAATGGCGGGTCCTCCAGGGCCTGTCTGTCTGGGAAGTGATTGCCACTTTACAGAACAATTCAGTCCAGATAGAAGTTTATTGTGCACATTTCGCCTAAGCTGACTGCTCAGGTCACACTCCCCAAAGCCTCTTTCTCTCCCTCGGAGCGCTATTTTCAGACTGATTTGGGGGAGGGAGCCACGGGAAATTTGCCGCCCGGGTTGGGGGTGGTAGATGGGAGCTGTGTGGAGCTGCAGGTGGGGGTGGGGAGAGAGAGAAGAGAGGCGCCCTCGCTCCTATTCAGGGGCTGGGGAAGAAAATAATCCCAAGCTTGCAGCCTGAATGTAAGTCATCGCCAAAGAAGCCCCATGCTTCATTAAGCATCTTAAAAAATGCCCATTGAGATGCCCAGAGGGGGTAAGGTAAATTCTCTTTCCATTTTTGTGCCTCTTTCTAAAGCACACAGCATTCCTATTTTATACACTGTGGGGTAAGTGATTTTCAAAGTTGGAGGGAGGGGGGAATTAAACATTATCTGGACTACAACACACAGGACGGGGTGAGATAATCGTTCTGGCAGATTGCAGGATCTCCAAGGGAGGGGCGGGGGGCATCCGTGAGTCCCTGCTTCTTTATCTTCCTTCTTCCATGCCCCTGTTCCTTTTCACCTCTCCTGCCCGTAGGGTGAACCAAAAGTCCAGAGGCTCCGCTCACCCACACATGTGGTGCTGAGATGCAGAGCTTGCACACGCCCTACACTTTGGATACACATATGAGGAATTCACAAAGACTGTACTTCAGCCACCAGGAACTAAAAGTCGCCAGGAGGCACTCCAGGTAGCTAGAGGCACATTTTGGAATATTAAAAGAAACTAAACATAATTGTGATTTCAAAATCCAGACTCAAGCTTGAACACATCCAAAAATATGTTCTTATAATATAAACAGATTTTAAAGTGTCCAGTATCAGAGCCCAAGTTCTGGAATCTAAAGGCCTGGGTTTGAATCTTGACTCTGGCTGCTCAGCCATGTGACCTCAGGCAAGTTACTGAATCTTTTAGAACCTCAGTTTCTCCATCTGTAAAATAGAGACGGCTGGGCACAGTGGCTCACGCCTGTAATCCCAGCACTTTGGGAGGCCGAGGCGGGCAGATCACCTGAGGTCAGGTATTCCAGACCAGCCTGACCAACATGGAGAAACCCTGACTCTACTAAAAATACAAAAAATTAGCAGTGCGTGATGGCACATGCCTGTAATCCCAGCTATTCGGGAGGCTGAGGCAGGAGAATTGCTTGAACCCAGGAGGTGGAGGTTGCAGTGAGCCAAGATTGCGCCATTGCTCTCCAGCCTGGGCAACAAGAGTGAAACTCCATCTCAAAAAAAAAAAAAAAAATAGAGATGAAAATAGCACCTATGTCATACAACTTCTAAGAGAATTAAAAGAGACAATTATGTAAAGCATTTATTTCCTGACACATGGCAATACCCAGAAACTAACAATAATAGTTGTCATTATTACACAAGAGTAGTGCTCTGTGTTTGCATAGCACTCGATGGCTCACTTACCGTAATTACCTCTGATAATCTTCCTGACCAGCCTGTGCTATTCTTTTTTTTTTTTTCTTTTTTTTGAGACAGAGTCTCGCTCTGTTACCCAGGCTGGAGTGCAGTGGTGCTATCTCAGCTCACTGCAACCTCTTCCTCCCAGTTCAAATGATTCTCGTGCCTCAGCCTCCTGAATAGCTGGAATTACAGGTACATGCCACCACGCCCAGCTAATTTTTTTTTTTTTTTTTTTTGTATTTTTAGTAGAGACAGGGTTTTGCCATGTTGGCCAGGCTGGTCTTAAACTCTTGGCCTCAAGTGATCCACTCATCTCGGCCTCCCAAAGTGCTGGGATTATAGCGCCTGACCCCTCCTATGCTATTCTGCCTCTTTATGCCTTGCCAGAGGGAGGTCAAAGCCCCTTTTCCAGGTATTGCCAGCCTAAGCAGAACAGGCCAATTGCTAGGTACAAAACAAACCAAGAAATCTAACCTCCAAACTCCAACCCTAGGGACCAGGATTGTTCTGGACTATGGGATACAGTTCTGCCATCCTGGGGCTCACAGTTCAGGCTGCGCTCAGACATGGAGGTGAAGGCAAGAGAACACAGCAAGGGTGGCTGCCCCAGGCCGAGGAGGCCACGCTTCTCTGGGAGACTTGCTTCTATTAACAAAATTTAAAAGATAGCCTACTTCAGGGGCCTTGGAGTGCTTAGATTTCTCTAGGAAATAAAAATGCTATTTATACTGGCATAAAGTATAATTTTTCACACTTTTGAAAGTGTTTGAAGAAAATTGGATGAAGACCACAAATCTAAATATTTATAGTGCCAAGAAATTTGTGCTAATGTGATGTATTTTCGACTTTAGAAAATAATTCATTAGTATTATTACTATGTTAGTAATATTATTTCCCAAGGAAATCTCCAAATTTTAAACAAAAGTTAATATACAAATTAATTTAGGCAAAGAGCCTCCTAGTTACACTTTGTACACTGGCCATTAACTTTTGTTATTTGTTTTTGTTTTGTTTTGTTTTGAGATGGAGTTTAGCTCTTGTTGCCCAGGCTGGAGTGCAATGGTGCAATCTCAGCTCACTGCAACTTCCACCTCCTGGGTTTAAGTGATTCTCCTGCCTCAGCCTCCTGAGTAGCTGGGACTACAGGCATGCGCCACCACACCCAGCTGATTTCTTTTTTCTTTTTTTTTGTATTTTTAGTAGAGATGGGGTTTCACCATGTTAGCCAGGCTGATCTCAAACTCTTGACCTCAAATGATCTGCCCATCTCAGCCTCTCAAAGTGCTAGGATTACAAGCATGAGCTACCACACCAGGCCAATCTTTGTATTTCATATGAAGATGCAATGCTCTCCAAAGGCTTTTGCCCAAATAGCTGCAGAAGCAATGAGAACAGGTTAACGAACACTCAGTCTGCAAGGCCGGCCCACCCTAAGCAGACAGACCTTCCCATGAGGCTGTCAAGACTCTTCAAGTGTCTACTTAAGTATGGTCCAAGAATCAACAGCATTGGCTTCACCCAGGAGCCTGTTAGAACTGCAAGATTTCACCCGTAACTCTGTGTGCCGTCCCCTCCTGTCCTCTTTGCATCATTTTTCTGCACCACCACAATGGTGCGCATGAATGTCCTGGCTGATGTTCTCAAGAGCATCAACAATGCTGAAAAGAGAGGTAAACACCAGGTGCTTATTAGGCTGTGCTCCAAAGTCATCATCCGTTTTCTCACTGTAATGATGAAACATGGTTACATTGGCGAATTTGAAATCATTGATGATCACAGAGCTAGGAAAATTGTTATGAATCTCACAGCCAGGCTACACAAGTGTGGAGTGATCAGCCCCAGATTTGATGTGCAACCCTGAGATCTAGAAAAATGGCAGAATAACCTGCTTCCATCCCGCCGGTTTGGTTTCATTGTACTGATAATCTCAGCTGGGATCATGGACCACAAAGAAGCAAGATGAAACACACAGAAGGGAAAATCCTGGGGTTCTTTTTCTAGAGCTGTAATACATATTTACAAATAAAATGCCTCATGGACAAAGGAAAAAAAAAAAAAAGAACTGCAAGATTTCAACATCCTCAGCCACCTATCCACCCAGGCCTACCGAATCCAAATCTTCACTTTACCAGATTCCAGGTGATTTATATGCACATTAAAGTTTGAGAACTGGTGGTCTACACAGTTTTCACACAGCTGAGTGAAAAGGCAGTGGTCCCCCAATGAAAGACTATGTTTCCCAGCCTCCCTTGCAGCTAGGTGTGGCCAAGACACTAAGCTCTCTAAGACACTAGGCTCTCTGGCTGAGAGACTAAGTTCTGGCCAGTGGCAGGTGAGCAGAAGTGACATGTGCAACTTCCCAGTGTAGTCCTCAAAAAGAAGGAGGCCGGCACATCCCCTTCTCTCTTCCCCTTTCTTGCTGGCCAGGTTTAGACATCACAGCAGGAGGTGGAGCGGCTGTCTTAGATCAGAAATGGAATCCCCATGCCAAGGATGGCTGGGCAAAGAAGAAGCCTAGATACTTGATGATTCTTTAGCTTATCATAGCAGCCTTACCTCCAAATTACTACACATCTTTATTTCTACATCTTCTATGATAACAACTTCCAGTTGCAATCTGTATATATGTCATTTCTCATAGAAAGTGAGCTTTTGGTGGACAGAGACCATACTTTGTTTTTATCCTCTACATTAACTGGTTCTATCATGCAGTCTTGCCTTTAATACATGTATGCATGACTAGAAGTTAAGTGAATGAGCAAATGAATGAATGATTTATAATCAAGAAGTGCTCACTAACCTCCCACTAGTCAAAGATGAGACACTATGGGGTTTAATGAGGATAATGATTGCAATGGATTAAAACTCATTAATATGTTTATGGATTCATGATTATATATATTAATATATAGACATATACGTGTGTGTGTGTGTGTGTGTGTACCTAATTGGTCACCTTCAGAGAATAAAGAATTCAGTCTCATGAAAACTGGTAAATAAAGGGAAAGGACCTAACATTTATCCTTCATTTCCTATGTGAACTTTACAACAGGGTAACAGTAGACGAGAAGAAGCATTTTCTTATATAATTCTAGCTAACAAATGGTAGAATTAGAATATCACCATTTTGCAACCCCTCCCCAAAGGAATTAGTGGACCCAGGCATACAGTATTAAAAGCTGCTAATATCCTGAAAACAGAAACAAGACGTTACATGTCTCCTGTAGTCTGCCAAGACCAAACCTGAGTCTGATCAAGCCTCTGGATCCACAGAGCACAGGGGGACTTGTTGAATCGCATCATGCATGTGTGATTAGCAAAATTTCTGCCTGGGGGAAACTCCACCTACTGTCAGACAACTCAGATAAATCATAAGAAACACAAAGTATGGAGGGGGACATTATGGGTCAAAGGAAGCAATAAGGGGAATACTATAGTAGAGGAAGGCATGGAGGGGATCGCTATAAAATTAGAGTAGTAGTGGTTAGAATATGCAGTGGCTCATGCCTGTAAACCCAGCACTTCGCGAGGCTGAGGTAGGAGGATCATTTGAGGTCAGGAGTTCAAGATCAGCCTGCCCAACATGGTGAAACACCCTCCCTAGCAAAACATACAAAAATTAGTTAGGTGTGGTGGTGCATCCCTGTAGTCTCAGCTTTTGGGTGGCTGAGGTGGGAGAACCGCTTGAACCCAGGAGGCAGAAGTTGCAGTGAGCCAAGATCATGCCACTGCATTCCAGTCTGGGCAACAGAGCAACTCTGTTTCAAAAAAAAAAAAAAAAAAAAAAAAAGAATAGTGGTGACTTTGGGGAGAGGAAGGCATTTGCGACTATGACTGAGTACAGGAAGGTCTTCTGGGTACTCGGCAAAGTTCTATTGCATGACCTGCTCGGGGCTTATAGGGGCATTTACCTTATTATAGTTTATTAATCCTTTTTTTTTTTTTTGGAAGAATATGACTTGCTAAGTGGCTTTCTCATATGTGGGGATCACATTCCTCATGTGTGGGGGCAGGGGTCTCCTTCCAGGTTATAAATAGATTTAAAGATTTTCCGGTTGGCATTTAGTTGAAAGTTATTATCAGTAGAATGTATTGTCCAGGTTAGATCAGGGGTTGTGGAGACCAAGGTTTTATCATGTAGATGAAGCCTCCAGGTAGCAGGCTTCAGAGATAATAGACTGCAAATGCTTCTTATCAGACTGAGAGAGTCTGTTCTATCAGTAATTCCAAGAAGGAGGAGGTATAATGAAGCATGTCCAGCTCCCCCTGGTCATTATGGCCTGAACTAGTTTTTTCAGGTTAACTTTGGAATGCCTTTGACCAAGAGGAGGAGTCCATTCAGATGGTTGAGGGGGGCTTAGAATTTTATTTTTGGTTTACAAAAGATATGTCCATCTTGAATTTTGAGAGATATTGTCAAGATATTGTCAAAATATAGAGGTACATTGTCACACTGTTTTATGCTCCAAGCCACAGTGTATTTAGTGCTTATTTCCCCATGGTATTCCTAACACTGGCTATCACCTGTTTACATTTTTGACAATTCTGCAAGTGAGAAAAGGTATGTCTGCTGATGATATGACTTGCATTTCTTCAACTATGAGTCAATTTGCTTATCTTTTCATGTGCTTATTGGTAATTTAATTTTTTTCTGTGAATTAAATGTTTAAATCCTTTGTACAGTTTTTTTTTTTTTTTTTTTAATATTAGGTTTTCATTTCTTCCTGAAGGGATCAGAAACCTAGAAAGCTGACTCAGGTGCCTTCGAGGGTATTGTCCTTTCTCTTTATTATCAAAAAGATTAACTGCATGTGGCATAGAGTTGTCTTCTAGATTTTGTGATGTGATCACTCTTAAATGCATGCTATTAGATAGTGTGGTCAGATAACACAAGAGAGAACTAGCCATTAGACTTTCTTATCCATTTCCATGACACTTTCTGATCTGATAGCCATGATAACATTTAACCTAAGTCATAATAAAATTATTTTGAAAATCATTTGGATTTAAAGCTTCTTCACTCCCAAACTCAATGAAAAGTGACCAAAGGAGCATTTCCTACTGTATTGCACGTTCATTTAAAACATACCATGGCCGGGCGCGGTGGCTCAAGCCTGTAATCCCAGCACTTTGGGAGGCCGAGACGGGCGGATCACGAGGTCAGGAGATCGAGACCATCCTGGCTAATACGGTGAAACCCTGTCTCTACTTAAAAATACAAAAAACTAGCCGGGCGACGAGGTGGGCGCCTGTAGTCCCAGCTACTCGGGAGGCTGAGGCAGGAGAATGGCGTAAACCCGGGAGGCGGAGCTTGCAGTGAGCTGAGATCCGGCCACTGCACTCCAGCCTGGGTGGCAGAGCAAGACTCCGTCTCAAAAAAAAAAAAAAAAAAAAAAAAAAAAAAAAAAAAAACATACCATAAGCATACCACACCCTTCCGAGACCCAGTTTCCTCATCTGTAAAATAAACAGATTGGACTCCATGTTCCCTGAATCTGCAGTTCCTTTTAGATGCAACATCCTATGAAGCTGCATCTGCCAACCAGGAGCTCAAATATAATTAGGTTTGGCCTGAAAGGAAGCCAGGCTACATAGAAGGAGAATAATGTTTAACATGCAAATCTGACAACAGGTGACCGAAGATTCTTGTCATTAGTCTTATGGCAATGGTACACATAGGGACAACTGCAGACCCACTCACTCCACCTGGGCTTCACAGTTTTCAAAGTCTTCTCTGCAGTCACTGCCAAGACCACCTCCAATTCCACAGACTCATTCCTTTGCCGAATCCTGAGTGAGGTCCTAGTTCCTTCCATGTGTGATTGTCCCAAATGCCAACGGAGAGTCTTAGTAGCTTGAGTAAATCTCCACATAGTGGGTTCTTAAACTGAATCACTATTTTCTGAAAATATATTATCAGTGACAGTGTTAGCATTGCTATTTTGAGACTGGGGTGTGTGTGTGTGTGTGTGTGTGTGTGTGTGTGTGTGTGTGTGTGCGTGATACAAGATAAAGGAAAAGAATTATTACGTTGGTATCATTGGGAACTGGGATTTTTCTTTTCTTTTCTTTTCTTTTCTTTTCTTTTCTTTTCTTTCTTTACGAGATAAGAGTTTTGCTCTTGTTGCCCAGGCTGGAGTGCAGTGGTATGATCTCTGCTCACTGCAACTTCTGCCTCCTGGGTTCAAGCAATTCTCCTGCCTCTGCCTCCCAAGTAGCTGGGATTATAGGCACGCACCTCCATGCCTGGCTAATTCTGTATTTTTAGTAGAGACGGGGTTTCACTATGTTGGTCAGGCTTTTCTCAAACTCCTGACCTCAAGTGATCCATCTGCCTTGGCCTCCCAGTGTACTGGGATTACAGGCATGAGCCACCGTGCCCAGCCAGGAACTGGGATTTTTCATCATGGAGAAAAGAGATACAGATATAAGTTTGATCTGGTTAAGTGAAATCTCTAGAGTCCTAAAAACTGCAGTGGATTCAAATCCACCAACTATGTTTAAACTATGTTTAAATACCATCTGGTATTTAAAAAGAAACTCACTGGTTACCTCTCAGATGTTCTAGATAACCAACTCCTTATTTTGCACGTTGCTAAACGAAGAGAAAGAATAGGGCTTTTCTATACGAACTACCTTTGGGGTCTCATAGTTGATGAGGGTAAATTATCTAAAGTGTGGATGGAATAAGATTTGAATATCGCCATTTTCAACCTGTAATTAAATAATGAATCCAGGCGGTCACTAATGGCTGCTAATCTCATAAAGAGAGAAACCATCAGATTATTTTCTGACTCTTGTTGGAAGAGCACATCATCTGAAGGAATCTTATTTTAAAACTTGAGTCTGGGCACAGTGGCTCACGCCTGTAATCCCAGCACTTTGGGAGGCTGAGGCAGGCAGATTACAAGGTCAGGAGATCGAGACAATCCTCACTAACATGGTGAAACCTCGTCTCTACTAAAAAATACAAAAAATTAGCTGGGCTTGGTGGCAGGTGCCTGTAGTCCCAGTTACTCGGGAGGCTGAGGCAGGAGAATGGTGTGAACCCAGGAGGTGGAGCTTGCAGTGAGCCAAGATCACACCACTGCACTCCAGCCTGGGCAACAGAGGGAGACTCTGTCTCAAAAAAAACAAAAAACAAAAACAAAAACAAACAAACAAAAAAACTTGTACCTGGATGTAATTAAGCCTTGGACTCTAAATAGCAATTTGCAAAAAGTACAGGGGAAAGAGGAACATGTTAAATGACATCATGAGGCCACAATCAGCAGAACCTGGATTTTTGGAAACTGTATGGAAAAAATGACCAGGTTTCTTCAACAAATAACTTGCAAGGAAAAAAAATGACATATAAGGAATTTAGGGATTAAAATAAACTTAGGCATATTAACTGATTATGATATGTGGACCTAACTTAGATTTGATTTTGAACAATTTGTGAAAAAATCTATAAGACGATTGAAGAAATGTGAACACTGAATGGCTATTCAATGATATTAAGGAATTACTGATTATTGCAATAAATAGAGATGTGATGAAGAGTGCTAGTGGTTTTATGGTTAGTTATTTTAACAGCCTGTATCTTATAAAGACACATACTGCAATATTGATTGATAAAATGATATGCCATCAGGGTTTGATTCAAAGTCCTTCTGGATAGGGTAGAGGAGTCAGGGTAAGGTAAAACAAATGAAACCGCCCTAGATGGCATGGTTGAGGTTACGCGGTGGGTACATGGGGGTCATTATATCCGTCTCTCTAATTTGTATGTTTAAAATGTTTTATTAAGATAGTTTCTGGCCAGGCACGGTGGCTCACACCTGTAATCCCAGCACTTTGGGAGGCCAAGGCAGGCGGATCATGAGGTCAGGAGTTTGAGACCAGCCTGGCCAACATGGTGAAACCCCATCTCAACTAAAAATACAAAAATTAGCTGGATGCAGCGGTTCACACCTGTAGTCCCAGCTACTCAGGAGGCTGAGGCAGGAGAACTGCTTGAACCCAGGAGGCAGAGGTTGCAGTAAGCCGAGATTGCACCACTGCACTCCAGCCTGGGTGACAGGGAGAGACTCCATCTAAAAAAAAAAAAAAAAAAAAAAGTTTCCCTTGGCTGGGTGTGGTGGTTCATCTGTCACATCTGTAATCCCAGCACTTTTGAGGGTGAAGAGGGAGGATAGCTTGAGGCCAGGAATTTCAAGACCAGCCTGGGCAATATAGTGAGACCCATTCCTTATTTTTTTAAAAAAATTTTTTAAGTAATTAAAAAAATTTTTTTTCTCTCTCTCTTCTTTTCTAAAGGAATAAGCAGCAGTCCCAAGGCTGCTTGCCTCTATTTTCTGATCTGACATTGATTATCCTGAATGATCTAATTGACATCATTCAATCATCCCTGTAAATTAATAACATTTGAAACTTAGTCACAACTCGTGCATAAGGCTGACATTCCTACAATGTGATGGACTGGCTATTGCCGTTTCATCTTATACAAAGACCTCTTAAAGGAATACACTCTGATCAAAGATACCCAGAGAAGGATCCCCCTACACACACACACACACACACACCCACCCCTCTAGGACAGGTGCACATGTGGGGAGAAGAGTATTACAATGACAATTGTTAAATTCCAACACCCTCCTTTTTACCATCAAACTCTAAACGCTCATACTTTCCTCTTTTGGGAGTCTTCATTGCTAGAGAAATTAATGTATATTTCAGCGAACAGTAGCACAGATGACGTGTTCAAGAGGCTGAATTCAGTCTTCTACTTGGAGGTGTCACATAAGGTATGATGGCTCACACAGACCCTCAGAGGCCTTCCTTCCACCCTCAGCTCATTAACTTTTTTTCTGACCATTTCTCTAGTCTCTCTTGTTACTATTAGATTTCTTGTTGGTTGTTTGGTTAACCCCACTGTATTAGTCCATTTTCATACTGTTATGAAGAAATACCTGAGACTGGGTAATTTATAAATAAAAACAGGTTTAACGGACCCACAGTTCCATATGGCTGGGGAGGCCTCACAATCATGGTGGAAGGTGAGGGAAGAGCAAAGGCATGTCTTACATGGCAGCAGGCAAGACAGCATGTGCAGGTGAAAGGCCCTTTATAAAACCATCAGATCTTGTGAGACTTATTCACTATCATGAGAACAGCATGGGAAAAATCCACCCCGAGGATTCAATGACCTCCCACCAGGTCCCTCCCATGACATGTGAGGATTACGGGAGCTACAATTCAAGATGAGATTTGGGTGGGGACACAGCCAAACCATATCGCCCACTGAGGGCAGTGATACAACAGTAATTTTAGCCTACCCACAAGACATTGTCCCTGTTGCTAAAGTGTTTGTGTCATAACTCCCCTGTTACTGCAGAGGGACACTTTCTTGAGGACTACTCTTTGTGAAGCTGTACTATAAAGAGATAGCAACATAGAATCAAATGAACATTCTCATTTACCTTTGGCTATTTTCAATTATTATATTGATTGATAACATAAAGTCATATGTAAGTTCATCTGATTGATTGATTAATGGTAGAAATAGGGTCTCACAAGATTGCTCAGGCTGGTCTTGAACTCCTGGCCTCAGGTGATTCTCCTGCCTTGGCCTCCTACAGTGTTAGGATCACAGGCATAAGTCATCACGCCCAGCTAAATTCATCTTATTTTCAAGGTATATAGATTTATATAGGCTGTTAATAATAAGTTCATTGTGTTCTCCAACTCCCAGTAATCACCAACTTTTTTTCCCACTGAAAAGTGGGAAAGAGTGGGACGGGCTGATTTGCTTAGTTGGTGGTCAAGACTGAAAGGGTCCGTACTGCCTAAATGCATTCAATGCGCAGTCCTAGACAGGAAAAAAAAAGTCGAAAGACATTGTTAGGAAAATTGGTGAAATTTGATGTCCTGTAGATAACACCATTGTGTCAATGTTTAATTTCCAAAAAGGTATGCAGTGGTTCTTTCTACTGTTCTTGCAGTTTTTCAAAAAGCTTGACATTATTTAAAAAGTACACAATTGTAAACAGCAATGAGGAATCTGAGCCCCAGACACTGCTGATCCTAGAACCCAGCACTTCCGTGGGACAGCCAAGTGCCATCAGCTCCCTGCTGTGTGCCAGCTGAATACAATACAGTGTGTGTCACATGCCCCATGAGCAATGCAGAGCCTGCGATTCAAGGAGAGGAGAGCATTACACAGCCAAGGAAGAAATGTCTCCTTGAACAGGCTGGTAAGGGCTGGCAAAGGTTAGAGCCATCAGCACTCTCTCAGGCCAGATGCCTGGGGACTTTTATTACCGAAACAAAATAACAGCAATCAAGACAAAACAAATATCTGTACAGTTTAATCTTTATTTTTACAGGATTTGGCAGGAGCCGGAAGGTCTGGAACAGTAGGCCTTTTTGGGAACTTTGTATTTATTAAAATGATCTGGACACTGGTTCTTATTATTCTTTCTCTCCCTTTGAAATGGGAATGGAAAGTCTCCTGATAAACGGGCAGAGGCATGGTCCAGATTCTCGTAACTGACTACTCTCATAATCCTTTTGTGCTCCAATACAAAAAATGCATGCTTGAACTTCACCTTCTCGAGATTCTAGGTTCTCAGCCACCCAACCTTGCTGAACATGCTGGGCAACATGGAACACAGGGACTCGTGGTCATGCTAATAACGGAACAAGTTTCCGTGGGAAGCTTTGCCTAAAAGAATCTTTAAAATACTATAAATTTACTCCACAGAATCTAATTCATCCTTCTTAGAACAGCGATGGAATTTTTGCCTTTAGAATTTCTTCTTTATTTTACAAGTTCTACATTTCAAAGTTAACTTCTCTTGCCAAATATTGAAATTCATCTTTGTAAAACAGTACAACAGATAACCAGGTTGCTATGTCATAATGTAAGCTTAATTTACATCTAAAAATAAATTTTTAGGCCAGGCACAGTGGCTCACGCCTGTAATCCCAGCACTTTGGGAGACCAAGGGGGCCGGATCACTTGAGATCAGGAGTTCAAGACCAGCCTGGCCAACATGGAGAAACCTCATCTCTACTAAATACAAAAAATTAGCCAGGCATGGTGAAGGGCACCTGTAATCCCAGCTACTCAGGAGGCTGAGGTGGGAGAATTGCTTGATCCTGGGAGGCAGAGGTTGAAGTGAGTGGAGTTCGTGCCACTGCACTCCAGCCTGGGCGACAGAGCAAGACTCCCTCTCAAAAAAATAAATAATAAATAAATAAGTAAATTTTTAAGTTGTGATAAAATACACATAACATAAAATTTACCATCTTAACCATTTTCAAGTGTGCGGTTCGGTAAAGTTAAATATATTCACATCGCTATGCAACCAGTGTCCAGAACTTTTTCATCTTGTAATACTGAAACTCTACAGCCACCAAACAACAGCTCCCCTTTTCCTCCTCCACCAGTTTCTGGCAACCCCCATTCCACTCTCTTTCTCCATGAACTTCATTGCTCTGGATACCTCATCTAAGTGGTATAATACAGTGTTTGTCTCTTTGTGACTCAGCATAATATCCTCGAGGCTCATCTATGTTGTAGCATGAATCAGAATCTCCCTCCTTTTTAAGGCTGAATCATATTCTATTGTATGTCTGTGCCACATTTTGCTCATCCAGGCATTCATCCATGGACACCTGGACTGTCCCCATTTCCTGGTTATTGTGAATAATGCTGCCACAAGCATGGATGTACAAATGATCTCTTCAAGACTCTGTTTTCAATTCTCTGGGGTCTATACTGAGAAGTGGAGTGGTTGTATCACATAGTACTTTCATTTTCAATTTTTTGAGGACCTGCCATACTGTTTTTTGAAGCAGCTGCATTATTTTACACCCCCACCAGTCATGCACAAGGATTCCAATTTCTCTACATCCTAACCAACACTTCGTATTTTCTGTTTTTTTTGATAGTAGCCATCCTAATGGGTGTGAGGTTTAAAATTTAAGTTTAGAGTTTAGTTTACAGTAAAAGGCTGTTTCAGTCAATGAAATAGCTGAAATCAATGAAAAGCAAAATCAAGCATTATCTCATGTTAGGAAGGAATATCTTTTTCCTATTATTTAGCAAAGCATCAGGCAGATTGGAGAGAAAAGGCTGAAGCTAAAGATACCAGTAAGGAGCCTACTGCAATCACTGAGCTGAGAGCTATTGGGCAGGTGAACTTGAGCAATGTCAAGAAACCTAAGGACAAAAATGCCAGGGACACTTTGGAGGTGAAATTGACATTGATTTTCAAGTGATTGAACGTTGGACACAAGAAGAGTCGATGATAGCACAGAAGCTGCAAATGCAGATGACCAGGGGAATCAATGTCACGCACGGAATGGGAGAGAAGGAGGAAGAACAGGCGGGGAGGACCGCGTTGTGATGAAGGAGCTCAACAGGAGAGTGGAGCTGGGAGCAGAGGTGAGAGGACTGAGTGGAGAGAACCCCAGGTGGTCCCATGAGTGAAGATGACACTGCTGAAGGAGATGAATAGAGAAATCAGGGAGCCATTGCCAGAATAAAGGAGTATTTCTTAAGTTATCCCATGCAGGTATAATGCCAACTGTTTCACTCTGAGCAGAGCCAAAAGCGCTCCCTGACTTTGGCTGAAAGTTTATAGCTAAGGCATGTAAAACGACAGGCTGGACTCCTGGGTAGGCTAATGAGTGGTACTTTACTCCCTGGCCATAGCTGGCAGGGGACTCTCAGCTCATCATTTTGCAAGATGAGATTCGTTTGTTGCAGGGGTCTTCAAGCAGAAGAACTTCTTAGAAAATCAATCGAGTCTCCTACTGCTAGCAGGTCAGCAAGCTATCCCTCCTTACTGTGTAAAAAAAAAAAAAAAAAAAAAAAAAAAAAAGCCATGCACATTCCCTGACTGTAAAGAGATTTTGAAGTGTATTTTCAAAGTTAAAAATGCATGTCATCTTAGGTGCATACAACATCTTGCCAACTGAATATGGAACCAGTTGTCCTGCAGAATATAATTTGATGACAAAGTCAGTGTTTCTCAGCCATAGCAGAGAGGAAAGAACATGATGTACAAAAATTATTCAAGTCCTGACATTCTACCTTTAATAGAGCCATCAACAAGTTTATATTTCAATTATACTAACTACCTCTGACCTATCACACATAATTCACATTTGCAAAGTTGTGGGTTTAAAAAACATATTTACATGAGCTTGCATGCAGTGCAGTACACATTTGGTTTTGATTCTCTTTGACCTCCTCCAAGAGCAGTAAAAGATCACCTTTCCCAGGAGATAATATGTAAGTCTGCTCATACATTTCCAAACACAGCATGTGGCTTCAGTCACATGTCTCTTATTAACGTCAATGGGATCTATGTAGGTAGGAACTCATGGCCCCAAAACTCCCTGAGGAATTTGGGTGCTGGAAACAACATTAACAAAATGTCTTATTCTCCACCAGGTCCTGGGAGTCCTGATATTGGTGACTTACTAGATTATCCATTGGCCCAATAAGGCCTTGCCTATCAATGATGCATTTAAGATATTAAGCACATTGTCTTAGAGCGTTTGTGTTGCTGTGACTGGGAAATTTACAGGAACAGAAACTTATTCTTACAGTTCTGGAGGCTGGAAAGTCCAAAATCAAGGCGCCTTGAACACTGTGTCCTCACATGGCACAAGGCAGAAGGACAAAAAAAAACGGGGGGTGGGCACAACCCCCTTCCATCAAGCTGTTTTACAATAATCTATTTGTGACGGTGGAATCCCCACAACCTAAGCACCTCCCAGAAGCCCCCATCTTCCAGCACTGTTGCACTGGGGATGGAGTTTCCAACACACGAATTTTGGGGGACACATTCAGACCACAGCACACATTCCAAGAGCTGGAGAGCAGGCTGGGGAGAGCATCTGGAATAGGCTGTTTGCTATGCGTGCAGGGATTGCTGTCCTAGCGGATTGGAGGGATGGGCCCTGAGCAGAAAGGCCTCGTAACTCCACAGTATCATCCCCACCCAGACAGGTTCAGAGGCCCAGGCAGTAGATGAAAGTCACCTTACACGTAAGAGAGGCACAGGCGGGGACTTTCCAACTTTCGTCTTACAAGGCAGGGGAGAGGGGGACCAAAGGCGCAACTTAAAGGAAACAAATACTTGTGTGTGTGTGTGTTTTTAAATCGTTCGAGACATGAATTGATTGCCTTGACTATCACGTTTCCACACTTCTACAGGAAAAAAATAAAAGATCTAAAATGGATATCTGTATATATTCTCAAAGAAAAACGCAGAGTGGCCTAAGCTGGGAATGCCTATATCATTAGTGCTAGGTATATGTATAATTTAAAATTTTCCCTAGTCTTTTCTTCTTTTTATCTTCCTTTTTCCTCTGGCAAAGCCTGTTGCAGCCTCCAGAAAGTATTTGCTGAGAGCCTACCACAGTGAGGTGCTGTTTAGGCTCTGGCAGCAGAGCAGCGGACAACCAGGGGGATCCCTTTTCCACAGACTGGCGACTAAAGAGACAAGCACAGTGGCCCGCAGAGAGCAAGGCCATGCCGAGGATTCAAACAGTGTTCTAATTGCTGTGTTGAAAGAGGATGGTCAGTGGCTCCTTTAGACCGGGCGGATAGAGGCCTCTCTGAGGAGATGCCGGCAGGGCCAGGGAAGGGAGCAACACCCAGGAAGGATGGATGGCGGGGCCAGGGCAGGACAGGGGTGCCCTGGGGAGGATGGGCAGCTCAGGCCCCATCCAGGGGGTTGAGTGTCAAGCTCTTCTGGGGCCTGGGTCTGGAGAGAGTAGGACGCTTGTCCACACGGCTCTTTGGTGACAGCCAGGATGAGAACTAGGTCTCCTCTTCCCTGCTCTTCACATTGGCTCCAGGTGGCTAGCCCATCCTTTCTTTGTTGTGCAGTGTGGTGTGTGTGTGTGTGTGTGTGTGTGTGTATGTGTGTGTTCTTTTTACCCCAAGTCAATTCTCTTACCCTTGACTTCGTTCTTAGCTTAACGTCCCACAGCTTCCTTCAAGCCATCCTTTAAATTTTTCCAGATCACCATCCTACCTGCGTCAGCATGTCCTTCCGGCTCTTACAATCAAATGCAACTCTTGTGGAGGCTCCATGTAAGAACAGACAAATCATAGTCCAAGGGTATGACCATAGTGTGGATGATGCTGCTGACCCTGGAAGATGAGGGCTGGGGGACCCATGCCAGGTGCTCAGGGGGCGATGGGAATGTAGGGCTGCTCTGCCGCATGCCAAATGCTTCCGGGTTTTCTATGTCTCATCCACAGGAAGCACACCCCTCGCTCTCATCCCTGAGCCTGACATTGGATTATCAGTGGCCTTTGAACTTTATGGAAACGAGCCTCATTGGTAAATGGTGAGCCTAGAAGTAGGCACGGCTCTGCCCTGCCCAGAACCCAGCTGCTGCGAATGTTGGCCGCCGGCAGCTGCGCCTTTTGCTGGAGCACTGCCCTAGGCTCACCTGTGAGGTTACAAGGCACACCTGAGCACCCCGCCCCCACCACCTTGGGAGCAGCTCACAGCCAATGTATGATTAGGGGAGTACAAGAGGCTGGTCCGCTTCTTCCAGAGGAGACCTCCGCCATTCCCCTGGGGTGCGATGTCTGCTTCCGACCTCCCTGCAGGGTCAGGCTGAGGCCACAGCCTCCCTTTGTTCCTTCTCCTGCTCTGGTCCCGTTCCCACACTCCTCTTTTCCTGAGAGAACGCCCTCAATATATGGCTTGTCCGAGAATCCAGGTCTGGTTCTGCATCTAGGAAATCTGACTTAAGACAAGCACGAGCATGCTTCCTGGCCAGTGCCTGTGCAGTTGTTTGTTTACATGTTAAATACATGTACGACTCCCACCAGGCGATAAATATCAAAGCTCAGTAAACACTTAGGCTGAGGTCAGTTGTTAAGGTGCACTGATTATTTTCTAATCAGTGGGTCTTCTTGCCAAGTAAGTTGTCAGTGGTTTGAAGAGCCAGGAGCAGAAGTGGTCACAGTCATTTTCTTGCCTGCTTGTGCTTGCATCATTAGAATTATTTTCAGTCTCTGAATGTGTATGTGTGCATATGTGTATACAACTCTTTTTTTTTTTTTTTTTTTTTGGAGAGATTCTTGCTCTGTCACCCAGGCTGGAGTGAAGTGGTGCTATCTCGGCTCACGGGAACCTCCACCCGCCCCGGGTTCAAGCAATTCTCCTGCATCAGCCTCCTGAGTAGTTGGGACTACAGACACCTGCTGCTGTGCCCAGCTAATTTTTGGTATTTTAGTAGAGACAAGGTTTCAACATGTTGCCCAGGCTGGTCTTGAACTCCTAAGCTCAGGCAATCCGCCTGCCTCAGTCTCCCAAAGTGCTAGGATTACAGGCGTGAGCCACTGCACCCAGCACAACTTTTTTAAAAGCCCCTTGTCATGTTGTGAGGGTCTATCTAGTTAAAAGTGTAAATCTACTTAACCTCGGGGTAAGGGAGCCTCAGATGTCTTACACTACATTGTACACTTGATGGTCTGTTATCCTGCAGCCTGTGGGTATCAATGCTAATCTTTATTTAAAAAATTAGTGAATATAATTTTTCCAGATACAAATTACTCTAAGAGAATTCCTAGTAAGTCCTGCTGTGCACTACTGAGGTGTCAGGGCATCTTTGTTCTGGAGATCACAGGTTTTCAAAAGTGGTGGGACCAGGCATGGTGGTTCATGCCTGTAATCCTAGCTACTTGGGAAGCTGAAGCAGGAGGATCCTTAGGGCCCAGCTATTCAAGTCCAGCCTGGGCAACACAGCAATAAAAAATAAGTCTCTTAAAAAATAAGTAGGCAACAATGTATACTTCAAAACATCATGTTGTACATGACAAATACATACAATTTTATCTGTCATTTATAAAAAGAAAAAAATACATGGTTGTATATCAAGAATGTGCTATAGCTTTGATTAAAGTTTTGTAAAAAGAAAAAAGTGGTAGACACTTCTAGGTATACATCCTACAGAAATGCAAGCATTGCAATGAGAATGAATGAAATCCTACATGAGCAAAGGTACAGGGAGTCTTGCAAATGGAATGTTGAGTAAAGGGATCCCGATGTGAAAGACAGCCTGCCGTGTGTTCCATTTATACCGAGTTCAAAGAGAGACAGATTCACCATGGGGCTAGAGCCTCAACGGAGATGCCCTTTGTGGAGGGCAGTGAGCGGGATGCTGGCCGTGTTCTCTACCTTGGCCTGGGGGTGGGATTGGGTACGTTCACTTTGTAGAAATTCATTGAGCTCGTATACTTGCAGACATAAGTGTGCATTTTTCTGCATACATGTTATCTATTTTTTAAGTTTACTTTTTAAAAGGTGGGTAAAATCAAAGATTTCCCCCAAATATTCCTCTCTAGAAACTTAGGAGTAGGAACAAAATTCCAAGGTGGTTGTGGCGGGTGGGGGGCAACTCCAGCACACTGCCTCCTTCTTAACCAAGCTGGTCACTGTGTTGTGTGACGCCGAGTCCATCTGGCTTTCACCTGGTGTGACTCAACCTTGGTATATGTGGTTATTTCCAGTGCCATGTCTACACACTCATCAGCCTGTAGAATCCCAGAGAAGTGGGAAGGTGGATGTTCTAGCGTCCTCTTTAGGGACTGGGGCATTGAGGAGGAGCAGGGATTTTTTTTTTTTTTTTTTTTTTTTTTTTTTTTTGAGTTGGAGTCTCACTCTGTCACCAGGCTGGAGTGCAGTGGCACGATCTCAGCTCACTGCAACCTCCACCTCCCAGGTTCAAGTGATTCTCCTGCCTCAGCCTCCTGAGTAGCTGGGACTACAGGCACGTGCCACCACACCCAGCTGATTTTTGTATTTTTAATTGAGATGGGGTTTCACCATGTTGGCCAGGATGGTCTTGATCTCTTGACCTCATGATCTGCCCGCCTCGGCCTCCCATAGTGCTGGGATTACAGACATGAGCCACTGCACCTGGCCGGAGTAGGAACTTTTTTAAGGGCACAAAACCAGTGAATGGCTCAGAACCAGGACTAAGAGCGAGTGATGGCTGGCCCTGTCCTCATGGCATGAGGTTGCGAGAACCAAACTGACTTTTGAGGAGAGGCTTCATTGTTGCAGAAATCCTGGAGCACAAAGGGTCTTGACAGCCACTCCTGGATCCACTAGAAAGTAAGGGTGCTTGTCGTACCCCCTTCAGTCACTCTGGGGACTTCAGTATTCTGCTCTTTTTATTTTAGCACGTCTCCTTATTAAAAAGACATTTCTTTCCTGCATTTGCATCACATTCACTTTGTGTGTTTGTACTTACAATCCAGGAGGCAGCATTCCAGAAAGGAAAATGCTGGTGTATGAAGAATCCAGTGATGCCCTCAGTTAAATTCACATCACAGAAAGAGGCAGCTTGTTCAGAGGGCTTGGAGGGCCAGCTTCTGAAACCCACATAACCATGGAAGTAGCGTGTTAAAAATCCTCTAGGAAACCCAGGGAAATAGGGATTGCAATGAATGTGAGTGTGTGTGTGTGTGTGTGTATTTTGAGAAAGGTCTTGCTCTGTCATGCAGGTTGAGTGCAGTGAGGCAATCATAGCTCACTATAGTCTCCATCTCCCAAGCTCAAGCAATCCTCCTGCCTCAGCCTCCTGAGTAGTGGGACAACAGGTGCAGGTATTACCACACCCAGCTGATTTTTCAAAAATTGGTTTTATTTGTAGTAGAGACGAGGTCTCGCTGTTAACCCAGGCTGGTCTCAAACTCTTGAGCTCAAGTGATCCTCCTGCCTCAGCCTCCCAAAGTGCTGGGATTACAGGCGTGAGCCACCATACTCGACCAGCAACATGTTTTAAGTGCTTTCCTCACGATTGTTTTTAACCATGATTTCTTGGTCCACACTGGTCTCCGTGTAGGCCCTCATCTGACCCCTCAGAGTCCACGGAGCTGTCTTCAGGGCATCTGCCCTGAGACTTGTTCTGGTGGAAGCCTCTGCATTTCTGCTGGGCCTCCCCCTCAGACTGGATTCTCCCTATGGGAAAGGCTTAGGATTTGTGCACATTCCACCCTAGACCTCTGGGGAAAGCAGCAGACCAACATCGCTGGTCGTGAAAAACCATCCGGGCTGGTCGACTGTGTTTGCAGCCGGCTTCACATCTATCCTGAAAGGTGAGTATGTGGCTTCCTCTCCCCTGT
Organism: Rhinopithecus roxellana; assembly: GCF_007565055.1. Taxonomy (NCBI): domain Eukaryota; kingdom Metazoa; phylum Chordata; class Mammalia; order Primates; family Cercopithecidae; genus Rhinopithecus; species Rhinopithecus roxellana. The sequence goes on from NC_044559.1 coordinate 29,763,942, forward strand.
GGCAGGGAAATGGTGGAGACTCCTCAGACCATCCATCCTTCCAGCCATGGTAACTTGCCACCAGTATTTAAAGTTATGTCTGGGGTTGCCAGACAGAAAGTGGTTTGCAGACAATGGTGTGCCAGTCACACAAGCAGACCCTCCACAAGATACCCCATTTGGCCAGTTCAGCTGCAGCACCCGTGACCTTCTTTCAAGTTCTCTGTATTTCAGCCAAATTAAACCTCATACTGTTCCTGACACATGCCCTGTCTTTTTATCCCTGCACAGGGCTGCATTCCTCTGCCGGGAACACTCTGGCCCTCTTTCTTTCCTAAAATTGACTTGAGGTCAAAGATCAGCTGTCTCAGGAGACCTCTTTGCCTTCAATTAGAGACAAGCCCTTCTTCCTAAGAACATCCATAGGATTCATCTGAACTCTTAGATCCCTTCTCATTCCAGCTCATGGTTTTGAGTCTGTCCTCTGAGACTCTGAACTCCTGAAGAGAAAAGAGCATGACTCTCCACCTCTGGATCCCAGTAGTGCTACATGCTCCTGTAGTCATGGTTTCATTCCATCAACACACATTTACTGACACTGCTTCAAAAAGCCCTTTCCTGACCACCCTGTCCAAAGTGGGCTTTTGTACCACTGAATACAATCAAACTTCCTTTTTTTATTTATTCTTTTACTTGTAAATTCCCTCTCTCCCTAGAATGCAATTCCAATCTGTCTTGTTCACCTCTGTATTAGTCTGTTCTCACACTGCTATAAAGAACTACCTGAGATTGAATAATTTATGAAGAAAAGAGGTTTAAGTGACTCACAGTTCTGCAATCTTAACAGGAAGTATGGCTGGGAGGCCTCAGGAAACTTACAATCATGGCAGAAGGGGAAGCAAGCGCATCTTACCCCAGCGGAGCAGGAGAGAGAGCACTTGAAGCTGGAGGTACCATACTTTAAACCATCAGATCTCGTGAGAATTCACTCAGTTTCACGAGAACAGCAAGAGGGAGATCCAATCACCTCCCAGCAGGTCCCTCTCCTGACATGTGGGGATTACAATTCAACATGAGATTTGGGTGGGGACACAGAGCCAAACCATACCAACCTCAGTGGCAAGTATAATGCTTAGCATAGAGTAGGTGCTCAGATAGTTGTGGATGAAGGTATCAATTAAGGAATAAATGCCTGGAGCATATAGGTGTGACTTCGGTTTTGCGCAGAGCTTTCAAACAGCAAGCAGGTTGAGAGCCCCAGGCCTCTACGAGAGTGGTCAGTCTGTGGCCTGAGATGTGTGGAGTTAGTATTAGGTCTGTGTGCACACAGCCTACCCTGGCACCACCCTCCTTGCCTGCCCATTGGAATGGACATGTTCTGCCATCGGGTGATGTGGTAATTCTCTGCAAACGTCACTGTGTGCTCATCTCCATATGCAGGTCCCAATTCAAATGAGAGGAGCAGCACGTCTCACACATTTGGGCCTGTGCTTAAATGCCTTATGAGCTTCAAGGAAAAGCATCAGTCTTATAAAATTTAGGAAGCGTTAACAGAAATTAAGAGTTAGTAAAGCAAAATAGCAGTGATATCTTCCTAACGATGTTCAGCCCCACTTCACCCTCCTGAACATTTTCAAGGATCTGTGGCCGTGTGAAACCCTGAAGGGAAGGTGAACTTTTATTACACATGCCACTTGGATGGCATTGAGAGCTCTTTTCTGCACTTGCAGAGGTTTATTTGCAAGGCTTTTCCCCTTCTTTAGGATCTCAATTAGGGGCAAGTGGACTATTCCCAGGGTGAAGTGTGTTCAGCATGTATAAAAATGCCTTTGTGTCCGTTACCAGAATGTCTTACCATTTGAGAAATGAATTTACGAGGAAAAGTCCAAATTAAATAGGGATTACACTGATCCCTTTTAAGAATTTTCAATTCATATTGGTGCATTCTATTTTCTGGTGTGTGAGCACTAAACCAAAAACAGTCCTGCCCCAAGTGCTGGGATCTACGTACCCATTAGGCCAGGAATTCATTATGCAAAGCAGCTGTTCTACCAACAGCCAAGTGTCCCAAGACAATTTCCCTCATATGTGCTTCTCCTGCTGGGAGGCACGTCAACCCCCCCGCTGTGCATGAAATCCTTTATTTGCTCCTGTCTCTTGCTGCTCATTTGGCAGCAGGTGACCACGAAGGTGCCTGCCTAGGCACAGACATCCATGCAAGCACCGCCTTCACCTCTGGGAACACTCCCCAAGCACCTATTCCTCTCACTTCCACCTGTCTGTTTCAAGGAAACGAAAGAGCAGGCAGAACAAAAGGTGCATTTCTTAGAGATTATCTTTAGTAGCTGCACATTCAAAAGCAGACAGACTGGTACTTTCCTAGGGTTACAAAGCAAAACTCACTTCTATACCTCACATTTACCACTCTTCTGCATGAGTGTTTCTGTTGTTCTTAATGTGTTCAGAGACTGCAAAGCTCAATATGGTCCAGTTTGGACTCATTCCTGGGGAAAGCTTCCTAGATATTTCCAGGGAGTCCCGAGCAGCTCCAGGAGCAGGCCCTGCCTGGGGTCCCGGATGCTGGGATTCGGCCTCCACACAGCACATGGGTGTTTTCTCCAGCAGGTTTCTCCAGTGAGTCCAGCCTTTCTTTAGCTCCCTTCACTGAGACCAACACGCACCATTCCTGTGACCCCAGTTGCGTGGTTGGTTTTCTAGACCCTTATGAAAGAAATGCAACAGTAGGAAGGGGTGCTGATATATAAATATATATATATATATCTCACTCTTGTTGCCTAGGCTGGAGCACAAAGGCGCAATCTCGGCTCACTGCAACCTCCACCTCCTGAGTTCAAGTGTTTCTCCTGCCTCAGCCTTCTGAGTAGCTGGGATTACAGGCACCTGCCACCACGTCTGGCTAATTTTGTATTTTTAGTAGAGACAGGGTTTCCTCATGTTGGTCAGGCTGGTCTCAAACTCCTGACCTCAGGTGATCTGCCCACCTCAGCCTCCTGAAGTGCTGGGATTACAGGTGTGAGTCACCGCGCCTGGCAGGGATCCTGATATCATACACAAGGTGCTAATTAGGAGGTGACATCTGATAGGGACCCAGATGATTGGAACCTGTCGCGCTTGACGAGGAGGAAGCATGACTGGGGAGGAAACAGACCCGTTGAAGATCAAGAAATAGGAAAGAAAGACCTGAGACAGCAGTGTATAGAAGGAGGATATAGGGGAAAGGTTGGCAGGAAAGTCTGGGCTTGCCAGGTGGGCCAGTTTAGCTTTCAATGGGCAGGCTGAGGAGCTGGCTGAGGTTAGGCCAGGGGAGAGACAGAGCTGCTGGCTGCTGCATTGGGCAGGTGAAACTGGCGGTGTCTGCATAACGGGGCTGCGGTGGCCACTGGTTGAAAGAGTGCTGCAATAATCCAAATTAAACACACCCAGGGCTGCCCCAGCCCAGTTAGGCTGGAAAGACAGAGAATAAGGTGGGAGACTGGGATGCATCAGACACAGGATCCTGTAACTAGATCATGCATTGGCAGAAATTCCTGCTTAAGTGAAGACCTCCCCTCACAATTGCCCTAGCTACAGAAGAATTCATTCAAAGACAGCCCAAATCTGGGGGAAAAAATCAAAGATGCGGGAAATGGGAAATAGAATTCATACATTTATTTGATATAAATATAATTATGTCAAAATGTTTTATATCAAAAACATTGGCCCAATGGACCAATGTAAGAGGCTGAAAAAAAAAAAGGCAAAGAGGCTTCTTCTGCCCCCTGGTGGCCTTTGGGGAAACGTCACTGAAAAGGCAGAAAGAGCAGAGGGGACCAGTTTCTCTCCACTTTGTACCCAAGGGTCAACTGAGCACGCAGCACCCTTGACAATAAGGGAGAAGTCCAGAGGGCTCGCTTCCCTCCCGCGCCAGCTCTCTCTCGGCCAAGGTTGGGCCACAGCCAGTGTCTCCTCCGCTGGATCCGAGCCAGTGGCTCTGCCCGGGTGGACAGCAGAGTTGCCGCTGAGGTTCTAACTGCTTCCATCAGGGCTCTCAGAGCAGCTGTTAGAACGGGTTGGGGAGCAGAGCAATTCTGACAGTGTCAGGAAAACATCCCCCTGGCTTCCCCGTGTCCAAGCTTGAAGACCCAGGGGCTGGATACACAGCCACAGACACACAGAATTCACATTCAGCAAGGCTACAGAAAGCAACGTTTAACTATAGAAACACCTGTTTTTGGTAAATGCTGCAGATCTATTTCCAAATATTGTCTTCCAGCCCACTCTCCCTCCCACTGAGGCAGCATCCCACAGGACCCAACGGTACCACTTTTCCAGTCCAGAAAATGTGCTTTCGATGTCCTGGTTTGATGCTGCCTTTCCGCTAACCTGTGCGGCTCCGTGAAAAGCCAATTTTAAGATGTGATGCCTCCTCCAGAATTCGCCTGCATGCAGAAGAAGGATGCAGAAGGAGGCAGAAAAGCCGGAGCAGTTGGGGGCAAGATGAAAACAGTCTAGTCATTATCAGTTAAACTGTAACTGATACGCTGCATGCGGCAGCGTGCTGAGCGAGACAATCAGCAGAGCCCGTGAAATGTTGCTGGTTTTCCAGATAGCCCGTTTAGTTTTGTCTCAAACAAAACAAAAATGTGCATAATTGTACCTAGTCCTCAAGCCCGTTTTATTTCTCCATTATACCAAGGAAAACTTGAATGGTGGCCCCACTGGAGTGAGGCTCCCGTGAATATGAATAATTGTTCCATGAATATGAATAATGGGTTCCTAGGAATAATTGTTTATCGACCTTCGATTAGACAGCAGCAGCCATTAGCATGTTTTTAGCCTTCTGACATTAGGGTCTTCTTTGTGAGCAGGTATTTAAAATGGATTCTAATTCCACGGTCTTGAAGGCCTGTTCCAATATCGTGAATTTTGCAGATAACTGTAATTTATCCTGTAACAGAATCTTTTGATTGCTTTAACTATGAAATATTTCCATTGCATTATACATTTGCTTATAATAGAGTATAGGAAATGTATTTGAGCCATTTGCTGGACAATTCAACATTGTCATTACCAAAGTCAACTCTCCGATTGGCCTGAAGCTACCCCGTTGTTTAGGGTTTCAAACCTTAGATAAGTTGCGTTTACTCCACTTTTTTTCTGTAATGTTTGTTAAAATTTGAATCTTATGACCTTTCTTTTTTGGTTGATACCTGCTTTGATCAAGATATAGTGGGCTGAAGAACAGCAGCAAGGCTGCGTTCTGAGCTGTCTACACCTGCAATATCTCATCAACTCCTATCAGCTGGGCAGCAGGTTGTCCAGTTCACCACTCCCGATGAGGACGCTGAAGTTCGCTGAGCTTCCTTCTGGCACTGACCTCACACACTTAGCAGTGCTTCTAGGACGTGAACTTAGTCTGGTTTGCCTTCCAAGTCCAGGTTCTCCAAAACATGTTTTCTTTTTCTTTTAACTTACTAAGTAGGTGAATAAAAGGATGTGGGGGCTTGCTGGGGGAGTGTGGTCCGAAGGTTGCTCCTGGTCTGATGTCAGCGCTCCCCACCCATCGTTATCCACAGGGCATGGGTGGAATGCGTCGGCCATGCACAGGGAGAGCCGATCAGGGTATGATGTGCAGCCTTCCATTAGCACGTCGTTTCCAGTTCACTTTTTCCTTTTACTTTGGTACTAAAAATTTCTTCAGAGAAACATCTCCACAAAGCCCCATGCTCTTTCCCCTACACCACGTAACTCTAATGGAGCTCCCAGGAATAAGGCAGGAGCTTTGGTGCATGAATTCCAGCCCATTCTAGCTGCTAGGCGGTGATTGTATTTCCTTCCTTTCTGCCTTCCTTTTCTCTGTTCCAGATGGTGAAGTGGCCAGATAAGCGGCCTACTGATAAGTGAGGTCTACAATTCATCACACACCGATAATGCTGACATATAACAGTTTCCATATCTTTACAAAGGCAATAAATGGGTAAGAGAAACGAATAACACTCGTTAGAATAAGGCCAAACTAGTCTCCAGATTTTCCTTTTAAACTTCGTTCCTTTAGTTCCAAACTTTCCCAACAGAATCATTAGTGACTTTATCCCAAATATTAAATACTTCAAGCATAACCACCAGCTGCTGTAGATGCAGAAGCCTTAATTGCATACGGCTGGCCACACACTGATTATTTTCCTGGCTTTCTTCATAAAATAACAAATGGAATTGCAACGTGGCTCAAGAACAGGCAGAAACCAGGAAGACTGGAAGTAGTCATTTTTACTTTCTGCAGGCGCTGCCCTTCATGCTTGCACAAAACTCTCATGGCCACTGCCCGTTAGCAGGGTCCCCTTCCAATCTCCCACCCCCACAAGCTCTGCCCAAGGGGGTCTGCAACCAATTTTTGGTGAAGCAAGTCCAGACTAACCTCCCCATATCTAAATAAAATGCCTCCACTGAAATTCCATATGATCTAAGGATTGAGACATTGACATGCAACTTGGCTTAGAAGTAGGCTGGAAAAAACCCTAGTAATCAAAATTGCCCTAAAAAAATGCAATAAAGGAATAAAACATCTCCAAAAGGCAGAGCCATAAATCTTTCCAATCTTTCTTCTGGGTTGATTTAATCATGTGTGTTACCCACCAGCTGTATGTTAAACAGTATAAGGGAGATGCTATGATGAGTATTTATTTTTTTCTCACCTTTCTTTTGCAGATTTAGGTCACTGAAGATTTTTGAGTAGACTTGTTTTGTAAGATGCATGAACATCCTTTTATTGCTATAGATTCAGAGATTGTTCTTGATAAAGTGTTTTATTTGGGTAAAATAAATATGCAACTAGAAAACTAGAAACCTGGAAGAAAATTTAAGATGCAATATTTAAAAATGGAAATAAAAGAACAGGAATCCTGTGTAAATATTTCTGAATTAATCTTTCAGTCATTCAAATTGTTCTTTAAGGAAGCAGCATCTCTGTACATAGCTTAACTGTAAATCTAAATGGGACAGTTATCTTAGGAAATGGACACAGTAATGAGATGCTACAACTGCACATATGCATAGCTGCACTTCAATCAAAGGTGGAACTAGATGGCTCAATGGAAATTACATATGATGATACATTGCAAAGTGTCAAAGAAAGTTGCCCCCAAACAAAGGTTCCATAGTTCCACAGTTTTACCACATAGAAACCTAAGAAAGTATCAAAGCTTGACACATTTTAATTTTTTTTTTTTTTGAAACGGAATCTCACACTGTCACCCAGGCTGGAGTTCAGTGGCACGATCTCAGCTCACTGCAACCTCCACCTCCTGGGTTCAAGTGATTCTCCTGCCTCAGCCTCCTGAGTAGCTGCGATTGCAGGCGCCCGCCACCAGGCGCAGCTAATTGTTTTTGTATTTTTAGTAGAGACGATGTTGCTCCATGTTGGCCAGGATGGTCTTGAACTCCTGACCTCGTGATTCGCCCACCTCAGCCTCACAAAGTGCCGGGATTACAGGCGTGAGCCATTGCATCCGGCCCGAATTTAAATTGTAAATTTTAATTGAATTAGACACATGCGGCTAAAGCTACCTTATTGTACAGGGCAGTCTTAGCAGTTTGTGTCATTCTACCATAGTCAAAAATCCAAACCCTTTATCAAGTTGATTCTGTGAGTCAAAACTGAGACTACATCCTACAGTTGCTACGGAGCTTTCACTACGTATACGCTCTCTTGCTGTACGTATGTATGTGTGGATAATATTTGCCTTAACGGTCAGTAAAATAACTCACATCAGCAACAGTTAACTTCCAAAGTACAGTCTGGCCACCTATCGATATTTTAAAATATGCTGGACAAATACATAGAACTGTTCACATACGACTGCGCTAAAAGCCTTAAGCTCTGAATTCACAAATCTAAAATGCTGTTTTTCTTGTTTCATGATGAGAAAGCTCCAATAGTTGAGAGATGCTATTCAGATTCACTGAATACTGAATTAACAAAGTGCGATGAATTGGATTTCATGAAGTATTCATGAGTTTTCATTTAGCATTAATTAAATTTTTAAAAACCTTATGTTAAATAATTTTAAGACCCTGGCGCAGACTGACAAGCATGGAAAATTAAGGTTCAGAGGAAAATTCCATTCAAAATCACAGTTGAATAATATGTTGGGAGTACAACATTTATATATATAAATACATACACGTGTACACACATACACACACACAATTTTTGAGAGGCAGGGACTCGCTCTGTCACACAGGCTGTATAGCAGTGGTGTGATCATAGCTCACTGAACTCAAGTGATCTTTCTGTTTTGGCCTCCCAGGTAGCTAGGATGACAGGCACACAACACACCTGGCTAACTGATTTTGTTTTTGTAGAGATGTCTCACTATGCTGCCCAGGCTTGTCTGGAACTCCGGGCCTCAAGAAATCCTCCTGTCTTGGCCTCCCAAAGGACCTTTTCCTTATAATGACTCTAGCCTGTAACATTAAAATAAATAAATCTTTAAAACTACTTTTTAAATATTGCATTTAACCAAACTTTAATGATCAAAGAAACAAAAATACTTGTGCTAGTCACTAACAGTCTGCTTTATATGTGCCAGACAAGTGAAGGATGCCTCTAAGATGGCTGAAATGCTTCATTTCGAGTGGTATTACAAATGCCGTGTAATAGTAAGATCTGTTATACTAACTTTTAAAAACAGCACTTTTAATTTAGAATTGCTTCTTCATATTGCAGATGAAGAGCTGTGATGAGGAAACCACGCTCTCTACATGCATGCAAGCTATTTTGAAACTCTAATAAAAATTTGGGAAACAAAATGACTTCAACTTTAATTCTTAGTCTAATCAAAATAGTTAATGGGACTGGGTGTGGTGGCTCACGCCTATAATCTCAGCACTTTGGGAGGCTGAGGCAGGCAGATCACTTGAGGTCAGGAGTTCGAGACCAGCCTGGCCAACATGGTGAAATCCCATCTCTACAGAAATATAAAAATTAGCTGGGCATGGTGGCACACGCCTGTAGTCTCAGCTACTCAGGAGACTGAGGCAGGAGAATCACTGGAGCCTGGGAGGCGGAGGTTGCAGTGAGTCAAGATGGCATCACTGCACTCCAGCCTGGGCAAAAGGGCAAGACTCCGTCTCAAAAAAAAAAAAAAAAAAAAAAAATGAAAACAAAAACAAAAAGTTAATGAGACAATATTTTCTAGATAGGACTCAAGAGCCCAATGGCAACAACCATCTGAATAGTAAAATACAATTTTACCAAAATCCCCAAATAAACAACCAATATAAAACTTAGCAAGATTATAATAGAAATATGGTTACCCATCTTTTCTAGTAAACTCGGTTTAAAGACTTCTGTTTTATAAAGAATCAAATAAATTAGAACCTTAATTTGTTTTAAATACCTTTAAGCTTTCAAATAAGGCAATTCTAGTTGGAAATTTTAGAGGTGTGCATCCTGTGAAAACAGTAGTCTCGGCATCTCCCGGAAAATATCTAGTGGAAGGAACAAGGAGAGGAAAGGCGCTAAGTTTTCAAAGCTACATATTTCCTGAAGCTGCAGGTAAGGAAAAAATTCCTACTGTCCAGTGAAAGGGTAAAGGAACTGGGAAATCAGGAATAAGAATAATGTCAATGAGCGTCCTAGTGCATTCCAGCTGCTTAACAGAACACCATCAACTGGGCGGCCCGGAAACGAGAGAAATGTATTTCTTACAATTCTGGAGCTGAGAACTCCAGGTTGAGGTGCTGGTAGATTTGTTATCTGGTGAGGGCCGCTTTCTGGTTCACAGACGGTGCCTTGTGTCCTCACACGCTGGGACGGGTGAGACAGCCCTCCAGGGTCTCTTTTTGGAGGACTCTAATGCCATTCAGGAGCGCTCTGCCCTCAAGACCTAATGCCCTCCCCAAAACGCTGCCTCCTAACACCATCACAGTGAGGATATAGATTTCAATATATAAACTTTGGGAGGAACCAAACCGTGTCTATAGCACCAAGTGTTTTAGAGAACTCCCATGAAAATGTTAGTGCTGGTCAATTACAACTCCCACTACCCAAAAGGAGGGGCCAAAGTCTTAAGGCCTCATTCCCAAAAGATTCTAGACACAGTGGAATATCATGCAGGTATTAAAAAGATTATATTCTGCCCAGACAGAGTGGCTAGTAATACCAGCACTTCGGGAGGCCGAGGTGGGTGGATCACTTGAGATCAGTTCAAGACCAGCCCGGCCAACACGGCAAAACCCCGTTTCTACTAAAAATACAAACATTAGCTGGGTGTGGTAGAGCGCGCCTGTAATCCCAGCTACTAGGGAGGCTGAGGCACAAGAATCACTTGAACCCAGGAGGCAGAGGCTGCAGTGAGCCGAGATCGCACCACCACACGCCAGCCTGGGTGACACAGCGAGACTCCGTCTCAAAAAAAAAAAAATTATATTCTTCCTCATTTATGCTCAAATGTATTAAGATGTTCACAACATATTAGATGAAAAAGTTATGAAACAATATACACAGGATTCCGTATTTCTTTTAAAATAAAACAAGACATATACATATATGTAAGGTAGGAAAGAGCGTCAAAGGGCCCTACACCAAAATGTGAAAGGTAGTCAGGGGTTGTTGCCGATGGGATTAAAAGTGTTTTTACTTTTTCTTCAGTATTCTTTTCCATATTGTCTAAATGTTTCCTGATGAACACTGTCCATTTCAAGTAAGAAAAGGCTAAGTCTATTCTGGAGGAAAAAAATGTCAGTGGGAATTGTAACAAATATTTAAATCACTTGGAAATAGGATTAATTTTATCACCAACCTACCAGGACCCTCTTTACTGTAAAGAGATAAAACGCTAGTAAATGTATTGCGTAAATATACCACAGACTATTATGAACAATTAAAGCATACTTTGTATTTTTGAAAATTTCTCTGCAAACTTTCTAAGATAAATTATATTTGAATTGATATTTAAAGTCCTATTTTGAATCCCTTTGGGTTGTAAAAGTCTATTCCTTAATGTATCTTATGAAAATCCAGACTTTTGGCTTAAAATGGGATTTCACTCTCTTTCTGAGGAAGGAATCCACCATACTTTGATTTAGATAACCACACGGTCTGGAACTCCATTTAGTGAAAATTAAATTGTATGATTCATATAGCCAGTGTCTTCCCTCTGTTTTCTACATATTCACACAGCAGGTGAAATGTGTTCAGGAATTTGAAAGATGAAAACATATGTCTTTTAGGTAATGACCACCAAGAGCCACTGCAGATAGAAACAGCTTTATTTTTTCCATTCAGGCTTTTATCAAATAACTTGTTCAAAAAGCATATACGGGAGCAAAAAATACCACATGCAATCAAACTTGTTTTGCCTTATAGTCATTGGTTTTCTTTTAGAAAAGAATGTGCACTTGAATAATTTCTAATGCAACCATTTTCCAACTGTTTCTACTTCATTTCTTTCACGTTAGCAGCGACAGATACATTCTAGTTAACTGTCCATCATATTCCTTATCTTTATTCATACTGAAATAACATAAAGCCCATAAAATCAAAGCATATACTGTTCAGAAATCTGAAAAGGTTCTTTTACATAATAGATTCTGACATGTTAAGAAACTACACACAACAAATATTTGCAAAATGAATGAAAAATAGGATAAAGCTATTTAAGTCAACAGAGTAATATTTATCTAAATAATTTTAATCAAATGAACAGTATATTTATCTGATAGCATCTATCTTTTAGAATACAAAAAAAGTGCTCAGATTACATTTAAAAAAATAACAAAAATCTCTTAGAATGGAAATAATTTAAATAAGGATGGTAGCACAGGGAATCAAAATTACATCTTTGCTCCCAAAACAGGAAGGCAGGTGTAATGTATTTGAAATCAGAAGGGGACACAATACTGAGATTGCAAACGCAAAGTTTCCTGCCTTGGAAAGATAGAAACTGTCTTTGAAAAGTTCTTGTGTCTTTCTTTATAGAAAGCCACAAACATAAAATCACATCTCTCAGCTAGACTGCTGGTCAAGTAATAAGGTTGGGTCACTTTCCTTGACTATGCTTTTCTAGCTCACTATCAATATTCACTCAGCTGGGGTTCAAAAGGACACATAGGTGTCCTTTTAAGACACTTTGACTACTCGGATCAATATATCAAACAAACATAATGCATGAATACAGCAGCCAAGCAGAAGGATCTCCATGCTCAAGTCACTCTGAGGCTTTGCTGGAGTCAACCTACAATGCCACCCTCAGGGATAGCACAGTGGTTCACAGACAGGGATGATTCATCATTTTCCTCTGAAAATGAATTCTGCAGGAAGAAACCAGAGTTGTGGTAAGATGTTGAAATCAAGTTTTCTCTTCATTTGATATTCAAGGGTTGTGATCTTTATGAATACCATTTTACATGCTAATCACAAAGACAAAAGGAGGAAAGATGCAGTGATAACATCAAGTTGGACATCCAAACGCTAAGGGAGCCACGTACCAGCCCTACCCTGCTTTTTTTTAATAGTGCAGAGATTACTTACTACACTTTCTGAAGCTTTATTTTGAAATTTATTTCAAATTTCAGACATGTTCAAAATTTACTGTTGAGGAAATGAAACAGCATGTAGAACATATTTCTAATTGTATTAAAATTACATAGGTGTGTGTATACATACATGACAGTTCTTGAGTATGGTAGGGTTTTAGATGATTTTTACTTTTTATTTATACTTCTTACTGTTCTGCTTACAGTATCACTTTTGTTATAAAATGAAACTCTTTTCATTTTAGAGGAAAAAGAGAAAAAAAGCTCTATAGAGTCTGAAGGCAGTTCCAAGTAAGTTTCTCCAATGCTCTTACGAGACTATTTTGCAGGTCAAAATCCCAGAAAAATGTAAAATCTTGTGATCAGAGAAAATGGCTTTGCTCACTACTCTAGCATGGTTAGGAGGGTACTCGGCACCTGGCAGGTGACACACACGCTCTGAATGAAGAAATACGGCTGACTTGGATTTTGAGTTTCCACAGATTTCATTTTTAAAATCATTCTTTTATGATCCTTTTTATGCTAGTTAGCTAAGGATATTTTCAAACTTTTGTCAAAATTCAGTACATTTTAGAGAAAAGTTTAAAATCAGCCACAGGATTCAAACTACCATGTTTTATAATATGGCTTTTAAAAAAGGATGAACCAAAACAGAAAAATGGGCAACGTGGGGACTAAAAAGGGCTTGCTGGCCAAACAGCTGGTGGCAGAAGAGGGGATCAGCTGACAAAGAGGGCACAAGAAAATAACCCTCCTCTGTTCTTCATCCTGTTTCCCAGACAGCTCGACTATAGCTAAGGGACATGTCTGACTCTCCTCCTGTACCCAGCACAGTGCCTGCCACCTTGACAGGTGGGCAAAGGACTCAGCAAAACAAAGTGAGAGGGAAGGAGGCGGCTGGCCTCTGAGAGGGAAGGAGGGGGCTGGCCTCCGCTCTGAGTGACAGGGAAGGAGGGGGCTGGCCTCTGAGTTACTCAGGGGCGCAGAAGCCACCCTGACTGTGACTCTCACATCAAAGGGCAAGAAATGGATTGTTCTAGCTCTTATCCTGGAACAGAGAGGTCAGAATGATTCCTTCTTACATGTGATTTGGGCATAACTACGAAAGTGATCACATACTAACCAATTTCCAATAACAACCAAAGACAAATGTTCTGAGTTGTAAGATAAAAAACTAGGGACTATTTCCTTTGGATGAGGCTTAGATCAAGGCAGGAACCAACGTTTTTCTTTTAAAACTTTAGTTTCTTACATTTTTAGAAATAAAGCAAATAATATAACTAGAGTAATTATGTATTTTATTGTCCAAACTGGGATATTTTTTAGAGTAAAAGGGAGTACTATATTCTAGGGAAAAAAACTATGCCAAGACAACAGACATGAACAGGACTGTCCTGAACAAATGGATACCTGATGCTAACACAAGATCCTTTTTAATGTTTTATTTTTTTCAAGCTCTCTATTAAACTACATAACATTTGGCAGCAATTTAATATTGAACACTGAGTAACAGCACACAGTTTTGTTGAGAAGACATATTTTCTAAGTGATGAAACAAACTTTCTACCTTCCCCATACTTAAGGTTTCCTAACATAAGTTCATGTTTAAAATGGGCCTGAGGAAAGTCTGTTTTAATTTCTTTAACAGAACCAAAAAAAAATGCACAACTGTGATTAAGTTACTTAGATTCACTTCTTCATTTTACAAAATTTAAACAGGAGAATCTGAGCATATCTTGCTCTAGAAAGAAACCTCCAAAATGATAAACCCCAATTACGGGGGCTAGGTCACAACACAGTTTTAAAATCTTTATATTAACCATGAGATTCTCACAGATACATTGCCACAAAATATTTTTTAAAAGCCATAGATAGTCTAAATAAAAAATGTCTTAATTTGTGGGTGGTGACAGTTATTTCTCCACAGGTACTGAGTAAGCACCCTGACACAAACCATCAGCACAACACGGGAACCCCCGGCAGAGGCGAACAGGTCAGTTTCTGAACAGCAGCATCCGCTCGGAGCACTTCTGCCCCACCAGGCTGGCATACTGCAGAACAGCGGCCTCCTCACTTGGGTCTTTCTGCTGTTTCTTATAAACACCGTAAGGCATGATGGCTCTCTTGTGAAACACCTGCAATCGGTCAGGTTCCGTACTGCGATCTTCATCCACTGCAATGACAACAAATACTGATTTGTAAAATGTCACATATCAAACTTTTCATTTCCTTTTTTTTTTTTTTTTTTTTTTTTGAGACAGAGTCTTGCTCTGTCGCCCAGGCCAGAGTGCAGTGGCGCCACCTCACCTCACTGCAACCTCCGCCTGTCAGGTTCAAGCGAGTCTCCTGCCTCAGCCTCCCAAGTAGCTGGGATTACAGGTGTGTGCCACCACACCAGGCTAATTTTTGTATTTTTAGTAGAGATGGGGTTTCACCATGTTGGCCAGGCTGGTCTCGAACTCCTGACCTCAAGTAATCCACCCGCCTCAGCCTCCCAAAGTGCTGGGATTACAGGCTTGAGCCACTGTACCCAGCCTTCATTTCTTAATTAAAAAATTTTTAACTTAAAACATAAAAATTATATATCAAGATGTCTTTGATGAGTATGTTCAAGTGAGGGTGGGCAGCATTAATATTAACACAAACTTGAGTATGTTAGCAATTAAGTAACAATTGCCATGCTGAAAGTGATAAAGACCCTCCAGGATGACAGCTGAAACATCAAGCAGAGACAAAGAAGTGTGTCCAATTAAAACACTGGCCTCCTGCACCTTTATTTTCTGGCACATGATAAAGTTTACAACTCTCCAGCATCATTCCTGCATCTGATTTAAGTCTGTTTTGCCTCTCCCTGTACCAACATATTATCTGAAGTTTTCATCTCTGCACTGAAACTTCCGGCTGACTCTGCAGTTGTGACTGACCAGGTCTGGACAATGCGCCCTTATGGTCTTAGGTAGGAGGGCAGATTCTTACAGCTTTCATGGAAGACGCAGAAGAGACTGTTGGTGGCTGCCACTATCTGTCATCTGTCCTTCTCTTCTTTCATACAAAACCAGCCCCGGTTTTCTTCAGGGCACACAGGTTACCCAGACAAAAGCCTATTTCCCAGCCTTCCTGCGGCTGGGTGTGGGCTCATGACCAAGTTCTGGCCAATGGGATACAAGTGGAAGTGTTCTGTGGAAGTTTCCAGGCATCTTTTCCAAAGGATAGCTGACCTGTACCTTTTGCCGATTTTCAACCTTTCCTTCGTTCTGCTGCCTGGAAAGTGGATGTGATGGCAGGATCCCTACCCTCTACCGTGGAGTTTCGGACTAAGAGCTTACTTTCAGTTCAGCCAAAACAAAAGCTAGAAGGCAGCTGGGCAACTGAGGACTTCATGGAACAAAACTGCCATACCAGCTCCGGGTTGCCTATGTCTAGATATTTACATTACAAATAAACTATTTTGTTTAACCCAACATTATCTTAGGTTTCTATTATTGGCAGTCACTCCTAATCCTAAAGAATATAGAGAATAATGTTACAGTATCTACTAAAATGTACAATGTTTCATAACACTGACTCAGTAAGTCTATTTCTAAGAACAATTCTACAACAGTGGTTCTCAAGCCTGACTATACATTGTAACCACCTGAGATTTTGAAAAATACCAAAGCCTGGATCCCCTCCCCAGAGACCCTAATATAAAAACTAGTCTGAATGGGACCTGAGCTTCAGCATTTTCTTAAGTCTTTTAAAGTAGGTTAAGAACAACTGTCTTAGAGAAACAGCCACACAAGTGTTTCCATGCATGTATGAGGCTGTTTATGGCCACACCCTCCCTAACATTAGAAACTAAACAGCCTTAATGGCCATTGATGGAGAACTGGGTAAAGAGTTAAGGTATAGCCACAGAATGAAATGCTATACACAACTGTTAAAAAGACAAAGGAAGACAGACTGTCAAGTGAAAAGGGAAAAGTAGGCACAGTATAAACAATAGTTATTTTATTTAAAAGTCCAACGTTAAAAAATCTGGAGACATATATGTCAGCCTGTTAATAGAACTTATTGCTAACCCCTCCCATTGCCCAGAATTACCTGCTTCTCCACAGCATCCAACAGCTCACCCTCTTACTCCCCGGAGCACTGTCAGAGGGCTTCCCTGGACCCACATAAAATAGGAAACCCACTCTAGTTCTCCTTTATCTTTCATCATAGCACTTACCGCCACCCGACACATGTATTTACTGCCTATTTCCCTTTCCATTAGGAATAAAGTGCTGTAAGAAGAAATATTTCAACGGTTTCATCTGCTAATATTTCCCCAGTGCCTAGAACACTACCTAGCACACAGTAGAGGCACCGCAAATATTTGCTGCATCAATCTCTGGGAGAATTAATTATAGACTTTCACACTGGGACACACACACACACACACTCATCATTTTTTGATAAGACGTTTGTCATCTAAAAAGTAGTTGTTTTTTAAGGTTGATTTAAGCATTTTATTTTTGTAAATTTGAATCTCCTGAAAATAAAAACAGAAATGCCAGCCTCCTTTTCTATAAATCAATGGGACTGTTTTAGGAGATTTCTTAGTCTTCCAGCGATAAACTCCTATATCTAGTTCTCAAAGCCCAAAGCCAATGATCAACTTTTCACAGTAGATCCACTACAAATTTGAACATTTTACTGCATGTCCACTTCATACCAGGCTCTATACTCTAAATACTTAAGTTAGTTTACATCCCTTATTTTGTAATCACAGCAAAAAAAAAAAAAAAAAAAAAAAAAAGTTTATTCTTCCCCAACAGTCACTGCTTTCTCTAAAGGGATATTAATTAATTAATCAGGAGAAATCATCCAAGCTCAATTTCAGAAGTGATGGGCAATAACACTCTTCTTCCGACATCTAAATGAGAGTGTTCCCACTATATGAATTTATTTCAGAGGCTTAACTGATCTCAATCATCTTAGAGAATGTTAGGGCATTCCCCCAAGTGACTACATTCTATGCCTGTTTAGAGGTTTGTAGCAGGAGATGCAAGCTTATGTGCTGTTAGCCAAAAAGAAGTTCTACACTGGCAGAGAAGACCACAGTCTTTGAGAACCAGCTTGGGATGGCATGGAGGGATGAGGAGAAAGGGAACACCAACGCTGCCAGCCAGAGGACCTTCACATCCACAGAACTCAGGGCCACCGTCGTTTTCTTTTTTTTTTTTCTTTTGAGACGGAGTTTCACTCTGTCGCCCAGGCTGGAGTGCAGTGGCATTATCTCCACTCACTGCAAGCTCTGCCTCCCGGGTTCATGCCATTCTCCTGCTTCAGCCTCCCGAGTAGCTGGAACTACAAGTGCCCGCCACCTCGCCTGGCTAATTTTTTGTATTTTTAGTAGAGACGGGGTTTCACCATGTTAGCCAGGATGGTCTTGATCTCCTGACCTCGTGATCCGCCCGCCTCAGCCTCCCAAAGTGCTGGGATTACGGGCGTGAGCCACCGCGCCAGGCCTTTCATTTTCTGTTTTTAATTTGTCCAGGGACATATTCAAAGGAGATCAAGATGAAGATGGACATAAACTGACAAGAGAAGGAACTGCTTCAATATCGCTGTTTCATCCTGCGCCTGCTTGCCCTCAGCTCCGTTCCTCGCCTTCCACCTGTTCTGCTCTGTATTGCAGGAGGCTGGCTCCTGCAAGCTCAGATGGTCTCCAACTGGGTTCAGCCAGTAACAAGGGTCTGGAGCTAGGGGAGAGAGAAGCAAGGGCATTTCCCCTGCAAACCTCTCCTCTCTCTTCCATGGCTCTGCTTTTTGGAAGCTGCTCTAGCTATTCTTGAAGTTATCAGGGTTCTGGGTAGCCCTGACCCCTGGACCCCTTTTCCTCTTCAGCGTAGGGTAGCAGTATCTTCCTGCTAATTGCTAATCTCTGGGTCACCTTTCTGTGCCTTGCTTGGCTCTCAGCAGCACCACTGCCTGTTATCACCAATTCCCTGCATTACATTTTCTCTGTTGTAAATATCTGAAGTGGTTTTGGTGTTCCTGGTTAGATCCTGATACACATATGAATTTCAAAATGTGTTTCTTACAAATTACTTTATCCAACCAAAAGGGAAAGTCCACATACTTTGAAACAATTAAACGTTTAACATGTACTAGGTTACCCCATCCCTTACCAGAGTAAATGACAAAGGAAGAGGCAGCACCTTGGTTCCTGCTGTCCATTTTGGATACTTTAATGTGTGCATATTGCAACATGAATAACAATCTCTACCATCTAAATGTGTCTGGCAGGAAAAAGGCAGATGCAGGCATGTTTAGAGTCTAATACAAATAAAAAAGTGAAGACAGGTGAGATGAGCAAGCGAAAAACAGCAACAACAATGGCAAAACAAAATTTTCTAAATCTAAAACCTTGAATTTTTTAAATTGGAATTTTAAAGTATGTCTATATTTATACAGAATGATGCTTAACAGTTTAAACCTTTATCCTAAAATATTTGGGGACAGATATACTTTAAGATCCCAATAAATGAAACATTCTTATTTGCTAGGGTGTGCAATCTGATATGTCATTTTATCTAAAATAAAATGTCATCTTCTAATTTTTACTCCTTTCCAGTATGACACATACAAATAAACATACAAGATTATGAAAAATCTACCATTATGTATAATTTACATCAATTATTTTAAAGTGTATTCCCTGTAGAGAGCAGAAATTTTGTTTGTCAAAATATACATTCCCATTCTATTTATTGAGATCACATGAAAAAGCTCTAAAATGACCCACTGTCATATTTTTGGGAAACACTACAAGACCTATGTTTCAACCACTGAATTCCAACTTGGCTTATGATGTCACTGAGATCTACCTGTTAACAAACATATCTAATTAAGTCTCCCAAACTTCTAAATTAATTTAAAGCATTTTTATAGAGCTATGGCACAGAAATTAATCAAAGTCAATAGTTGTTTTTTTTTTTTTTAACTCCAAACACTTTTGAGGCCTAGAATTGTTCTGGATCAAAGCTGTCAAATCCATAATAAAGTATCTTATAAAGTAGATGTTAAGAAGCTATTCACTTTTTAATGTCATACATAATTATAAAAAGTGATACTAATGAATTTTAAAATCCTCTCATTCTCTTCAATGTTAATGCATCCAAGTCACCTGGAAATCCAACTATATTTAGTCTTAGTGTTCAAATCCTTCAGAAGTTTGTAGGATTGTTGTTTAATATTGCAAGTAATGTGGTGCTAATTCTATCACCAACTCACAGACTATGCTGGAACTTGATGGAAACTTTTAAAGTAATTTACTAAAATACGACTTAATTTTGTGAGCTGCCCCAAATTCTTTAGTTCTCCCGTGAACACACTTTGGCTATAAAAATGGCACAGAAACATCTAATAATATGTGTTGCCACCATCTGTCAAGCTCCTGCCCATACCTTCCTTCAAACCTAACTGCTTCCCTGGGTTAATGTTCATAATGCCCAATACACCAGGTTCTAACATTTCACAAAATCCGCAGTACTTAGGTAAGATTATATCTAATTCTGTAGTTACGTTAATTCAAATTTAATTTGTACATTGTGTCAGGAACAATTTATTCAACCAGGAAGGTATACTCAGATATTAACATACAAGTAAATAAAAACATTTAGTTTCCCTTTAAAAATTAATACTAAAGCCTATCTTCTCTCACCTAAAAACCCCTTTAATTGTAACTCAAATTTAGCATTCTGCCTACCCAAAGAAATCAAGCTACAAATGCAGTACTTTAGAAAAAGGGAACACAGATCAACAAGACATACGGTAATAGAAACAAAGGAAAGATACACTATACATTTTTAAAATCTCAATCTATCAAACTGAATGAACTCAGCAAACTGTCTTGGCATTAGTTATCAATTAATCAATATTCAATAACAACATTAGTTTTTAATTTTACATCATTTTTAGTCATCAAAGTAATGCCTGTTGTAAGATTCAAGTAACATAGAAATAAACCAAGTAGAGAGGGATGTCAGCCCCCATGCAGAACCCTCCCTTCTACAGTTTCCTCCTACCCTCACTAAATCCCCATCCAAGTTACCAGTGTTTTAACAATTTCATAAAATGCATTTAAATATTCAAATATGGTTTTGGATCACATTCGAGCCATACCTTAATTGAAGGAAGAAACATCAAATTACCCCTTCAGTGGGTATAATATATTAACTTGAGAAACTACTGATTATCGTTACAGGCAAAACATACTTCTGTCTTCTGGGCTTAACGTTCTGTGGTCTTACACTCACTTAGTTACGTTCCTAAGAAAGGCAGATTCTTATTCTTAGCATATTCTACATAATTAACACTAAAACCTAAGCAAAAGATACTTAAGCCATTAACAATAAATTATGATTTATATACTAAAGGAAAAAATGTACCCCAAATCCTTACAAAACCCGTTTATAATCATCTTTTGTTGCCTGCCTAATAAATGTCATCAGTGCTTGTAGACAAAAATTTCTATAGCTGAACCCACACAGCACAACAGACCTTTTCTTAGGTGACCGTGAAGATAACAGAAAAATAAGCCATCTGGAGATTAAGGACCACATACCATTTAATCTAAGAAAAACTCCCAGCTTACTGAGATGTCTTAGAAACCTGTTCCAACTAGAACTTCTTCCACTTTTCCTCTCTGATGTATCACAATCTAATTTCATAAAATAAAAACCAAAGGCAATCCTGCAAACTCTCTTCTGAGATGAGCATTTGATCACTAGTGATACAAATATGTTGTCAACTCCATGAAATTTTAATCTTCAAGGAAAACTGGTGGGCAACAACTACTTGATTTTTTTCCCCAACTTTTTATTCACAGGAGATGAACTGCACATCACAGGTGGTTTCAAAGGACAAGAATCTAGAGATCAAAGCTTTACTTCTCCTTCTTATGGGGATTTAACTCATTTGTTATTCTTAAAGAGACTTTATAATTTCTAGGCTTTCCAAAAAATAATGAAAGTCTATTTTCTTACCTTTATTATTTACTGCTACATACAGCATTACTACTTAAATAAAACAAGTTACACACTCCAAGGAAGATACTTATATAAATGTCAGATGGCCGGAGATAGCTGGACAAAACTGATTTAATGAAATAATTTAAAATTTTCAACAAATGTATGACAGTGGGAGACATACTCTACAAAAACGCAACTCTGGAAGTTCAAAGTCAAGTATGATTTAGAATATTTTAAAGTGACAGGAGATATTAACAAATGTTTTAATCTTTACGAGGGAGGGGACAGGAAAGGTGAGAAGAAAGGAAGTTTTTCAGTAAAAAATGGCAAAAGAATGGGCCAAGAAATGCAGAGTAGTCGTGATAGAAATAACAAGGGCTTTAAGCCCATTCTTTAAGCCCATTTGGTGGGAGGCTCAGAAATTATTTTGGGACTCCAGCTGAGAGAGTTACGCATGTTCATATTCTATAAAGTAACACTGCTGTTAGTAATTTCACTCAAAATATTTTTGGTCAAAATGAAAAACTAAGAAATATCTAAGCTTGTAAAATGTCATTTAATAACAGCTTTATTGTGATATAATTTACATACCATGTAATTCACCCATTTAAATTATACAAACCAAGGATTTCTAGTGTATTCACAGAGTTGTGCAACCATAACATCTAATAACAGTCAACATACTGAAGAACTGCCAGACTGTTCTCCAAAGTGGCTGCATTATTTTATATTCCCACCAGCAGTATACAAAGGTTCCAATTCCTCCATATCCTCATGAGCACTGTTATTAGCTGCTTTCTAGGTTGCAGCCTTCTTAGTGGGTGCATAACAGTATCTTTTTGTGATTTCGATTTGCATTTCTCCAATAGCTAATGATGCTGAGCATCTTTTCATGTGCTTACTGCCCGTTCATATGTCTTCTTAGAAATGTCTATTTAAATCATTTGCCCATTGTTAATTGGGTTGTCTTCTTATTGAGTTGTCAGAGTTCTTTACATATTCTGGTTACTAGATCCTTACTGAATGCATCATTTGGAAATACATTCTCTCATTCTGTGAATTATCTTTACACCTTCTTGACTGGGTCTCTGAAAGGACAAAAGTTTTAAATTTTGACAAAGTCCAATTTATCTATTTTTTTCTTTTGTTGCCTGTGCTTTTTGTATCATATCTAAGAAAATACTGCCCAGTCCAAAGTTATTAAGATTTACTCCAGTGTGTATTTCTAAGATTTTTTTTTTTTTTTTTTTGAGATGGAGTCTCCCTCTGTCGCCCAGGCTGGAGTGCAGTAGCGCAATCTCGGCCCACAGCAAGCTCCGCCTCCCAGGTTCACGTCCTTCTCCTACCTCAGTCTCCCGAGTAGGTGGGACTACAGGCGTCCGCCACCAAGCCTGGCTAATTTTTTGTATTTTTAGTAGAGACGGGGTTTCACCGTGTTAGCCAGGATGGTCTCCATCTCCTGACCTCGTGATCCGCCTGCCTTGGGCTCCCAAAGTGCAGGGATTACAGGCGTGAGCCACCATGCCCGACATTTCTAAGAATTTATAGTTTTAGCTCTTACACTTAGGTCCAACCCATTTTGAGTTAATTTTTGTATATGGTGTGAAGTAGGGGGCCAATTTCATTTTTTTGAAAGATCCAGAACCATTTGTTGAAAGACTGTATCCTTTTCACTGAATTATCTTGGTATCCTTTTTTGAAAACTCACTGACCATAAACATGAGGGTTTACTTCTGGACTCTCTAGTCCAGATCTGTATGCCTACCTGCATGCCACGACCACATAGTGTTAACTTTATTATTCTTTTTAAAGATTGTTTTGGCTATCCTGGGTTCCTTTAATTTCCATGTGCATTTTATGATGGTCAGTTTCTGCAGGGAAGCCAGCTGGGATTTTAATAGATCACTGCTCTGAATCTGTAAACGAATTTGAGGAGTACTACCATCTTAACAATATCAAGTCTCCTGATCCATGGACATGGGATGTTTTCTTCACTTATTTAGGTCTTCTGTAATTTCTTTTAACAATGTTTTGTATTTTTCAGAATATAATTTTTGCATTGCTCTGTTAAATTTATTCCTAACAATTCTATTTTAATGCTACTGTAAATGCAATTGTTGACAATTTCCTTTTTAAATTGCTCATTGTTTAAGTGTGTATGATAAAACTGATTTCTGTGTATGCTGAACTCATTTATTATATTTGATAGTTATTTATATTCTTTAGGATTTTCTATGTACAAGGTCATGTCATCTGAGAATAGAGACAGTGTTACTTCTTCCTTTCCAATCTGAATGCCTTTCATTTCATTTTCTTGCTGAACTGGCATGGCTAAAATATAATTTTTCAAAGGAAAAAAATAATCTATGTAATTTAAACTCCTGATATGATGTTGATTAAAAATAACATTGGCTCCCAAAAGTCACAAAACAAAATATAAAACATTTCATTTATCAAGATTATTCTAGCCAGAAAGAATTCCAGGTTAATTTTGATATTATGCTCATTTGATATCAAAGTCCCATAAAAGATCACCAGAGAAAAGCAGAAAGATAATACAAAAATCAGGCAATTGCATGCAAAAAAATCACATCAACTTTATCCCCTCAGCACACACACTGCTGGTAGGACCTGTAAATACTGGCCAAGTAAAATGTTAACAAAATCTCTCTTATGATGATGAAATAAGGACTCTCAAATTTCTATTCCATGTTTTGACTCCTAAGTACTCATCTTAGACACTTCCTATTTCACTGTTTATCTTTATCCTACTAAAGGCAAGGCTTAAAAACTCATAGAATACAATGAAAGAAATGTAAATTAAAACATGCTATTACAGAATTTCTCAAAGATGAGAGGGAAGTTGGTTTATGTGCGGGGGCTTGGGCCAAAGAGACATCTGTGAGTTCAGGCTGGCAGGACTTGGCCAATTCTGGCCCCTGTGGTCAAGAAATTAGTCACATACAAGGGAACTGAGCATATAAATAAATATACTGAGAAAACGGGAGGCCAGATTTCTCAGAGAATGGAGCTACAGGTATGGAAAAGGAGAAGACTAGAACTGTTGAGTGGATTAAAATTCCAGATACTGGTGAAAACTCATGACTTTTATACACTGATACAGACAAACAGATACACAGGTAGATATAAATGTATGTGTGTAAACTCACATATATTGCCTAGATCTGTCTGCTGAGAGGGCTCAGAAACAACGAAACCCCAGCAGCAATGACCATACTTATTAGTCACATCTTGTATTCCGCATATTACTCTCCACGAAAAAGAACTAGGGCTCCTTGGAGAAGTGCCTAATTACAGAACTGAGTCAGAGAAAGCATAAGATGAGTCTGAAATATTTTGTGCCAGAAAGGAAGTGCCCAAAGAATGATGGGGACTCATCAAAAGAAAACATGAGTCACCCTGAAAAGACTCCTACTGACCAAATCTGAGACAATTTGAGCATTCAAAATAAATAATGAAAGTAACAATATTTATAACACATTGATTAAAACGAGATGCCATGAGTCCACGCCAATATAAACAACAAACAGACAGGGAAAGAGGGCTGCTTTTCCTTATGTTAGAATGCCAACTAATAAAAGTAGAAGTAGTGATAGAATTAGAAAATCATCATTTGGCAGCCATCTCAGTAATAACTGATTGAGGCAAGAACCATCAATGGATGTAAAAACTAGTAAATAGACGTTTGACACAATAGGATAGTTACACCGTCTCGAGACAGCTTTCTACAAAATATTTACCAATTACTAATTAACATGTACAAAATAGTTATCAACTTTACAGTGGAGAAACCTGGTACATTCGTGATAAAAATTCAAGTCACAGCAGAGAGATGAATTAACGCTGCACACCTCCTGATATGATGCAATACAAACCCAGTATCACTTCTAGGGTGTTCTTGCCAAAACTACATGACCTGAATCTAATTATAAAGAAATATTTGATCAACACAAATTAAAAACTACTCTACAAAGTGACTAGACTCTTCAAAAATATCGAAGTAACAAAAGACAAGGATATACTATGGTACTGTTCTAGACAAGGGGCCTAAAAAGACACAACAATAGATATAACACAGGATCCTCACTTGAACCTTGGGTCTAAAAAAAAGAGAGAAAAGTAAAGTGGGCTTGTGTATGTGTGTATGTGTTTTTGTGTTATAAAGGACATTACGGGGAAAATCTGTAACACTTGTACAGGGTGTGTGGATTAGATGGTAGTAATATCTCAATGTTACTTTCCTGGTTTTGATGGCCATGTCCTGTAATGTAAAAAAAAGTGTCCTTGTTTTCAGCTAATATACACTGGGATACTAAAGGACAATGGTGCAATATATCAGAAACTTATTCTCAAATGGTTTAGAAAAACATACGGAGTAAAACAGAAGAAGTGAAAAGGCAAATGTGGTAACATGTTAACAACTGGGGAGTCTGAGCAAAGGGTATGCATATATTCTTCGTATTATTGTCATTTTCCTGTAAATTTGAAATTTAAAAATAAAAAATGTTGTGTATTAGTCCATTTTTACACTGCTGATAAAGACATACCAAAGACTGGGCAATTTACAAAAGAAAGAGGTTTAATTGGGCTCACAGTTCCACGTGGCTGGGAAGTCTCACAATCATGGCAGAAGGCAAGGAGGAGCAAAGTCACATCTTACATGGATGGTGGCAGGCAAAGAGAGCTAGAGCAGGGCAACTCCCATTTTTAAAACCACCAGATCTCATGAGACCCACTCACTAAGAACAGCATGGGAAAGACACACCCCCATAATTCACCACTGGGACCCTCCCACAACATGTGGGAATTATGGGAGCTAAAAGATGAGATTTGGGTGGGGACACAGAGCCAAACCATATCATTCCACCCCTGGCTTCTCCCAAATCTCGTATCTTCACATTTTCAAACCAATAATGCCTTCCCAACAGTCCCCCAATGTCTCAACTCATTTCAGCATTAACCCCAAAGTCCAAGTTCAAAGTCTCATCTGAGATAAGGCAAGTCCCTTCCACCTATGAGTCTGTAGAATCAAAAGCAAGTTAGTTACTTCCTAGATACAAAGAGGGTACAGACATTAGGTAAATATAGCCATTCAAAATGGGAGAAATTGGCCCAAACAAAAGGGCTACAAGACCCATGCCAAGTCCAAAATCCAGCAGAGCAGTCAAATCCTAAAGTTCTAAAATGAACCCCTTTGACTCCATGCCTCGCATCCAGGTCACTCTGATTCAAGAGGTGGGTTCCCATGGTCTGGGCCAGCCCTGCTCCTGTGGCTTTTCAGGGTACAGCCTCCCTCTGTGCTGCCTTCATGGGCTGGCGTTGAGTGTCTACAGCTTTTCCAGGTGCACGGTGCAGGCTGTTGGTGTATCTGCCATTCTGGGGTCTGGAGGACAGTGGCCCTCTTCTCACAGCTCCACTCAGCAGTGCCCCAGTAAGGACTCTGTGTGGGGGTTCCAATGCCACCTTTCCCTTCTGCACTGCCCTAGCAGAGGTTCTCCATGAGGGCCCCACCCCTGCAGCAAACTTTTGCCTGGGCATCCAGGCATTTCCATACTTCTTCTGAAATCTGGGCAGAGGTTCCCAAACCCCAATTCTTGACTTCTGTGCACCCTCAGGCTCAACACTACGTGGAAGCTGCCAAGGCTTGGGGCTTCTACCCACTGAAGCAACAGCCTGAACTGTACCTTGGCCACTTTTAGTCACAGCTGGAGTGGCTGAGACGCAGGACACCAAGTTCCTAGACTATACACAGCACAGGGACCCTGGGCCCAGCCCATGAAACCGTGAAGACCTCTGGCATACCCTGGAGATATCTTCCCCCACCATCTTGGGGATTAACATTCTGCTCCTTGTTACTTATGCAAATTTCTGCAGGCAGCTTGAATTCTCCTCAGAAAATGGGATTTTCTTTTCTATTGTATTGTCAGGCTGCAAATTTTCCAAACTTTTATGCTCTGCTTCCCTTATAAAACTGAATGCCTTTAACAGGACCCAAGTCACCTCTTGAATGCTTGGGTGCTTAAAAATTTCTTCCGCCAGATACCTTAAATCACCTCCCTCAAGTTCAAAGTTCCAGAAATCTCTAGGGCAGGGGCGAAATTCCGCCAATCTCTTTGCTAAAACATAACAAGAGTCAGCTTTGCTCCAGTACCCAACAAGTTCCTCATCTCCATTTGAGATCACCTCAGCCTGGACCTTATTATCCACATGGCTTTCAGGCTTTTGGTCAAAGCCATCCAACAAATCTCTAGGAAGTTCCAAACTTTCCCACATTTTCCTGTCTTCTTAGCCCTCCAAACTGTTCCAACCTCTGCCTGTTGCCCAGTTCCAAAGGTGCTTCCACATTTTAGGGTATCTTTTCAGCAGCACCCCACTCCTGGTACCAATGTATTGTATTAATCTGTTTTCAGGCTGCTGATAAAGACATACCTGAGACTGGGCAATTTACAAAAAAAAGAGGTGCTTTTTTTGTAAAAAAAATATATTGTGGGAAAGCCTCACAATCATGGTGGAAGGCAAGGAGGAGTAAGTCACATCTTACATGGATGGTGGCAGCAAAGAGAGCTTGTGCAGGGCAACTCCCATTTTTAAAACCATCAGATTTTGCGAGCCCCATTCGTGGTCACGGAAACAGTACAGGAAAGACCTGCCTCCATAATTCAATCATCTCCCACTGGGTCCCTCCCACAACATGTGGGAATTATGGGAGCTACAAGATGACATTTGGGTGGGGACACAAGAGCTAAACCATATCAAAATGCTAGTGCTAAACTGTGTTCTTCACCTTCCCATCATATTCCCTCATATTTGTGTGTATTCTGGAACCCCAGCATGGCATTTGTACTTTTTTGTTAAATTTTGTTCTGACATATTCCCATCACTCCAGCCTACTGACGTATTTTCACATTCTGTTTCTTTTCTTCTGACATGTTAAGAGATCCTTACCAGTTGCACAGTAACAGAAATGTGGCTATCAGAATAAAAATAAAGATGTTAAATAGGATAGGGTCCTGAGAAAAGGACAAAGAAGGTACTATACTTAATATGCGTAAATATATGTGTAGCTAATACTTTTTTTTAAATGATCAAATACATTGAATCAGTTCATCTTAGGATCGATTATGTTCAGTTTGCCTGTAAGATTTTTGTTTTAAATCAATAGCTTTAAATTCTACCATATTTCACAGGTCACAAAAGCTATTACCATGATGGTAAATGGACAGGCAACCTCTTTAGGTCACAAAGCCAAATTCCCATTTACAATGAAAGGGAGTCATAATACTAATTTCCAAAGAATGAATCTGGCATTGGGTTGATTTTTGATTCCTTCCAAGAGAATTAAGCTAGAAACTTCCAAAAGTACCTTTAAGTAGCAATACGTCTGAAAATTTCCTAGAGCATTAAATTAAATTAGAAATTACAGTATTAATCTTACGGGCAAATACAAATTCACTTTCCTTACAACAGTATTGGTTTCCCTATGGAGACAGGCTCTACTGGAGGAAACATAACCATTCCTCATTTTGTGGCACTTTAGTGTGCTTCACAGATATTGAGGGTTTTTTGTTTGTTTTTACAAAATAAAGATTTGCGGCAACCCTGCGTTGAGAATAGGTGCCATTTTTCCAACAGTATGTGTTTACTTGGTTTATCATGTCACATTTTGGTAATTTTCCCAATATTTCAAATTTTCTCACTGTTATATCTGTTATGGTGATCTATGATCAGTCATCACTGATGTTAACGACTGTAATTGTTTTGGGGATCACAAACTATGCCCATGTAAGATGGCAAACTTAACTGATAAATGCTGTACATGTTCTGACTGCCCCATAGACCTGCCCTTCTGCTATCTTTCTCCCTCTCCTTGGGCTTCCCCATTTCCTGAAACACAACAATATTGGAATTAGGCCAATTAAAAACCCTAAAAGGCCTTTAAGTGTTGAAAGTCTCTGACTTTAAATTAAAGGCTAGAAATGATTAAACATGGTGATGAAGGCACACTGAAAGCTGAGACAGACTGATGGCTCTTGTGCCAAACCACCAAGTTGCAAATACAAAAGAAAAGTTCTTCACGGAAATACAAAGTGTTATTCCAGTGAACACACAAATGATAAGTGAAACACCCTTATTGCTGATATGGGAGAGAGTCTCAGTGATCTGGATAGAAGATCAAACCAGGCATAACATTCTCTTAACCAAATGCCTAATTCAGAGCAAGACCCTAACTCTCTTCAATTCTCTAAAGACTGAGAGGTAAGGACAATGCAGAAGAAAAGGCGGAAGCTAGGAGAGGTTGATTCATGAGGTTTAAGGAAAGAAGTCATCTCCATAACATGAAAGTACAAGGTGAAGCTGGCCGGGCGCGGTGGCTCACGCCTGTAATCCCAGCACTTTGGGAGGCCGAGGCAGGCGGATCACAAGGTCAGGAAATCAAGACCATCCTGGCTAACACGGTGAAACCCCATCTCTACTAAAAATACAAAAAAATTAGCCACGCGTGGTGGCAGGCACCTGTAGTTCCAGCTACTTGGGAGGCCAAGGCAGGAGAATGGCGTGAACCCGGGAGGCAGAGCTTGCAGTGAGCCAAGATTGCGCCACTGCACTCCAGCCTAGGCAACAGAGCGAGACTCCATCTCAAAAAAAAAAAAAAAAGTACAAGGTGAAGCAGCAAGTGCTAATGTAGAAGCTACAGCAAGTTACCCTGAAGATCTTGCCAAGATCATCAAGAAGGTGGCTACACTAAACAAGAGATTTTCAATGCAGATGAAACAATCTTCTACTGGTAGAAGCTGCCATCTAGGACTTTCACAGTAGGTGACTTTAAGTTGAAGCCAATGCTCATTTACCATACTGAAAACGCAAGGGTCCTTAAGAATTATGGTAAATTTTGTGCTTTATAAATAGAACAACAAAACCTAGATGACGGCATATCTGTTTACAGAATAGTTTTCTTTGCAGCATATTTTACTGAATATTTTAAGCCCACTGTTGAGACCTACCGCTCAGTTTTTCTGATTCCTTACCAAATACTGCTCACTGGCAATGGGCCAGGTTACCCAAGAGTTCTGATGAAGTTACACAAGATCAGTGTTGTTTTTATGCCTGTTAACACAATAACCATTCTGAAGCCCATGGATCAAGTAGTAGTTTCAATTTTCAAGTCTCATTAGTTAAGAAATATATTTCATAAGGCTATAACTACCATAGAAGTGATTCCTCTGATAGATCTGGGCAAAGTAAATTGAAAACCTTCTGGAAAGGATCCACCATTCTAAATGCCATTCAGAACATTTATGGTTCATGGGAGGAAGTCAAAATATCATTAACAGACATTTGGATGAAGTTGATTCCAAATCTCATGGATGACTTGGAGGGGTCTGAGACTGCAGTGGAGGAAGTTACTGCAGCTGTGGTCAAAACAGTACAATAATTAGAAATAGAAGTGGAGTCTGAAGATGTGACAAAATGCTGCAATCTCACGATAAAATCTGCATGGAGGTGGAGTTGATTCTTATGGAAGAGCAAAGAAAGTGACTGCTTGAGACAAAATCTACTTCTGGTAAAGATGCTGCGAATATGGTTGAAATGACAACAAAAAACCTAAAGAATATTAGATAAACTTAGTTGATAAATCAGCAGTGAGATTGAAGACTGACTCCAAGTCTGAAAGAAACTCAACTGCTATCAAACAGCACCGCATGCTACAGAGAACTCTTGTGAATGGAAGAGTTAACTGATGCAGCACAGTTCTTTGTTGTCTTATTTTAAGAAATTGCCACAGCCACCCTGTTATAGTTCATATGTTTGTCCTCCCAAACATCATGCTGAAATTCAATGTCCAATGTTGGAGGTGGAGCCCAGTGGGAGGTGTCTGGGTCATGGAGGCAGATCCCTCCTTAACAGATTAATGATCTGGAGCAGGGGAGGCGAGTTCTCATTCTATTAGTTCCCACAAGAGCTGGTTGTTAAGAACAGCCTGCCACCTTTCTCTCCTCTCTCTTGTTTCCTCTCTTGCCATGTGATCCCGGCACATGCCACGGCTCTGCTCTGACTTCCACCACAGGTGGGAGCAGCTTGAGGCCCGCACCAGAAGCCAAGCAGGTGCCAGTGCCAAGCTTCTTGCACAGCCTGCAGAACCCTGAACCAAATAAACCTCCTCTTTATGAACTACCCAGCCTCAGATATGCTTTACAGCAACACCAAACAAACAAAGATACGTATCAACCTTCGGCAAGCACCACCCTGTGATTAGTCAGCAGCTGTCAACATCAAGGCAAAACTCTTTATCAGCAAAAACATTATGATTTACTGAAGGCTCAGATGATCATTAGCAATTTTTAGTAATAAAGTATTTTTAAATTAAGCTATGTACGATAGTTTTTTTTTTTTTCTCCACCGTAATGCTATTGTGCACTTAATAGACTACAGCACATTGTAAACATGACCTTCATATGTACTGGGAAACCAAATAATTTGTGTGACTTGCTTTCTAGCAGTGGTCTAGAGCCAAACACATTATTTCTAAGGCATGCCTGTCGTATAACCCCAATTTTCTGGGAAATTTATGGTGCTCTAATCTCTGAAGCGGATCCCCTTTCTGACTTTCCCAGCCCTGCCTCCCAAACTCCTTTCTTTACATTGCCACAAGTCCCAATCTAGAAATCCATCCTCTTCCCCATTCCTGGTCTCAGCCCAATCTGTATATAATCTCTGTAAATTACAGTATCTCCTATAATCAATTTTTTCTCTATATTAGTTCCTTTTCACTAACTCTTACAAAAGCTTAAGACTACCATCTGGGACAAAAAAACTCTCTGTGATCCCCTTCTCATCCTCCAGTTACCTTAATTCTGTTTTTCTTTCCTTCTCTAAAGAGTATTTACTTAACAGCCATTCCCTCACCTCCCACTCACTCTATAATCTATTTCAAAGTGTATCTTGGCCCAGTCACCTTCACTCTGTTCACTGAAGTCAAAGTGGTCCCCTTGTTCTCGAACAAAATGGTTATGTTTCTGTCTTCGTCACCTTCAGCAAAGCATATCAGAAAACCATGTCATCCTCCTTGAAATCCACTCTGCCTTCAGCTTTCCTGACACTATTTATCCTGGGTTTTCTCTCACGCCAGGGCCATCCTTTTTCATTGACTGACTACTCCCTTCTTTACCTATTAAATGTTGGAAGTTACACAGTGTCTAGGTCCTCCTCTCATTTTCTAGGTCCTCCTCTCATTGCTCTACACTTTCTCCCTAGAAAATTGCACCCATGCTGTGGATTCAACTATCATGTGTAGATTCAATGACCACATTTAACTCTGGCCTCCAAATCCTCAGGAGACTTGATATGACTACAGCAGGTTCTCAAACAATGTTATTTCACTGGTCACTTCACTAGTTGAAAACACTGATTTCAACATCGACGAAAAAAGGTATCTCCGGTCAGGGCCACTCTGTGGCATCTGCCCACTCCCCCCACATCTGTGTGGATTTTCTCAGGGTACTCCAGTTTTCTGCCACATCCCAAAGACGTGCACATTTGGTGAATTGGTGGGTCTAAATGGTCCCAGTGTGAGTGAGCGTGGTTAGTGTGCATGTGCCCTGTGAGGGGATGGTGTCCTGTCGAGGACTGGTTCCACTTTGTGCTCTGAGCTAAGGGATAGGCTCTAGTCCCTTCACACTTGGAACTGGAATCATAGGTAAATAATTATCTTGCTTTTACGAATCCTAAACGTACATATATCTCACATTTATTTCAATGTTTAATATTAGAAACGTTATTTAGTTTTTAGAAATTTGGTCATACTTTTGTGACCAGAAACATTCTGTAGGAACTTAACTCTTGTTTATGTAAACTAAACCTATAACACTGATTTCATTTTACATTAGTTCACTTAAAGTCACTGTTTCCAAGAACCTATTGATGATGTTAATTGAAGACTTACTGTGTGATGTGAGGGTAGGACACTACAGTGTACAATTTGCCTTTTAGAGGTAAATTCACATTGTTTTTATCAGAGCAATCTCATTTTTAGGAATCTATCCTACAGAAACTTTAGTACATATGCAAAAGAATGTATATTTAAGGGTATGGTTTAAAATAGCAAAATTGAAAACCTTAAAGTACAGCAAAGTGGAGATTTATTCTCAGTAAGGTAGTATGCAATAACCACATGATCTAGTAATTGCACTTCTTGGTATTGATTCAAATGAATTGAAAACTTATGTCTATACAAAAATACACAAAAAATGTTTACAGCAGCTTTAGTCATAATTGCCAACAAGTGGAAACAAGCAACATGCCCTTCAGATCAACTCTAGTACTATACCTGACAGAATATCATGCAGCAATAAAAAGAAATGAATTATCAAGCCACATAAAGGTATGGGGGAACCTTAAATGCATTTAATGAAGAAAGCCAATCTGAAGAGGCTATATTACTGTTTGTTTCCAATTTGAAGACATTCTGGAAAAGGTAAAACTATGCAGACAGTAAAAGAATCAGTGGTTGCCAGAGGATGGAGATGCGGAAGGGAGGGATGAACAGATGCAGCACAGGAGATTTCTAGGCCAGTGAAACTCCTCTGTAGGGTGCACGTCATACATGTCATTAGACACTTGTCAAAACCCAGAGAATGGACAACACAAAGAACGTACCCAGCGGGGCGCAGCGGCTCACACCTGTAATCCCAGCACTTTGGGAGGCTGAGGTGGGCAGATCACTTGAGGCCAGGAGTTTATGAGACCAGTCTGGCCAACATGGCGAAACCTTCGCTCTACTAAAAATACAAAACTTAGCCAAGCACTGTGGCGTGCACCTTTAGTCCCAGCTACTTGGGAGACTGAGGCACAAGAATTGCTTGAACCCAGGAGGCAGAGGTTGCACTGAGTCGGGATTGTGCCACTGCACTCCAGCCTGAGCGACACAGTAAGACCCTGTCTTGAAAAAATAAAACAAAAAGAACATATCTTAATGCAAACTATGGACCTTAGTTAACAATAATAGATCAATACTGGCTTATCAGCTGTAACAAATGTAGCACACCAATGTGAGATGTTGATGATGGGGGGCTCGGGGGGGGCGTTGGAGGGCACAGGGAACTCTGTGCTTTCTGCTCAATTATTCTGTGAACCTACAGCTGTTAAAAAAAAAAAGTGTACTAATTAAAAAAAAGTAAGCCATTAACAACAGGGGAAGCTGGGTGTGGAATAACGAGAATGTTCTACACTATACCTTTGCCATTTTTCTATAAATCTACAACTATGATATGGTTTATTTTTACAAAGGCTGGGCACAGTGGCTCACACATGTAATCCCAACACTTAGGGATGCCAAGACAAGAGAACTGCTTGAGGCCAGGAATTTCAGACCAGCCCGGGCAACATAGCAAGACCTTATCTATACCAGTTCCCGCAAAAAAAAAAAAAAAAAAAAGATTGAGGAAGTTCTTTATGTAACAATGGGGAAAGATTTTCAAGATATCCTGATTTTAACATAAAAAACAAGCCACAGAATATTTTTGGTATGACTTAATTATAACTACTTAAATTGTATATCTAAATAACTGATATAATTAAAAAATTTAAAATCAGTTACACAAAAAAAAAGCCCAAAGCCTCCCTACCGAACCTCAAGCGTGCTTACCTGTGCAGAGGGAGGGGTGGAGACGTGTATGCTACCTGCACATTTACTGGAATGTGCTGTAGAACTGTGACTTTCCACATCAAATCATTACTAATAACAAGCCTATAATCACTCGTGTGTTGCTGCTTCTAGTAAAACAGGTAAAGAGCTGTCTAGAGAGGTAAAGTGCTGGAGAATAAATATGAAGTGTCTGGCATAAGGTGGGTGCTAAAGAAGGATAGCAGGGCTATCATTACTGTCGATCTCCAAGTAGTGCTACTTTTTTTTAGAACAACGAAGAACTCACACTTCTGTCGATGAGACTTTATTTAAAGAGAGTGCTTACTGCTGTCTTTACCATTTGCCGCTGTGGGCCAAAGCTGGGTAGAGAGAACAGAGAGGTGGCTGGCAGGGCACTGCTTACTGTGTTCTCTCTGGCTCACTTCCTGCTGGAAACAGAGGAAGGAGCTTCTGAAGGTGCAGAGTCCCCCAGGTAGTGCTGGCCACAGGCCGGGACCTAGCCCTCAATGAGAAGTCACCTCTGAGGGTTCATCCACCCTTCAGTACAAATGTATGGTCAAGGAGGCAGCAGAAACAAAGCTCTGCCAGACTCTCAAAGAAAATACGTAAGAAACACAGTAAGCTCAATTCCAGTGCAGTGATTCTCAGCCCTGGCTGCATATTCAAATCGCGGGGAGGTTTAAAATATGCTGACGTTCAGGATATACTGCAGAACCATTAGACTATGTGCGAGTGGGGCCTACAGACAGATAATGATGTCAAAAAAATCCGCATCATATATTCAGACATATACAAAGCCTTAAAAAATATCAGTGGACAAATCTAAGAGTGTATTAACAATTTATTGCCACTTGGCTTTAAAAATAATGCTCCAGGACAGAAAATTACTAACAAACCAAGAGTGTGGCAAGAAAACTCCCATACTGCCACATTCACGTGGGGATTTTTCATTTCTGCTCCCACAAAGCCTTCAGAATAGACAGAATGACACTCAGGTGCAAATGAGAACATAGAAAATAACCTCAGTTGTCACTTTATATCTTAGTGCAATATTCTGATTCACTATTTTGGTATTAGAAGTTAGCAGACTTCCATTTAATTTTATTTGCAATTTGATAAAGTGAATCTGTGGGGGGCTAAAAAAAACCAATAAATTAACCATAGGTTAAAAAGGGAGAAGGAGGAAGACAGATAATGACAGTCCCTTAAACATCAATTTCAGAACATCAGGAGTAGGAGACTGCCATGGTGATATATTATAATTGTCTCTATTATTATGACAGCTTTACTCTTGTAAAACTCGGTTTTCTTTTCTGAATTTTTAAACCTAAACATGCCTGCTATAATCTCTCTGGAAATTATTACAGTAAGCAGTAGTAGAATGATAGAAATAAGCCTTTTGTTAAACTTGGATCAGATTTTATAAGGTTCAAGTTTTACCAGGCAGTAAATTAATTTTAGATTTTCTCAATTAGTTCTCAAGTATTAACTGTCTGTGACATGTTTAATATTCTTCATGGTGGGGTCAGATGTGCACAGCTAAAATAAGGGTGATAGTTTATGGATTCCTAACTAGTAGGCAACTATAAGCAGGGGGCCTTCTGCTCCAGGAAGATGAGGGAGACCTACTTTTCCCTATCCTCCCCACTAAGTACAACTGGAAACTCAGGACGTTATGTATCAAACAACCCTAAAAAGACTCTGAAAAGTGAGAGAAGACAGTAGTCCAACTGAGGATTCTGAAACTCGAGGAGTGACACAGCGATAAACTCCCTGGGTTTTCTTTTTGCCTCATCTATTCCAAGCAAAACAATGAAAAAGTTGGCAACTCTGAAAAGCCAACACACACAGACCAAAAAATCCCCAAAACAGTGGCTCCCTCTAGCCAAAGTACCAGGAAAGGGGCAGCCTACACAAAAAGCAAAACAAAAACAAAAACAAAAAACCTCCCAGACAATAATCTCAGAAAACACAAACTGCCATATTCAGCCAATATGAAATGGATAAGTGCCTCATAAAGAGTGAAGAAATTAAATTTATAATTAAAAATCTGAAAATCTCCAGCCCCAGATGGCATAGAGAGAATGAGGCTTCCACCACTTGTTCATGCTCCAGAACGGCCTGGAGAACTCTAACAAACATTTAAAGAATTAAAACCAGCCAGGAGCGGTGGCTCAAGCCTGTAATCCCAGCACTGTGGGAGGCCGAGACAGGTGGATCACGAGGTCAGGAGATCGAGACCATCCTGGCTAACACAGTGAAACCCCGTCTCTACTAAAAAATACAAAAAACTAGCCAGGTGTGGTGGCGGGCACCTGTAGTCCCAGCTACTCGGGAGGCTGAGGCAGGAGAATGGCATGAACCCGGGAGGCGGAGCTTGCAGTGAGCCCAGATCGCGCCACTGCACTCCAGCCTGGGTGACAGAGCGAGACTCTGTCTCAAAAAAAAAAAAAAAAAAAAAAGAATTAAAACCTGTTCCACACAATCCCTTTCAGAGAATAAAAGAGGAGGAAATCCAAACTAGACAAAGACAGTACAAAAAGAGAAAACCACTGCACAGCAAAAGAAACTACCATCAGAGTGAACAGGCAACCTACAGAATGGGAGAAAATTTTTGCAATCTACTCATCTGACAAAGGGCTAATATCCAGAATCTACAAAGAACTCAAATATACAAGAAAAAAAAACAACCCCATCAAAAAGTGGGCAAAGGATATGAACAGACATTTCTCAAAAGAAGACATTCATACAGCCAACAGACACATGAAAAAATGCTCATCATCACTCGCCATCAGAGAAATGCAAATCAAAACCACAATGAGATACCATCTCACACCAGTTAGAATGGCAATCATTAAAAAATCAGTAAACAACAGGTGTTGGAGAGGATGTGGAGAAACAGGAACACTTTTACACTGTTGGTGGGATTGTAAACTAGTTCAACCATTATGGAAAACAGTATGGCAATTCCTCAAGGATCTAGAACTAGATGTACCATATGACCCAGCCATCCCACTACTGGGTATATACCCAAAGGATTCTAAATTATTCTACTACAAAGACACATGCACACGTATGTTTATTGCAGCACTATTCACAATAGCAAAGACTTGGAATCAACCCAAATGTCCATCAGTGACAGACTGGATTAAGAAAATGTGGCACATATACACCATGGAATACTATGCAGCCATAAAAAAGGATGAGTTTGCGTCCTTTGTAGGGACATGGATGCAGCTGGAAACCATCATTCTTAGCAAACTATCACAAGAAGAGAAAACCAAACACCGCATGTTCTCACTCATAGGTGGGAACTGAACAATGAGATCACTTGGACTCCGGGAAGGGGAACATCACACACTGGGGCATATCATGGGGAGGGGGGAGGGGGGAGGGATTGCATCGGGAGTTATACATGATATAAATGATGAATTGATGGGTGCTGACGAGTTGATGGGTGCAGCACACCAACATGGCACAAATATACATATGTAACAAACCTGCACGTTATGCACATGTACCCTAGAACTTAAAGTATAATAAAAATAAATAAAAAAAAAAAAGAGAGAGAGAAAACCAAAAACCAGTATCCCCTTACGAACACAGATGTAGAAGTCCTTAACAAAATACTAGAAAACTGACCTCAGCAACATATAGAAGAATTATACACCATGACCAGCAGGGCTTATTTCAAGAATTCGAGGCTGG
Source organism: Rhinopithecus roxellana (assembly GCF_007565055.1). NCBI lineage: Eukaryota > Metazoa > Chordata > Mammalia > Primates > Cercopithecidae > Rhinopithecus > Rhinopithecus roxellana. The sequence continues at coordinate 29,802,828 of NC_044559.1, forward strand.
TTCAGTATTAAAGACCAAATCAATGCTATCCACCATATTAACAGTCTAAAGAAGACAAATCACCTGATACAATTCAACAACCACTCATGATAAAAACTCTCAGAAAACGAGGAGTGGAGGGGAACGTCTTCAACTTGATAAAAAACATCTACAAAAGCCCTCCAGCTAATATCTTAAAGGTGAAGAGACTGAATGCTTTCCCCCTAAGATCAGAAAAAAAGCAAGGGTGTCTCCTCTCATTTTTATTCAAAATACTAGAAGTTTTGGCCAGTGCAATAAGGCAAGAAAAAAAATTAAAAGGCAGACAGACTGTAAAGGAAGAAATAAAACTGTTTCTATTTGCAAATGAGATGATATTCTATGTAGAAAACCTCAACAACCCTCCAAGAACTACACAAGTTCAGTGAAATAAAAGTATACAAGATCACCACATAAAAACTAGCTGCATTGTAATCACACCTGATAAAATTAACATCCATAATATTTAGAGAAGTTTCTTTGCCAAAGAAGATATACAAATGGCCAATAAGTACATGAAAAGGTGATCAACACTAATCATTTAGGGAAATGTAAATCAAACCCACAACTCTTACTCATTAGGATGGCTACTGTAAGTGTTGGTGAGGACATGGAGAAATTGGAACTCTTGTGCACTACTAGTGGGAATGTAAAATGGTGCAGTTGCTATGTTCTTTGGGAAATTAAAAATAGCATTACCATATGACCCACCTATCTCATTTCTAGGTATATACACAAAAGAAATCAAAGCAAGAACCCGAATAGTTACTTGCACACCCACATTCATAGCAGCATCACTCACAATAGCCAAAAGGTGAAGCAACCCAATGGATGAACGGATAAACAAAATGTGATATATACACACAACCTTTAAAAGAGGTAAAATTCTAACATATGCTACAACATGGACGAATCTTATAGAAATTATGCTAAGTGAAATAAACCAGTCACAAAAAAGATTGTATGATATCACTCGTTTTCGGTACTTAGAGAAGTCAAATTTATAGAGACAGAAAGCAGAATGGTGGTTGCCAGGGGTTGGAGGTGGGAAGGATGGAGGTTTATTGTCTAATAAGTCACAGAGTTTGTTTTGCAAGATGGTAAAAACTTTGTAGATGCAAAACAGTGTGAATGCACTTAAAAGGTCAACAGTATTCCAATACACTGACAATAAACACATAGGAACTGAAATGAAAATATACCATTTATAGTTTTTTAAAAAAAACTTAGATGTAAATCTAAAAGAATATGTATAGGACTCTGAAAGTTGATTATACAAATTCTGTCATTCTTGTCATACTTAAGTAGGTCAGAGTGGAGGGGCCGGGGGGAAAAAAATCACTCAGGGCACATAGCACCAGCTCCAATAATTGAATTTTCCAGAAGCCCAGCTGCTGAAACGGCCTGCTGTAGCCTGAAGACCAGTTTTAGCGATAATTGCTGAAACGACCCGCTGTGACTCTAAGACCAGTTTTACCTTCCACTTTCGCTCACCAATCAGAGATTGCCAGCTTCCAAAAGCTTTTCTAGTGTCACTGAACTTTTCTTCAAAATTTTACATAACATTTCTCTTTCTAATAAAATGCCCAACCTTCTCTTTGTTCCTGGGACATACAGAAGACCACCATGGTCTGTATGTATGCCCCAAACTGCAATTCTGTGATTCCTAAATAAATGCTAATTTAGAGATTTATTTTATTTTGACTTTGTCAACTTACATGCTGAAAACTACAAACTGTTGATGAAAAAAATCAAAGCTCTAAATAAATGGAGAAACAATCCATGTTCATGGATCCAAAGGCTCATAGTAAAGATGTCAATTCTTTCCAAATTTATATAGATTTAACATAATTCCTATCAAAAGTCTCTATAAGAATTTTTACAAAGAGAAACAAGAGTATTCTAAAATTTATATGGAAAGCCAAAAGAGCTACAGTAACTAAAATAATTCTGACAAAGACTAATGGGAGACTAATTTTTCCCTAATTTCAAGACTTTTAAAAGGATAGATACAGAAATCAAGACTGTGTAGTATTGGTGGAGGACAGACATATAAATCTATGGAAGAAAACAAAGAACCCATAATAGCCCCACACAAGTATGGCCAACTAATTTTTGACAAAGTTGCACAAGTAATTCATGAAGGAAGAGGAGCTTCTCCAACAACTAGTGCTGCAGCAACTGGGTATCAACCAGCAAAAAAGTAAACGTACAGCTAAATTTCCCATCTTACACAAAACTTAACCCCAAATGGATGGATCATAGATTTAAACGTAAAATGTAAAACGATGAGACTTTTTAGAAGAAAATACAGGAAAATATTTGAGAACTAGGGCTTAGTGAAGAGTTCTTAGACATAATACCAAATGCATGATGCATAGAAAAAATTTTAAATTGATAACTGGACTTCATTAAAATTTGAAATTGGCTCTGTGAAAAACCCGGACAAAATGATGAAAAGACAAGCTACCAAAGGATACATATCTGGAATATATAACAACTCTCATAACTCAGCAATATAAAAACAAACCAATTTAGAAAATGCACAAAGAACATGAGGAGACATTTCACTGATGGGGATTAGTGGACAGCAAACAAGCATATGTAAAGACATTCAACATCAGCCATTTGGGAAGCCCAAATTAAGACTATCGTAAGGTATCGCTATATACATTAGAACAGCTAAAATAAAAGGAGTGACAAAAACCAAATGCTGGCAAACATATGAAAGAAGTGTTATCTTTCAACCACTGCTGTTGGGAATGTAAAATGGCAGCCATGATGGAAAATAGTTTGCCAGTTTCTCAAAATATTAAACATATACTTGCCACACAACCCAGTAACTGTACTGCTGGGCATTTATCAGAACTCAAGTTTATGTAAAAACCTGTAGACAAATGTCTGTAGCAGTTATTTTGGTAATAGTCCTAAACTGAAAAACAACTGAGACATCCTTCAACAGGTGAATGGTTAAACAAAGTATAACATGTCTAACATCCATGCCATGGAATACTACTTAGCAATAAGAAGGCATGAACTACTGATAGATACACTAAGAATAAGACAGACAAGAGAGAAACAAACACACACACACACACACACACACACACCCTGTATACACACTGAGAGACATGCAGAAAAAGAGAGAACTCACAAAGGAAATACAGAAAAATATTTAGGATATTTTTACTAGGCTGTATCTTTGCAGTTTAGTTATTTTAACATAAAAGTCCCTAATAATCTGAGATTAGCAAAGGTAGTATTTCAGGATTGTGCTGATTTTTATAAACAAAAGCAAAATTATAGCATTTTATGTACAAATTTAAAATATTTTCAGGTTTCATTATGCCCCATGTTCTTTAATACTATCTGCTTTTGAGCCTAAAGACCAATTACTTCTTTGTGGTTTAAAATTCAAACAATGCTATGAACCTAATTCTTTGACCAATAAAACCAAACTTTAATAAGTCTGACCCGACTTAATAAAACCATAACTCGCTGTGGTTGATTCTTACTTATTGTTCAGGATAAGTGGGGGATTTATAAGATACTTAACTGGAAAAAAAAAATCTCATTAGAACCTTTCATTGTTCACAATTTCAAAATGATACTTTATACATTCATTCTTTAAAAAAACCTTAAATGAATGAATGAATGCCTAAAACATCTTGCATATAAACACTGAAGCCTTATAACAAGAACAGCACTTAACCAGTAAAAGCTTGCAGAAAAAAATCCTAGAGGAGGAAACATTTCACATGAGCGAATGAAACCAAGGCTTGGAGGGTGGCGGGGGGGAGAAACAAACAAAACACTAAATTAGATCCCTCAAAACATGTCAGAAAAAGCTGAGGTAAGTGAAGTTACACACAACCATCTCTCTCTACTTTATTTATTTATTTTGAGATGGAGTCTTGCTTTGTTGCCCAGACTGGAGTGCAGTGACGCAATCTCTGCTCACTGCAACCTCCGCCTCCCAGCTTCAAACAATTCTCTACCTCAGCCTCCCGAGTAGCTGGGATTATAGGCGCCTGCCACCATGCCTGGCTAATTTTCGTATTTTTAGTAGAGACAGGGTTTCACCATCTTGGCCAGCCTGGTCTTGAACTCCTGACCTCGTGATCCACCCGCCTTGGCCTCCCAAAGTGCTGGGATTACAGGTGTGAGCCACCACGCCCGGCCTCTACTTTAAATAGTGATTTTCTGAATGCCAAAATAATGACAATCAGTTTGTTTAAATTACTGAACCATGCCTAATAATGAACATAGGTAGTACTTATCTAGGAAGAAAGGCTACAAGGAAACTCATCTTCTAACCCCAGAATCACCAGCCATTATCCAGTTTATCTTAAGGTCCTAAAGCTTGTTCACACTCCAGACATGAAACACACTTTAGTTTTATTTTTAATCCCAAACAATAGTAGGAGAGCAAAAGCCAATGAACAGAGCTAATGGTTATGGTAAATTTTTTCAAGTTCTTTTATGCAAACAAATTAGAGGAAATGTAACTCTTAGGTCCTTTTTTAAAAACGCAAAGACTTTACATTTCCATTCATTTCTATCTGCTCTCAGAATTTGGAGACTAAAATGGAATTAGCAAAACAGCTCAATACTTGAAAAAAATTAACAGCAAAGAAAATGCACGTGACATTCATTTTACGCTTTGGTCAACACACTTAGAAAAATGCAGTTTCACATCTCAGCAACTTTATTTCTGTAAACTATTACTGTGAATTTACTTTCTTCTTTACTATAACCATTTAAAAGTGGTACTTTTAAATTCAGAAAATCCCTGTCATTTGTGAGAACAATATTCTCCCTGTTCTTTTCATTTTATAAGTGGACAGCCTTCCCAACATGACAGTAAACTCCTTGAGGGCTGGAACAGAATTTTATACTTTGTATACCCCCACTGCCCAGACACCACATTCCCCAGACATCAGGGATACAAACACAAGAATACAGCGCCAAGCAGGCATCCAATAAATGTCTGTGGTTTGTGGTGATGATCTTCATTTCATGTTCTTTGGAGACAAGCTACAGAAGACATCTGCAGGGCCAACGACCCGCTTTTATCAACTTTCTTGTTAATTAGTACCACATGTTTATTACTCAATGTCTGAATTCTCAAATTAAAACATTCTTGGATTATTTTTCTTCATTTCTGAATGTGTTATAAATGTTGAAATTAATCAAGTCATGATCACTTTAAAATGTGCTGTGTTGATCCACTTTTATTTAGAACAAGAATGGTATTATTTCGAATCTTCACAAAACTCATTAATTAACCACAATAAAATGTAAGAAAGCGATGCTAATGCAAGGGACCCATCAAAAATGCCCGAGACTTTTTGGAATGAAAGGCCCTGTCTCACGCCTCACAGCTGAAGTAGTCTGTGTTGGCTTCTCCAGAGAGGCTAGGATTCCAGAAACAGACACTTCATGCTCCATACCCAAGCTCCAGATCTTTCAGTAACTGCTAAAGCTCAACTGATGATTTGTATGGTGAGTAGAATGTGGGCCCAAACCCGATAGTAAGTCACGGCCAAAGTCAACCGCTTAAGCAGATTTACAGATAATTTTGAGAGGGCCATGAACTACAAACTGCTTTGCTGCTATTTAGAAAACTTGTTGGTTAATAGTCCAAATTCAATGTGCATAATCAACTAAGATTTTTGACTCCATTCTCTTTGACTACTAGGTTGGAACATGCAATCCACTTCTACAAAGCAAACTTCTCTCTCTGAGGTGTTATACAAAAAGTTCTAAAGAAAATAAGCTTTGCTATGTTCCTGCTCAGAGGAAGGAATGTTTTCTTTAAACTCTTAGAGCTACTCAGGTTTTGGTGTTTTGCTTTTATCTTTATTGGACCGTCCCACTCCCTTTTTTGTGCTACCAGTCCAATGGAATGTACCATGCACTTCAGAGCTTCTGCCGTGCTTTCTGCTTTTGTTAGTTTACATTTGCTTATAATGGAATCCATTTGTTACCTGCTGATTTAAATCTCCCCAAATGACCTAATGCTCTTGGTTTTCATTTTCATTTCATTACACTACGCTTTTCATGTGTACTTTGAAGCAATGTTTAAAAAATGAAAAGGTGTAGGGAACACTATCATAAAAATACTCAAACACCCTTCTTGTCATTCAATAAGCAAGGTAACGGTCAACCAAGTCAGTAGGGCAAAATTGTGTCCTCAATACAGTGAAACTCTGGATAGTAACAGCAGTAAAAACAATTGTTTTTTTTTTTTTTTTTTCTTGGGACTCTTGGGTCTCTTATCAGTTCTAACAGAGTTTGACACAGAAACCGAGTCCCTGTCTTCACAATGCTCAGCTTACATGATTTATTCACAAGTCCCTAAAAGTTGAGACTTTAAGTAAATTCCAGCTTTGGGGCATTTAAAACAAATCTTTACGAACTCTTCTTACATCCAGGGACTTTTTTTTAGAGTCTTGAATTTATTATATAACAGTAATAAAAAAGTACAGATTCAGAAGGTCCTATATACAGCAGTACTGCACAGTCCTTTTAATTCAAACATTTCTGTTAAATATTTTTTAAAATATCAACTATTCCTTGAATGTATTTTCAAAAACATAGTATTTTGACTAGAAACAAAACAGTACTATAAAGCACGGCTTTTTCCATTCTGCATACTCCCTTCTTCTTGAAAAATCACAATTGTAAGGCATTATTTGTTTCCAAAAATACTTTCAAGTATGTAGTTATGAAATGGTTGTAGTTTCTATAAAGTCAGGACTATGCTCCAAAAGCAAACTCTAGAAACACCAGCAAATTCAAAACGTGAACATGAACTAAATGGTACTTCTACTTTTTCTTGTCATCTTAAATGCAGTTTAAATGTTTTAAGAAAACATATTCCAAAACCCTAATTTTAAAAATGACAATATAACACAGTGGTTGATCAGCTTCGTTGCAAAAGAGCCTTTGTTTATCAACGGATATGCAATAATGGATTCTTGAACAGGATTTTTTAAAAAAAGAGACATTAAAATACAATTCAATTTATAATCACTGGACGGCATGCAACTTTTAAAAACACATTATTTTAAATGATTATGCAAATTTGGTAAGCTAGTTCAAATATACTTATTTACATTCAGTTAATATACCATGGTATCTAATCCCCCCTCCTCCCCAATACTCTCTAACTTCAAAGTTTGCACAGGTCAAGGTCAGAAAATTAAGCAATGTCATTAACCTAGAAAAAAAAATTTTGGTTTAATTTGAGGTTTGAGGAACTAAATGTCATTACTTTAAAATGAAGATCAAAGCTCTCATACGAGCAATCATTTGCTCTGGATTTACAAGGTCAGTACAGATGGCAGGTGAGAAAAATGCCAACGAGGAAGTTCAAACAGCTCTAGTATTATTACAGAGCTTTACAGAGCACGTTCATCACATTCTTTCTTAAGCAATCATCATACTTCACAACTTACTCTGGAAGACATAGAAACTGTGTTCTTTACTGAGGGAACTTAGATCTAAATGTAAAATCAGAACTCAAAGTTCTTGACATCAAGGCTCAGATTCCTGTATTTAAACTTCTCTGCTGTTTGCTCATCCAGGAAATATCTGCTGATGAAATTATCTGTGCAACTTACAATTAAATGACCCCCCCAAAAACGAGATTTAAAAAAAAAGAAATGAATTAATTTGAAATTTCCCTGACACACTCAAATGCATCTTTGACTATATTACAAAATAAAAAAGCATAGTATTTCAGGCTAGAATGTGCCCAAATGCAAGTCTCTAAGGTCACACCTTTCTCAAAAGGCAGACACACATGGAGAAACCAGACACTTGGCAGACAAAGACGGTTACATTGTAAAGGAAACAAAAGCAAAGAGTTATTTTTAAAATACTGTACACAGTTGTGTAGTTTCCTAAAATAGATAAACGATATTGTATAATACTACAGGACAGAATTTTGTTTTGTTTTGGATAGTTTTCAGTTACATATCTAGTTGAGGACATAATCTTTGGATGTGGTTGACCAATAAAATTACAAAATTTGACCCCAATAAAATATACAGAATATTAAAATCTTAACTAATACAGATAGTAAGCCCTTTATAAGAACATAAAGCCTATTGGGGGTAGGGGACAAGGGGAGGGAGAGCATTAGGACAAATACCTAATGCATGAGGGGCTTAAAACCTAGTTGAAGGGTTGATAGGTGCAGCAAACCATCATGACACATGTATACCTAAGTAACCAATCTGCACATCTGCGCATCCTAGAATTTAAAGTTAAAAAAAAAAAAAAAAAAAAAAAAAAAGAACAAAAAGATCTGTGCTACAGCTCTAAGTTTAAATCTACTGTAGAAGAGGAGAGGAGGAAAAGAGCCAGTCTGTCATCTCACCAATTTATAAGTGATGTTTCTTACCCACAACTAATATGTGTGTATACATAATAAGAATACAACACAAATTGCAAGCTATGTGCAAAGTTGGTATTTTATTTATTAGTATCACCAGCATTAAGAAAGCAGGTCCCTCCACTGACGGTATCTAGGGTAGTAACTGGTCACTCAAATATGGCCACACAGGACAGTAACTTGGCTGAGTCAACACCTTCTGTAGTTTGACCTCACCTTTCAGGTCCACAGCCTGGATGCACCTATCTGTCATCTGGCAAAGAACTGTGTCCAGCCAATGCTATGAAATGTCTAGTTAGTCATTTACATAGGTCCTTCCAGTGACAAGAACACTCTAATACGCCTTCCCCATCCCAAATCCCTTCTATTTCATTTTTTCTCATTTAAAAATTAAAAAGTTGTTTATGCACACATCATAGTTGTAATGTGCATATATTAGTTGCAGATGCCTAACAATAGTTGTACATACCCATAAAGGGGTATATGTCATATTTTGATACACACATACAATGTGTAATGACAGTCAGGGTAATTGGGACACCAGCACCTCAAACACTTATTTCTTTGTGTTAGGAACATTCCAATTCCACTCTTCCAGTTAATCTGAAATGTACAATAAATGACTGTTAACTATAGTTGCCCTATTGTGCTACCAAATACTAGATCTTATTCCTTTTATCTAGCTGTATTTTTATATCCATCCCTCTTCATCCTCCCTCCCCCCGACCCTGTCCAAATCCCTCCTATTTCTAATCAGTCATTGGTCTCATGAATATTTACTTAGAGAGAAAAGCAACAGGGTCATCGTGAAGATGAAATAAGATGATACATGATAACCCTTTAGCAAAATGCTTCAATCAATACATATTAATCACTGCTACCACTACTGTATCACTAAAATAGAATTCATGGCAGAACTGGAGTGAGAATCCTCCCCACAAGTTCTCCCAGGCTCGTGTTTGTCAAATTGTGAGTGGTCCTAGGCATGAAATTCATGTAATGGGCTGTGACCAGCATTTCTTTTAAAAATTAAAAACTAGAACAGATTAAAAAATACCACAGTATATACCACATAAGTGAGGGTGAGTACTGTTTAGCCCATTTTTGTTTCAGCTGTGTGCGTCTGAACGCACGCACACGTGTGCATAGATACATGAAAGTGAGTATTATATGTCAACATAAAATGCATGTCTTACAGGGGACTACAGTTGAGAGTTTGGAAAACACTATTCTAGGCTCACCTAAAACTGCAACTTCCATCTTCTGATCACAACAGTGAGGAAGAGAGAAGGTGGATGAAAGGGCAGTGTGGCAAAATTCAGCACAGTTACGGAAAACAGGTACGCACTAACTTGGGTGCTCTGGAATTATACATCTTACATTTGTGTAATGCATTCTAGCTTTTAAGTAGTTTGATTCTCACAAAGGAATCTTAAAGATTCAGAGGTCATAAAACATATCAGGATCTTAACTTATGTAGTCTGAATTTCCCACTTCACATACAGTGAAACTGAGGCTGAGAAGTTGTGTTCTGCCTAGTCACAAAGCTAACAACTGGCAGGACTAGAAAATTTGTCTTTAGATTTCTAAACACTAAAAATACTCAGTGTTCATGCTCCAGTTACCTGGTGTTATATAGCAATGGTCAAGCATTAGGTATAAATAATGTTAATGTGAATAGAACAATTTTGGAAGCTGTAAATGAATAATCAGAAAAGGTTATGAGTAATACCTAAAATTCAACTGGCTATAACTCCAATATCCGAGATTTGAGTGACTCTAAGAACATGACAAAATGTTCCATCAAGTTCATATCTCTTTAGAGTTAAAAAGGAATCAATGACAGACCTTAAGAGCTAAGGAAATACACAAGCAGTCAACATAGAAACCTCTTGGCTTTAAGAGATGCCAACTTCATGGAGCAGACAAATAGTGATGCAGGGGGACACCTGGTCACGCACAAATACAACTGGGTTTTTGTATATTAACTTTCATGTCCTGAAACCTTGCAAAAATTCACTTATTAGTTCCACTAGTTGGATAGTGCACTCTTGAAGATTTTCTATGTAAACAATAATTTGTGATTCCACAGGAAATGTTATGTAAATAACTGATTTAGACTTGTGATTACAAACTAAGTAGAAATTTAGGTTTATTGTGTCTATAAATGTAATTCATCATGTTTTTAAGAATACTTTGTCAGATAATTGAATTAAGAGGGAAACTGAATACATTAAGTTTGTAAAAGAAGCTTAAAATGTTTAAAGAAATTTAATCGGGATTTCATAAACGCAAACATTATTCAAAATCTTCTTAAAAATAATTGCTAAAATTTGCAAGACTTATACATTGAAAATAAGAACTGTAATTTGCATTTAAACCTTTAAAGAAGAAACAGATGTTACTCTAATAGATTGTTACTTTAATGAGCTGAATACTAATTTCTAAAATTAAAGGAAACCTTGAATCATCTTTCCTGCAAAGGAAAATTATGTTCATGGGCACTGAAAACCTCATGTTTAACAGTTAATAACCATACACCCACAAATTGGGAAACCTAACACATAGCTTTAAAAGTTGAGACAACCGGTGTCTTTCCATTGTAGGCTGTGATCTTTTAGTGGGGTATGAAATCATCTTACTGTCATTTTCTTTTAAATAGAATAACAAAAAATAATGGAGTGCATCGTATTTAACGCCCTAAGGATCACATGAATCAAAAAATATCTTTCTCTAAAAACCTGTATTCTACTTATTCTCCATAATATATTGATACAAACGAGGCACTTCATGCTTCTTTATGTTCACTGGGGGTTGGCAGCATCAGAACCGTTCGGTGAATGAAAAGGATCATCATTCTGGACATTACCATTCTTACACCTAAATGGCGCCAAGAAACAAAAACCTCCAGATGCGTCAAGCTTTTTTTTTTTTTTGAGACATTGTCCTGCCCTGCTCTGTTGCCCAGGCTGGAGTTGATCCCACGCTCTAGGCTTCCACTGCAGTGGAGTAACATCAGCTCACTGCAGCCTCCACCTCCTGGGTTTAAGCGACTCTCCTGCCTCAGCCTCCCAAGTAGCTGGGATTATAGGTGCACACCACCATGCATGGCTAATTTTCGTATTTTTCAGTAGAGACAGGGTTGCATCATGTTGGGCAGGCTGGTCTTGAACTCCTGACCTCAGGTGATCCACCTGCCTCTGTCTCCCAAAGTGCTGGGATTACAAGTTCAGGTGAGCCACGGCGCCCAGTCATGGCCAGTTTTTGCTAAATAACGTGGATGTTGTCTTGGCTACCTCAGTCTTCTTCAATGACTTTCACTTTAATCCTACGTTAGCTTCCCAATACCACGGCCACATCTTGTCATACCTCTGAAATAGTAAAACCAGACACTCGCTCTCAACACCATTTCCTATCCTTCCAGCTTGTTCACATACGCCACTACTCTAGTTCTCCAATTCTTTGACCTTTCTATGTTATCTTGGCACATTTATCCTCTCTTCAGTTCCTTCCTAACTGAATTCAGAACGATTTCTGTCTAAGTCTTCAATACTTGCTCTTTCCCTGCAATGGCCTGGTAAGTTCCTAACCCTGGAAAAGCCAGGCTGCTGAAGAAGCGTCACATCTACATCAATCTCATCACCACCAGTCTTAACCAGGCCTGGCCATCAGCTCCATCTCTCATTCTTCTCAGCAGCTACTTAACACACCTGTTCAAATCCCTTACCTCTCTCCTCACCAGCACCTGCTTCAATGGAAAGAGAAAAGGCATCAAGTGAGAAAGTGCTCACACCAACGTATTTATCTTCACTCCCACTGAGCGAGCATTTCCTCATCCTCTCCTAAGACAGGAAGGGTCTTTCTCTCCAAAGCTAATCTTCCTATCTGTGTTCTTGATCTTTCTCATGCTACATTCCTTCTCAGAGACCCTGATGTGTTTTCATCTTTCTTCTACATCTTTACTCTTTCCTTTCCCTGACCTCCATCAGTTTCTGAAAATGCTCAAACCTCTCATCCCCTTCCTCCATTAGACGTACTGCTCTAGCCAGTGTCTTCAAAATCAAGTTTCATTATGGCGGCTTTCTTAACTTTCACTCTAGTTTTAAGCCACGATTCTAGTCCCACTAAAACTAAAACAGATCTTCACCAAGATTGTCAAAGGATGTTTCTTAGGTCCTCTTAGCAGAATCCGATACTGTCACTGCCTCCTGCTTCTGGAAAATGCTTTCTGTGGCTTTCTTGATTTCAGCGCTCTGGGCTTCCTCTTCCCTCTCTGGCCTCCAATTGAATTCTTCATCTGCTCAGTCATTATATGCTGGGCCCTTGGGGCTGTCCTCTGCTCCTCACTCCAGAAGGCAATCTCACTCACTCTTAGGGCTGCCACTCATGGACCACGTCTCCCAAATTAGTGGTTCCTTCCCAGATTTCATCAGAGTTTCAGACCTACATGTCCAACTGTCTCCTTGATATCTCTACCAGATGTCTCACAACACCATTGTTTCCACACGTCCAGAACTGAACTCACCATTCTTCTTCTCTGCAAAACCTGCTCCACCTCCTGTTTCTCATTTCAGAAAAGAAGTCAGTTTCTGTCAGAACCTACATAACTCTCTTCACAAACTCTCTCCCTCCCCATCACCAAACACAACTAATCACCCAATTCGGTGGGTTCTACCTCTTGACTATCTTTTGCATCCATCCATTTCCTCTCCATTGACCACTGCCATCACCTTGGTCCGTCAGACCATCATCGTCTTTTGCTCAGATTACTGCATGCAAATCCTTCTTAACTCTGCTCTTAACCAATTCCCACCCTTTCTCCACAACGTGGAGCCAAAGAACACATCTGCCAATGCCCACTAGTGCTTAAGATCTCTTCATGGCCTTCCATTACCTTCAGCATAAAAATCTCAACTCCTTATCATGATTTACAAAACCCTTTACTAGCCAGCTGCATCTGGTCTGCTCTAAAGTCTAGCTGCACTCTTCGCCACCAGGCCTTCTGAATATGTTCTTCTCTACCTGGAGCACTTGGTGCTTGTGTTCCAACCCCTGTTGAAATCTTCACTTAGGCCACTTCATCCGAGCAGATTTCCCTGACCTCCTACACCCGTCAAATTCTGGAATGAGGACCCTCCTATGGGGACTCACTGCCTCTTCTTTCTCCCACATGCTGCTTATCACACTTGACTGAGTGTGCTTGATAACTGTCCGTCATCCCCACTAGGTTCCCTGGGGGCTGGCACCTCCCATTAGCTTAATACCTGGCTCAGTAAATACATGCTGAGTGAATACATTTATGAATTCTTTAAATTAATGTTTCTATTTTTGGTTGGCTCCTCTTTTTCAAATTAAGCTAGCTTTTCATTTGTTTTTTTTAGAGTCTAATACCTTCCCATGTTTTAGGTCCTTACTCTTCTTGGCCCCAAGCAACTGACATGATCAACCGACATGAGGCAACATGTTACATCAGTCTGCACTTTTTTTTTCTGTATTAGATACCTCTTGGGCATTGCCTTTCATCCCCTTAGCCTCACTTCTGACTCATGCTACAACTATGGTGCCGTCCTGTAAAGGAAGGTAGGCAAGGAGGCAAGGTCTGTCTCTCTTGCTTCCTGCCTTTCTGATGCAGCAGGCTGGTACACATGTAGGAGCCTGCTCTGTATTTGTCACGCACACACTCAAGTGCAGAGGCATTAACACTCAATGGGATACCATCAACCAATGGAAAATGGAAGCCAGCAGATAAGTCCTTCTTCCTTTGGCCCCTCAGATGTACATCGGTGTCTCAAAAGGACTGAGCTCCAGTCCTTAGAGTGATGGATCACACAATAACACATCCTTCTACTGACTTTTCCTCCTTCCCGGTTTATTCTCCCTAGACCCTACTCCTGTTCCAAGAGACTATTTCCCAAATAAATAACCTGAATGGAAGGCCATGTTGCAGGATCTGCTTTTGGAGAGAAACTAAGCTAAGACAGTCTCCTTAACATGAGAAGAGCTCAGAACTTTACTCTGGTTTTTCTTTTTTGACAGGGGTTAGTAAAGCAGAAACTTTAATTCTTTCCCTATTGTCAACATGCCCTTCTTATTTTCAGACAGATTTCATATTACCAGTGAATGATGCACAGAAGCATGAACAAGCCGTTTCCTTTGAATGATATCTATTTCAAATGAATGCCAGTTAGGAAAATACGTTTCTTACCAGAAGAAGAACCTTATCCCAGTTTCCATATTTATATTAAAAACATTTTGCTAGCATGACATAAAAGAACACTCTAAAATAAACAGAACTTCACATACCTTCAGGTTATAGCTTATTTTTCTGCAAAGAGACCAAGTATTAACATCCACAAAAAAGAATCTAAATAGTTTAAAAATACCTTGCAGGAAAAAAAAATGCAGAGACTCCATTCTTCTATGAAGTCGGGTGTGAATGATTTAATTCTTGGACTGTTATGTCTGTCTGCGAGTCAGCTGTTCCCATTACTAGTAGACATTGTATTGAATGTCAAATAATGTGGTTTCTAAAATACAGCATCAAGTATCCTTTAAGAATTTTTCTCAGTTAAGCTAATGATTCAACGTTGTGTTTCTATAAAGCCACAGTTAAACAAAAAATATTTACAGATAATTCACAAGGCAGGAAAATGTTCAATCAAATGTGGAAATTTTAAAGCTGATGAACAGCTTGATGATATTCTAGGATACCCATCTTTTGCCCCCTTCTACACTTATTTAATGTATAATCATTCATTAACTGTCAGAGATGACTGAATTTACCAGCTAAGCAAAGTTTTTAATTTTCTACATTTATTGCTGCCTTCTAATATCACACAAATTTTTTAAATTTCAAATTTGCTTATAAACAGGATGCAGGAAGATCATTAATGTTTACAGAATTTTAATGCTTTTTCAGTAGTTGTGATGGTTAATACTGAGTGTCAACTTGATTGGATTGAAGGATGCAAAGTATTGATCCTGGGTGTGTCTGTCAGGGTGTTGCCAAGAGAGATGAACATTTGAGTCAGTGGGCCGGGACAGGCAGACCCACTTCATCTGGGTGGGCACAATCTAATCAGCTGCCAGTGCAGCTAGAATATAAGCAGGCAGAAAATGTGACAAGAGAGACTGGCCTGGCCTCCCAGGCTACATCTTTCTCCCATACTGGACGCTTCCTGCCCTCGAACATCAGACTCTCAGTTCTTCAGTTTCGGAACTCGGACTGGCTCTCCTTGCTCCTCAGCCTGCAGACGGCCTACTGTGGGACCCTGTGACAGTGTGAGTTAATACTCAATCAACTCCCCTTTATATATATATATCTATTCCATTAATTCTGTCCCTCTAGGGAACCCTAACACAGCAGTAAAAAGTTTTTTACAATTTTTTCTTTCTTTTTACACTCCTCTCAGCTCATACCTATGTTTTTCACTTTCAACAAAATAAAATATCCTTGTGAGGTAGTTACATGCTTTCTCGAAATTTTAAAAGTACAGTATCTGTTCCTAGATCAGCATATTAAAAGAACTCTATTATCATTAATCAATAGTGGTAATCCTATTTTTAGATAAAAGTATCTGAACTCAATACCCTCAACTCTGAAACATAAAAGCACACTCCATCTATATTATGTTTAATGCTTAGAATTAAGATGTTATAAAGCCCCTAAAATAGAAAAACCAAGTATCCTAAACACTCCACAGGTTTGCCAAGTATTATAGTTTACAGGCTGAACCATGGTTCTGCTATATTAAGATTCTCACTTTTATACACTTCGACAGCTCAAAAACCCACATGCATCTTCCAACCAATGGAATCATAGTTTACCTGGCAGCACATTTTTTTTTTAGTGGTACATAAAATAAAAAAACTGAAAACTGATATCTTATTTTCAATAACACACTGTAGTTCAACCAGCACTTAAATAGCTGGTATGGGCTTTATTTTTATTTTTTAATTGGCATTTTGGACAACTCCCTTAAAATATTTAAAAATGTCACTTTTCTATACAAACAAATGAAGCAGTACTCTAAGATGCCACAAAGCAGGTGTAACTAACATTTATAGACATGCTCTAAAGCATCATGATATTTTTTAACTTACTAAAATGATTTCTACTATTTACTACAGAATTAAATAAAATAAATGAGTAGCTATAAAAGGAACTGGTGTTTGGGGAAAATTTTTTTTCTGGTTTTGAGACAAGGTCTTGCTTTTCTGCCCAGGCTGGGGTGCAGGGGTACAATCACAGCTCACCGTAACCTTAAACTCCTGGGCTCAAGCAATTCTCCCACCCCGGCCTCCCGAAGTGCTGGGATTACAGGTGTGAGCCACATTGCCTGGCACTCATTTTGAAATTTTAAAACCTATTCTACAAGAAAAAAGGGATTAGAGAAATATTATTTAGTTGCTAAATGGAAATCTTAAGTCTGCTTTTCAAACCTGACTGGCCAGTGCTCTAACAAGTTTCAGCCATTGGCTCACTGCTCATGCATGGCTTATTGAGCAAATACTGGCTGGTTAAAATTTATAAACTAGTATGTTTTAAAATTTCTCTGCAAGACTGGCTTTAAAGCAATCTTTTAAAATGAGAACTGTTGAAGTTTATCTTAAGACATCTTAGTTTTCACATTTCCAAGTAGAAAATGCAAACAAGTAAAACATTATACTTCAGTCATGCACACCAAATACTGTAGCAAAAACCTGTATTTTTTCTTAGTGTTTTCACTAAAAGATCATGCAAACTAGGAAAGCCTAGTATCTTTAAACCAACAGTCATGTTGGTACCATACTAAATTGTGCATAATGTGTCTTTGATAATAAGTGGCTTAAAAAAAAATAGTAATAATACAGGCCAGGTGCAGTGGCTCACGACTGTAATCCCAGCACTTCGGGAGGCAGAGGCGGGTGGATCACCTGAGGTCAGGAGTTTGAGACCAGCCTGGCCAACATGGTGAAACCCCATCTCTACTAAAAATACAAAAATTAGCAGGGTGTGGTGGCATGTGCCTGTAATCCCAGATACCCAGGAGCTGAGGCAGGATTATCGCTGGAACCCGGGAGGTAGAGGCTGCAGTGAGCTGGTATCACACCACTGCACTCCACCCTGGATGACAGAGCAAGACTCCATCGCAAAAAAAGAAAAAAAAATTAGTAATAATACAATAGAGTGATATTTTTAAGAGGAGAGAAAGTAAACTGAAAAATTGGAAGCCTGTAACATTCGTATTTTCCATATTAAAATACATTCTCCAGATTCACCAAACTTGGGAGTCAAATTTCCAAGACATTTTCTTGTTTCAATGGTATCCTTTATAACACATAATAGTGTACAAGTGATTCTACTTCCAGCTGGCTACATCCAAGCACCACCATCTTTACCAGAAACAAAGAATATATGTTTATTAAGTATTTAGCAAGCAACATCATTCATTTTGCAACTTGAAGTAGGTAGTTCAACCTCAAACGTAGATATGAAAACAATTTTACCTTCAGAAGTATAAATTTAAAAAAAAGCTGAATTCTGCATCTAAAATAATTACGAAAGACACTGTCTCCTTAGTCATGAGCTATTACTGCAGCACCTTTGTAAGGCGCCCGAGGAAGTTGCTTTCTCCCTAGGCACTGTTTCCCAGTGATGAAAATGACAGCTTGGCTTAGGTATACCCTTTTGAGGGTCCATCAATACAGCACTCGGGAAGTGGTGCCAGGCTTGGAGAAACAGGCGAATGAATGCAGGACGGCGTGCTTCCTGAACCTGGTTCTTCCATAGACAGTCAAGGTCAGAGTGGGACTTACTTTTTCTGTGGGCATATGATAGAGAAACTGTGAAAGTAGAAAACAAAATGCTGAAAGTATAAAACCTTGCTGGCCAGGGTACCATGCCAGCAAGAATGATGGACAGAGTAGAGAGAAGAGAAAAGAAAGCGGCCTTTTAACAGCAAAACCACAATACAGACAAGAAGCTCAGAGTTTTGGGATCACACCAGGTACAAGCTTCTTTACGTTAGTTTAGATTTTCAGCAACTGCTGGGAAGAATTGAGGTGTGTTAGAAATTCACTATCCTGGGTAAATGGATAAAGCACTAAATCATGTTTAAGGATTTAAATTTGATATCCTTATTAATAATGAATGATTTAGCTACATTAAAAATAAATTGTAAGATTTTTTGCAAACATTTCAATGTATAGTACAGAATGAAATGTAAACTACTCTGGTAAAATATATATCCCACTATAATTACATACAGAAATAAAAATTATTCTTATTAGCCCCCTTAAAATGAATACTAAAAATAAGTATTACAAAAAGCATAGAGTAGTATTTGAATTTAAATTATTTTTTATCCTGATTAAAACAAATGCTACCTGTTACTTTTGTGACAAAAAATATTTGAGAGGTCAATACGAAATGTTCAACTATGTTTTCAGGATGAAATGAGTAACGGGGAAATCATAGGATAGTGCTTGGGAAATAGCATATGCTCAAGAAAGTTTTTTTTTTTTTTTTTTTGTAAATCTGGAACCAAGGATTTTAATACCAATGATAATATGATGTTTGCCCAACATTAAGAGTCAAATCAAATCATAGTTTTATCTATTATGGCTCTAAACCAATTACAAAATATTACAAAAAATAACAACACTTTTCTGTAAGATATCTATATTGGCTGGGCACGGTGGTTCACGCCTATAATCCTGCACTTTCAGAGGCCGAGGTGAGTGAATCGCTTGAGTCCAGGAGTTCAAGACAAGCCTATGCAGCGTGGCAAAACTCCACCTCTACAAAAAATACCAAAATTAGCCAGGCATGGTGATGTGTACCTGTAGTCCCAGCTACTCAAGAGGCTGAGGCAGGAGGATCGTTTGAGCCCTGGAGGCAGAGGCTGCCGTGAGGCAAGATCACACCAGCCTGGCCTCAAAAAAAAAAAAAAATCTGTATTAGATACTGCGCATCACACAGTAGCAGCACTTGTTTTCTTATGACCAAATTAATGGTCAAATTGTTTTTTACTGAAAGTAAGTTTCTACCTTATCAAAAGTAAGAAGTTAACACAAAGTATTAAGTAATAACGGTAACATAAGGATGCAGAATATTCGTTTAGTTTTTCAAAAAACACACATAAATATGTGTATACATAAATGTGTACAGAACTTTTGAAACCTATACGTATTCAGTTATTAATTTAAAAAATCTAAAAGACTTTTACTTAAAAATCGTTTGAGAAACTTTGGAACCCCTTTCTTTGAAGTAGGCAGAAGTCCTGCATTGAAAAACAAAGGACTTATCTAAGAACAAAAGGACTTCTTCAGAATTTTCCAAGTTGTTGCAGCTTGTCAATCCCTCCCCCCACAGTACCACAAAGTAGTGTATACAAAAGGATGGGGGAAAATGTGATTTTCCTTAACACTGGCCACTGACACACCTTGAAGCCATACTTGGTTTAACCAAAGCCTATGGTGATCAACTGTGCCTTTGCAGAATAATTTAACTACTCAACAGCTGGAAAGAGAAACAAGATTTAGTGAAAAAAGCACCATGCTGATGAACAACAATATTGCCCATATTAAGCTCTATTTTCTGAGTCAAAGTTTGGGTCACGTAAAAGTAAAACTGGCCCCAGAGAAGAGAACCGTTTCTCACAGATTGCCATTTAAACCTCAAATGACCATGTTTCACAGCAGGCTCAATACATTCCAGCATGTAACTGCATTTTAATTTCCTAAAACCACAGGATATAAGTCTGATTTCAAATAGTGTCTGGACTGTGACATTCAATATTGATAAAACTGTGTGCTATTCTCTTGAAAGTTCCACAGATTCAGCATATGCAAAAAAGATCTTCGATTTCTTCAAAGCATTTATTCTCAAAGAAATTTACTCCCGAGTTTTGTAAATGAATTCTAAACAATGAAGATTAAGAGCTAAAGCTACTGCCATAAGAAATGTAACCTACTAGTTATAGGAAAAGAACACACAATATATTCATCGCTCACAAGGATATAGTATGTTCTTGACAAAAATGGTCATTATAAGACTTTAAATCTTTTTTGCCATGTTCATTAGTATTTATTCTGGAAAATAATTTTAAAATATATTAACATGAATGTTTACTTGAATATCTATTCAATGGATAGAAATTATTCAGTCACCTTTTCAACTTTATAAAAGGAGAATTTGTGTTTAGTCTCCAAGTATTATGTAAGAAGAAATGCAACCTTTAAAACTGATCAATAAGGAAAAAAAGAAGGTGAAGCTATCATAAGTTGGGGAGTAAGAAATTTAGGATCATAATATTATTGGAATGCAACTTAAACGAAAAAGTTTTATATGTGAACATGAAATCTTTTAGTAAGATGTTCAGCAGTTTTCATCATAGGGACTGGACTGACCTGACCTTAAGAAAGCTAGAGGAGAAATTTTTTTGGAGGGAAGAGAGGAGAGTAGATAAGTATATGCTTTCTCTTATAATACTATTGCCTTTGGCTTTCAGCCTGACTCCGAAACTGGTTGACAAATTTAATGTTTGTTTTTAAGCAACATATCTGATCAATGAGGTGTAACTTTACTCAGAATGAAATGATCAGAGTTGACTAATAATTTCAGGTGTGGGAACTATAAAGCTCTGGTTATTCTAGGAAACCTAAACATCCAGAAAAACTGGGGCTAATGCCAGGGTACCTGGCATATGAGTCATCTGGGTCCCTATGGTCACTCGTCATCAGATTCTAAGGTACCACCATGTGTAAGAAGGAGTCACTCTTGATTTCATAACAGCTTTTCAAGGAGATAACAAAATATATTACATGAGCCTCTTTTTTTTTTTACACGAAAAACCTGATTTGTGAAACAAATGCACATCTTAGAACTGAAGAAGTTACTGCATCCCTTTCCCTGCCCCCTTATCTTTCATTTGGTTTCGCCCCACCTACTCCTCTCTCCTCCTCCAGGCTTTCCATTGATCTTTCCTTCTTTTTTCCCAAACTTAGACAACGGGTGGTAGCTAGAGAAATGTTCATACTCTTAAGAAATAAGGATCAGGCATCTCCCCTGTGGTGGGGTTCTATGAGGCCTCAAAGTTCAATTAAGCACAATTGAGAATATCAGGGAACTTTAAGGGGAAGACAAGCCTGTCAATTTAATGCAACCCATCCCGAGAGCATCAGCACCCGTGCCTGTCTTACAAAGCCACAGCTGAATGCCAGGACTATGAGGGCTGTGTGGAGAAGTGCTGCTTTGAACTGTGAGTGGTACTTAGACTACAGGGAGGTAAACAAAACTGCATGATTTTGCAGAGAGAGAGATCAGAGTAAATAAAAGTAAATGCAGACAAAAGCCTGTGGCAGATATGGGATGCAGCATTCTCATTTGGCAAGTGACCACCAAAAAACAGTAATGGGGGCTGTTCTTAGCATGTTTATCTCATTTTAATCCTCATTACAGCTCAATAAGGTCCCATTATTATCTCCATTTTAAAAGTGAGAAATCTGAGATCAGGGAGATTATTAAATTGCCTAAGGGCATACAGTTTACCAGCTAATCATGAAGCCAGGATTTGAATCCAGGAAGCCTAACTCCAGGGCTATACTTTTTTTTTTTTTTTTTTTTGAGACAGAGTCTTAGACTGTCGCCCAAGCTGAAGCGTAATGGCGCAATCTTGGCCCACTTCAACCTCCACCTCCCGGGTTCAAGCGATTCTCCTGCCTCAACCTCCTGACTAGCTAACAGGCACCCACCATCAAGCCTGGCCAATTTTTGTATTTTTAGTAGAGAAGGGGTTTCACCATGTTGGCCAGGCTGGTCTCGAACTCCTGACCTCAGGTGATCTGCCTGCCTCAGCCTCCCAAAGTGCTGGGATTATAGGCGTGAGCCACTGCACCCAGCCAGGGATATACTTTCAATGTCTGTATATACTCTTAGTACACAGATCATCCAAAGTGGAACAATGGGGAACAAAATATGGCTGGGACTATACTGGAGGGGTACACCAGAGGTAAGAAGAAAGTCAAAAAAGTATTGTCACAAAATCCATTACAGTCTGTTTGCCTCCATGAAACCATTCTACAACTTTATTCGGTCCAGTTGGTCAATATATCTATCTTCTCTACATTGACTAAATAATCCATCTAGAAGTCAATTTTTAGGCACTGTGATAGTTGGAAAAGATGTGGATATTGATATCAGCCCCTCAAAGCATATAAAACTAACCTAATGGGAGAAGCCAGTCAGTAAGTGGCACGAGCACATGAGGTTTCTTAATTTTGTGCCAAACTGTAAGTGTGAGTTTGTGTGCATATGCAGTCTTCCTCTATCTTATACACACACACACACACACACTCATGCACAGCACGCTCTATAATATATACAAAGCTACCTGGATCCTGTTAACAGCCACAGCCACAGCCACACACACATGGATCATAAAAACAAAGCCAATGATTTCCAGCTGAGCTCAGCTCCAAACGTACCTGCTTCTGGGTCCTGGTTGAAACGGCAGTACTTGGAGTTTTCAAGTGAAGGCAGGCATTGCTCAATGGGGACCCAAACATATGTCTCGGGGCACAGCAAATCAGAAGGTCTATACTGACCCTGAAGAAAGGTGAAGGGAAAAGGCACAGGCATTATTAACACAGCAATGCCAGAGATAAAGGGACCAGGGATCTAGGAAAGGTTTAAAGCAAAAACTTAAAAGTCAATCAGAAACTGTTTTACTGTAAATACTAAGCAACCCTGTAGCTGATAGCTTTCCCATCTCATGAAAGCACGTCTGACTCAAGGCTCTCTGAAAGTTAACCACCACACTTAGGATGCCTGTGTTGATTTGGAAAATTCGAGGTTTTACTCCCTTTTAGAAGAAGTATTTAATGTGATTCTTGCTGAGCTGACTGAGAATAATCAGTTTCAAAATTAAGTCGTCTTTTAAATACTAGTTAACAAAGAAATTTCTTTTCATGTATTAGAGTACTGTATAAAGTGAACTTATTTTTCAACATGGAATTTCAGTATCCTTAATGACAAATTTTTTAATTTTTGATTTGTAGACTCAGTTGACAATATTCATTCTGTTCTAATGTAGAAAGTACTGTCTTATCAAAATACTTCTACTATAAGCAATCCAAATTGATAATATATAATATAGAGAAGCTTAAGAAACAGAAGTTTCAGGCAAACATCTGATAATCCACTAAACTTTCTTCAAAAATCCCATTTAAAAATTTTATATATATATATCTTTTTTTTTTTTTTTTGAGACAGTCTTGCTCTGTTACCCAGGCTGGAGTGCAGTGGTGTAATCGTGGCTCACTGCAACCTCTGCCTCTTAGTTTCAAGTGATTCTCCTGTCTCAGCCTCCTGAGTAGCTGGGATTACAGGTGCATGCCACCACGCCAAGCTAATTTTTGTATTTTTGGTAGATGGGGGGTTTCGCCATGTTGGCCAGGCTGGTCTTGAACTCCTGACCTCAGGTGATCCGCCCACCTCAGTCTCCCAAAGTGCTGGGATTACAGGCATCAGCCACTGTGCCTGGTCGATTTATATTTTTATAATCCAATTATACACCTCAAATCTAACACAAAGACTATACAATACATGCTGAAGAAAAAAAATCATTCACTTAATGGGGATAATGAAGATGGTATAAATTATGTGAAAGCATTTTGTGAAAATTTTCGTAACTATCAAGGTTTTGTATTCTTTGGGCTTATTTAAAATTCCAAGTGTCTCTCCTCTAAATTTTAAAATTCATCATAGAGGTTAAAACCTAGTATAGTGTTTTTCAATTTTTTTTTTTTACTACAACCCATAGTGCAAAATACATTCTATATCACAGCCTAGTAAACATATTTGCAAACATAAAACCAGAAACAAACCTTCTAGTATACAATGCTTACCCATGTTATGTTCTAGTCTACTTTATTTCATTTTTTTAAAAATGCTGCTCATGAACCACCAAAACTGCTTTTACAAGCAACAAATGGGTCACACCACAGAGTTTGAAAAACACCAGCGCAAAACTCATTACAAAGAATACAGCTTAAGAGTTCGGCAGTGATGCTTTACGACAGAAAGGCTCTATACCAGGTGCTGTGTGAGTCACCATATGAAACATAGATATAAAATGAACACCACGCCCTAGCAACCCACAAAGCATTCAGAAGTCTGGAAGTCAACGAGGGAGGCTATACATCGACAAAATGTGAGGGAACATTCTTTCCTGTTTGAGTGGATGGGAGAGGGTTCAAGGAGGATATGGGGTTTTACTGAGGACTTAAAAGACTGACTGAATTAAGCCTAGGGTAGGATGAAAAGAATGAGAACAATCTAGATAAAGGGAACAGCACAAACAAAGACACATAGTTGGGCCAAGTAGAAAACTCTAAGGAACAGGAAATGGCAGGGCACCACAGGGATGGAACAGTGGGTTTGGAATCAGATTCTGGGAGACATTCTGGACAACAGTCACATGTTTGGAATTTTCTTCTAGATGAAATGGGAGGCTTGCTGGATAAGAGGGAGAGTTTTGTTCTATTCCAATAGGAGCAGATAACAGGGTGAAGACCAGAAGTCAGGTCTCTGACTCAGTTTTCCCGGAGTGCTCACTGCACTGTTGCTGCCTCACTGCCCTACAGCAGTAAAAGGCCATCTACGGGCGGCAGCTCCAGGTGGTCTACAGACGCATCTAACATTAATACTCAAACACAGAATTAGGAGTGAATTGAGGATTTACTTAGGAAGTGTACTAAAGCCAGATACTTCACTGCTATCTATCTTATGAAAAACAATGGCATTATCTCCATTAACTCAGAAACTGTTTTACTGGGGGAAAGGACATGAATCTGAAAACTAGACAGCATTCTAAAGCTGTGGTTCTAAATCTATTTTTTCCTTCTTGGTTATGGATCACTTTGCAAATCTGATGGGAGAAAAGGCTAAATATAAAAGATAAAGATATAAAACTTCTGGGGGGGAAAAAGGACTAAATTTTCCTGACCTTGGAGTATAAAAAGTTTTCTTTTGAAAACAAAATGCACCAACCATAGAGGAAGAAAACTGATGAACTATACTTCCTCAAAATTATCTTCAAAAAAACTACTAGGAAAATAGGAAAGCCAAAAACTGGGAGAAATTTTTGACAAAACATATATTAAAAAACAGACTTGTATCCGGGATATATAAACAATTATAACAACTCAATAATCCATTTTTTTTAAAAAAGGCAAATCACTTAAGCACTTCACTAAAGACATATGAATGCCTAATAAGCATGTGAAGAGATGTTCAACATCGCCAGTTACCAGAAATGCAAATTAAAACCGTAACAAATTATCACTGCGTGTCCACTAGAATGGCTGAATTTTAAAAAGATGGAAGAAACAAGTTTAGGTAAGGATTTGGACTAACTAGAACTTACATATTGTTGGTTTAAAATGGTGAAGCACTCGGTAAAATATAAATATTCTTGTACATATATCATTTGTGAATATACCTAGGATAAATTCCTTCAACTGGGAATGCTGGGTAAAAGAGTTGTAACTTTTAGAGTGTCAAATGACTTTCCATAGAAGTTGTGCCATTTTACATTCTCATCAGCAACGTTACGCTCCCAAGTTGATTTCCCTCACATCCTTATCAAGATAGTATACTATCAAAACTTTCAATCTTTGCTGTTCTGAAAAAAGACATTTCATGTGGTTTTAATTAGCATTATGTATCTTCGTACAGAGGAATTTGCATTTCTCTTTTTCATAAAGTTGGCCCATTTTATTATTGTTAAATTGCTGGCCTTTTCTTATTAAACAATTCTTTATATATTAAGAACTCTTTACATATTAAGCCCTTGGTTTGTAAAATATGTCATAAATATTTTCCAAGTTTATGTATCTTCTGACTTTGTATGCCATACTCTTATGCCATATGAAAATCTGATGTGTGGTCAAATTGATCATTTTTAAAAATGGCCTCTGGGTTTACACAATAATTAAGAAGGCCACCCTCAATTTCAAGATTATGAAAACATATCTTCATATTTTTTCTAGTACTTTCATGGTTTCACAATATTACATTTACATTTATGCTCCATCTGGAATGTATTGTGGTATAAGGTATACAAAAAGAATCCAACTTAATTTCTTTCAAATGTTTATGCAATGGCCTCAGCATCATTATTAAAACAATCTTCATTTCCCCTGCTAATTTGGTAACTTACTGAATTCCCATATATAGGGAAATCTCTTTATGGACTTTCTATTTATTCTGTTATACTGACCTGTCTGTCTTATCATGTACCAGTGCCACATAGTTTTAACTATTAAAGCTTTATATTATATTTTAATACCTTAGAGATTTAATTCCCCCTCATCACTCTTCATTTGTAGAATTTCCTGGCTTATTTTACTTAATTGTTTGAGGATTCTGAATTTGGTACAAAAATATTACTAACATGAGTAAGGAAACACTAATAAAAATGGAATGGCATATCTTGATCACTGTGACAACAGAACATAAAAGAAGAGAATAGCCAGGCTGGGCAACACAGTGAGACCCCAATCTCTAAAAAAAAATTTTTTTAATTAGCTAGACATGGTGGTCCATACCTATAGTCCCAGCTATTTGGGAGGCTGAGGTGGGAATATCACTTGAGCCCAGGAGGGTAGAGGGAAGAGTCAGTAGTGATTGTGTCACTGCACTCCAGATCAGGTGACAAAGACTCTGTCTCCAAAAAAAAAAAAAAAAAAAGGAGAAGAGAATACCAAGAATGTCTGGTAAAAAAAAAAAAAAAAAAAGAACATATGTATCATCTCAAAAAACAATGTAAGACCTTAAACATACTAATGGCCCCATTTTCTAATATAAGGTGGAACTGAATGCTCGTTCACTGGCAAAAAAGCACAGGACAAATATTGAGGGTGGAGACGGGTGTGATCAGACATCAACTTTTGAGTCCTTAAGGTTAAAATAGAGCCTGTTTTCCTTAATAACATAAACCTTGCAGATATGCAGATTCATCAACAGCCACCTGAACCCAGTGCCTAGATTCAACAACGATGCTGACCATCAAGAACATTTAGTCAGCTGGGTACCGTAGCTCATGTCTGTAATCCCAGTACTGTGGGAGGCTGAGGCAGGCAGATGACTTGAGGCCAGGAGTTTGAGACCAGCCTGGCTAACATGGCAAAACCCCATCACTACCAAAAATATAAAAGTTAGCTGGGCATGGTGATATGTGTCTATAATCCCAGCTACTCTGGATGCTGAGGCACAACAATCGCTTGAGCCCGGGAAGGAGAGGTTACAGTGAGCCAAGATCGCACCACTGCACTGCAGCCTGGGAAATGGAGTAAGTCTCCGTCTCAAAAAAAATAAAAATAAATTAAAAAAAAAAAAAAAGGATATTTAGTCAATGAACATTACATAAATCCTCACTACATAACAGGCACTAAAGGCTGGAACAAAAAGATGAACAAATGCATGCCTCTAGATAATTCACAACCTACTGGGAATGACAAAGCTGGATTAAGATGAAGTATGCATAAAACATAATAAATATGACAGTATACAACTGTCCCAAGTTTCTAAATTTTCACAGTGCTCTAAGAAGGTAATACCTGCTCATACAATGATATTTCCTTTTTTAACTCTTTATATATTCAGTTTATCTCACTCAAAGACCATACATGTATACATTTTAACTTCTGCTCATCATTTGAAATCACATTTTTAGACTAGGTTAAAACATTATTTTTCTTGTAAGTACAGGCTTATTTCAGTGTTTCAGATATTCTCCCAAGTCATCAAAGCATGGAGATTTCTGAAATAAACCACTTTGAAATGTTATGCTTTCTAAACTAAGCCGGTCAAGAGTTAAATGACCAAAGTGCTTAAAGCTCAATTTAAAGTCACCATCACACAAATGAAAACACAGGGGGTTGAAAGCTACCCTGCCTCTTCAGCTAGTATGAGAAAATGAGAAATGTCTGTATGAAGAATGTAATTACTTAAGGATTTGGACATAGTTTCCCATGGTCAGAAGAAAAAATATTTAATCAACCTCTAAGTACACTCATTCAGATTAGAACAAAGAGGTAAAAGCAGATTAATTCTTTCGTAGGGTGCTGCCTTTTTGTAAATAAGAAGAAATGAGTTACTATAGATTTTTTAAGTACTCTAAATTGTGAAAATGTAATGGGTCTGACAGGGCTTATCTCACAATTTTTTGGAGAGTTCTTTCAATCCACAATTTTAGAAGATGGCCGCTAGACACCCTTTGCAAGTCCTCAGAAATTCAGCCGTCCCACAAGAACAAAAGGAAGTCTTACCAAGCAAGGACACCTAGTTCAAGAGGGAAGGCTACCATAGAGGATAACATAGTTCAAGATAAGATGCCTGAAAAAGTTAAAAAAACAACGTTTAAAAATACTAAAGATAGAGAAGGGATGCTTACTTTTTATTATTAATTAAATATTTTTTGGTGAGGGATCATCAATTCAAAGCCCTCAAAGGGAAAGTCAGTTCAGCAAATCCTATGATTCCTGACTTCACCAAACTATTTTAACTTCTGCAACTATTTACAAACTGTTTTAGAACTGGAAAACAAAACTTAAAAACAAAATAAAACAAACGACCTATGTGCGTTTATATTTTGAGTTACCATAGAAGAGTTAATGTTTTACACAAAGTAGAGCTGTAATGTTCAATGGTTTTTTTCTTTAATGAAAACCACTTAGACTATTTGTAAGACTCAAATTATACTATACCTCCCCCACCAAATAAAATTAAATATGGCCTCATAATATTTCAATTAATACAGAATGAAAATCTAGGAAATGCCAAAGTTAAATCTAAAACACTGAAAGGAGAAAGAAAAACACCCTAGCTAAATGCACTTCCTGCTCTATTTCTATTAAAAGCGACTGTGTCTTCTGGAAGAGGAGATTATATACTTTTTGTTTTTGGTTAATGGAATGAACAAAGGCATTCTTCTCATTTGCACGCTTTAGCCTATAATTTGAAGAGCATTATCATATTGATCCAATTTCTTACCCTATAGAAGAATCACAAAATAAATTATATGGAAAATATCTTAGTTTAGCAAAATATAATAGAATTCGGCCTAAAAATTACAATCATTTTGATAGCCAGAGGTTAAAAGTTATCTCACTATCCGTACCTTATATGGATAACAGTTAACACAAATATAAAAGGATACATGTATGTGGAAACGTCGGATTTCACAGTTAGTAATCATTTCGGCAGAGATACTTTAAAGTAGATGAACATCTTTTACTTCTAATTAAAACACGGCAAACAACACTAGGAGACTTTCCCTCAGTTAAGCTGTAACTAGTTAGAAATCTGAATTTTCAAAGGCAAAAGTTATACACTGATACAGAGGAGGAGAAAATGTTTCCAGCAAGCCCTAGTGATCCATTTTTTTGGCAATGTTTTCATTGACGTAATTCATTCTATACCATCAAATTCACCCTTTTAAATTGTACAATTCAGCATTTTTTATTTTCATAAGGTTGTACAAGCACCACCACTGTCAGATTCCAAAACATTTTCTTCATCCCCAAAGAAACCCAGTACCCATTAGCAGTCACTCCACATCCCCTTGCCCCCCAGCTCCTGGCAATCACTATTGTACTGACAATCCATTCAAAAATAGAGTATTTTCTCACATGCCACCCTTCCTATTTAAGTGGGAGTAAAAAAAAAAACCAAAGACGTGGCACAGCCTATAAGGCCCCGAGGGGTGGGGCCCATGTTACCCTACAGACTGGTCGTCTACCACTTTATCCTCCTCCATCATGCCACCTTGGCCACACTGGCTTCCTTGCGGTCCCTGGCACATGCTAGGCCTGCTCCCACCTCAGAGATTCTCACTGACTGTTCTCTTTTCTGGTCACAGTTACTTTTTTGCTCAATGTCCCATTCTCAATGAAGCCCACCTATCCTCCCTATCATTTTACTTTCATAGGGTTTTTCACTGTATAACCGTCTTGTTAATTCCCTTACTTATTTGTATCTATAGAAAACTCCTTGTTAGAATGTAGAGTTAGGGATTTTAGTCTAACTTGATCACTAATGTGTTCCAAAACCTGCCCAGTAAATAACTACTGGGTGAATGAACAATGAATCCAGTACACTTCACCTATACCATTTCTACTTCCACTTTCTAAACACAGTGGACATTACTTTAACACCTTCTGCCTTGCTCATTAACATGGCATGCATGAAGCAGTATTTGCTGAATTTGTATTTATGATGTGGCTCCTGCATGTTCTTATTGTATAAGAATAGTTCTCAACCTTTGGGAATTCAGTGAATTATCACCAAACGCTAGAATTACAAGAACATAATCAAGACAGGGGTTATAAGAGTTACTGAAATTAAAAAGGGGGTTTTCATACTCAAAAAAGTTAAAAACTACTGGCTCATGTCAATTTAAAGTTTTTTTGAATAGAAAGTATATGCCAATGAAATAAATTTATTTCAAAAGAGATGCACAGCTTTTCATATTAATTTTCACTTTAAAAAAGGAGAAGGAAAAGGCAACTTCTGAAAGGGCCTCTTTATCTGTTAGGAGAGTTGAACAATGCCACTTTGGTGGGTAATGACAATGACAATAATAATTACTTCTCTCTGTATTTGTTAAGAACATAGTCCTCATAATAACTCTGCACACTGTCTTGAGTTAAATCTCATAACTTTAAAAAGTAATGAAGTCAGGCCGGGTGCAGTGGCTCATGCCTGTAATCCCAGCACTTTGGGAGGCAGAGATAGGTGGATCACTTGAGGTCAGGAATTCAAGATCAGCCTGGCCAGCATGGTGAAACCCCATCTCTACTAAAAATACAAAAATTAGTTGGGTGTGGTGATGCGCGCCTGTGGTCCCAGCTACTCGGGAGGCTAAGGCAGGAGGATCACCTGAACCCAGGAGGTGGAGTTTGCAGTGAGCCAAGATTGTGCCACCGCGCTCCAGCCTGCGTGACAGAGTGAGATTCTGTCTCAAAAAAAAAAAAAAAAGAAAAAGAAAAAGAAAAAGAAAAAAAAGGTAATGAAGACAGACATTATTTCTATTGTATAGATAAAACAATACGATAAAACAGTAGTGATGGAACTCAGAGCTAGACTGTGTGTTCCATCACTATTCTCATTTCCTGCCTAAATCTTAAAAAAAAAAAAAAAAAAAAAAGCACAATTTTTCAATGTATTCTCAAAATAACTTCCAAAAACCTTAAAAATCACAACTCAGTTCAATATACACAGGGACTCCGCTTGACATCAAGGAGGAAAAGATGAAAAAAGCCTTGTGAGGTGCTCACTCTCTGCTAGGGGAAGAGGAGGCAGTTGGCCTCAATGACGTTCACAGTCATGATCAATAATGGGCGGTGGGCACAGGCTGCTATAGAAGCACAAAGGAGCTAGAGCAGCCAGCAATACTGAGGACAGCAACAAGGGCTGTCAATAAGCTGTGGTGGAGCACAGAGGTGAAAGAATCAGCTTTCTCCGAAGCAGCAGCTGGAGCTTCCTTACAACAGGTCCCTCCTGCAATGTATCTTACAGGCCAAGTAGCACCATGTTTAGGAAAAAAAAAAACACAGGCACTCACCAATAGCAAACACAGATCCAAGACCTATACAGATGTCTCCCTCCTGAGCTCTCAAATACCTGTCCATCAAAATTTCACCAAACAGAAGATGAAATGAGAAACAACTGTTTCATCTTCGCAGCTAGTATGTGGTCCTGTGTCTACAGTTTCAGGAAGCTTCAAACATAAATTTATCTTTAAATTTATATCCAAAATGTTAACGTTAGATTAGTTATAAAGAGTAACTCCATCTTCTCTCTGAACAAATGCCAATTTCCATAAATTCAAATTTACTGCCAGTAAGTATCTTGGTATCACCTGGAGAAATATTATAAAACTCATGGTTTTTAAATGACATTATGGTTTCTTTTATCTTATTACATCTTCCTATCTTCCTAGATTTCCATAGAAGTACTTCTTACAATTGAAAATACAATTGATCAGAAATAAAAGAAAAACCTATTATTTACATTATAATGGAAAATTCCCTGTAATACTGAAAAATGCACTGAAATTACTAACAAACCCTTTTTAAACAAATCCTGTGTGAAAAGGTCCACTCTTTGATTATAATAGTAAATCCAGAAATACGTGATTTTAATTTTAAAGGGCTTTAACATCTTTTTTTAAATCTTTCTTTTTCCTTTGGCCTTTATAAGACGGATGTGAAGCCCTATGTATTCAGAACTATGTATGTTTACAAATGTGACATGTAAGAATTCCCTTTAAATATTACATTACTTTTTAAGTTTAAACAACATGCAAATGTGAAATTATTTCTTTAATTAGAGTTAAAGCATTTGAGACTTTGTTATTTTTCTCAGACAAAAAAATCAGAAAAGAAATACTTTCATATGATAGTCAACCAAGTTGGCATTCTCGGCTTTTAATTGGAAACATCTGGGGATGGGCTTGGCGGATTGCAATAAAATTGAAGTTACCAATTCACACCCCACCATTTTGATGGCATTTTGTTTTTACAGTTTTCAAATCAAAACCAAACGAACTTTCCTTTGAATTCTGGTCCTGCACCAAAGATCTTTATGAGATTTCACTCTCAAGAATACTTTATAAATATTTTGAAGAATGGGAAGGATTTCATATTTGAAAAGAGGCTAAACCAGCAGTTTGTTTTGAAAGTTCAAGTTAAATTAAAATATAAGTACACCAAAAAGACAATATTATTTAAATACACACACACACACACACACTGAACATTAGTAGCACTGAACAACAACAGAAGATTAACTAGATGTTTAAGTCTTTTATCATATAAAGTTGACACTGGTATCCCAATTTTCTACAATAAATCTATTGATTGTACTAAAGCCGACAGATTAAACAGATGATCTAACAGTGCATAAACAGTAGTTCAAAATAATTCATTAGAGTGGGCTGTACCCCAGAGAAAATGAGTAAGAATAAAGGCTTATTAAACCCAGTCTTTCCCCTGAAAGACAACACCAATGGAATCCCATCCACAAAGTACTACAGCAGACCCCTTGCTCCCTGATTTCATTACATAAACAGAGATTGACTTTATCAGTCCCCAAGAGAGTGCTTTAGAAGTAACTCTAGCTGCTCTGTTTTCAAAAACTGTGTTTGGATTGTGCCATGCTCAGTTGGCGAGGTGAGCCGAGACCAGTAAAGACAAAGGACCTAAACATCTGAATCCATTTGTGTTCCTCAAATTCTGAAAGCCAACAGATGTACTCCATGTGCTGCTAGGCTAAGCTCTGAAAATTTAAAAATACATATTTTTTCCACTGACAAACAGAAAGTGATGGTATTCTGTATTTCTTTAATTAAAATCCAAGGGTTCTCAAAGGCTCCAGGACTTACTTTAAAGCTTCTTTAAGACTGAGCTATTTATTTTACTATTAGCAAATAACAGAGAATCAAGATTCTAATTCAGTTTTAATCACAATCTTTGCTTTTATTTTGGAAACCCCGAGTTAATCTTTTTTCTTCTAAAAAAGACAAAGAAACCTTGTGAAGCAAAGATTCAAGGAGTCAACTTACAGTCCAAATTTAATTTCAAACTGAAGGTTCATAAGTTGAAAAGGATTTTTAAAATAAGACATAGAATGAAAGATGAAGACAAAGAAGATAATATAAAGACAGAAAGAAAAATTCTAAGCCTCTTCAGTTTCTGTTAAAGATTAAATATGCATATGAAAATTCATATATGTGTCTATACATAAATTTGGCATTCACCATGTTTATAAGAAGAACTAATTTAGGTGTTTATTTGTTTTTTTTAGGCTCTTGCTTGGAAAACAGCACTTAGAATCATGGTTCTGCCATTACCCTAGCTGAGGCCACCCTCACCTAGACAAGAGTGAGGGGCTGACTCCAAGTTCTCTCCCTTGAACCCATCCATCCTCCCACTCCTGCTAGACAGAACTGATCACATAAGTTCTCTACTTAAAACCTCTTACTGTATTTTTTTTTTTTTTAGTAGAGACGGGGTTTCACTGTGTTAGCCAGGATGGTCTCGATCTCCTGACCTCGGGCGGCTGAGGCAGGAGAATGGCGTGAACCCGGGAGGCGGAGTTTGCAGTGAGCCGAGATCCAGCCACTGCACTCTAGCCTGGGCGACACAGCGAGACTCCGCCTCAAAAAAAAAAAAAAAAAAAAAAAAAAAAAAAAAAAAAAACCTCTTACTGGTTCTCCAGTATCTATAAGAAAAGTAGAAAGACACCTTTTTAAAGTTAAAAAAAAGAAAAAACCAAGGGCCTTTTGGAATTTTAGTTACAGATGATGAGAAATATCACAATGAGATAAATCACTAAAAATTCATGAATGCTCTTAAATGAGTCTGGATATTACGAATTCCAACAGAATCTGAGTTTGTAAAACAATAATAGTACTATACTCACAAGTGTGTGTCCTTAGTCTATATCCACAGTGTGCCCAGGGATTCATAGCCCTTTTGCCAGAGCTCTCCAGTTGAGAGATACCTGTCCATGGCACAAGATTTGCTTTCAGTCTACTTTCTTACCTTTAACTCCCTTACTCCAGGGCACTCACAGGCTATCTTCCACCTGGCAAGGCTACCCATTTGGTCTCAATGTCTACTCCACATTTTTTTTTTAAGATAGTCTTGCACTGTTGCCCAGGTTGGAGTGCAGTGGCACCATCTTGACTCACTACAACCTTCACCTCCCAGGTTCAAGTGATTCTCATGCCTCAGCCTCCCGAGTAGCTGGGATTACAGGCGCCCACCACCACATCTGGCTAATTTTTGTATTTTTAATAGAGACAGGGTTTCACCATGTTGACCGGGCTGCTCTCAAACTCACAACCTGAGGTGATCTGCCGACCTCAGTCTCCCAAAGTGCTGGGATTACAGCTGTGAGCCATTGCACCCGGCCCCTATTGTTTTTGAGACCCAAAATACTGCCTACTCTTACTTTACTAAGCTTTCCTTGGACTCTGCTTCACCTCACCACCCACTGCTCCCATCCCCAGGCTAAACCATGCCCTGTGCTGCCACTCCTGCATTCAACGACTCATTATTAAAAGCCTACCATCTTCCATGTTCTATGCTAAGGACTTAAGCATGGTCCTTAGCAAGGTCCTCAGCATGCCATGGTGGAAAACAGCACTGCCAGGTTCAGTTCTCTGGGACTTTTTAGTCCGAAAGGGTAGACAAACTTTAAGGAAATAATCACACAGAAATGTTATTACAAAGTACGGCAAATGCTATGAAGGAAAAGCACACCAATACAATGGGGAAATCTAATTTAGACTGGAAGGGTCAGGGTTGACGTCTTTAGGAGATATCTAGATTTCCACAGAGGCCTATTCTAGAACTTAATACAATCTATTGGAGTTGTCTGTTTATACGCTGTGTTTCTCTTATTTTTACATCACTCCTCCCCTTCCACTCCCTGACCTAAAATTCAAACTTGGAGTTTCCTAAGAGCTGGGAGTACATCCATTTCTTTGCGTTCCCTATGCATATGCAGATTTCCTTGTTTGGACCAAATTCTCAATAAATACTTTTTCAGTTAAGCTAATTTCTGTCAAATTGTATTTCTTAAAAAGAGAGAACCAGAGAATCTTAAAATTAGGACCTCAGGCTTCCCTAGTTGCACTTAAATATGTTTAAAAAGGAGGAGGGAGGGATATAGAAAAGCCAAGTGACTCGATCAAGGCTAATTACTGGCAAAACCAAGATTAGAACCACAATCTTAATATTCTTTTTCTGTTAAAATTCCCAACCTAAAATCAGAAATAAGTATGAACACCTAAATTGTGTCATCAATGTTCTATGTTCCTGTTTATAAAGATCTGCCTAATTAGAATCATTTGGGATCTGTCCCCTCAGAAACAAATTGGTTTCACTTTTCAACATTCTTATTAAAATGTATATGCCCTGAATCAAACAATACTAAAAAACACTTTCCTACAAATACACGGCTTTAATAAAGTCAGTGAGCTCTCTCTAACTACTCATATCTTTATCTGGAGTTATGATTTTTTCCAGAATATGAAAACAGCAAACATTTTTCAATGCCCGAAAGCCTTAATCATAAAGGTCTGTTTAATTACACCCCTGAGGGGAGTAAGAAGTTAGCTTTAACCTCATATTTATCCCAGGGGTATAATCTTTGGTAATCATTCCTTTTTTTCTGCCTGATGGAAAATTCATCACAAATGACTTAAATGCTTCGAGTTTAAGGATAACCTTTCCTCCCTCCACTGTGCAGCAGTAGGGGTTCTGGTAGAATTTACATCCTGTCGCCTTGGATGCCATCAGTCTTCTGTGTTTCTGCAAGGAAGGCCTTGGTAGAAAGTTAATGTAACGGCTTTTGTGTAGTGCCTACATTTTAGTAGCAAGTTCAAGATTATTTCCTCCCTTTCTAAAAATGATCAGTCATGTAACCATGATAAACATGACCACTTTTAACTTAAACATAGTTATTTACCGGGGAGAAAGTCAAGTCAATTTCACAGAATTTTAAATTACTGTGGAGAATGTATTATGTGACAAACACCAGGGAATTTTGGATGATAACTTGGGAACCCTTAGTTCTTCATTTAATGACTATACCATTAAAATGAAGTTCTTCTACAGTGGAATCTATCTTAGACTTTACACCAAAAATGTATTTCCCTAAAATTTTAAGGAGCCAATCATCACCAAACAATAACAATTTAGAGATACCGAAATAGCATAATTATCAGTTTACCACATCAGAACTCTCTGGAAATAGTATAAATAAAATTGAAGCTGAAATCTACAACTTCCAGATGTGGGAAAAGTATAATTTTGACAAGTTACTATTATGGAGAGCCTGAAATTATGGTATTAGTCATAGAGATGATTATAGTTTTGAACTTAAACGTTTGGAGCATTGAGTATGTTTGGAAGCTGTTGAGCACAGGCTGGTGATCCATCAGCTGTTGAGGTATCAGCTTCTGGTGATGAGTGTCTGAGTATACAATGTGGTACGCAGCACACATCCAAACTTTTTTTTTTTTTTTTTTTTTTTTTTTGCACTATGAGCTCATAAGTCTGAAGATATTTAACGTGTTTAAATCTACTACAGTTATCCTTTTCAAGCTCAAACTGTCCACAGTTCGGCCAGTGGGAGCTCAGTCGTCTCCTGAGTGCTTCCAACACAACCGTAGCAGTTTATGATAGCCTCCATGCTTGCTAACTTCTTTTTATCTTCACAGAGACTATTTATTAAGGGAGTTTTAACTATCTGCAGACTTTACTGTGTGTTTGTGAGCAACGGACCTGAAAATCTATTGCTAAATAAATATGTAAAGCCTGTACCGGTTATTTTAACTTTAGTCTTTGGTAAGAGTATGATTTACAAGCATCTGAGTCTTCTCTTTCTGCAATAAGAGCAGGAAGCACTTACACTATGAATGCAAAGAATGACACCAGACAATTAAAAGTAACCCTTCAAAAGCACTTTTAGCAAAAATATCTAGATGTAATTATAGGACATATAAAAATCTAGAATAAACCAAATGTACTGGGAGCACGAAATTTGAATAAAATAATAAACAAACAAATATTTAACTTTTTCTTTCTACAACTTGAAGTTACTAATTTTTAGTAAAGATTATATTTATAATTAAGACAATTTTGGTATTAATTAAAACAACAATAAGCTAGTATTTATTGAGTAGTTACTATAAGCTGAGCACTATCCTAACTGCTTTCTTTACATGAGCTACCTCATAAATCTTCGCAACTATCCCAGAAGGAGTGGTGGTTATCATCCCTGTTTTACAGATAAAGAGATTGAGTCTTATAATGCCTGTATACACATACAATAAAGCATAAAATCAAGAACTCAGCTCTTATGTGTCTGAGAATGAGAACTTAACTCTGCTAAAATGGTACTAATAATTTAAAATGTTTAAATTGTATAAAGAAATGTATTTACAGTTCAACTGTCACCAGCTTTTCTTAAAAGAATGCATACATATTTATATTTTAATATTTAAAAACAATTGGAATTACAGAATGTTTTTAAAATCCTTAACGTTTACAAGAAACTGTGAAAAACAAAAAGAACCTACCACTGGGCAAAAGATTGTGGGCAACAAGATATTCAGTCTCAAAGTCTAGCCCCACAGATCATTATATTATACAATTATACAACTAGTAAGTCAAAGGAAAAAAGCAGCTTTACAGTGGAGAGTCTGGTAGATGTCACCTTAACCAAGTGACCAAACTTACTATCACCAATACTTGGACAAAATGACAGTAAGGGACTCCTGAGACTGACATAGCATCACTGAGGCAGTACTCCTGCAAAAGTGAGGAAACTGAATAAAATTACAAAGAAACAACCAAATTCAAATTACAGGAAACTAAACTCTTCAAAAATGTTGATGCTGTGAAACCATAAAAAACAAATTCAAATGATACTTTAAAAAACCGTAACAGGTTGGATGCAGTGGCTTATGCCTGTAAATCCTAGAACCTTGGGAGGCCAGGGTGGGTGGATGGCTTAAGCTCAGGAGTTCGAGAACAACCTGGCCAACCTGGTGAAACTCTGTCTCCACCAAAAAATACAAAAACTAGCCAGATGTGATGGAGCATGCCTGTACTCCCAGCTACTTGAGGGGCTGAAGTGGGAAGATCGCTTGAGCCTGGGAAGTTGACGCTGCAGTTAGCTGTATTCACACCACTGTACTTTAGTCTGGGTGACCAAGTGAGACTCTGACTTCCCCACCCCCAAAAAACCCGTAACAAATGACATACATAATCCTTGATTAAACCCAGGATTGGAGGGGGGAAGAATAAAAGACACTATCGGGACAACTGGAAAATTTCAATATGAACTATCTATTTGATGATATTAATGTAAGAATATTAGAATCTCTTGAGAATGACAACGATGTTGCAGTTAGGTATGAGAATATCCTTGTTCTCAGATCCATGCTGATGCACTTGGGGTGAAATGTCTTGATGTTTGAAACCTACTGTAAATGGTTTAGCAGAAAAAATACACACATACATACACTCATGTATGAAACACATACAAAGATAAAGCAATGTGCCAGATGTTGTTAACTGGTGACTTCAGGTGAAGGTACATGGGTGTTCACTGTGCTGTTCTTTCAACTTTTCTGCAGGTTTGACATTTTTAAAATTTAGGAGAAAAAGTCAGATTCAATACATACTCCTCTCCTCCCTCCCACCAGCATGCATTTGTGCTCCCACAGAATTTTACTTTTTTCTAGAACTTACCAATTTGACCGTGCAAGATATTTTTCTAATGTTGATCCTCTCCAAGAGCTCCCTGAAGACAGGGCCTATATCTAAGTCATCAGCACCAAAAGAGTGACTTAAGGCAGGTCCTCAAAGTACCTCATACAGAGCAGGCCTCAGTAAAAGCTAGCTAAACATTTGCTTTTCCCAAGATATCACGCAGGTGACAATAAATGACTTTTAGCAATACTTTAAAGCACTCACAACAGACTTATTTTCTGACGGAAAAACTACACTATATAATCCTTTAAATTTAGAATGATTTAAGATTGGCTAAGAATCTAAGAGGTTAAATTCAAAAAGAAAGGAAGAGTAACCAAAGGTAATCAAACAATCACCACTATATTTAGTTTGTAAATCACATGGAAGAACTCACGGAGTTCTACTACTTCATAGAGTATAAACCTAAGTTTAATTTCTGTAAGTAGGAGTCCATTTTTTTTTTTTTTTTGAGACAGAGTCTTGCTTTTGTCACCCAGGCTGTAGTATAATGGTGTGATCTCAACTCACCGAAACCTCCACCTCCCGGGTCCAAGCTGTTCTGCTCAGCCTCCTGAGTAGCTGGGACTACAGGCGCCCGCCACCACACTCGGCTAATTTTTTTTGTATTTTTAGTACAGACGGGATTTCACCATGTTCGCCAGGATGGTCTCGATCTCCTGATCTTGTGATCCGCCCGCCTTGGCCTCCCAAAGTGCTGGGATTACAGGCGTGAGCCACCGCGCCCGGCAGTAGGAGTCCATTTTAACATTTGTATCCCGGTTTGGTAATACATGTTCCAGAGATACCAGGGCAACTTTATTATTTAACTTCACATAGCAAACTGTCCTTATATTATAGTTGATCTTTGTGATTGGAGGAGAATGGCTATAACGTACTACATGATGCACATGACACTGACTTACACTACTTATTAATTTAGATATTCAATAAATTAATTTAGATGTTAACTTAGGCTGAACGAGCAGGAGAGTAAGCAGAGAATGGGTGAGTGGCATACTGTAAGGTGGCGGTCAGCAAGCTACGGCCCATATAGCTTTGGTCTGCTGCTTGTTTATGTATGGTC
The DNA here is from genome assembly GCF_007565055.1 of Rhinopithecus roxellana. Taxonomy (NCBI): domain Eukaryota; kingdom Metazoa; phylum Chordata; class Mammalia; order Primates; family Cercopithecidae; genus Rhinopithecus; species Rhinopithecus roxellana. The sequence goes on from NC_044559.1 coordinate 29,843,657, forward strand.
CACAAACGAAAAATGGCTTTTACATTTTTCAATGGTTGAAAACATATCAAAAGAACACTTTGTGATGTGAAAATTATATTACATTAAAATTTCAATGTCCATAAAGAAAGTTCCACTGGAACACAGCTATGCCCATTTGTTCACACACTGCCTGTGGCTGAAGAGTCTGAAGTAAATTCTGGCCCCCTGTAGAAAAAGTTTGCCAACTCTTACTGTAAAAAAATGTAATTGCCAGAGAGAGAGAGAAATGCCAATTTCCAGGAGACAACTGGGGGCTCATCGGTCTGTTTATCTTGTGGTATTTGCGGGGATCTACACATTTGTAAACTTTTCTACATGTATAGTATATTTCAATAAAGATTTATTTAAAACTCCTCTATTATTGTGAATTTGTAGATGTGAGAATGTTTTTCAAATTAAATATGTAAAACAGCCATGTTTTTAAACCCACTGTCAGAATCAGGGTTTGATCTGTGACAAAGAATCCAGACTCTGGATGACCAGATATGGAAACCACACGTATCAAGCTGGGCAAGATTTAGAGAGGGTTCCAGGAAACAACGAAAAGCAGTCCAGGCAGGTAGACAGCAACAGCAGGTTATAGCTCAAGCAACAGGAACACTAACAGAGGATGGGGTTCAACAGCAAGATCCCAGGATCGAGGAGGACTGGAAGAGTGAAGCAAATTAATATAGCTCGTGATTTAACACTTCAGTGGCAACCATGAAAACATCTGAGCACACATTCTCAAACGCTACTCATATGCAAAGATTGAAAGTTGCAAAGTATTCGGCAACATCCATTTGTTACACCTATTAATCACAACTTGCTTGATACCTTCAACTATAAATATTATAGAATAATTTATAGCAAAAGCCACCTTATTTAAAGTGAACAGGGCTAACAGTGGTGAATTAACAAAAAATGTCTATTACAGTATGTGCGTGGGAAAATTCACACAAATTTGTAACACAGTTGGGAAAGGAAGGAGCACTTAGCAGCCTTTGCATGTAACTGTGAGTAATCTTTGATACTACACCAAAGTCGCACTAGCAGTTTCCACAAGTAATTTCTTAAAGGTTATTCACAATGTGAAATCTAAAGTCATATCTCTGAACTTTTTCTTCTCTATAGAATACTAAAATCTTTTGATGTATCTTGCACTTTGATTTTTCACCCATTTATGATCTGTAACATAATACATCAGTTGTTTCGAAAGTATTGATTCATCGAGTTAGGCAGATCTTCCAAATGTTGACATGTGGTGTTTGTGGGGTATTTCAGTGGTCAATTATCAATCATGTTTTCTAGCATCAGCACTGATCTCATCAGAGAATTCTTTAAGTACTGGAAAAGATCAGGTCCACAGTGATGAACACAAGTTTTCCAAAACTGTCATTTTTTTTTTTTTTTGACAGCTTGAATTTTATCACTGGCAACAAACACTGTCAGCTATTTTCCTTGAAGTGACAAGTTTGCTACATTCATTTTGAGAAAATGTCTCTCAAATAGCCAGGTCTGAATAACCGAGTCTGTCAGTTGTTTTTTCAAGTAAAAAAAAAGTATCCAATGACAAGAGCAGCTAGTTTACAGTTTAGCAAACAACTCAACTACATAAGTGCTCTTCCTGAGACAGCTTTTGTACTTTGGGATATAGCACAAGCACTTTACATATACTACCCATTTCATCACACTGAATATGGAGAAAAAACACATGTACTTATAATTAAATAATTTTTATTGTTTCACCAAGAACATTCCTAAGTAAAACTGGCATTATTTTTATTGCGAGTGCACCGCAGCTACTGGTATGTTTCCATGCCTTGATTCGTGCTAAGGCACTAGCAGTTTTCCATCACAGTTGCATTTATACAATTAATGCAAATGTCAACAGGGAAAAGGGCAAGTAACACAGTATTATTAAAAAGACAGTTTTGAGGTCCTGGACATCCAAAAGGCACTTGGGGACTTACAGATCAAGAAAAAAAGTTATGCGATGAGGTCAAGAGACTGGGACATTCAACATTCAAGGGGCAAACAGAAGAAAGGCTGGTGAAGACGAAAAAGTGCAGTCAGAGAATTGTGAGGGAAACCAGGAGTGTGTGCAATTAGGAAAGCCACACACACAAAAAAATGTACCCAGAGGTTAATGGTCAACAGTGAAAAGCCAAGAAAGATCAACACTGAATATCTCCACTGTACCTAGGTGAGGAAGGTTTACCTAAGGCTGAACCAGTGATGTCCAATTAATCAGTAAGAACCACAAAAGACGTCTGGACATTCTGAAAAGAACAACTCTGCTACGAATGTATGGCCAGTATTTTGGATAAAACTAGGTTTACTGCAGAACAATTTTCATACTTTCTTTAAATATCTATTCCTTTGCTTAATAAGCATGTGTAAATTATTTGGTTTTCTGTCATGTGATATAAAAATCCTATTCAAAATTCTTCAGCCTTTCAAAGTAACTGCTAAATATGTATTTTTAAGAGTAAAGTTCTTCGGGAATATTATATATGACTAGTAGGACTGAAACATCAATACCTTCTTCCTATCCAAATCAAAATATCTCCATTTAGTATACAACTCTAATTTAAACAAATTTTTTGTTTTTGTTTTTGTTGAGACTGAGTCTCACTCTGTCGCTCAGGCTGGAGTGCAGTGGCGCAATCTCTGCTCACTGCAACCTGCACCTCCGGGGTTCAAGCAACTCTCCTGTCTCGGCCTCCTGAGCAGCTAAGACTACAGGCACGCGCCACCATGCCCAGCTAATTTTTGCATTTTCAGTAGAGACGGGATTTCACCATGTTAGCCAGGCTGGTCTCGAACTCCTGACCTCAAGATCCACACACCCTGGCCTCTCAAAGTGGTGAGATTACGGGCATAAGCCACCGTGCCCAGCCAAAAAATTTTTTAAAAATAAAGTCTACCATTTGATGTTATAAAGGACATTATGGGTCAAATGACAAAACTGGAAAACAGACAGTATATAAAGTATTGATGTTAAATTTACTGAAATTTATAACTGTAATGTGATATATAAGATAATTTCTCCATTCTTGGCAAATATAAATTAAAGTATTCTGGAGTAAAGAACTACAATATAATCAACTTACTTTCCACTGGTTCAAAAAAATAATATGCATGCGTATATGTGAGTGTAAGTATATAAACATACATTCACATATCTGTATATAAACAGGGAGAGAAAGGGAGAGAAAAGAGGGAGAAAAAAATGACAATAGATATAGCAAATGGGGTAAAATATTACCATTAGGTAAATCTGACAAAAGGGTATACTGTACCAGTATTCTTTGTACTATTTTTATCCTTCCAACTTCTCTGAAAGTTTAAAAATACTTACAAATAAATAGTTCAATAAAAAGGAAGGCTTTTTGAGTATTTGACTATTAATTGTAACACAACATGAAACGAAGCTGTCTGGTTTTATTATCTTACTTGGAATACTAACTGAAGGCCTTGGGCTATGTCTGGGAATGTGAGGTTTCCAAAGCAGACCTGGATTAACAAAACCATACCTTTCCCCAGGCTCAGAAAACAAGTAAAACTGCTTACCAGATCCTCATGCAAGACTCACCAATCCTACTAAACTGACCCTAAAAAAGAATTCAACAAAGCTCCTGGGAATGAATTTATCTGAGTTAATCTAAATTAAGACAATAAAACTACTTAACTATGTCTCTATATTTTTCTTTCTAAAATCCTGTATCAAAAAAATACAAAAAACTATCATCACTCTCATAGTGTTTTCCTTGAGAGCTAGGGGCAACGTAACTATGTGGTGCTATACTAGAATATAAGACCTTGAATATGGAAAGAACAGAAATTTCCCTTCTATGAACCTTATTCCAAATTCTCTTTTTTTTTTTTTTTTTTTTTTTTTTTTTTTTTGAGACAGGGTCTCCCTCTGTCGCCCAGACTGGAGTGCAGTGGCACTATCTCAGCCCACTACAACCTTTGCCTCCAGGGCTCAAGTGATCCTCCTGCCTTAGCCTCCCAAGTAGCTGTAACTACAGGCATGAGCCACCACGCCTGACTAATTTTCGTATTTTTTGTAGAGATCAGGTTTTGCCATGAATCCGCCTGCTTTGGCCTCCCAAAGTGCTGAGATTACAGGCGTAAGCCACTGCACCAGGCCCAAATTCTTAACTAAAATATGTAGCCACAGTATATTGACTCCGTAACATCAGAGGCACACAAATACCACACAGGGGTGTCTTTTGTCATCTTTCCTGTTTACCCAAAACAGATGGGAAGAAAATTTACAATTTAAAAAAAGCAATAAATGGCAACAAAGGGAGAAATGGGGGTGGGGAGAAGGAGGAGGAGGTCCTTATTCTCCCAAGGCCCTCTTTAAGTCTTTCCAATTCCTGGCCTATCAAGGTAGTCAGGGAGCACTTAAAAATTCTTCCTCCCTTCAAAACTCACAGAAGTGCAGCTGGTTAGTTTAAATAAATTCTACATTTCTGATATGGTTTTGCTTATTATTATGGTCCCTAAAAAATTTAATGAAAATGTTATTGAAGAATTTGCAAAACAAGAACACAGACATTTTCTGATATTTTTATGACAATGGCCTTTCCCTTTTCTTCCCTCCTTCACTATAATTTCATTTGTAAATCAAGTTCAAAACTCTGTGCAGCTAAACACACAAGCAGCAACAAGTCCCTAGAAAAATTATGGCTCAAATTAAGTTAAACTTGGATAGCTCCAGGTTACAAAAGTAACCATTAGCTATCCAACAAAACAACTATCAAGTCATTATCACCACCTTGATCTCAGTTTTCATTGATTTAGGCCAAAAGAGCTGAGATAGTCCTCTCTCTGTTTCTTAGATAGGACAGTCACATACCTCTTTCATGACAACTAACATTCTGTTTGTCACTGATACTTGTTTTTTCAAATTCTCAGGGAAGAAAACCTAGACCTTATTAATCTGTTTCAGTATTTTAAAATTTCTGATAATAGAATATTCTTTACCATCTGCTCACGTCAGTTTTAAGTCAATGTTTTTATGTAGCCATTTATCTCACTAAATATGAAATCAAGCCCAAAACAAACATGGTCCATCAAACACTCTTCTGAATTCTGCATCACAACCCTAAGGACACCACCTTAGAAAAAGAGGATGAAATGTTTTACTGTCTATGAAAGATTAAAATCTATTCATGATATGGGATCTCATCAATTCCCGTTTCTACAAAGTATTTCGCCAGCTCTTTATCCCTCCTCATTCTCCATCTCAACGTTGGGTAAGAGGTGCATTTATTTGTGGTCAAGTACTGACCACAAAACTGAGCATGCAGGGAAAGGGACACACAGTCATGTGGCACAGCTGTTACCCTCCCTAATGCATAGAGAAGAAGTTGTTACTGTGGCTCTTTGGGTGAAGAAACAAAGAAATTCACTCATGTGCTTCCAGTAAGCAGCTCATACTCATGTTAGAGGGAAACATACACTATAGGGAGGTCCATAAGGAAATGAGGACAGAAATATTAGTCAGGTAGGGTCAGGCCTCCAGAGAATCCCAGGCTATCTAGGAAGAGGAGGAAACCCAGGCTAGATGAAGGCCTCATGGATAAGAGATCATAATTCAAGAACTAGCAAGCAGGTGGAAAAAGAGGTTATTTATGTTCCCTCAGCAGCAGGAGGCCCCAACCTGTATTTTCATCTGCTATTCACTAGTTCTCCTTTTGCTCTCCTTCCTAGCTCCCTGCTCTCTCATCTGGATACCTTTTGATTCACAGACCCCTTTGAAAACCAGAAGACAATAACCCATGGACTCAATCCTTGAGATAAACGTGCCTGTGTACAAAAGTCTGCCTACAATTTAAAACTTCTCAGATCCATGTTTATGAAGCTTTAATCTCTTCAGCAGAGTCTATGGAAATAGCAGTGTCCCTCAGAAAAGGGATGTGGGCATGGCAGACATCTGAGTGAAATGGACTTCCCTGCACAAGGCAAACACAACAGGAAAAAATGGGAGGATTACTGCAAATCACTACAGAGCTCACAGATCAATCGTAAATCATACACTATATATACACATGCACACCTCTCAATTGACTAAATAATGACTGAAGGAATGCCAAAGAAAAAAAGGATGGTAAAAATGGGGTAAGATGGAATACTGGACTCACAGTTTATCATAAAAGAGAAGAAAAATGAACTGGTGCAAAGAAAGAAAGGAAGATGCCTGTATTGGGCAATGGTGTGTCTAAAGGCAGACAGGAAAGGATCAGGAAGAAAAGGGAACTCTCAAAGATCAAGCAAAGGAATCTGGATTTAAGAGAGCTATATAAAACACCACAGATTTTCTAACAAAATGATTCGCACACAACGTAAACCATCTTTGAGCAGTAATATGGCTACAATGGCCAGGAAAACAATGATTTACAAATACTAAAAATAAGAGCCTACCATATACACCAGAACTGGAAAAAGCAAGCATCACATCTTGGGAATTTTTACTTTTTTTGAGATGGAATCTCGCTCTGTTGCCCAGGCTGGAATGCAGTGGCGCAATCTCAGCTCACTGCGAACTCCGCTTCCCAGGTTCACGCCATTCTCCTGCCTCAGCCTCCCGAGTAGTTGGGACTACAGGTGCCCGCCACAACATTTGGCTAATTTTTCTGTATTTTTAGTAGAGACGGGGTTTCACCATGTTAGCCAGGATGGTCTCGATCTCCTGACCTCGTGATCCACCTGCCTCAGCCTCCCAAAGTGCTGGGATTGCAGGCATAAACCACGGCGCCCAGCTGGAAATTTTTATCTTCTTTGTTCTTGCTACTACTGCTTCTGAAGGACCTCAATATTTGCTAGAAGTATCTCATTTTACAGAAACATTAATTATCTTTAAGTTGACATAAAGATCACACAGAAGCACCCTCAAAGAAAATTTAAGGTAGTTCTGGGGTCATCAGTGAGTTTATGGCTGCACAGGGTCATGAATTAGACATGAGAAACTTCTCTCTGGTGTGTCACACAGGACAGTTTATTTCAAGCTTGTTATGGTGAACTCAAAATTAATCTTTCTGTAGGTTCTTATTTGACAGCAAGAGTCAAAACTACCCACAGTAGCTCTGCAACCATAATGCCCTACAGACTTCAACAAGTCACTAACCATTTAAACAGGGTTTCTCAACTTCAGCACTACTGACATTCTGAACTGGGTAATTCCCCTTGCTGTTGGGGTATGTTCTATTGCAGGATGTTTAGCAGCATCCTGACCTCTTGCCATCAGATGCCCGTAGCACACATACCCATCCCCCACCATCCCAGTCACAACCACCAAAATGTCTCCAGATAACAGGAAAAGAGGGATACAAAATTGATCCTATAGAGAACTACTATTTTAGGGCAAATAGAAATAGGGACTCAGAGTAGGTGCCTACTCATTTCATTTCATTGCCCTACTACAGCTAATATGTTAGAGAACGAAACAAATTGATGGCATTTTCTTAAAATAGTGTTTAGATTGTAAGTTTATATTATTCAATTATACAAAATTTATTATCATTCCTAGAAAAATTATTTTATACTATATGCTATTAGTTGTTTCAAGGGTGTTACATGCAATGGATTTTAATTAGATACTGCTATGGTTTGAATATGTCTTCCCCAAAATTCATGGTGAAACGTAATCCCCACTGTAGCAGTATTAAGAGGGGTGGCCTTTTGGAAAGTGATTATGTCATGAGGGCTCCACCCTCATCAATAGACTAGTGCCTTAGGAAAAAGCTGGAGGGAACTAGCTTAGGCCCCTTCCACTCTTCCACCAGGTAAGGGCACTGTGTTTGTTCCCTTTTTGCCCTTCTTCCCCATGAGGATATTATTTGTCCCCTTTTTGTTTTCCTGTCCCTTCCACCACATGAGGACACAGCATTCAAGGCCATCTTGAAAGCGAGACAGCAGCCCTCACCAGACACAGAAACCACTGGCACCTTGATCTTAAACTTCCCAGTCTTCAGATTGTGAGAAATAAAATTCTGTTGTTTATAAGTTACCCAGTCTCAGGTATTTTGTTACAGCAGCACAAATGGACTGATAGAAATATTTGTAAACCACACTATTTGTCTATAGCTGTATGACCCTGAACATGACTGATTTCATCTAAAAAGAAGCCTTTCATTCAAACAGAAACCAAATATAAGCCATTTATAATATTATACAGGACTGTCTTTTCAGAACTACAAATGTTCTAAATTAATTATTTGCAATACCTGAAAAGAATCTGAAGAAAGTGCAAATGCAAGGGTATTTCTACTGTTCATTTATCTGACAATTCAAACACAACAGTTTTGTCATTAAAAAGAAAGACTCTTTTTAATAAACTTATCTTTCATTAATATTGCCAAAATTATAAAAAGACCTATCCTGTAGAAGTGCCAAACAAAGCCACTTTATTTGATGTAGATATGCATTTGCCCCCAACCAGTAAGCAAATGATTCACTATCCTCATATCTACATCCACAGATCCGAAGACTTATTGAACATTTACCATAAATCAGAGATTGCTGCTTGAAAAAATGAGCTCAAATCCTGTCTCTGCAAAAGCTTACAGTCTAATGAGACAGGCAGATGTGAAAAGAAGTAGCTATAATGCAATCCCATAAATGTTGATATGAGCCTCTAAGCTGCAATGGAAACAGTATCTTTGTATCAAGGAGAGTCAGGCAACCTGAGTTGAATCTTGTAAGATGAAAAGGAGTAACGGGAAGATAAGAAGAGCCAAGCCACCCGTTAAGGGGTGAGAACATGTTACACAAAAGCAAAAGAGGTCACAGTCAAAGCCTATAGGGAGATTCTATCATCAACAAGGATGGCTCCAGTACTGGGGCACTAACACAAAGTAAAGAAGGGATTAAAAATAAGATTATCTCACATAAAACCCTAGATCTTTAAATTTTACAACTAAAATTTGAATTTCCCTTTAAAAAAATTTCACTCTTGATGTAAGTTAACAATAAGGATAGTTAAGGCTGGGCACAGTGGCTTATGCCTGTAATCCCAGCACTTGAGCTCAGAAGTTGAAAACCAGCCTGGGCAACAAAGCGAGATCCCATCTCTAGAAAAAATACAAAAATTAGCCGGGAATGGTGGTGTGTGCTTGTGGTCCCAGCTACTCAGGAGGCTGAGGTAGGAGGATGACTTGAGCCTGAAAGGCAGAGCTTGCAGTGAACTGAGATCGCACCACTGCACTCTAGCCTGGGCAACAGAGCCAGACTCTGTCTCAAAAAAAAAAAAAAAAAAAAAAAAGATAGTTAATTGCTAAATTTCATTACTGAGTTATTAGCTATTCAATTATCACACCATTTAGAGAAAGGTGAGTTAGTCCAAGATGTAAAGTTCTGGCAAAAACATCAGTGCGTGAATATAAAAGCTATGTTTCTATGATTTCAGTAATTTTTTATAGCAAATGTTAAAATACTCCCCCCAAAAAAGCAATTTAGAGTAATGAGTAGCCATGGCAGAGGCAGGCACTCAAACACAAAAAACTATGGCATCAAGAGCAGGCCGCATATACCTTACCAACCTCAGAGCAAGTCCATAGTTATTTGTAAAGAAAAAAATCCTTTATTTTTAAATGAACATATATATTTTACCCAAAGGTCTATTTTATTCTAAATACACCCCACTGGATTATCATCTTGGGAGGAAGACACTGCTAGCAAATGTGAGGCAGGGAGCTTTAATATCTACTTAAATAATTTGTTTAAAAACTTGTTTAACAAGAGAAGACTCCTGAATATAAACAGGCTAGTTCATTTTTCTTCACTTGAACCACATTAATTATATATACACGACAGACACAACCACAAAACTTGTTTCAAATCACAAAGGTTAAACCATTTTAAATGACAGTGAATAAGAACTAGACAATTTGGAGGTAAGTGGAATTGTTTTTTAAAGTAATACTGATACCTTTTTTTTTAAATCAAGAAACTGAACTTGACCTAGCAATCACAACACCACCAACCACAATGACGCTGTAATTACTCAAACTAGCATTAAATTAATGTTTCTATGATAGATTAAACTTCAATTTCCAGTCTAAACAATGGGGTAAATGTGCTGATAAAAGAAAATAATTCACTATTGCATTATCAATTCATTTTCATTAACTTGAAAATCACACAATCACTTAAAAGTTGAATGAAGTATTTAAGGATAAGAATGTGATGATAAATCAACCAATATCATTCTCTTGGAATGGAATGCACTCCCTGTGGGTTTCTGATCCTTTTACTCCAAATGAAAACAGCTTTAAGAAAAAGCTATAAAGATAATGCATACTCATCTGAAAGCAGCACTGTTAACATTTCAGTGCATATGCTTCCATGCATACTCACAACACATGCTGTTTTATATACATGGGCTCATAAAAACAAACTATGAGGAATAGAAGACTACACATTGGGCCTGGCACAGTGGCTCACACCTGTAATCCCCGCACTTTGTGAGGCCAAGGCGGATGACAAGGTAAGAAGACTGAGACCATCCTGGCTAATACGGTGAAACCTCGTCTCTACTAAAAATACAAAAAAAAATTAGCCAGGCATGCTGGCGGGTGACTGTAGTCCCAGCTACTCGGGAAGCTGAAGCAGGAGAATGGCGTGAACCCAGGAGGCGGAGCTTGCACTGGCTGAGATGGTGCCACTGCACTCCAGCTCTGGGCGACAGAGCAAGACTCCATCTCAAAAAAAAAAAAAAGAAAAAGAAAAAGAAAAAAAAAAGACTACACACATTGGGTACAGTGTACACTGCTTGGGTGATGGGTACACCAGAATCTCAGAAATCACCACTAAAGGACTTATTCATGTAACCAAATGCCATCTGTTGCCCCCCCCAAAAAAAACCTATTAAAATAAAAAGTAAACAGGGCAGGCTCATGCCTGTAATCCCAGCACTTTGGAAGGCCAAGGTGAGCAGCTTGCTTGAGGTCAGGAGTTCAACACCAGCCTGGCCAACATGGTGAAACGCTGTCTCTACTAAAAATAGAAAAATTAGTCAGGCATGGTGGCATGCACCTGTAATCCCAGCTACTAGGGAGGCTGAGGCAGAATCACTTGAACCTGGGAGGCGGAGGCTGCAATGAGCCAAGATCATCCCACTGTACTCCAGCCTGGGTGAGAGAGTGAGACTCTGTCTCAAAAAATAAATAAATATAAATAAATAAATACCACGCACAATTCACAAGGGAAAAAAAAAACTGCAACAGCATATTATGTCACCTAACAATATGATGAAAATGTCCTAATCAATGAATTTAGATATCATCATTTTAACATGTGGGGTAGAGAAGGTCTTTTTGAAGCATGCTAGAAACCATAAAGGAAAAGCATTAATAGATTGTATTACGTAAAAATTGTAAATTTCTGTACAATTAAACAAACATATACACCATTAACAATAAAAAACTGACAAAAATGGGACGTGACTGGCAAATATGTTTGAGAGCACAACTATTAAGAGTTCCTCATTGTGTTTTAATCATTCTCTTAACTGAATTTCCACAAATATATAATCCTGTTTCAATTAAAGAGGTTCTCGTGGTTTGGTTTCGTTTTTTCAGTTATTTGGAAGAAATCTACAAGAGCAAAAATGACTTAATTGCACAGTGCTTAAATCATGCATTTGCTGTAGAAGACTGGTTAATATAATTCTACAGGGAGAGATCAACAGTTAAACTAGTATTTTGCCCATTTAATGGAATCAGTGCTAGGGAAAGCTGAGACATTTTGTCATAATACAAATAATTTAACTGAAATACATTATTAAATTGATACATGCATGGCAGTCCCCTTACAAAGCTTCAAATAATTATCCATCTAGGAAAAATAATCAGTCCTGCACCCTGTCTCACACCATATACTAAAATCAGTTTCTTATATTGTATTAAATTATAAAAGGTAAAACTATACAATTCCTAAAATATATAGGAAAACATTTCCACGGCCACAGAGTAGGCAAATATTTCTTGACAAAGACACAAAAGCATTACCATAAAGAATCAAATTGATAAGGTGGACAATTAAAATTAGAAATTTCTGCTCATCAAAAGATACCATGAAGAGAATGAAAAGGCAAGCAATGAGTGGAAGAAGTTATCTGTAAAACACTTATCCAACAAAGGATTCTTATCTAGAAAGAATTACAGATTACTCAGACAGACAACCCAATAGATAAATGGGCAAAAGACCTGAAAGACACTTTATAAATGGCCGATACACATGATAAGGTGCTCAACATTGACAATCATCTGCAAAATGCAAATTAAAACCACAATGCAGGCCAGCTCGGTGGTTCACGCCTGTAATCCCAGCACTTTAGGAGGCCGAGGCAGGTGGATCACTTGAGGTCAGGAGTTCAAGGCCAGCCTGGCCAATATGGGGAAACCCCATCTCCACTAAAAACACAAAAATTAGCTGGGCGTGGTGGTGCACACCTGTAATCCCAGCTATTCAGGAGGCTGAGGCAGGAGAATGCTTGAACCTGGGAGGCAGAGGTTGCAGTGAGCCGAGATTGTGCCACTGCACTCCAGTCTAGGCAACAAACAAAAAACACAATGTACCACCACTCCCTACACACTATCAGGAAGTAAAGCAAATGGAGCTGTCATACACTGCCAGCGGAATCGCAAATTGGTACAACTACTTTTTTAAAAATTATGGGCAATATCAACTTAACCTGAACATACACATACCCTATGATCTGGCAATTCACACCCACATCTCTATTCATGAGGAATTCATACATATGTTCACCAAAGATACATAATAGAATGTTCACAGCTGCACTTATATTAGCCAAAACCTCGAAACAATCCATCTACAGTAGAATGGGTGTAGAAAGTGTGGCATATTCATTAAATAGTATACCATACCCAGCAATAACAAACGACCTATTGCTACATACAACCACGTGGATAAATCTCACAAAGTTTATGTTGAGTGAAACCCATCAAAAAACAAAGTACATTGAATGTTCCCATTTTTGTAACGTACAGAAACAGACAAAACTAGTCTGTAGTGTTAAAAGTGAGAACAGTGGTTACCTTGGGGATGGGACAGTAACCAAGGAGGGTAGTGATGGGTTTGTGGGGCGCTGGGCATGCTCTGTTTCTTGTTTTGGGTGGTTGCACAAGTGTGCTCACTTTGTGAAAATTCATCAAGCTGTACACGTAAGATTGGCATGCTTTTCAGTATATGTATCACACCTCAATAAGTTTACTTAAAAAGAAACTAAAGGTAGGTAAGAGACATGAATTCGCAGAAAACATAAACTGTACTACTGAAAGGGAATTTTTGAAATTTTTCCTAAGTCCACAGTTTTGATTTGAACCACATGTTTTGCGCACAGTACTCATAACTTTCCTTCATTTTTTCAGTTTTATCCATGCAGAGTCTGCCTTTCACATGCAATGCATGCCCCAAAAAATTTTAAAAAAAAATTCCACTGAGTACCTTATTTGCCAATTAATTTGCTGGGCACTGCTGACGGTGACGGGTAAGACATAGTCTGCTCACAAATGGACAAGCAGTGACTATGTCTAATCCTCCTTTGGCCCGGGCATCTCTCATGATGTTTTACAGAAGAGGCCCTCCATAAACACTGACTCATCATATACACCTAAAAACAACCAGAGTCCAAGGAGAACTATAGATAAAGTGCTTAAAAATGAGAAGAGGTCACAGAAGTGAAGAGATTACCTCTAGCTTTAGAACACAGGGAGTAGAGAAGGTGAAGGTGAAGTGGGGAAAACACAGAGAATGACTTCCTGGGGAAACTTGTACATGAACTTGGTCTGGAAAAGCAGCTCCTACTTCTAAACACAGGGAAAAGTGAAAAACATCTCAGTGCAAGAGAACACACAGAGCTCGGAGGCAGGAAAGTTTCCGTGCACACAGATAGTGCCCTGCAGCCAGAGCATGGGTTATCCAAGAGAAGGAAGCACATTTCCTTCTGCAGTAGATAAGGATAGAGCTCAGACATCAGCATTTTCTAGAAAGCTCCACAGATGACTGATTCTTTTCCAAGGCTGGGAATCAGGCACTATATCAAGCTTTCTAGTTCACTGTAAAGAAAGAGATTAGTCAAAGGATCAGAAAAATATGACACATGATTAAATGTACTTTTATTCCCCTTAAAACTTACCTTTAATTAACATGGCAAGCGTTTTAGGATACTCCAGAATTGAGAGTTTTATACACCTTATCACAAATCTGATAAGCAATGCCATTTGCAAGAATTTCAATTCTTAAGTTCAAACTCTCCTCATGTGGGTAAAATTAAAATGTGAGTTAAGGCAAACTCTGGGCAAGCTAACCATCTTGAGCTTCAATTTTCTCATCTGTAATGAGAAGCTTAGAATAGTAAAGAACTGCTTTGACTCTGGTGTGGCACAATTCCACACATGTGACAGTGTTATAAGAATTTGTGATGACCATGAAAATTCTTTTACCTCCCACTACCTCTAGGGGGCATCAAAAATCCCTTACTAAATTATCCTGTGGTAATTTTTCTCACTGACTACGTCTAATTCATTGGACATTTGACATCAAGAAAACATGCTGAATCAAAAGAATCCAGTATTTTGTCCTGTGCTGTGGGTTAACTGATGAGATCATTTGTATTCCTTTCAGCCCAGTAGTAGCAAAGTCACCTACCACATATATCCACATGCACCACCCTGGGCTGCAAGGCTGTAGTGAAATAACATTTACTAATGTGTTTGGTCAGGAAACTTTAAAAAGCTTGGGGGTTTCAGTAGTGCATGATTTTGCAGATGCAGCTCTGTTAGTTCCATTTTTTGTAGGTGCTTACTATTATAATAGTAAGACCAAGTACCTACTTTTAGGCAAAGCCCTGCAGAATTCCAGTTCTCACAATCGAGCTGAGCCATTCACATAAGCATGATTAATCACAAATGGATTCAGCTTTTTGTTTCTTTTCTGACATTTCAGAACTCTTTCTGATGTTTCAACGATCTAATGTCTGGCCATGTCATGATACCAAACAGATCGCCTGAAATCACTTTGTCTACTTTGGACTGCTTACACGTCTGGATAAAAAATTCAGTCAAAATACCTTCTTCAGATCACAGAATGGCCTTACACAGCACTCTGAGAGATAACATGGGGGGAAAAATTTTAATTATGTCTAAAAACATTTCTATATACTTTAATTTTCATTTTCTTTCTTTTTTTTTGGGGGGATGGAGTCTCGCTCTGTCGCCCAGGCTGGAGTGTAGTGGCATCATTTCGGCTCACTGCAAGCTCTGCCTCCCAGGTTCACCCCCATTCTCCTGCCTCAGTCTCCCAAGTAGCTGGGACTACAGGCGCCCGCCACCACACCCAGTTAATTTTTGTATTTTTAGTAGAGACGGGGTTTCACCGTGTTAGCCAGGATGGTCTCGATCTCCTGACCTCGTGATCCGCCCGCCTCGGCCTCCCAAAGTGCTGGGATTACAGGTGTGAACCACTATGCCAGGCCTAATTTTCATTTTCAAATGTAATCATTTTGAAATGAGAAGGGGTTAAAAAGAGAGAACTAAGCTTTACATGCAAATAATAAATACTTGAAAAGCATAGGAAACATAGCATGTTTAAAGTAAAAAAAAAAAAGTGAATAGCTATAAAGCATAAACCAAAAAGGAGACAAGGTAAAGAAAAAAAGGAAAAAAGTCTATATATAAAATTTTGAGATGTGAAATACAGTAATTTTAAGAATGGATTAATTTTAAAAGAAATTATTATTTCCACCAAGCACCTTCCACTTTAATATAATTTAAATATTAAGTTATATAATAATTATTAAATAATATAATTTCCACGAATTCCCAAGATGGAATTATGGGAAATAAAGTGAAGTTAATATGATGAATATCATTAGGCACACAATTAAAATCTGAATGAAGGTTGAAAGGACTCATTTTTAATGAAGATTTCTTTCCAACAATACAGGTTACAAATATGACATACAGACAGAAATGTCTAAACCAACAGCTCAGTTAAAAATATATTTCATATCTCAGTTTAAAGAAAATACTGGCTCAGGCAGAAATTTAAAAAAATTTTTCAGACATTCACCCTTTGCAGTACTCTGTGCTCAAGGAAGCAGTTTCTCCCATTACCAACCATACTTGCCTTAAGTCTAACTCCTTGCCAGTCATTAGCTCACATACAAATAAGAGACACAACTCTGACAAATAAAGCATGTGAAGTCTGCTAGAAGGCTTCTCAGTAAGGGCTTCCTCAATCTTAGGAACAGACACAAACCACCTCACACCCATTACAATAGCTAGCATTAAAAGGAAAAACAAACCGAGGCCCAGAAAATAACAAGTGCTGGTGAGGATGTGGAGAAACTGGAACCCTTGTGCACAGCTGGCAGGAATGTGAAATGGTGCGGCCTTGTGGAACACAGGGTGGCAGTTCCTCAAAAAATTAAAAATAGAATTACCATTGATTCAGCAATTCCACTTATGGATATACACAAAGAAGAGAAAGTGAGTCTCAAAAAGATATTTGTACCCTGTGTCCATAGCAGCATTATTCATAATAGCCCAGGGATTAGGGCAGCCCAGATGCCAACGGACAAATGAATAAACAAAATGAAATCTTATTCAGCCTTAAAGAGGAAAGAAATTGACACGTGACAACATGAATGAACCCTGAGGGTATTATGCTATGAATGAACCCTGAGGGTATTATGCTAAGTAAATTAAGATAGTTACAGAAAGACAAATGCTATGATTCCACTTATATGAGGTACCTAAAGTAGTCAAATTCTTAGGGGTGGGGAAGGGGAGCTATTGTCTGTTAGGTACAGAGTACTGATTGTATAAGATGAAGAAATGACATGCAAAGTGGTGATGGTGCACAGCAATGTGAATGTACTTAATACCACCGAACTGAGCACTTTTTGGCCGGGTGTGGTGGCTCATGCCAGCTGGCTCAATCCCAGCACTTTGGGAGGCCAAGGAGGGTGGATCACCTGAGGTCGGGAGTTCGAAACCAGCCTGACCAACATGGAGAAACCCCGCCTCTACTAAAATACAAAATTAGCCGGGCGTGGTGGTGCATGCCTATAATCCCAGCTACTAGGGAGGCTGAGGCAGGAGAATCGCTTGAACCTGGGAGGCGGAGGTTGCAGTGAGCCAAAATCACACCATTGCACTCCAGCTTGGGCAACAAGCACGAAACTCCATCTCAAAAAAAAAAAAAGGATTTAAGCGGGTAAAACATTATGGGTATTTTACCACAACCAATAATTTATTTTATTTTTTTTTTTTGAGACAGCGTCTCACTCTTTTGCCAGGCTGGAGTGCAGTGGCGCAATCTCGGCTCACTGCAACCTCTGCCTCCCGGGTTCAAGCAATTCTCCTGCTTCAGTCTCCCAAGTAGCTGGAATTATAGGCACGCATCACCACACCCAGCTAATTTTTGTATTTTTAGTAGAGACAGAGTTTCACCATGTTGGCCAGGATGGTCTCAACTCTTGACCTCGTGATCCACCCTCCTTGGCCTCCCAAAGTGCTGGGATTACAGGTGTGAGATACCACACCAGACAACGAAAATTTTTTTCCAACTTTTATTTTAGAATCAGAGGGTACATATGAAGGTTTGTTACAAAGGTATATTATGTGATGTTGAAGTTTGGCGTACAAATCAACCCGTCACCCAGGTAGTGAGCATAACACCCAACAGGTAGTTTTTCAGCCCTTGCCACCTTCCCTCTCTCCCCACTCTAGTAGTTTCCAGTGTCTATTGCTCCTGTCTTTATAGTTCATGTGTAGCTAACGTTTACCTCCCGTTTATAAGTGAGAACATGTGGTATCTGGTTTTCCATGTTAGCTCACTTAGGAGAATGGCCTCCAGCTGCATCCCTGTTGCTGCAAAGTACATAATTTCGTTACTTTTGATGACTGTGTAGTATTCCATAGTATATCTGTATCACATTTTCTTTACTGTTCATGGGCAATTTTTTTTTTTTTTTTTTTTTTTTTGAGATGGAGTCTCTCTCTGTCACCAGGCTGGAGTGCAGTGGCGTGATCCCGGCTCACTGCAGCCTCCACCTCCTGGGTTCAAGCAATTCTCCTGCCTTGGCCTCCTGAGCAGCTGGGACTACAGGTGTGTACCACCATGGCCAGCTAATTTTTGTATTTTTTGTAAAGACAGGGTTTCAACATGTTTGCCAGGATGGTCTCAATCTGTTGACCTCATGATCCATCCGCCTCAGCCTCCCAAAGTGCTGGGATTACAGGCATGAGCCACCACGCCGGGCAAATTTTTTTAAAAAGAGGAGACACAGGAGAGAAAACTCTTTTCTGATTCTAGTCACTGCTGATGGCCTGCAATTACTGAATGGACAGCCACCACCTTGGAACTGTAAGAGGAGCTGACCAAGAGGACCAGCAACACCGAGGACAGCAGCCAGAAAAGCACACCACCCCTCCCGCTTCAGAAGGATGAGCTCCTCCCAGGAGAAACTCTTCTCAGTTGAAAATGCAATTTCCACTAATTTCAACCAATGCCTGAGTCCCCAGACTGATACTAAGCTACACTAAAACAGTACCAAGCCTCACTAAAATGGCCACAATTATTACAATAGCTCATGTGAGCAATGACAGCATAACATATGAAGACAATTTCCTTTCATCAATGACTCTATTTACCACTTCTCTTTACATTATTTTGTGACTATCTTGTGCCTTACATGTAAGACTATGGTCACAGACAAAAAATATCTGACTATGTAATGTAACGTAATGACTACATAATATATGCAATGTAGATCAGTTTTTATTCAAAACCCATACACAATGAACAGTAAAACCAAAAAATTCAACAAAAGCATTTTAGAGAATATGATGCACAAGAATATAACTGCTACTTATTAGCAAACTTCCTTAGGGAGAAGAATTTACTGTAATGCATCCTGTCTATATACTATCATGAGACCACATACTGGTTTTCCTCCTGTAGTGCTCACCATTAGCAAGGCAAGCAAAATCAAAATTTGTCAGCATGTTAAGATACTTCATAGGCTCATGTCAGGATATTAAATAAAATGTCTTATAAAGACTAATTCTCATAAGCCCAACGAGCACATCTCTAGGCATGACTGCATATGGAAATTAAGTGACTTTGCCAAAACTCTTACATTAGGCCATCAGAAACTTCTCAAGTCCGTTCAGCTCAATTCAAGACATGAGTCTGCACAGTAAAACAGAGAACGAAGATGTCACTTCCATACCAACACCATGTGTTTCAGTCATCCACTGCTGAGTAGCAAGCCACCCAAAAACTCAGTGGCCTTAAACAGTAACTTATTATTCCTCATGATTCTGTGAGTTGGCTAGAACTCAGCTAGGTGGGTTTTCTTCTGGTCTCTCTCGAGCTCAGTCATGCAGGTGCATTCAGCTTGAGTGGAGCTGAAACATCCAAGATGGCTTCAGGCCTCTCCCTTCAGCAGGGGACTATGATGGCTAGCTCCAAAGACAGAGAAAGTGAAAGCTGCCAGACAAGGCCTGAGCCCAGAAGTCCCAGGCAGTTCCTTCAAGGCTACCCATCAGTCAGTGCAAGTCGCCAGGTGAGTCCAATCTAGGATTAGGAAAACAGCCTAGACTGCTGATGGGTGCAGCAGCCTGCACAGGCAGGGATGAGAAGCCCTGACGGGGGACAGCTTTGAAAAGCATCTACCAAAACATGGGGCTCATTACACATAAAGAGACACATTATTTCAGCATGCCACTGTGATGGCTCATCACTCAACACAAAAGATCAGGTGAATGAGCTCTTTTGTGTTATTTCAGACCTGTAGTTCAATACTCCAATTTGCTTTACATCATACAATAAATATATGGTGAAGATTGCAACGTACATGTACAAATCTATGTAAGAAAATCCAAATGAAACATTAATCTAGTTTCTTTTTCTTTTTTTTTTTTTTTTTTGAGGCGGAGTCTCGCTCTGTCACCCAGGCTGGAGTGCAGTGGCCGGATCTCGGCTCACTGCAAACTCTGCCTCCCGGGTTTACGCCATTCTCCTGCCTCAGCCTCCCGAGTAGCTGGGACTACAGGTGCTCGCCACCTCGCCCGGCTAGTTTTTTGTATTTTTAGTAGAGACGGGGTTTCACTGTGTTAGCCAGGATGGTTTTGATCTCCTGACCTCGTGATCCGCCCGTCTCGGCCTCCCAAAGTGCTGGGATTACAGGCTTGAGCCACCGCGCCCGGCCAATCTAGTTTCAATTGTCATATGTTACCACAAATTGCTCCTGTTTAAGAAATAAATTTCTTTTTTTCTTTAATACCAGATAGAAAACATGTTTGCAGATTTTTCCATGTATATTTTACAATGTGGCAAAAATATGCCATTACTAGTGCTTTACATACTTACAGGCTAAGAAAAAAGACAATTTTAACTATTTTTGTAGTCATATGCTCAATTTACCCCCATTCAATCACAAAAATGAGAGATTTTACAACAGTGTGCAATTCATTTTCTGTGAGTTATTTCTTGCTGGTCTCTAGTTCTAGACCTTCAATTTGCAATGAGGAATATTCTTGCTTGGACCAACACCTACCTTACAATTTTGAATAGCACATTTTCTGACTGAAAAGATCCATTTTAATAAGCAGATGTGCTATTCCTTTGTAACTGAGGGTTCTCATGTGCTCAAAGTACAACATGGTATCTGCTATGGTTTGACCTGGTTTACCCCTGACAAAGCTCATGTTGGAATCTGATTCCTGGTGTGGCAGTGTTGGGAGATGGGGCCTAGTGGGAAGTGTTTGGATCATGGGAGAACTGCCCTCGGGAATAGATTAAAGCTGTCTAGTGAGAGTGATAGGTTCTCACTCTCATGGGAATGGATGTGTTCCTGAAAGCAGGTTACTATAAATAAACACAGGCTCTCCTGCATGTCTCTGTGCTCCAGTCCTGCTTCTGTTTCTCCACCCCACTGTGACACAGCACAGGGCCCTCACCAGAAGCTGGGCAGATGCAAATGCCATGCCTTTGGACTTTTCCGTCACCAAAATCACGAGCTAAGTAAAACTCTTTTCTTTATAAATTCTCAAACCTCAGGTATCCTGTTACATAAACACAAAAAGAACAAAGACAATATTCTTAACTGAAATGAAAATAACTTTAATCCCTCAGTTACCTAAAATTATTCATTTTCAATCATAAGGCAACGGAAACTATTTTCTTA
Source organism: Rhinopithecus roxellana (assembly GCF_007565055.1). Lineage (NCBI taxonomy): Eukaryota > Metazoa > Chordata > Mammalia > Primates > Cercopithecidae > Rhinopithecus > Rhinopithecus roxellana. The sequence continues at coordinate 29,864,898 of NC_044559.1, forward strand.
AAATATAAAGTATTAAAATCAACATATTGTTGAGGACCCAAAAGTTTTCCCAAAATATGATGCCAGGAAAATGCTGACCTTATGAAGTTAATTTAATATTCAAAAATTCTATCATTATCTCACAAATACTTACAAAATCACTAAGTTTACTTCAGATTTTCAGAATTCTCCCTCCCAAGAAGAAATAATATGAACATAATATATTGGAAAAAATTTAAATTTTTGTTTAAATGGGAACATTGAGTCCCAGATTGTCTTTCTCTACTTTGGACTGTAACTCAGTTTCCTAAGTTTTGATCAATGTTTCCAAATTCTAAACACATTAATTCTGGGGACTTGGGAATGAAACACTGTAATTCCTGAAATCACAAGTTATTCTTAATACTTCCAATATTCTTCAGATTCCTTACTCATTATAATGGATATCTTAAAAATTACTTAATAAGAAATACTAAGGTTAGTAGTCTTATAAATATCTTTAGCCTATAGTGAATACTAGAAAAGTGGAAACCTCCAGTGAACACTGTTAGACACTATTTCGAATAACCTAACGTCTGGATTTCTTGGCAAATAAGCAGCACTACACACATAAATTTATAAACTTATTTTGCTTCCAAAAATTGTTATTTCTTGGAACACTAACTCATGCATTTTGTATATAAACTTATTAATATTTGTATTTACAGTTATTCACATCATTATCAGCAAACAGACAACACACACACACATTCCATAACACAGCTACAAGCAAGACTGACTGATCAGACAATGACTGCTCCCCACCTGCATTCCTGTCCTGCTTCCTGCGAATGTCAACTTTAACTGTCAGCTCCGCAAGTCAGGGTTTCCTCCTGTCCTTTCTTTTGACTTGACATTCATTGGATTCCTTCAACCTAGTAACATGTCTATGCTGACTGTTCAGTTTTAATTCTTGAAGAAGAATTCTATTACTTTCTCTTAATTTCCTGATTTGTCAATTGATTTTTGTCAAGACTCGAGATTTAAAAAAAAATACATTTACCAAAAGATGACAGAAATTCCCACACGGCAACATTAGTTTTCATGTCAGCTTTACTTTATTTAAAAAAAGACCAATGTGCTTTTGAAGTAATTTCTACCAACTCCAGACCAGCTACTAATTCCAGTAAATGTATATAATCAGTCATCTTTTATAATGATACTTGTTGCTCTAAAGATCTTCTACAGACACAGTAACTTGCTATTTTAAAAACAGGAATGAAGTGGCAATAATCTATAGTGACCATAAATTATTCTGAATTGTCCAGCTTTATCCCTAAGTAAATAGAAATTACAGTCTTAGCTTCTGATGCAGTATTTGGAAGAGGGACTAAAGGAGTGACATGATATTCTGCCACACACCAACTAGTCCTCCTGAAATTCAGTAGCTCAGTTTGTGGGATAAGCAGGAATATTACAATGGTGCTAGCATAGAAAGGATACTCTTTTCTGATCTAAATGGCCTAGAACTGAGTATTAGATTGCCATCAATTACAACATACAGGTTGGAGTGCTAGCACAAATGTACCAATTTCTACTCACTCCAATGGAGCAAACTAACCATTTTATTCAGAATAAATACCTGAGTTTGAAGAGACTTATTCTGTCCTAAACAGATAAAGCCAAAGCTGAGACATCCTATGGCACAATATAAGACTTGTTACTTAAAGGTTCTCTATGCTGTAGCACTATCCCCTAACAGAGCTCAGTGTCTGATATGGGTATGCTCTGTGACCCCACCCAGATCTCATCATGAATTCTACTCCCATAATTTGCATGTGCTGTGGGAGGGACCTAGTGGGAGATCATTTGAATCACGGGGGTGGCTCCGCCCATAATGTTCTCGTGGTAGTGAATAAGTCTCACGAGATCTGATGGTTTTATTAGGGGTTTCTACTTCTGTATCTTCCTCATTTTCTCTTGCCACCCCACATAAGAAGTGCCTTTTACCTCCCACTATGATTCTGAGGCCTCTCCAGCCAAGTGGAGCTGTAAGTCCAATTAAACCTCTTTTTCTTCCCAGTCTCAGGTATGTCTTTATCAGCAGCATGAAAAGAAACTAATACTATGCCATTGGCCTCTAAGCAAAAGACAAGTGTCCGCAATTCTGGGAACTTTCAGAGAGAGGCAGTATTGGTATTCAGTAATATATGCCTCTCCCTTTCCCCAGCATCTAAACTAATCTAAGAAGTCTGGTTAATAACAGGAGCAGGCATTTAGAAATGTGGATGTCAATTATCAGTATACAAACAGAGAGCGCTGTGACAGGTCCCAACAGAAGCTCAGGTAATGATTTTATGAATGCTACCCAACTAGGTAGAGTCTACACTCAAATGCAGATAACAACCTGTCTCATTTCTACATCATTCCCATTTACAGCTGCAAAAACTGAGACCAGATGTAGTTAAGCAACTTCTCCAAACTGTTACACATTCCTGTGTCACCACCTCCCTTTACTATCAGAGTATTTATCAATACTCAAAGACAATCAGTCACAATACCTATCACATTCTGTTAGAACTGTGAATCTGTTACCAAGTTATAACCTATTTGTAATGGGGAAGCCATCCCATTCATGCGCAACACATTTTTGTTTAAAAAAATGAAAAGGCATTTCTCACTATCCTACACACTTCTCAGCTCTCTGCATTAGTATTTTCATTCATTAGTTCAACAAATGTATATTAAGCATTAAATATCTACTATGTAGCAGGCACACTGTTCGCAACCTGGGACACAAGAAGTTAAATGTCCATTAGACTCTCATGGAATGTATGCACAGGAAATAGACTAGTTTTGGGAAGAAATGTAAACTGCTATGGGGTAGGTGGGTGAATGATGAAATCTAGTCGCAGAGTCCAGTGCGATTACTGGAGTTGAAAAATGATAGATGGGGAATTTGCAAGCTTGGGGGAGGGGCAAAAGGAAGGGGTAAAAACGACAGTACAGTACGGATAAAGGTCTCAAGTAGGGTGAAAAAAGTGGGAATTCTCTGGTTGGTCAGTGTTCCATGTTCTAGGCCACAGATGACAGAGCAAGGAAATGAGCTTCTTCAACAGGAGTAATTCTGATTTCAATAAACAGAAAACAGTAAACTTTAAAATGGGGAATAACTGTCTTTCTAGTTCCTCATGAGGCTCTCAGCTATGAAAAAATAATCTGGTACAGTGATTCTCTAGTCTGACTTCATATCAGAATCTTCTGAGCATTAAACAAGTCTGATGCCCATGGTTGATCCCAGAACAAATTACTTAAAATCTCTGAATATATGGCCTAAGCACAGGTCTTATGAAAATGTTGTCCAGGTCATCAACTCCAGTCAAAACTGACGACTGCAGCAACCAAAAGGCTAGGCAGTGCTACACTAGCTGTTTCCTCAGTGCCTTTCTGCAATGACCCTAAAACTTCCCATTGGCTGAATCTGTGACATTCAAATCTTAGCCTAAACATTCGTCCTCAGAGAGGACCCTAAGTAGCCACACTCAGTTAATTAATGTCTACCCAGCACTCATCCCTGACATCTGTCTTCCTAATTACTGTTAGCTTCTCCACTAGTATGGAAGTTCCAAGAGACCAGGGATCTTGCCTGCATTGTTCACGGCTGTTATTTCCAGTAGGATTGAATAAGTATTTCCTGGATGAAGGAAGAAAGCAAACCAGAAGGCAAGCAGGCATAGGGGTACCTCTCATATAAATGGAATTAAACAAATAATATTTTGAAGCTATAATTCTTATGGATTTTGATTGGATATAATTAAGGTAGACTGAAAAGCACATACGGCATTTTTAAAATCTTTAATTTACAACTATACACAGGCTGGCCTGAATTTCTAAGCAGAACTCTACCTAGGAAAGAGACTAAAGAATCTAAAATATTTAGTCTGAACTAGAGTCAACAAAGGTGTGAGCAAAACGTCTTCATGAAGAGGAAAAGGATGATGAAACTATATTCAGCATTTCCACAAACAAAAAAAAAAAGAAAAAAAAGACCTAGGTTAAAATATAGGGCCAATTAGAATTTAGCTTAGGCATAATTAAAAACTTTCAAGAGAAATGCTGCGAGACTAGAACGGTCATCAAAGACGAGACATAAAAGTGAAATCTGTGCCAGTCCCTAAGTCTAGTATGAAAATACTTCATCTGAATGGGTCATGTACTACGTAAAGGAAGATTAATATAAGGACAGCCAGAGTTTTCTTTCAGTCTTATAAATGCATTAAAATATCTTGAGTACTAGAGTTTTCTGCTCTGAACTAATTTAGATCTAGTACCAGATGAAAATGAGCCAGAAGGATAAAACACTAGTAAAAACATAAGCAAATCATTATTTTTAGGCAAAACGGAAATATGCTTATACTTTTCCTTCTGTACCGAACATATGTTAAGGCCCATCAAGTGAATTAGTAATTCAGGAATAAAAGAAGTTTTTGAAGATAACCAAATTCAGGGGTTATCTCCCTACAATGTACACTTAAATATAAGCTCAAAAGAAAACCTCCAAATGCCAGGACATCTTGATCAGCTTACCTGGAATGCCAATGTAAAACCAGCAAGGCACTGCATTTTCATCTGTCTCTCAAAGCCAGTCCTACTTTCAGAATCCATAATTTCTGACAATGGAAACATCTCCCCACTCAGTACTTAACCTCAAAGATTTAGAATTATAATCATCCCCAAATTTAGTTAATCACCAAGTCCTGTGAAGTATTCCTTTGTAAGAAAGAAAAAAGGTAGGTGGGGGGGAGGGGATACTTATTGATTTAAAGAGATTTAAAAGACATCACAAATATAATGTATGAACCTTATTGAGTCCTAAGTCAAACAAATTGACTGTAAAAAAGATTATGAGACAATAAACAGGAAATATGAATGCTGATCAGGTGATATTTGGAAACGCTGTTAATACTTTCTAGGTATATGATGAGATCGTCATTACATTTTCAAAATGCCCTTATCTTTTAGAAATACATACTACAATACTGGCAGATTAAGTGATACTTTTGATTTGCTCCAAAATAATTCAAGAGAGGGTGGCAGTGGGAATGGAGTAAAGGAACAGATTAGACAAATGCATGAAAATTACTAAAGCTGGGTAATGGGTACACAGGGGTTCAATTATGCTTTTTTATTTAATTTGGCTTGTTTTAAAACCCCCATTAAGTCATATTTCTATGTGTGGACATATGTACATTTTCTGATTTACGCTGCTCTGCTCTGCAACTGTTGATGACTCCCAGGTGCCTAAGTACCTTAGCCCGGCCTTCAGGGTCCTGCACAGTCCTTCAGTTACCCTTTCCTCTACAAATACATCATCAGCACTTGCCCTTCTGAATCCTTTCTTTTACTGCTTCTTCTCCTTGAAATGTGCTTCTCCATCCTAACTACTCTTTTCTTGAGTTACTCCTTCCTTTCCTCTTCCACATCTTGTGTAGTAAAAAACCATGTTCTCCTAGGCCACTGACCAGACCACTGTATGCCCTGGTTTTACGTAAAATGCCCCTAATCTTATTCCCCTAGCTCACAAGTTTTAAGTAGAAGATCCATGCATCTTCAGAGCTAACAGCCTCACTCTAAGTAAAGCAGACGTGTTTAGTTACTGCAGTCGCGGTGGGTCTGCTCCTCTGCATTGGTCTTCACTCTGCAGTTTTCACAGCGGGCCACTCATACTTAGGAGACATCAAAGAGTTTCATTAACGAGAGTCATAAAACGTTTTTTAAAAGGGAAATTCTGAAATATACTTAAATCTCACAATAATGCGATGGATTACAAGAGCAGGAGAGGCTGTGGTTCTCATTACAGAAAGCTTAATTTCTGAGGCAGCAAAGAGATTTCCTTATTAACCCATTCGTCCTTCCTTCAAAGCTTCAAATCCAGTGCCCTGAGATAAAAATTTTATTAGAGATTCATTTTTCTATAATAAAAACACATATGTGAAAATCAACTTTACCTTATATTTCATCTTGGGACACGAATGAATGTAGAAACCCATATAATAATAGCTGAGTTGAGAAGTTTTCTCATGAAGCTGCCTAGTAAAAGCAATTTCTCTGCCAAAAGAAAAAGAAGAAAGCTGAAGGCAGTTAATTCTGGTTCCAATGTTCAAATATCTATGTAATTTGATGGTAAACATTTGATAAAATCTGATATTAAGCTATCAAAAAATTACAAATATTTAAAGAAAAACTACTTTTAAAACATACACTATACAGTAATTTTTACTAAAGAAATAATAAACCCCTCTACATAATTTTAGGCAAATGCATCTAAGTTCAGGTTTTACACTTTATTGGACAAAGTACCTGATCCAAAATTTAAATAGCATAAAATTAAAGAGATCCACAGTGATCTGTTATTGTTCATCGTGCCCTACAGTTCTCAAAGAATCTGGGCTTAACAGATTAAAAACAGTAGAGCAAATTTTAGAAAATGCAAAAGCCAATAAATTTCAGGAAGAATCACTATTATTATGACCATTTACATGCACTTTCAGCTGCATATGACACCTAACTCATTCCTTTATCTAGGTACAACTTTAATATTTATTTCCCCTAAAACTAGAGAGCAGGAAATACCATGTTATCTCACCACATTTTCTGTATTTGCTGGAATAAGCCAGGTAACTCGAACATAAGAAGTTGTCAGTCTCTCCACTGTAACACCTATGCATGAAGTAGTTTTCATGTGTATCCTGATAAATCTTGGCACAGAATTTCATTCTACTTGCCCAGCTAAACGACTGGTGTGTAAGTGCTTAGTAAAACTTGTGTATTTCTAAAGTATGAGGAAAGTAGTTTTGTTTTTATGTTTGTTTCTTAAGGTATTCTTTTCTTTAATAGTAGCAATTGATGCTTGACATTCTAAAGAAATGTATTTGTAATGCAATATTCTGTGCATTTTTCTACTTCAAATTTAAATCCTTGAAGAATTATTACCTTAAGAATTCATTTTTAAATTAAAAGTATTTCTAAATCCAACCACACTAAACATTATTACCCTATAACAGAATAAATCCTATTCCCAGAATTAATCCACTCTCAAGGTTCAAACTGAGGAAAGAATGCACTGACACAAGCAAGTGTTAGACCACCAATTCCGAGAAGGCCCACCCAGTCATGGTACCAATCCACTTGGTCCTGTCCACCTTAGTTCATTTCATCACGTCTCCCCGGATTTGTTCAGGCCCCAAACCTTGGAGTCATCCTTAATTCTTTTCTTCTCATCCCTGTGTCCAATCCATCAGCAGGTCTTTCGGGCTTTCTCTCTAAAATATGTCTTGAATCTGACCACTTCTTACCACCTCCAACTCAGATATTCTGGTTCAAGCAACATTATGGTGCCCCTGGATGACTGTAGCAGCCTCCCAACTGGCTCCTGTTTCCACTCTTGCCCCTCCATAATCTCCACAGAACAGGTCAAGTAGTCTTTTACAATATTAATCAGATCTCCCAATCCCCCACCCCAGCAGTGAGTTGGCACCAGATATAAATAAAACCCAACCTCCCCACCCTGTCCTACAAGCGCTACTCCACCTGAATCCTTCTCACCAACTCCACCTGCCTCTCTGTCCCTTGCATAAGGCTCTCCACGTCCTTCCCTACACCCGAGCCCAAAAGACTTTTTTGTTTTTCTTGGCCACCTCGGGGCACTTAGATTTGCTACCCTTCACCTGAGCTTCTTCCTATCCTCAGATTTTTACATGACTGGTTCCTTTTCTTCTTCCTTTGCCCCTGAAATGTCATCTGTTCTCTATGAGGAAAGACTAATCTATATAAAACAGGCTTCATGCCCACCACCGCTAATTTTATTTTTGTCACAGTGCTAGGGAGTATCTGAAATTAAGTTGTCTGTTTTATTATTTATGGTCTGCTTGGACAAACTAGAAACCTGTTTTATTCATGTCTATGAGTGTAATTACATTTTTAAAATGTATCTTTCTAAAAATACAAAAACAGATGCCATGCTCATGATCCCCAATTCAAACAATTCTTATATCTACAGGCTATGGTTAAGCAGAGGCTGATTACAAAAATAAATTAAATAAATAAAAAAATAAAAATCTACAAGCTACATTATATAAATCTATAAACATAAAACTATACTGATTGTTCGATTGCTTAAGCAACTTAAGAAATTGAGGGGAAAAGATTTCACCAAAATACATTAAAATCAGTAATGGGATTAGCAACCGATAACCTACTTTCTCCAATTTTGCTTCAAGAGGTCAGTCCCCCGGCTGCCTTTACCGTTCTATAAACTCCGCAAGTCATACTCTCGAGAGCACCAAAAGGAAGCGACACCACTGCAGAGCAGCCGCGGCCATCCAGCCCTCAACTGGCAAACCTTTCATGACCTCAGGCTCCGCTCCTGCTTCCTCCTGGCTCTCCAGCTCTAGTATTTGCAGGGATATACTAGGCAATCAATACAACTCTTGCTAATTTTGCTGGGAATTAATTATTTACCATCTAAATATCTAAACCATCTCTCAGTTTATTGAGCCATGAAATATTTCAGAAATAGGCCAGAGCCTATTATGTAGAAATAAATCTCACCCTTAAAAATTCATCTGAGAAGCCTAGAAAAATCTATAACACATTGTAAAGTGATAATACAAAAATAAAACCAAACAAAACAAAAAACTGGCAATTATTTGAAAGTACTGACTGATTTGGGTATAAAGAAAATATATCTTTTCTGAAATAAAACCTCTGAAGTTATATAATAATTGTAAAATCTATAGTTATAAAACACGAATACTTTAAATTATCAATTTCAATTTCAGTGAGAGCACCAAGAGCCATAAATATTTTTAAACTACTTTATACAAAAATGTGATTAAATACATAAGAATAGAAGACTGTTATAGAGATCCATTGTAAATATTATGTAATTGTGGATTTGTTAAAAATTGGCATTAAGAAAAAAGTCAAGTTGAAAATGCTAAGACGAAGAACTTTATATTGTGGGCCACTGAAACAGACACAAAAAAATCACTTATGAACCAGATTTTTAAAAACATTAAACTGCTGATTTAATGAAAAATTTCAACTCTTTTTTTTTTTTTTTTTTTTTTTGAGACGGAGTCTCGCTCTGTGGCCTGGGCTGGAGTGCAGTGGCCAGATCTCAGCTCACTGGAAGCCCCGCCTCCTGGGTTCACGCCATTCTCCTGCCTCAGCCTCCTGAGTAGCTGGGACTACAGGCGCCCGCCACCTCGCCCGGCTAATTTTTTGTATTTTTTAGTAGAGACGGGGTTTCACCATGTTAGCCAGGATGGTCTCGATCTCCTGACCTCGTGATCCGCCCGCCTCGGCCTCCCAAAATGCTGGGATTACAGGCTTGAGCCACTGTGCCCGGCCTCAACTCTTTTATAATTCATGAAAAAGTACATACACAAAAAATAATCTGGCAGTACATTTTACTATGACGTGAAAAATGTGACCATCAGACATGAAGACTGAGAGATGAAAAGACAAAAGTATGACACAACAGTAAAGAGTGAGAAAGAGAGAGACTCAAGCGCCCAGATAAACAAAATAAAAATAGTTCCCAACCTTCCTTCCCTCCTCCACCACATATACACATAGACAAACAGAAATAAATAGAGAAAACTGGAGGAAGACTCCAATCTTCTCACCATTAAAAATGTTTTGTGCTGTATATATACGTTTGCAGCCATGGACACAAAAAGGAAATCATCTTTTGATGAGGGTCATAAATTCAACCAGTCAGCCAGGGATTCCCCAGGCCTGTTCTGTATACGTGTATATTTCTTCCAGTAGAAGAAATATAATCATATTACTTTGATTCATTTACACCATATTAACTTAACTTTTAATTAACAGTAAAAAATATAAAGCTGAATGTAGTAGTACAAGCCTGTAATTTCAGGTACCTGAAAGGCTGAGGAAGGAGGATCATTTGAGCCCAGGAGTTTGAGAGCAACCCGGGCAACAAAGCAAGACCCCACCTCATTTGAAAAGGAAAAAAGAAGTAGAAGATAGTGATGACAAGAATATAAGTCATATAACATTTAAGGAATATAAGTAGTTCTGACAGGTGGGCTTAAATAAATGTATAAACAACAAAAGCTACCCACAAATACAATGAATGACTTCTTAACTAGATGGATACCTTAAAAAGCTAGAGAATTACCATCAGACACTGGTATCAGTTCTGAAGGTAGTATCTTCCAAATACAATACAAAACTACCAGAGATTATAGATACTAGTTATACATAATACTTACTTATATATTACATAATTATATACTTATATAATATGTATATTTCCTATAAATACAACTAGTTAAATGACATTTATTTTAAAATTCAATGTGACTTTAAATGTTGTTCTTAAATGAAAATTACAAATTATATGTAACGATGTATTATACAGTAGTATTTAACTCTTACATAGAATACCTATTATATAGTAGTATGTATTCTATATAAGAGACTAGCAACAAATCATTATAATATATTGTCAAATAGGACTTCTACTGTTACATAATTAAATATAATCAAATGAGTAATTATTTGAAGTTCTATATAACTCACTACAATAATGGCAAAAACCAATCTTACCGTAGTGCAGAGTAGACACCCAAAGACAAAAACGAATAATCAGGATCGTAGTACAAATACACAGATGACACACAGTTTGGGAGGATGTCAATCACCCCCACAGCAATGATCTTTCCATCAAGCCAGTACTGCTGGTGAAAGGAGCCATAGCCACAATCTGGCCCATTAGGGGGAGTCTCTGCCTAAGAAAAAGCAGAGGCATAAATGCAAACAGTTTGCCATTTTTTAAATATCAAAATAATCTTATAATTAATATATAATATACTTTCATTTTCCTCAGGTTAATAAGTCCTAAACATTCCTGTTTCCTTCATCATCCCTAATCACACCCTATATTAAGATGCAAAACTTTTTCATTGTAGAAATACTGAGTAAACACAAAATTCAAAAAGAGAAATCAATTTATGTTTTCTTCAATTTACTTGTTTTAATACTTGACAGTAGGAAATATAGCATTTTACAGGGTAAGAAAATCACTATTAAACTACGTTCTTCTATTTCTATACCACTCAGCCATAAAAAGGAACAAAATAATGGCATTCGCAGCAATGGATAGAGTTGAGGACCATTATTCTAAGTGAAGTAACCCAGGAATGGACCACCAAACATTGTATGTTCTCACTTACAAGAGGGAACTAACTTATGAGAACACAAAAATGTAAGAACGACACAATGGACTTTGGGGACTTAGAGGGAAGGGCAGGAAGGGGGTGAGGGACAAAAGACTACACATTGGGTACAGGGTACACTGCTTGGGTGATGGGTGCACCCAAGTCTCAGAAATCACCACTAAAGAACTTATCCAAACACCACCTGTTCCCCAGAAACCTACTGAAATAAAATAAATAAAATAAAAACATAAAAACTATGTTCTTCTATTTCATAGAAAAGTTAGGAAAGAAATGCATGAGAAAAATATAAGGAACATAAAAGAAAAGGGTGGGGTGAGACACTGCCAGTCAAGCTTGTTCTGTGAGTGCTCCAGCTCTGAGAAGATACACAATTCCATTATATCTTCTAGGTGAGAGTTCTTGGGTAAGTAAAAGGGACTATGATACTTCTCCTTATTAGTCAAAGGAAAAAAAAAAGTTATTCTTCATTATTATCTTAACTATAACTTCACAGGAAAAATCTAGAGATTTCAGAGTATAACCATCTTCCTGTAAATATAGCTAATTAAATGACATGTCTCATTTTAAAATTCAACATCTTAAATATAACTGGTCTTAAATGAAAACCACATAAAGAACAGTATCAAGTAGCATAAAACAGGCTTTCCTGGAGACTGAGTGGATGTTAGACTTTACTAATTCAAGTGAACAAATACAATACTACTTGTGCATCATTTTCACACAGCTAAAATCAGAGAATGTATAGGAATAAAAGCTAGAAGAGAATAAAGAAAAATGAGAACAGGTTGAATAACACCAAAACCAAGCAAAAAAATCAAGAAAATAAATCTACAAATCAATCTCCCATGAACACAGATGCAAAAATCCCCAACAAAATATTAGCAAATCAAATGCAACAATACATAGAAAGAATTATACCATGAACAAAAGAGAAATTTATTCCAGGTATGCAAGGCTGGCTTGACATTAGAAAAGCAGTTTTTTAAAAAGCAATTAATGAACAATTAATGTAATTCATCACATCAATAGGCCAAAAGAAGAAGTATCATATGATCATATCAATTGATCCAACAAACATTACTGGCAAAACCCAACACCTGTTCATGACTAATCACTCTTAACAAACTAGGAACAGAAGAAAGTGTTTTCAATTGGTTAAATAATATATATCCCAAAACCCACAGCTAACAGCATACTTACTAGTACGAAAGAAAAAGGTAAGGATATCCTCTCTCATCACTCCTAGTCAACATCATATTGGAAAGCTTAGCTTGTGCAATAAGAAAAGGAAATAAAAGGTGTATAGACTGGGAAGGAGGAAAAGCCTGTCTTTCTTTATAGATAACATGACTGAGGTAGGTTAAAATAAACAAACAAAAATCAGTAACAATAAAAAACAGAAATAAGCAATTATAGCAAGATCCCAGAATACAAGGGTAATATACAAAAGGCAGTTGCTTTTCTATGTACCATTTACAATACAACAAAAAATGAACCACTTAGTTATAAATCAAACAAAATATATACAGAAAACTACAAAACTCTGACAAAAGAAACCAGAGATCTAAAAAACCAGAAAAACATCATGTGTGCATGGATTAGAAGACAATATTGTCATGACCTCAGTTTTTCCTAAGTTGATATATACATTAAATGCAATCACAATCAAAATCTCAGCAAGCTATTTTGCAGCTATCAAAAAAAGAACATAAGTATAATCTCAATAAGCACATTATTAAATAACCAGTGCACTCTGTTAACCCCAAATATAAATCAGTCTTACTTATTGTACCAGCTTGAAACACTTGTTCAACCTGCAATTTACTTTCTCAGTTTCTGATTCTCACCATGTTTCTCATCCCCGGACCTCCCATCTGAAAACCTGTTTCAGTTACTTCATAGGTTTGTTCTCCTCTGAGTCCAGTCATAACCAATTTGTCCTATCACAGACATTACTCCCACCCCTCAATTCCGGTGGAAGCTGGGGTCTTCCCCAACTGCAGAGCACTTCCTGTAAGATATGGGCTGCCTCATAATTACTTAGGAAACAATAAGCTATATACCTATCTACCCCGCCTCCCATCATTTCACAGACGATCCAAGGAAGGCAGATCAGAGGCCATTTTCCTAAAAGTATAACTGGTCGACTCAGCACTCTTGGTTAATAATTATCTGCGCTTCTCAATTTCACTAGTAAGCCAATCAGTACAATTTTTTTCAACAGGTACATGGCAGCTGTGGAGAATGAGTTGGAGGTGAACCTGAGATACTGATTCTCTTTGTGTTCCTTGCAGCTGGAGCAGCCAGAACCCCCAGATTACTCACACCTAGCTAAGAAATTCAGGAAAAAAAAAAAAAATCAGTGCCAACCCTCCAATACCATAAACTGATTTAATAAACATGTCTGATGTTCGCCTATGAACACACATACCCATCTAGTCATCTTGCAGCTAGGAGTTTACCCTTACTGAAGAATCAATACAAAGATTTATCTATAAGAGTGGTCAGGCAGTATTGTTCGTTACAGAGAAAAACTGGAAACTCACTACCAAATAATGAATTGGTGAATTACCTCAACAATCCATACTGTTGCATTGAGTATTCCATGCAGCAATTAACAACATAAGCATTTCATTACATGTCCTAACACAGAGAGGCTAAAAAACACCAACAATGAACCTGTTTTTAAAAAAGAATAATCAACACTAAACAATACATATACACAAATTATTTAGCCCACTGGAGGGGTATCCTCCAACTCTCTATACTCTCCTCTACCACCCCACCCCAACTAGGTCCCAAAGAGCTACGTCTTATAACAGTCCCTTAACGTAGTTTTCCAGGAGGCTCAGTCATCCATTCCTAGAGAAGCCTCCTTAACTCACTTACCATTCTCTATTTACTGCCTTGAGAATTCTACTTCGATATATGGGATTGCTGTATTTCCTCAAACCTTAGTCAAAAAGGTAATCATGTCTTGGTATCATGAAATAATTTTGACCTTGCGGACCCTCTGAAAGGGCCTCAGGCATTACCAGGCCACACTCTTGAGAATCACTGATATCCATCTATTTGGAAATACAGGTAGAAGAAGAGCCTGCCAACTGTAAGTGGCAAATAGAAAGTGATCAGGTTACAGAATTCAAGGTCAAAAGATCTGGATTTGAGCCCTAACTCCACTGTATACTTTTCTGGCTATTTGAACTAACTAAGACAGTAATTTAACTTCTTTTAAGAGTTTCAGTGTCTAGGTAAGGGTATGGTGGCTCACAGCTGTAATCTCAGCACTTTGGGAGGCTGAGGCGGGCAGATCGTTTGAGTCCAGGAGTTTGAGACCAGCCTGGCAACACAACGAAACTCCGTCTCTACTAAAAATACAAAATAGTAGCTGGGTGTGGTGGCACATGCCCGTACTCCCAGCTACTCTGGATGCTGAGGTGGGAGGATTGCTTGAGCCTAGGAGGCAGAGGATGCAGTGAGGCAAGATTGTGCCACTGCATTCCAGCCTGGGCAACAGAGCAAAACCCTGTTTCAGAAAATTAAAAAATAAAAGTTTCAATGTCTTTTTTTTTTTTGAGAAGGAGTCTCGCTCTGCCGCATGAACCACCACGCCTGGCCTCAATGTCTGCATTTTTAAAACAAGAATCATACTACTGGTCAGTCTCAACTGTCATTAGCTGTGAGAAACAACAATATACAAATAAAAGCACTTTGCAGACTATAAAAAGTTTAGGTCCGTGTTTTCTTTTGTTTTTCTGGGTTTTTTTTGAGACAGAGTCTCACTCTGTTGCCCAGGCTGGAGTGCAGTGGCGTGATCTCAGCTCACTGCAAGCTCCACCTCCTAGGTTCACGCCATTCTCCTGCCTCAGCCTCCCGAGTACCTGGGACTACAGCCACCCGCCACCTCGCCCGGCTAATTTTTTGTATTTTTAGTAGAGACGGGTTTCACCATGTTAGCCAGGATGGTCTCAATCTCCTGACCTCACGATCCGCCCACCTTGGCCTCCCAAAGTGCTGGGATTACAGGCGTGAGCCACCGCGCCTGGCCAAGTCAGTTTTTATTTTTGGTTTTCAGGGGTCTGAATAGTACATCCTAAGATCGTATCTACAAAATTACATCAGTAGCTAACTTAATAGCAAAGTTACTTAAACAGCAGTTATCTTTAATTTCCTCATACATAAATCTGTCATATGATTAGCAATACTTAGTTTATCTTTACCAGTCTGCAGTTTTGCATATTTCAGATATGTGAAAGAATTAATGTAATTTTTCAGAAGTTCCTCAATTTCAAGGATTTAGCTGATAACAAGAAAAAAAATAATAAAGCTCACTTCTACCGATACAAAAGAAAAACCACCTTACATGTTGGGGAGAAAAGGAATGACTTCCGTGATTAATGACCTATGTGGTATGATACCAAAGGCACTGTGTAGAAATGACATCAATATTAATAGGTTAATTCTGGCTTCCAGCCAAACTGCTCCCAAAATGGGTGCATATTTACTCTGATAAAGTATACCTGTCTCTTTACCCACCTGCTTCCGTGTACCTCAGTTATGCCCAAAACACTGTAAAGGCTCAAAAAAACAGGAGACGGGAGAGTCATATGCTAGGCAACAGGCCAGTATTTGAGGGGATTTACTAGGAAGTTCAAAGATAGGAAGACTGAAAGTCTTCAGGGACTTTAAGAGAGCGGACCCTGCCAGGCGCAGTGGCTCACACCTGTAATCCCAGCACTTTGGGAGGCCAAGGCGGGTGGATCACAAGGTCAGGAGATCGAGACCATCCTAACTAACACGGTGAAACCCCGTCTCTACTAAAAATACAAAAAATTAGGCGGGTGTGATGGCGGGCGCCTGCAGTCCCAGCTACTCTGGAGGTTGAGGCAGGAGAATGGCGTGAACCCGGGAGGCGGAGGTTGCAGTGAGCTGAGATCGCACTAATGCACTCCAGCCTGAGCGACACGGTGAGACTCTGTCTCAAAAAAATAAATAAATAATAGAAATACAAAGATGTGCTAAGCCACTGTGGCTTCAAAATCTATGATTTAAAACACTAAAACTAAATAAAATTTTGAAGTAACAGTCTACAGTTAAGAAATGAAAAAAATAATAAAATTAATTTGGAAAATACAACTGGTAATGCTGTTAAAGTACCGCATAGTTTTATATATGTGACTTAAAAATCAAGTGCAACAGATTCCTAATTTTCTGGCTGACCATTAAACACTAAAGACAGGGGGAAATAAATTTAATATTATCAACAGAGCAATTATGAGTAATTTTTAAATTCTTTTCTCTATTTTCTGAATTTTTAGATATACATGTATTAATGTTATCATCAAAAGAGTTGTAAAACACTAAATTGAAGAATTACTAGCTCAGGTCAGGCATCCCAAACCCAAAAATCCAAGATCCAAAATGCTCCATAATCAGAAACTTTTTGAGCACTAACATAATGTTCAAAGGAAATGCTCATTGGAGCATTTCAGATTTTAGATTTTCAGGCTTGATATGCTCAACCAGTAAGTATAATGAAAATATTCCAAAATCTGAAAAAATCCAAAATCTGAAACACTTCGCTTCCAGGCATTTCAGATATGGAATACTTAATGTGTAATTATTAAACAGAACAGATAAGGAATGTTCAACTTATTGTTAAAAAACAGGTGGTAGAAAGATTATCTGAAAAGAGTAATTATTGGGTGCCTTAGTCTATCCAGGCTGCTGTAACAAGATACCTTACACTGGGCAGTTTATAAACAATAGAAATACATTGTGCACAGTTCTCGAGGCTGGGAAGTGCAAGTTCAAGGCACCAACAGATTTGATGTCTGGTGAGGGTTTGTTACTCACAAATGATGCCTTCTGTCTCCTCACGGGATGGTAGGGGAAGGTAGCTCCCTTCAACCACTGTTACAAGGGCACATAATCCCATTATTTAGGGCAGAGCACATACAACGTAATCACTCTCCAAAAGGCCTCACCTCTTAGAATACTATGACACTGAGCATTAGGTTCTAACATATACATTTTGGGGGAATACCGACATTCAGACTATAGCACTGAGTATTCTTTCAGTGAAGCTCTAGGCTTGATTTTCTATTGACTGGGTTATTTTACAACTCTGCAGGTGCAGAGGTTAACTTGTAGATTTCTGGGGGGGGCGGCGGGGCGGGAACAAATAAGCCCAACGGTTATGGTTTACCACCATGAAAGACAATAACCAGTTGTTTTTATCTAATCTAGCAATCTCATCTCAATCTCCTATTAAATCACATGCATACATCTTAATATCTGTACATACTCTTAAATGCTCTTTGTACCAGTTTTAATGCCTTACTGGTTTTGCACTAATTGAGTCAATATGTGGCATATGTTCATCCTCTCTATTTGCATAAAGGTCACAATTTTACCTTTTTAAAAATTATAGTCAGCAGTTCTGGAGGTCATCCACTGAGAAGCTCAAGTAGACTTGATGGAGCTAAGTAAATGAGAAACACACCTCACAGTCTGTTAAGCCTAACACATCTTTTCTTTGGCTCCCAAAGAGATGCCCATCCAGCCATAAAGCTCTAACTTTGACGTTTCTCCATGTATTTTTCTCCTTCTCCACTAAGTTTGTGCCTTTGTTCTTCTGGTTCACTCATGACCAATACATTATCCCCAATGATGGTAGTAATGAGAAAGGAAAAAAAAACGGTCAGGCAGACAATTAGGATGCGTCTTTGGTAAAACTCCTTCAAACACAGAAACACCCTGAAAAATCAAGCTGCAGGCACAAATAGAGCAACATGGGGAAAAATCAGGCTGCAGCTGCACAGGTAAGAAAGCAAGGCCCAATGTAGAAGCCTTTGTTCTTGATGTAATCCGTGGGCTCCCAGGAAAAAGTTTCCTCCCCTTTTCAGGCATGTACACGGTGGGTTCCATGGGAACTTGCACGGGGAGGGGTGGACCTTACCCAAAAACATACCACAGTTGCACAACCAAGAGAAGCGGTACTTTGTGCTTGCCTAAAGACATGACCACAGGTGCACAGATTAAGGGGAGTTACACAGACAGCTTCACAGGTAAGGGAAGTTACACAAACAGCTACAGAGATGGGGGTGATTCATTTTTTTTTTTTTTTTTTTTTTTGAGACGGAGTCTTGCTCTGCCGCCCAGGCTGGAGTGCAGTGGCCGGATCTCAGCTCACTGCAAGCTCCGCCTCCTGGGTTCACGCCATTCTCCTGCCTCAGCCTCCCACGTAGCTGGGACTACAGGGGCCCGCCACATCGCCCGGCTAGTTTTTTGTATTTTTTAGTAGAGACGGGGTTTCACCGTGTTAGCCAGGATGGACTCGATCTCCTGACCTAGTGATCCGCCCGTCTCGGCCTCCCAAAGTGCTGGGATTACAGGCTTGAGCCACCGCGCCCGGCCGGGTGATTCTTATAAAAGCTTTCGTATTCAACTGTAAAAATGGCAACCCTCTCCCAGGCCCTATCTCTGCTGTGGACAGCTTTTTTCTTTTGCTTATTAAACTTTTACTCCAATCTCACTCTGTGTCCATGCTCCTTAATTTTCTTGGTCATGAGACAAAGAACTCCAGGTACTACCTCAGATGACAAGACTTAAATGTAGTGCACTGGCAAGACTGCAACAGTAATAGATCGATTTCATTTATGGTCTCTGTTGGATGGATGACAGAAACCTATTCTCTGTTGGATGACAGATGACGGAGAATCTGGTTTGTTAGTCCTTTTGTCTATTTGTATATTTGTGAGTTAATTAATTAAGGAGAACAGCTCCTGTGAGATCTGAAACGATTAGTTTCTGGGTTTACTTGTGATCTATGGCTAAAGTTGTAGAACTGAAGCGAAAAGCCTTCTACATGTTTGTGCATCTATAATTTGAAAAAGCCATTATTTCTCATTGTGTATGAAGTATTTTCCTACCTCCAGAGAGTATTAATAAATTACATGTTACAGTTCTTACACATAAGAGCTCTGTAAAATTGATTTACAAAGATAAGAAAGCATGTATATAAATTATTCTCCAAATTCACACAAACTAACTAAAGAAACTCTTAACAGAAACTGCTAGCTCAGAAACATTTTTAAGAATCCAAGTATAGGTCAGGCGTGGTAGCTCACACCCATAATCTCAGCACTTTGAGAGGCTGAGGTAGGCGGATCACCTAAGGTTGGGAGTTCCGAGACCAGCCTGGCCAACATGGTGAAACCCTGGTCTCTACTGAAAATACAAAAATTAGCCAGGCATGGTGGTGGGCGCCTGTAATACCAGCTACTTGGGAGGCTGAGGCAGGAGAATCGCTTGAACCCAGGAGGCCGAGACTGCAGTGAACTGAGATCACACCATTGCACTCCAACCCGGGCAACATGAGTAAAACTACATCTCAAATAAAATAAAAAAAAAAGAATCCAAGTATACATAACTAAGGTAAATCTTTGGATAAATAAAGCTAGCTTAAAATGTTTGGTCTGAGGGGAAAAATAGTTATCTCTTTTCTCAGAATTATTAGTATTAAGTATAATACATGAGTGGATTTTAAAAATAATACAGGCATACCTGGCCGGGCGCAGTGGCTTATGCCTGTAATCCCAGCACTTTGGGAGGCCAAGGGAAGCAGATCACTTGAGGGCAAGAGTTGGAGAACAGCTTGGCCAACATGAAGAAACCCCATCTCTACTAAAAATACAAAAATTAGCCGGGTGTGGTGGTGGGTGCCTGTAATACCAGCTACTCAGGAGGCTGAGGCAGGAGAATCACTTTTACCCAGGAGGAGGAGGCTGCAGTGAGCCGAGATCACACTACAGCACTCCAGTCTGGCTCCAGACAGAGCCAGACTCTGTCTCAAAAAGATAATAGTAATAATACAGACATACGTTGCAGGTACTATGGGTTTTGTTCCAGACCACTGCAATAAAGTAAATATCACAGTAAGGCAAATCACATAAATTTTTTGGTTTTCCAATGAATACTGTTTACACTATGCTGTAGTCTATTATGTGTGCAATAGCACATCTAAATATAATGTATATATGTTGATTTAAAAATATTTCAGTGCCAAAAAATGGTGTTGGAAAAATGACACCAGCAGACTTGTTCAACATAGGATTGCCACAAACCTATTCGTAAAAAACAGCGTATCTGAGAAATGCAATGAAGCGTAACAAAATGAAGGATGCCTATATAGGGGTTGGTTTCTAATGAGAATAGTTTAACTGAACTTCCAAAACTACTCATTGGTTTACTAATCAAAAAAGCTAACATCATACCTCTGTAATGCTGAAGATTTTGAAAAATGTAAGTTTGTGTTCAACTAAATAATTATAATTCTGATAAACATTGTTTAAACATTTTTTATTTATAGTAAAATATCCATAAAATTTATTTGAACTACTTTTTTATTTTCATTGTTTACTTCACTTTGGGGTTTTTTAAATTTCAACTTTTATTTTAGATTCAGAGAGTACAGAGGCAGGTTTGTTACATGGGTATATTGTACGACACTAAGGTTTGGGATACAAATGGTCCTAACACCCAGGTAGTAAGCATAGTACCCAACAGTTAGTTTTTCAACCCTTGCCCCACTTCCCTTCTTTATATCATAGCCTCCAGCGTCTACTGTTCCCATCTTTAAGTCCATGTGTACCCAAGGTTTAGCTCCCACTTAAAAGCAAGAACGTGGATTTCTGATTCTGTGTTGGTATGCTTAGGAAAATGGTCTCTGGCTGCATCCATGTTGCTGCAAGGGACACCATTTTGTTCTTTGTTATGGCTGCATAGTATTCCATGGTGTATATGTACTATACTTTCTTTATCCACTCCACCTTTGATGGGCTACTTCAGCCACTGTGGAAAGCAGTGTAGAGATTTCTCAAAGAACTAAAACTAGTATTTGACCCAGCAATCCCATTATTGGGCATATACCCAAAGGAAAATAAATCGTTCTGCCAAAAAGACACAGGCACTCATACATTCATCATAGCTCTATTCACAACAGCAACGAAACAGAATCAACCTAGGTACCCATTTTAACAATTCGTAAGTGTACAGTTCAGTGTCATCAAGTACATTCACATTATCATGTAACTATCCACGCAATCCATCATTTTTTTGATCATCCCAGACAGAAACTATGTACCCATCAAATACTTAACTCTCCATTCTCTCCTCTCTGCAGCCCCTGACAACTATCATTACACTTTCTATCTCTAGCCACTTGACTACTCTATGTACCTCATGTAAGTAGATCATATAATATTTGTCCTTTTGTTACTGGCTTATTGCACTTAGCATAGTGTTGTCAAGGTTCATCCAGCATGTGTGATTGAGAATTTCCCTCCTTTTTTAAGGCTGAATAATATTCCATCACCTCTATATACCATTTTGCGTATCCACTCATCCACTGGTGAGCACTTGGGTTGCTTCCAACTTTGGCTACCGTGGATGATGCTGCTCTGAACACTGCTATATTGTTCAAGTCCCTATTTTTTTGTGTGTGTATATATGCACAAGTGGAATTGCTGAGTGATGTGGTAATTCTACTTTTAATGTTTTGAGGAATTGTTATACATTTTTCCACTGCAGCTGTACCATTTCATGTTCCCACCAGCAATGCACAAGAGTTCCAATTTCTCTACAACCGTGCCAACACTTACCGTTTTCCATTTTTTTAATGATAGTCCACCTAATAGGTATGAAGTAATATCTCATTTTGGTTTTGCTTTGTGTTTCCCCTCGTGATGCTGAACAAATGACAAACATTTTTATATATTTTGGTTTGGGTTGGCTTACCATAATTTTGAAGATCCTTAGGTAATTTTAAAACGTAAATTAATGTAAATCAACAACTTAAATAATCTTTGGATACCTGAATAGTTTCTATGTAGGAACAAACACTAAAACAATGACCATAATTAGAAGTTTACCTACTTTTCCTTATTATTTATGTATATATATTACAGAATAGCTACATCTTTGGGGTCTGTCAGTAAACATGCTCATCATTGTCACTTTAAAATGTACATAAGAAGGTATAAAAGAGATATGTAAGGGCCTGGTGTGGCGGCTCATGCCTGTAATCCCAGCACTTTGGGAGGCCAAGGCGGGCAGATCACCTGAGGTCAGGAGTTCGAGACCTGTCTGACCAACATGGAGAAACCCCGTCTCTACTAAAAATACAAAATTAGTCAGGCGTGGTGGTGCATGCCTGTAATCCCAGCTACTTGGGAGGCTGAGGCTGGAGAATAGCTTGAACCTGGGAGGTGGGGGATGCAGTGAGCTGAGATCGTGCCATTGCATTCCTCCAGCCTGGGCAACAAGAGCAAAACTCCGTCTCCAAAAAAAAAGAAAGAAAAAAAAGGGTCTGTAAGAAAGTTGTGAAATCTGTGACATTTACAAACTTTCTCAGTCTGTTATAATGCTCATATAAAACAGTTACTTCTCAATGAGCTACCTCCCAGTTCTCCCTATGAAAGAAAATTTATTATTTTCTTAAGAGATGTAATTAATATGGATGGTTCAGGCCATATTAAGGGCAAAAATAAGAGACATACATTTGTGTAAGCAGAGTAATGGTGTAAGACTTGATTTTTAGGCTAGGCG
This sequence comes from Rhinopithecus roxellana, assembly GCF_007565055.1. Taxonomy (NCBI): domain Eukaryota; kingdom Metazoa; phylum Chordata; class Mammalia; order Primates; family Cercopithecidae; genus Rhinopithecus; species Rhinopithecus roxellana. Next base: position 29,887,739 of record NC_044559.1, read on the forward strand.
TGGTGGCTCATGCCTGTAATCACAACACTATGGGAGGCCAAGGTGGGTGGATCACTTGAGGTCGGGAGTTCAAGACCAACCTGGCCCACATGGTGAAACTCTGTCTCTACCAAAAATACAAAAATTAGCAGGGCATGGTGGCAGGTGCCTGTAATCCCAGCTATTCGGAACGCTGAGGCAGGAGAATCGCATGAACCTGGGAGGCGGAGGTTGTAGTGAGCAAGATCGTGCCACTGCACTCCAGCCTGGGTGGGCGACAGAGTGAGACTCCATCTCAAAAAATAATAATAATAATTTTTTAAAAAAAGACTTGCTTTTTAAGGAAAATGTGAGTAGGATTATTCCAAAGTGGCAGCTTATTACAGAACAAAACAGCATAGTGGAGACAAAACTTGAGAAAGTATAGTAAGATTGGGGAAGTGAATTTTATTGGCTTTGGTCATAATATCTAAGAATAAGAAAACGGTATAATACATGTTGACATGTTGGGTAAGTTCACTTAGTTTTGATGGACCTCTTTATCTGGAATACTCTTACTCTGTAAGTGAGAAAAGGAAGGGTCAGAGTGACTAAGGGGCTTGCCCAAGGCCACAAAGCCAATTTAGGGGAATGCTAGGAAAGACCAACGCCTGAAATTCCCACCTCTCAGTTCAGTGTCTGTCTCGCTGGACACTGCTTCTGCAGTCCACCATGCCAACACACAATCACAGTGTATCAACGTGCTCTAGTCAACGTAAGAGGTAAGAGATTTTAGCCACTTACTAAACCAAAGAATGAACAAAGAAATGTATTTCTCAATGACGTCATTCTTTGAATTTAAATGTCTCCATGAAAGCAAAAAGGTTTACCCCGACATTCACAACTTAATACTAGAAGCAATGAAATAAAAATTTTAAAGAAACTTTACCAAGCTTATGTAATTGAGAAAGGAAGTACAGTAAATGTTTTTAATAAGTTGGACAGAAATAAGAAATTTACTTCTGCATTTTTACTGCAGAACAAATAGATAAATATCAGGATGTTATTTATTTTCTTTACTTTGACATTTCCTTTTATTTTAAATCCTAATTCTCCAACAAAAAGACTTGTAGTGAGGCACTGTCAAAAAGGCTAAGTAACAGAATCCCAAACTTCTTTTTTTTTTTTTTTTTTTTTTTGAGACGGAGTTTCGCTCTGTCGCCCAGGCTGGAGTGCAGTGGCCGGATCTCAGCTCACTGCAAGCTCCGCCTCCCGGGTTTACGCCATTCTCCTGCCTCAGCCTCCCGAGTAGCTGGGACTACAGGCGCCCGCCACCTCGCCCGGCTAGTTTTCTGTATTTTTTAGTAGAGACGGGGTTTCACCGTGTTAGCCAGGATGGTCTCGATCTCCTGACCCCGTGATCCGCCCGTCTCGGCCTCCCAAAGTGCTGGGATTACAGGCTTGAGCCACCGCACCCGGCCCAAACTTCTCAATTCTACAGGTCAATGTTTATTAAGCACTCTAGTAAGCACCTGAGAATCCAGAGTAACTATCCTTACGTGAGCCCTTACTTAACGTCAGTTCAATTTGAGACTCCTGCTTTTACAATATTTCTTATAAGGGAAAAACACATCCCAGAGTGACAACCCCGACTGGGAATTCAATGACTGCCAACATCAAACAAGACTGACGTCCCCATGGAAACTAATCCACCCCAGGATTTACTATTCAAACATTTTCTGAAGCATTCATGCACATCTAATGGGCAATGAAAACTGTCAAGGCAAATGACCCTAATTTTCAACACAACTGAAAGGTGCTTGCAGCAACACCACTACTTGCTAAAGGAAGACTGACCCAGCCAAAAGATGTCTTGAATGCCTTGGATTTTAAGATGTCTATACTAATCCAAGCCCCAAGCAGGAAAATCTTCAGCCAGGCAACTCCTGGCATTTTTTTATTTAATGTTTAGTTTTCTATTCTAAGTGTACTTTCTTTTATTCTCAGAATCAACTTTGGTACATTTATCATATGGGACTGGTTTCTAGGAAAAGACTTCCAGTTGATATCATGAGATATATGGCTGCAACTTACATTGACTCAATTATCAGGTCACATCCAAAAACTAACTGAAGTACCGTAAGCCCTCATGACTAGAGTAACAACAACAATGTACTCCTATTTTCTGTTTTTGCCCAATGGATCAAGTCACAGCCTAGCTTTCCACTTCTGATTCAATTCAGTACCAAGAACAGAGTGCCAATTATTCTCAGAAGACGTCTAGTCCCCCAAGTAGTTACCTCTTTGTTCCCTGGGCCTGGCTCTTTAAACACAGCTGAGCCTCCCAGGCCTTAGACCAGAAAGCAGGCAAAAGCTTCCCCCAATTCACCAGCTCAGCCCTCTTCCTAGCCTTATCTCCACTACTCTTGAATTTGGGCCAGCTCTCTGGATATTTTATTTTCGGTGTTCTCCTCATTCAGTAAAATTAACTCCCTTCCTCAGCTTAACAACTCAACCTTTCGCCCACCTCGTCCCTTTATTGCTGCCTCTGCAAGCTATGTACAGAACCCAGTTTTGAGTAACAGCCATTCCTTCTGAATTCTAGCCATTGGAGAGACCTTGATATCTACAGCTACTCCAAGCAATGATACTTCATACACTGACAGACTCAAGAGATGGTTAGGTTCCCACGGTTCTTTCTTTTCCTTCTTTGGGGTACAGTGGAGTGATCAAGGCTTGAACTCCTGGGCTCAGGTGATCCTCCCTCAGCCTCCAGAATTGTTGGGACTACAGGCACACACTACCACAACTGACTAATTTTTTTTCTTTTTTTTTTTTTTTTTCTTTTTGTAGAGACGTGGTTTTGCCATGTTGCCCAGGCTGGTCTCAAACTCCTGGGCTCAAGTGATCTACCTGTCTCAGCCTCCCGAAGTGCTGAGATTACAAGCATGAGCTAACACGCCAGGCCTCTTTTCTTCCTAACAGCCAAACAAATACTACTGAGGTAGGAAACCTGTAGGACTTATTTGCCAGTCCCGACAGAACGAAATGAAAAAACCAGCAGGAACCAGCAGATGGCATCAAAAGTGTCCTCTAGTTGCCCTTGCTGTTCATTGGCATAAGACACTCCCACCAGTGCCATGACAGTTTACAAAGACCATGGCGACACCCGGAAGTTACTGCCCCCTTTCCAGAGATTTCTGAATAATGCACTCCTTAATTTGCATGCAATTAAAGGGGGGTATACATATGGCTAGCCAACACCCCATGCACTGCTACTCTTGAGCGTACTGTGTTGTAGTGTTTTCATGCCTCCTATTTTACTTCTAATTTCCTATCTAAATGTTCTATCAATTACTGAGAAAGTTGTCCTGAAGTCTCCAACTACTACACTTCTCCCTTCAGTTCTGTTAGTTTCTATTTCTTGTTATCTTGAGGCTCTGTTAAGTGGATCACATTTCAAATTACTGCATATTCATTTGATGAACTGACCTTTTTATTGCCATGAAATGTCTCTCTTTCTTCCATCTTTGCCCTGAAATCTACTTTGTTTTGTTGTTGTTGTTGTTGTTTTGACACAGAGTCTCTTTCTGTGACACAGAGTCCAGCCTAGGCTGGAGCGTACTGGCACGATCTTGGCTCACTGCAACCTTCGCCTCCCGGGTTCAAGCGATTCTCCTGCCTTAGCCTCCCGAGTAGCTGGGATTACAGGCACTCACCACCACACCCGGCTAATTTTTGTATTTTTAGTCGAGACAGGGTTTCACCATATTGGCCAGGCTGGTCTTGAACTCCTGACCTTGTGATCCGCCTGCCTCAACCTCCCAAAGTGCTGGGATTGCAGGCGTGAGCCACCACGCCTGGCCGCCCTGAAGTCTACTTTGATAAGAATACAGTCACTCTGACTTAAAATTCTTAATTTTTAAATTTTTTTCATTTTTATTTTTAGAGATGTGGTATTACTCTGTTGCCCCGGCTGAACTGCAGTGGTACAATCATAGCTCACTGCAGCCTCAAACTTCAAGGCTGAAATGATCTTCTTGCCTCCGTCTCTCTCACAGCCTCAGTCTCTCTCACAGCGGGGACTATAGGCACACGCCACTATGCCCAGCTAATATTTTTGTTTTTCTTTTAGAGATGGGGGTTCTCATTATGTCACCCTGGCTGGTTTCAAACTTCTGGGTTCAAGTGATCCTCCTGCCTCAGCCTCCTGAGTTGCTAGGATCAGGCATGAGCCAGCTTTCCTAGGATACGTATTTGTATAGTAGTGTTTTACTCTAGTCTTTTACTTTTAACCCATCCATGCCTTCGTGTTTAAGATGGATGTTGATTTTTTCCTTTTATCTAGTCTGACAATCTCTGATTTGTAACTGGAATGTTTCAATCTGCCCTAATAGTATAGTCACTGGCCACATGTGGTCACTTAGCCTTAAGTTAACTCAAATTTGAAAAATTTAAAATTCAGTTCCCAAAAAGCTCATTAGTTAATGTATGACAGCAGTCCCTAACCTTTTTGGCACCAGGGACTGGTTTCGTGGAAGACAATTTTTCTATGGACAAGGGTCAGAGGGGAGAAGGGGAAGGTGTAGGGATGAAACTGTTCCAAGTCAGATCATCAGGCATTAGATTCTCATAAGCAGCACGCAATCTAGCTCCCTCACATGGGCAGTTCACAATGGGGTTCACGCTCCTATGAGAATCTAATACCGCCCCAGATCTGACAGGAAGTGGAGCTTAGGCAGCAATGCTCACTCACTCGCTGCTCACCTGCTGAGTGTCGCAGTTCCTAACAGGCCACAGACCAGTACCAGTCTCAGTCTGGGAACTGGGGACCCCTGATATATGACCACTGGCTAGTGTTGAACGTGCAGAAGTTCAGAAACAGAAATTACCATGAAGCAGAGTTTTCACTTAGACCATTTGTATTTAGTACCATCATAATCAGTAGGGTTGAATTTAATTGGGCCATCTTGCTATTTGTTCTATCTGTCCCACATGTTTTTTGTTCCCTTTTTCTCATCTTTTGTTAGACTGAAAACATTGTATCATTAAATTGGCTTATTAACAATACCTCTTTGTACTTTTTTTTTTTTTTAAAGGCTTTTCTAGGGATATAGTTTTCAACAGGGAGCTATTTTGTCCCCCTAGGGACACTTAGCGAAGTCTGGAGACATTTTGTTGCAACTCAGGGGGGTGGGTCCTACCGGCATCTAGTGAGCAGAAGCCAGAGATGCTAAGCTTCCCATAATGTGCAGGACAGCTCCTCACAGCAAAGAATTATCCAGCCCAAGATGCTGATAGTACCAAGGTTGAGAAACCCTGCTCTGGGGCTTACTAAATACTCCCTAACTAATCACTGTCTTCTTTCAAATACTATCATATCACTTCATGTAATGTTAGAATCTTAACCACATTCTACTTCCTTCCTATCTTGTGATTACTGTCACATACTAGTAGCTGTGATATTGAGCACCTACCTAGTCTACCTCTCTGGGTTCAGTTTTCTTCATAAGAAAATTGGGAATATCTACCTCATTGACATTCTGTAAGAATTAAAATAAGGAGAATGGAAAGCACAGTACCTACACTAGAGGTGCTAACTTATCAGTAAGCTATTATCCTATTAATACAGAAAATTTTGAAATGAAGGAACAGAAGGACACACCTGAAGAGAAACCTAGGTGACCTACATTCACACCTGGTTTAACTTTTGTTATAAATGCCTCTCCTATATCTCTCTACCTACGAAAGTGACAATGAGACTGCGCCCTACTGGACTGGCTGGCAAAGTTTGACTCAGAAGAGAAATTCAAGAATCTTTCGGGCTCTGATATATAATCCCTTTTATTTACCTACATTTAATTGAAGACATCTGTAAGTAGTGCCACACAAAATGTAATTCAGACTTAGAAATGTCAATAAAAATGTCTGTTAAGGCCAGGGTCCGGTGTAAGCCTAGCAGGGGAGTACATATCAGCAGCTACAGAGCCACCCGAAATTAGGGATCTAATGGAAATATGTTGCCTGACTTGACGAGGTGATAAAAGCTCTTTTCCCATAAAGCTTAATGAGCTCTATTAGTCTTCAGCTTACAGGAATGTAAAAGGGTCAGCCCCACAGAGGGAAGTAACTGACTCTCCACATATGGTCCATTCAAATGACAACATATCAAATTACTGATGTAATTACTATAACCTGACAATTTCATTAGATTCATGTGGCAGTTAACTGTTTAGGACTTACAACAAAGGGACATGGTTCACTCATAGTCGTCGTCATGGAGAAAGTGAAGTTTAAAGTCAGCTTTGTTTTCAACTGCAACTCTCATGTATTTTACTATCTCTGCCAGAATAATTTGACTTCTATTCAAAATTAAAGAAGGTGCTGGGTATAGACCATATTTGTAATTTTCCTTCTCCAGCTAAGTCATAAGCTTAATGGCAAAATTAAACATTCAGAGACTCCCAACACTCTCCTGCCTTGCCTTTGCTTTGGCTCTCAGGCGCTATGTGGTGGCAAAGGAACAGCAGCCCCCGGCTTAGTGCTGCTGCTGAAGACTTAAGGGCAGCTGCCACTAACTTAAGCCCTCAAGTGGCCCCTGTGGAACTGCAAACTAGAAGAATACCAACAGAAAGCCCGCAAAATATTTCCCATCAAGAAAGGAGACTTACATTGGTCATCTTAATTTTGATGTTTCTTCCTCTCCAATGTTATAAACCCAGTAATAAAAAAGATAATTAACCAAGGTAAATACCACTCCAGATCATTAAGTGATGAAAGCGGACAGAAACTATCATTAAACTCTGGATACTTTCCCTTCTACTTTTCACCAAAGATTGAAGCTTCCACACATATATTCCCAATACTTAACAAGAGTAGCAATATGTAATTTAAAAGTATATATTTGTGGCCGGGCACAGTGGCTCACACCTGTAATCCTAGTACTTTGGGAGGATGAGGCGGGTGGATCACTTGAGGTCAGGAGTTCAAGACCAGCCTGGCCAATATGGTGAAACCCATCTCTACTAAAAATACAAAAACTAGCCGGGCATGGTGGCAGGCGCCTGTAATCCCAGCTACTTGGGGGGCTCAGGCAGGAGAATTGCTTCAAATGGAAGGCAGAGGCTGCAATGTGCTGAGATCGTGCCATTGCACTCTGGCCTGGGTGACAGAGCGAGACTCTGTATCAAAATATATATATATATATATGTATACTTTATATACTCTAGTTGCAGCTAGTGTACTCTAGGTACACTCCAGGACCTATCTATAACTGACAGCATCCAAAGATTACAAAGGACAAAGCTCTCAATCTGAAGTAGCTACAATCTAACTGGAAGACAGACTATTAACCGTATTAAAATGTAAATATTGGAACTTGTCTACTTTCAGCTGAGTCCTGCCAAATTATAGATGAAAGACTGCTACTCTCAGTCTCAGTCCCACAAAATTCATTCATTCATTTGTTCATTCACTCATTCAACAAATACTTATTGACTCAGTGCCTACTGTGTTCTACTTATACTAAGAATGGAAACAAGAAAACAAGAAAAACAGGGTCCTCTCTCAATGAGCTTACATTTGAGAGACGTCAACTGTTAAGATTTACTGAGAAGCATCTTTGCCATTGGTGAGTAACAGCCTTAAATTGCTACTTGCCCCAGTAAAGTGGACATCAAGCTCAAGCCTCCTTATTGGTCCCTGTATAGGAAAGCCAACCCAGCCTAACTGCCTTCTGCTAAATACCCTTATTCCTGTTCATTCCTCTAAGCTTTTGCTAAAATGAGAGCACAGCATTACACATTATCAACATTATCTCATCTAAGTTCCTGCCAGCCCCTTTTTTCCAAGGTTGCTGTTTCCACATCAAATCAAAGAGACTCCCCTGATGTATATCTGTCAAACACTGATTACAAGAAGCATTACCAAAAAGCTACCAATGCACCTCTACCTACTGTGGGCCCTTTACTGGAAGAGTAAAGGATAAAACAACACTTTGTAGTTGTTAACATTTTGTGCATCTCCTTTCTACTTTTCTGTGCACTTAAATTGTTTTCAAACTGAGATCTGCATGTATAATTTTGCATCATGCTTTTACCTCTCAATATATCAAATGTATTTTATATGTGTTATTCATCAATATATACTCATGAACACATATTCATAATCTCCATTTTAATGGTTGTAGGGTGGTCTATCATATGGCTGTGTCATAATTTATTTGACTTGTTCCTGTTGTACATTTAGATTGTTTACAGTTTTTTACCGTTACAAATAATGCTGTCATAAATATTTTTATGCAAGTTTTGTCCCCATCTTTGATGAACTCTCTGACAGTGATTCTCGGAATGCAATTACTCCACCACAGGTATGAATGTATATAAAGCTTTTAGTGTATGTGACCAAGCTGCTTCCTAGAAAGGATGAAGTTTATAAACATTCCATCTCATTATATCTTGTCAAGCATTCACTTAAAAAATAAGATATCTTGGGCCGGGCGCGGTGGCTCAAGCCTGTAATCCCAGCACTTTGGGAGGCCGAGACGGGCGGATCACGAGGTCAGGAGATCGAGACCATCCTGGCTAACATGGTGAAACCCCGTCTCTACTAAAAATACAAAAAAACTAGCCGGGCGAGGTGGCGGGCGCCTGTAGTCCCAGCTACTCAGGAGGCTGAGGCAGGAGAATGGCGTGAACCCGGGAGGCGGAGCTTGCAGTGAGCCGAGATTGAGCCACTGCACTCCAGTCTGGGCGACAGAGCGAGACTCTGCCTCAAAAAAAAAAAAAAAAAAAAAATAAGATATCTTGATAGGTTAAAAAAAAATTGTAGATCACTGTCATTTTAAACTGCATTTCTTTTACTATTAATAGGATTAAACATTTAAAACACATTTATTACCATTTGTATTTTATCTTATCAATTACCTGATAAAAATCCAACCAAATTTTATGAAAAAGAAATTCATATTGCTTACATTAAGTATAACCTTTTCATCATACTTTACCCAAGTTACCTTTTAGCTACATTTGTTTTCATGTACAAAATTATGAGTCTTTACATAATCAAATTAATTTTTTCACTCTTTGTTTTTTGATACTTTCCATTGCTTTTGAAGTGAGAAAGTGCTTCCATAACTATAGAGCAGGCTATAAAACTTACATTGTCTTCAACTTTTTTATGGTTTGGTTTTCGCTTTACACCTAACTCTTAATTAAAATTCTATCTGCCAGACACCGTGCTCAGTGTTTGCCACAGATCATCTCATTTAATTTTAATATCCCTGTAAGTATTATTATCTCCATTTTTAGATGAGGAAAAAGGGCTCAGGAGTCAATGACTTGCCCATGGGCTACTCAGGCCTCTCTCATTTCAAAGCCTAGGCTCTTTCCACTATACCATTCTGCTTCCCCGTTGATCCTGGATACTTAGACAATGTGACCAAGCCTGGATGGGACTACCCCCACCGGTCTGGTCCATTTCTCCTGGTAACCACTCAAGCTGGCTACCACACGTTTTCAATGTGCCACTGTGGGCCACACCACATTATCAGCATAATAGTCTCAATAATCAAATAAACAAAACGTTATAAAAGCAGAAATGGTCTCAGAAAGGACACGGTATTGAGGCTCAACCCTAAAGAGGAATATGATTTGAACAAGTTGGGAATGGGAAAAGCATAAAATGAAATAAACAATAGGCACAAAGGGAAGGACAAGTGCAAGGCAAGAAACAGAGTCTCATCGCGTGGAGCTGAAGCCTAAGAGGAGAACACAAAATAGTGCCATGATGTAACTAGCATAGTTTATAACCGCTCCCATTTCCATCACCTCATCTGAGAGGTAGGAATTATTATTTGCATTTAAAAGATAAGAAAAATGAGGCTCAGGGCAGTTATGATTTACCCAATGTCATATGGTTAGGAAGTGAAGGCAAGCTCTTACCTGGCTTTGGTTCTAAGTCCCACTACCTCTTCACATAACTCTGCTTCCACCCTTTCTCTACTTTCTTTTCCAAGTCTCGATGATCATCTACAAGTTTTTCTGCAATTGCAGCTCATAATGATATCTAGTTCTCCAAATATCTAATAGTTTTTTCTTTATCTCACAATTTTATCACTGGATTCTCAGTTTTACATTGAAAACCATGATGAGGATTAAATGAAAAGGTGAATGAAGAACCCAGAATATTGCCTTGTTATAATAGCAGCTCAATAATTTTGCTCTTCTCTTGTCAATTCATGGATTTTAAAGTGCTCTCTCTAACTGAAACTTCCTTGAAGACAGCCTTTGCCTCTGATTGTTCCAGCTTTCTTTTAATACCATGGCAATCTATAGAACATAAGGCTGCTGTTAAATAAACAGGAGTAATGACGATACAACAAGGCTCTTTAAAATAAAGGACTGATTTCTCTCTACTTATTGAGAAAGAAAATATACTTAAAAAGAGGCAATAACCTGTCATGAAGGTGAACTGCTACTGATATAACTTCTAGAAACTTTTATCCAAAAAAAAAAAAAAAAGCCTGCAGTAACTCACTCCATTACTGTTATTGAAGAATATATGTGTCACACCAAAATGAGCACTCCTAAATTGTCAAATAAATGCCTAATGAAAGATGTCAATATGGTGTTCAATTACCAATTCTAATATTAAGGTCAGTGAGTAACTCTTACCTCCAAGGGTGAACTGCAAAGGAATCTTGTGAACTGCAGAGTCAAATTTGAACAGAATCCATTTCATCCAGTAAATAGACAGCAAAAACAAACACAGAGAAAAAGAAAAAATTACTATACAATTTTCCAGTAAATCCACTTAAAGTGAACCCAAAGATTATAGAAAATTCATGTGTCCATAAAATTCATCCAGAGAATAGAAAGGTTCAACCTAGTCCATAGGAGGCACCTGACTACTTGAATTCCTTTCAATAAACTTTCTTAAAACTCTGTATAAAAGCACATAAAGCACAACAAATCAGTCCTAAAATAGTTTGTTTAAATTTTATCTCACAACTCCTACATAATAAAAACACCTTTTAAGGAAAAAAATCAGCAATCTTCCTGACCCTAAATTTGACAGGCAAAGTTCAATAAATGCCAAGAGAAGAAGATATAAACCAATGAGGAGACCAAGAAAAGGGGAGAGGAAAGACCAAGAGAGAGGTCAGGTGAGTGAGAATGAGAAGGTGAGGTTTTAGCTCCACAATCTGGCATTTCATCTGTGGTCTTTACCCTGCTCTGATCTTTCTCTTTTCTCAGTCCCATATCCCCTTCCTTCCTTCCTTCCTTCCTCCTCTCTCCCTTTCTCCCTTCTCTCTCACCTTTCTCTTTCTTTTTATGACACACATAGAGGAATATAGAATATCACCTGAAACTAAATGCTATATGATCAGCATTTAAACAAACAGATTATAGAGGGGGACAGAAACAAATGACAAAGCAAATTGTAGGATACCTCTGAAATGAGGACTGTCACATAACTTCATGCATACACATGATGGTAATTCATAATGTTTTCAGAGATGTTATTTACAGATTCAACATTTCAAATCCTTTGAGATTTACTGTAATAACACCCAAATAATACACACTCTTGATCTTTCTAAATGCAAATTAACTACAATAAAACACAATGACAGGCCTGTTTCCAAGCACTCATGAACTTCCTCTCCACAACAAAGCTAGTACTCACAGGGAATACAAATAACTTGTATTCTCTTTTAGAGTTACACATTGAAATATTTATCAATGAAATTATAAGATATCTGGGATTCCCTTCATGATCATTGGAGAAGTAGGGAGAAAAGTAAAATGTAGTAGTATAAAATAAAAAGACTAGCTGGGTGGGGTGGCCCATGCCTGTAATCCCAGCACTTTGGGAGGCCAAGGCGGGTGGATCACCTGAGGGAGGTCAGGAGCTCGACACGAGCCTGGCCAACATGGTGAAACCCTGTCTCTGCTAAAAATACAAAAATTAGCTGTGTGTGGTAGCGGGCGCCTATAATTCCAGCTACTTGGGAGGCTGAGGCGGGAGAATTGCTAGAACCTGGTAGGTGGAGGTTGCAGTGAGCCAAGATCGCGCCACTGCACTCCAGCCTGGGCAAAAAGGGCGAGACTCCATCCCAAAAATAAAAAACAAAACAACTAGACATGATATTAAATAAGTGAGGACAAGAGATTAGGGTTCATCACCTGATTCTACCTACTTTGTAAATGTTTAAGGTTTTCTATAACAAAGTTTTAAAAAGAAATCACACACTCCCACCAAAAACACTAAATATATTCTTAGAACATCACTAATGTATACCAAAGCCATTCAATTAAATAGTATCATTTAGGCCCTAGTTGACAGTATATCAAAATGTAAACGCTTCAGTAGGAAGCAAAAAAAAAAAAAAAAAGGAGAGAAAAGAAAAAAAACCAAAAGGCAAACAGTAAGTTTTTCTTAATTTATATATCAATATGCAGTTTGATTACATTAACTCTTAAGGTAACTTTCTGAAAGTGCAAAGTATACCAAAATTTTAAGATTTCTTAATGCTGACATGAAGCAACTAATTTTATTGAAATTTAAAATGTAAGCTTTGTGGTCTTGGATTCTTTCATTGTAGCCCAACCTGAGACAATCTCTACCCTTCCTCCCAAGAATAAAAAGTGCCAGTTCAAAGCCTAGCCAGTTTTAACAGTGGAGAAAAATGAGGCATGGTAAATTTTGATTTTAAAATCAGAAATTTGATACTGAAGGGTTCTACGCTTTTCCCCAAAAGTGAATGTTAACGTTATACACATACTTTTGAATTTATAAGCAAGTCATGTTCAGTAGTAATTGATGCATTAATTAGGATGGAAGTTACTTTAAATAGCAATGAAGACAAGCATATAAATGCTGTCTACAAAAACTAATGTCTCCTTGAAGCTCCAACAATTTATACACATTTTTGGCATGTGTCCAACATTTGTGTCACAGCTTTTTCAAAACAGACCTAAAAAATTCTCACCCTGCTTGAAGCCGCCAAAATGTGAAATACATAAGTAAAAGTTTTCAAACCTAAAGCAGTAAAAACAGAATAACAAATCACAAGACACACATTGACACTCCTATTCCCATGACATGAAAAAGATTTCAAAAAATGCCATCTCTCTATTAGTGTATCAGTAAAACCCATTGTTTTTTCATGTTTCACTTCAGTTAATTACTTAGTAAATTCTTTCATAATGAAACTGTACATATTACATTCAGTAGAAATGGTAATACTTTGAAAAAACATTACTTAGTAAATTCTTTCATAATGAAACAGTACATATTATATTCAGTAGAAATGGTAATACTTTGAAAAAACAATTATAAAAAATGAGACTGCAAAATACTTTTTCTATATACACTGCAATTGAAAGTAGAAATAGATTCCTTAACAATCACTATCATGATGTCTGATCAGTATTAAAAAGGACTGTGGCTCAATTTTGCTATGAACCTAAAACTACTAAAAAAGTAAAGTCTATTAAAAAAAAAAAAGACTATGGCCGCACACAGATGGTAGGACACTTTAATATCACTTGTCTGATATGACTATATTAATAGGACTACTTAATAATAAATAATGGGTAAAGTTAGTAGTTAAGAAAAAGATCCTTTTCAAAATATTTAGGCGTAATATTGAAAAAATAAAAAATATAGTATGTTTTACAAAATATCTGATTCTGCAGATGGGCATGCAATTTTATCATTCTAATAACAATCAGAGGTTAACATAGCCATATTCTTTATCTCCCTATGTACCCACTTTTAAAGATTACTTTTAGGAAGTCTCTTGATTTAACATAGTTGAATAAAGGAATAACTTGCATATTTGGCTTTTTAAACTTAACAGCTAAGATTCCTGTTCGTAACAATATTAATAACACTATTAATTTGATTCACTTGATAAAATTTATAAAAATTCTAAATGCCAATTATTCTGTCAGGTCTTGAATTTTTTAAAAAAAATGTAAGAATTATGGTCTATATTTAGAATCCAGGCATAAAAGGCATCAGTATCATTTTTGAAATCCTTTAGGCCTCTAAAAAGAAAAAGGACACACACAGACAGTGCTCATGCTCCACAGCTTCTTACTGACCTTGCTTTTCTTGAAGTATTCTCACTTACCAAGCCTAGTACCATTGTTCTATTCATCATCCGTAGCTTGACTCATAACATAATCCTTTCTCATTCCCTCCGAAGAAGCACTAAATGCTTACCAACATTTTCTAAACCATTTTCCAAGTGCACAAAATTGTAGTTAGACCTCCTATTCGTTACAATCAGTAAGTTCTTTTTCTAAGTACAGGATTGGTGGGAATAAGGACCAAAGAAAATACGCTGCTAATTTTGTCAAAAGATCCTAGCAATTTGGATGTAATGACTTCCTTTTTGGTGAGTTTAAAAAAAAAAAAAAGGTCCCAGAAAAATAATTATTATTTTCTCTTTGTAATATAAACTATTCAACAGATAATTCAAGCCACTTTGTTCCTGAAATGCCTTATCTGTTTAATAAGTAACCATGGTTAAATTCCTATCTTTTAAAGAAAAAGGAAACACTCAACACTAAAAGGCAAATTTTACAAAGATAAATCACAGTTTTTTTCCTAACCCAAGGAACATCACTGAGGTGTGTCTCTATTTGCCAAAGTGAAATTCCAAATCTTATAACTAGTCATATCAATTATCCAAAATTTCTTCACACTAACAATATATACTTCCAGTTGTATTTCCTGGGCCTTTCACTTATTGTACTCTACTTCCACCTACTGTACTATAATTTATCAGGGGACACGGCTGATTATTTTAGGTTATAATCTAATAAAACCTTTATTTAAAAATTTTGCAATTATCAATCTAAATTACACCTCAATATAAAATACTAAGTTCTTCTATTAGGAATTTGGAAGCCTTAACTCAGTTACGACTCTAAATTATGTTAACGCAAATAACATTTTAGACTCCCTTCCCATCCCTGTTCAATTACTGGCACACATTTACACTATAAATAACTGGTAGTTCTAAGGCAGTGCAAAACTAGGTTTTATGTCAAGAATGTCTCTGATAAATCTACAACGCTAAGAAATTAATTTGACTGCACAAAAGAAAAAAGTTTTATTGTTTCACATTTCATTGCAGACAAATAAAACCTTCAAAGCAGCCAAAAGACACAGCTAGTGCCCATTTAAAAAGTCACCAAAAGAATGAGAATTGGCCGGGCGCGGTGGCTCAAGCCTGTAATCCCAGCACTTTGGGAGGCCGAGACGGGCGGATCACGAGGTCAGGAGATCGAGACCATCCTGGCTAACACGGTGAAACTCCATCTCTACTTAAAAAACTACAAAAAACTAGCCGGGCGAGGTGGCGGCGCCTGTAGTCCCAGCTACTCGGGAGGCTGAGGCAGGAGAATGGCGTAAACCCGGGAGGCGGAGCTTGCAGTGAGCTGAGATCCGGCCACAGCACTCCAGCCTGGGTGACAGAGCGAGACTCCGTCTCAAAAAAAAAAAAAAAAAAAAAATGAGAATTAAATCTGTATTTAACAAGGAGTAGAAACTAAGGTTTGAGAAGATTTTATTTAACCTATTAGTGGGGAGTAAAAAGGGCAGATTCAGGTAATTCCCTAAATTCGTTTTTTATAGCTATTCTCTGTCCCAGTTGTAAGCAATGTACCTGAAAGGGCTGTTTGTGCTACCTCTTCTGATTACACTTGGCACCTTAGACATTAAGCTTCAAAATATCTTAAAAGATGACAACAAGGCCAGACGCGGTGGCTCACGCCTGTAATCCCAGTACTTTGGGAGGCCAAGGCAGGCCGCATGAGGTCAGGAGATCAAGACCATCTTGGCTAACACAGTGAAACCCCATCTCTACTAAAAAATACAAAAAATTAGCCAGGCGTGGTGCCTGTAGTCCCAGCTACTCGGGAGGCTGAGGCAGGAGAATGGAGTGAACCCAGAAGGTGGAGCTTGCAGTGAGTCGAGATCGAGCCACTGCACTCCAGCCTGGGCGACAGAGCGAGACTCCATCTCAGAAAAAAAAAGACAACAAAAATCTTATTTACACTCTAACATAGTTAAACCTTTGTCTTCTGAAGCATTACATCTCCTTTTTTGCCCGAGGATTAGAATCTTACTAGGTCTACCCACTTTAGTTATTTAGGCCTTGGGGTTGGGGTTTGTTTGTTTTTTGTTGTTGCTGTTTTTGAGACGAAGTCTCATTCTTGTCCCCCGGGCTGGAGTGTAATGGCGTGACCTCGGCTCGCTGCAACTTCCACCTCTCAGGTTCAAGCGATTCTCCTGCCTCAGCCTCCCGAGTAGCTGGGATCACAGGCGCCTGCCACCACACCCGGCTAATTTTTGTATTTTTAGTAGAGATGGGGTTTCACCATGTTGGCCAGGCTGATCACGAACTCCTGACCTCAGGTGATCCACCCACCTCAGCCTCCCAAAGTGCTGGGATTACAGGCGTGAGACACCGTGCCCAGCTGGGCCTTGGTTTTTGATGTGTAAAAGGATTTCAGCCAACCCACCTTCCCCAGGTGGTATCCTGTGGTATGGCAGGCTCCTAAGACACTCTCTAAAAAACGATTCCATGGCCACGTACGTTTGGGAAATGCTCTTACGATATATCGGCCTCACCTTCCCTTCCTCCTTACCTTAGTGAATTGGAGGCTACACTGATATATTAAAGGCTCTGCACATTCCTGTATTTATAGAACAAAAAACTCTTCTACTTCAGCCTCAGTCAAGTGCTTCCCAAAGTTACATGCCTAGAGATTTTTGTTTTTAATCTCATATAATATCTATTAACATTCCACAGAATCCATTTTCCACAAAGCTCATTTTAGGCAACACTGGTCCCTACCAGCTCTAACTTGTTTTCCTCAATCTCTACTTACTAGAATTGCTCACTGAAAACACTCAGTGTGGCGCTCTCAAAAATGGCAGAAAATCCAAACTAACTATCAATGAATTATTCACCCTCTTTTTCCCCCGTTTAAGAGTTCTGGTCCCTACCCAATAATATTCCTGGTGATATTATGGGCAAATGCTCAAAGCAATGCCACAGATGTACTATAATAAAATGTCTCTTGAAAAATTCTAGTATCTGCCCAGAATCACAAAAGCCTATAAAACACTAATATAGAGAGCTAGTTATAAATGTTTTGCTCTAAATGTTGATTTCAAAGTTTGCTAACACATATCCTAATTAATGAGCTACTTCAATAAATATCCTTTTACTATTTTTTGCAGCTTTCTCCCTAATTTCTAACAGCAACAGGGATTTGGGTTGTAGTTATGTTATTCACTAATATCTACCTCTTATGTCCACTATAATAATCATCATATATTTTATAAATAGTAGAAATGGTGGCTCTATATTTATTAACACCAATGATATCCATATAAACTTGTTAAAATGTCATTTATTTACTACCTTCAAGCCTAGTTTGTTTCTAAAATTAAACTGTTAAGTTTGCAATATGAATCTATAAAATCCAGATAAGAGTATAACAATTCTTTATCTTAAAGAGCTATACTCAAAAAGAATGGAATCTTTAAAAATTGTGTTGCTTTTCAACATTATCAGCAGCAAACAAAATCACCATAACACAGTTCATATAAAAACACAAAGAAGAACAGGTTCTTGGCAAAGTCATCAAACAGAACACCCACCAAAGAAAGACTCTGGTGCTGGTGGCGTTCTGTGCTGATTTCAGAATCCTTTGCTCCCCTAACAGGAAGATAATTTGCCATAGGACCCTAATGACCTAAGGCCTGTGTGTTAATTACATTAAATAAATACCAGCACAAAATACTAAAACATCTCATAAGAAGTATGGAAATAATTTTACAAGTATGTTTAAGAGAAAAAACACCTTCTAGTTTTTGAAAGTAAACACTGAGGCCGAAATTTTATACAAGAGAAATCTTTAAATCAGTTGCTGACATTCTTGATCTGCAAGCTGAGTGTTTAGAAATGTACCAAAACTCAAAGGCTTTCAATATTAGATTCTTCCAAAATAATATTTTCCTAGGTATGGAGTATAGTTATTTCCAGGTTGGGAAAAGATATTTAGTAAAATATATATCTCTCTCTCAAAAGACTCATATCAGAGAGTACAGAGAACTGTCTCAGTCAATAAGGAAAAAACACAAGAACCCAACTAAAAAGGTAGGGGGGCAAACTCTTAAAGACTTAACAAAACAGAACGTATTCAAATGGCCAATAAATACATAAAAAGTTCCCTATTTAGACATCAGCAAATAGCAAATTAAAACCCCAATACTACCATCCACCCACCAGAAAGGCTAAAACTAAAGCATCAGGCAATGCTGATATTGATGAGGATGTGGGACAACGAGCATGTTTATATGGTACAAGCACTCTGGAAAACTGGCCACATTTCTATAAATGCTGAAGATGTTTACCCCATGGCTGAGCAGTGTAACTCCCAGGTATATATCTAAGACAAATTAGTGTTATGTCCATCAGAAGATACGTACAAGAATGTTCACGGCAACTTTATTCATAACAGGCAAAAGCTGTCAACAACACATATGCCCAGCAATAATAGATTAATAAATAATGCTGTATCCACACAATGCAATACTATATAGCACTGAAAGAAAACTGCTGCTACATGCCACATGGACTTCACACAGAATGTTAAGTAAGACAGGAGAGTGTATGCTGTATGATAAATTTATATGAAGCTAAAGGACAGGCAGAATTAATCTACAGTGATAGAAGGGTAGTTAACCTCTGGGTAGGAAAATACTGACTGGGAAGGGCCATGAGGGAGCCTTCTAGCATGAAAGCTGAAAATGTTCTCCCTTAATCTGAGCAGTGACTATAAGAGCATATACTTAAGTAAAAATTTGGCCAGGCGTGTTGGCTCATACCCGTAATCCCAGCACTTTGGGAGGCCAAGGCAGGCAGACTGCTTGAGGCCAGGAGTTCGAGACCAGCCTGGTCAACACGGCAAAATCCCGTGTCCACTAAAAATACAAAAATTAGCTGGGCATGGTAGTACACGCCTGGAATCCCAGCTTCCTGGGAGGCTGAAGTACGAGAACTGCCTGAACTCAGGAGGCAGAGGTTGCAGTGAGCTGAGATCATGCCACTGTGCTCCAGCCTGGGCAACAGAGCGAGACTGTGCCTCAAAAAAAAAAAAAAAAATCAACAAGCTACACACCTAAGATTTATGCACTTTACTACACTATAAACTTAAAAAATTAATTTTAAAAAATGAAATAAAAAGAAGAAAAAACTGTACCGTTCCACCTGGGGATTTTTCCTAAAATCAGTGAAAGCACACAATTTGATAGCTAAGATATATCTTAGCAATTATCTAGTCCACCTCTTTTACATACTGAGATCCAAAATTGTTACATTACCATCAGAACCTCAAAACCTTTTCCAATCTATGGTTCCCCTTCATTATACCAAGGACTTAACAACACCATTAATCAGAACTCAACAAGAAAGCAATAAAATCCAGATACCAACAAGAAGAGTCTCAGCTTAACTAAAATAACACTAAAATAAGGTGACAAATAGTTGCTTAGGTAACAAGAAAAGAGTAAGTCTACAACAAAATACACAATTTTACAACACTGAAAAATTCAGCTAACAAATGGCAAAAAGCATAGGTAGGGATTTTTTTTAAAAAAACTTTCACAAGCAACAGAAATCATCAAGAAGACAGATGCCACCATGACTTGTGTTCCTGCCTCGTCAGGGTCCCGGATGTTTTTTGAAAACATCAGGTGCTCTCCCATCTACCTGAAATGTACTTCCCTCAGCTATGCACAAAGTGCATGCTCTCTAGAGAGGTGTCTGTCGAAGAGCTTCCCTTACCTGAGCCTCTTCCTGATATCCTCATCTATTCTCATCTTCCACCACACCGTCCCTCACTCTATCCCTTCACATATCTAGCACACGTTACTCTGGCACTATATTGCATATTTATTATTTATCTTCCTCTCTAGCACATAGTCTCCCTGAGGGCAAAAACTTTATCTTGTTCCCTATGCTACATCTTCAGTCCAAAATAACGCCTGGCACAAAGCAGAGACTCAAATATTTGCTACTTAAATATCTACATGCATTCAACTACTCGTGAATTCAATGAATAAATACATCCATTCATTTGTGAATGGGAGTAATTCATCAATGAGTAAATGAATATTCACAATCGTTTCTTTCTCCCATGTCTCTTCACAGCCCCTGGATACTCTACAGAATTAAGTCATCTGGTCATGGAGAGATTCCATAAACAGAGGGAAGCAGTCACCATAAGGAAGACCCAATAATGCTGAAGTAAAAACCTGTCCCCTTCTTGTTAGACCTTCTTGGGAACATCCAAGTCCTCCAAGCACTAGCTTCCTGCAGAAAAACTTCCAGCATATACCATTTGTAAGGAGCAAGGCATACATACCAAGAAATATGGAGAACAAAACTAGGTATCACTGAAACTACACTAAACTAGGCAAAATCATTCAAATTAACCTTCAAAAATTGGATGTCTTCCAAAAATCCAAATAACATAAATTAGAGATAAATAGAAAATACCACAAAACCAAGAAATCAAAATTAGCAGGAAACCACAATAAAGACAAAATTTGTTTTTAATGCCATCTGGTCAAAGTAATAAAAATGGAATATGTTATTAGCTATTTGATTTTTAAGAATGACTATATTAACATAAACATATTGATAATGGTTACACGTACTGCTTGCATAACTTACCAGACCAATTGATTTAAAGCAAGTCTGAATATGCCCACATCTTGTCAGGTACATGTATTTCTAATAATTTTTAACATTTTAACATCAATGCAATGCTATGAAAAGACACATAGGCTGGGCGCGGTGGCTCACGCCTGTAATTCCAGCACTTTGGGAGGCCGAGGCGGGCGGATCATGAGGTCAGGAGACCAAGACCATCTTGGTTAACATGGTGAAACCCCGTCTCTACTGAAAATACAAACAAATTAGCTGGGCGTTGTGGCGGGCGCCTGTAATCCCAGCTGCTGGGGAGGCTGAGGCAGGAGAATGGTGTGAACCCAGGGGGCGGAGTTTGCAGTGAGCCAAGATCGCGCCACTGCACTCCAGCCTGGGCGATAGAGGGAGACCCTGCCTCAAAAAAAAAAAAAAGAAAAGAAAAGAAAAGACATTTATTATTTTAAATTTTATTTGTTGGCTAAAATATACAAGAACCAAACATGTCTTATTCATCTATGCATCCCTAGTATCTAGCACAGTGAATGGAACATGCTCCAAATTAAATGATTATAGACTGCTTGAATAGAAGAATTGCATTCTTCCACACTCCATGAAAAAGTAATATGAAAGCCACTATAAATTTTTGAGCTAGTTCTGGAATAAATGTCACATAAGAGCCAACAAACATATATATATTATATATACATAAAAAAAATTTAGAGACCTATACAAATATATTCCCTATTTTTACATATTCTTAAGGCAGAATTATACTCTGGATAAATAACCATATGTAATATATGTTTTACTTTTATAATTTACTACTACTGACTAGATGAAAATCAACTGCTTTCTAATCATACAGGCAGTTACCTAAAATTATTTGGCATATCAAATGAATGACCACAGTGAAAATACAAACTTTCCTTGTTTAGACTAGCCATCAAAAGGTACTATTGTTCACTTGTCAAGTGATTACCAGAAGGTCATAAAACTTGATGCTCTTCAGTTTTAATGGGAAAAACAGACCTAAAATACAAAAGCGAAAGACAAATGGCACTCACAGCAAAGTTGTTCCTATCACACGAGCTTTGCACTCACTAAAATGTGCTTAACTCGTTGTACGTAAATTGCTCAACACTCTCACTCAGGAAATTGAAAGCAGCTTTTACTTATTATAGTAGAACAACTGGCAAAAGCTTATGACATCATTTGAATTTTCCTTTTTGCTTCATGTCACAAGTTTCAAGAACACTATTTTCTTCCCAAGTAGCTTTCAATTTGGCAACAACTGAATTCTCTCTCCAGCTGTTTTTTAAAAGTAGTCAACTCAGCTGCTCATTCATTCAAAACATGTTCACTGGGCTTCTACTCCATTCCAGACACTCTGCTGGGTATTGTGTATTTCTTCAGACTCTTGCATATAGTATTTTTATACGTCAGTGTAACAAGCACAAAGTATGCTATGGATTACAGTACCCCAATATAGCTAATTTATCAAAACAAGAGATCTGCTCCTGTATGAACAAGAAGCTCTACCACCAGAATAAAAAAACAGGACACCTATAGTTCCTTTGTCTCCAGTTGTAGGTAAAGCAATTAAGAAATACACATATATTAATAGAAACTAGGCACCAGAGCGTGACTGTAGTTCCAGCTACTCAGGAAGCTGAGGCAGGAGAATCACTTGAGCCCAGGGATTCAAGGATATAATGCACAGTGATCATAACACTCACAAATAACCAACTGCACTTCAGCCTGGGCAACACAGTGAGATCCTGTCTCTTAAAAAAAAAAAAAAAAGAAAATCATAAATAAATCTTTTCCCAAATGATATCTTTTATAGGTTTTATGTGGTATAATAGATGAATCAACATATTATAAATTCTTTACAGGTTTTTTTGTTTTGTTTTGTTTTTTAAGGAGTCTCACTCTGTCGCCCAGGGTGGAGTGCAATGGAGCGATCTCGGCTCACTGCAACCTCCGCCTCCTAGGTTCAAGCAATTCTCTTGCCTCAGCCACCTGAGTAGCTGGGACAACAGGCACATGTTACCACGCCCAGCTAATTTCTTTTGTATTTTAGTAGAGACGGGGTTTCACCACGTTGCCCAGGTTGGTCTCAAACTCCTGAGCTCAGGCAATCTGCCCACTTCGGCCTCCCAAAGACCTAGGATTACAGGCATGAGCCACCGCGCCTGACCTACAGGTTTTATGTGGTATAAAAGGATAAATTAAAATATTAAAAATTCTCAAAGATTAAAATTATATGTTGATAAATCAAACTGAGTGGTTTTGAATATTACTTTTTTCTTTAACTAGATTTTAATATTAAAATTTAAAATATATGTCCTTTTAATTCAGACAAATATTTGAATTAAAAAGAAAAAACAACCAAGAAAAATATAATTTCATGTGCAAATGCTGACTGGGTAACCAGAAGGATCATTTACTTGCCCTTGACCTCAGTATCTCCGATAGTTCCTAATAACATCATCCAGACCTAGTAACAAAAGTTCAGTCGATGATTATTTGGCCAAGCACCTTTACAAGTATAACCTTATGTAATTATCACAACAAATTGTGTTGTAGGTCCTTCCCGTGTTTACAAATGAGGAACCTGAAGTGAAGAGAGCTGAGCAATTGGGAACTTGCTGAAAGCCACACAGGTAGTAAAGAGAGGAGACAAGAGTTAAGGAAGAAATGACTGGTTAGAGTTCACATTTTCACCCTGGATGCTACTCAGCCTTCATGTCAACAATATCCTGACCCAAAATTATGGAACTGTGAACATAACAAGCACTGTTTGGTAGTACTGATATCACCTTCACACCGTTCAATCCAAACAGTCTATCACTGGGCACATTTGTTCTCAGGCAGGAGGTTAATCAAGAATCAGCATCCATTTCATGCCAAGCATTCCATTTGACAGCTAACGTCCCATTTCATGGGCTTAATCCTCAACTTTCAGAAAACATTGTAAGTATGTTCAAATTAATTGTAATAATTATTGTTATATAAAGCTAAACCTTAAGCAGAGGTCAATTATCAAGCTACTCCAGAACGTTGGACATTCAAATCAAAGACAAAACCCCAGAAAAAAACAATAAAGGTGAAAATGAGGACTCAAAAAAGGCACTTCCTAATGTTTATATTCCCAACTTACAGAAGAGTCCCACAAGCTCCTTTTCCCACTTTCCTCTTGACTGTCACTTTACTAACAATAAACTTGGTGATCTAGTTTCCAAGCCAATAACCAATACTTCCAACCCTCTTTTATACCTGCTCTATTTTTCCCATAACACCCCCTGCTCACCTACTATATAATTTACTGATATATTATGCTTATTGTTTAATAACTATCTCTGACGATTTTCCCCCAACCAAACCCCCAGAATGCAAGCTCCATGAGAGCAAGAGATCTTTATCTGATTTACTCACTGATTAAATAGTTACCAAATGCCTCGACAGTACTTGACATATAGCAGGTGCTCAATATTTTAACGAACATATTAAGAAATTACAAATTAGAAAAGGAAGAAATGCTAATACTAGACAAACTAACACAAGAATTGTCAGCAAGAAAGAGAAAGGATAAAGGTGACAACAGAGTAACTTTAGAGAGAAAAGCAGAGGCCCATGGCACGCTGAAATACAACAAGAGCAGAAGAATATTCCTAGGAAAATACGAGAGCCATTATCAACAGGCAAGTCCTGCTCAGCATTCTGTTTGAGAAAGTGAGGAAGAACACAATACATTTTGGGAACATTGTCATTTTAAATGATTAGAGTACATAATATCTCAGCAATAAAAACACTTCCAATGCCTGGAAAATTTGCTTACAATGAACAGTTCACTCACTGATGTCAGTCACTCCATATTTTAACTGAGGCCCACTTTAACTTTTTCAAATGGCAACATCATATCTAGTATAAAAAGCACTGCAGACTGGGGCACGGTGGTTCACGACTGTAATCCTAGCACTTTGGGAGGCCAAGGCGGGTAGATCACTTGAGGTCAGGAGTTGGAGACCAGCCTGGCCAACATGGTGAAACCCCATCTCTACTAAAACTACAAAAATTAGCTGGGCGGGGCCGGGTGAGGTGGCTCACGCCTGTAATCCCAGCACTTTGGGAGGCCAAGCTGGGTGAATCACAAGGTCAGGAGATCAAGACCATCCTGTGAATGGTGAAACCCCGTCTCTACTAAAAATACAAAAAATTAGCCAGGCATGGTGGCGGGCACCTGTAGTCCCAGCTACTCGGGAGGCTGAGGCAGAAGAATGGTACAAACCCGGAAGCGGAGCTTGCAGTGAGCCCAGATTGCGCCACTGCACTCCAGCCTGGGCGACAGAGCGAGACTCCGTGTCAAAAAAAAAAAAAAATTAGCCGGCAATAGTGGCAAACACCTGTAATCCCAGCTATTGGGGAGTCTGAGGCAGAAGAATTGCTTGAGCCTGGGAGGCAAAGGTTGCAGTGAGCCAACAGGGCACAACTGCACTCCAGTCTGAGTGACAGAGTGAGACCCCGTCTCAAAAACAAACAAACAAAAAAAAAAAACCAAAGCACTGCAATTTCAGGACATTGCTCTGCCACTAACTACTCATGTTACCTTAGGCAAATTAATTAATTCTTTAAATATGAGACATTCATCTATAGAATCCTAAAATCCTTTCACCTCCAATGTTATATGATGGTATGATTTTGTGATCTGAGACAAGTTTTAGGAAGTTACTGACCAAAAGGAACTTTGAGTTAAATGTTGGCTTGGCACAGTAGCTCATGCGTGTAATCTCAGCACTTTGGGAGGATCATTTCAGGCCAGGAGTTCAAGACCAGGCTGGGCAACATAGCAAGGCAAGGCCTCCTCTCAAAAAAGAAAGGGCCAGGTGTGGTGGCATATGCCTGTAGTGCCAGCTACTCAGGGGACCAAGGCAGAAGAGATTGCTTGAACCCTGGAGTTGAAGGCTGCAGTGAGCTATGATGACGACACTGCACTCCACCCTGGGTGACAGAGCAAGAGCCTGTGTCAAACAATGAAAAGGAGGGAGGAAGGGAAAAGAGCGGAGTAGAAGGGAGAGAAGAAAGAGAAGGAAAGAAAGATGAGTATTTCCAGTGCTAGTTTTAACTCCATCCCTTTGGATCTCCCCAAAAAGGAACATGCTTGGGATATAACAGTGTCTCTCTCCAATAGTAAATGATTGAAAAGCTTTGGTCATTTAACTACTATTAATAACAAATGTCTTGTCACAGACCTTGGGACAGACTACAATGCACAAGTGTGCCCTGACTTAGGAGTTGCTTAAAGAAACTGATTTCCTTGATTGAATTACACAAATAATTGCCTAAGCTCTCTACTTTATTCAAGTAAGTTAGCCTGGCTTTAAAAAATAAGCTTCAGGCCATGCTCGGTGGCTCATGCCTGTAATCCCAGCACTTTGGGAGGCTGAGGCAGGTGGATCACCTGAGACCCGGAGTTTAAGACTAGCCTGGCCAACATGGTGAAATCCTGTCTCTACTAAAAATACAAGTATCAGCCAGGTGTGGTGGCGCACGCCTGTAATCCCAGTTACTCAGGAAACTGAGGCACGAGAATTGCTTGAACCTGGGAGGCAGAGGTTGCCGTGAGCCCGCATGGTGCCACAACATTCCAGCCTGGGCAACAGAGTGAGACTCTGTTTCAAAAAAAAAAAAAAAAGAGGCTGGGTGCCATGGTTCACGCCTGTAATCCCAGCACTTTGGGAGGCTGAGGCAGGCGGATCACGAGGTCAGATCAAGACCATCCTGGTTAACATAGTGAAACCCTGTCTCTACTAAAAAATATAAAAAATTAGCTCGGCGTGGTGGTGGGCACCTGTAATCCCAGCTACTTGGGAGGCTGAGACAGGAAAATGGCATGAATGCAGGAGATGGAGCTTGCAGTGAGCCAAGATCACACCACTGAACTCCAGCCTGGGCAACAAGAGTGAGATTCTGTCTCAAAAAAAAAAAAAAAAAAAAATTGCCTAAAGCATTTCAAAATATGGCCGGGCGCAGGGGCTCACACCTGGAATCCCAGCATTTTGGAAGGCCAAGGCAGGCAGACGGATCACCTTAGGCCAGAGTTCCTGACCAGGCTGGCCAACATGGTGAAACCCTGTTCCTACTAAAAATACAAAACTTAGCCAGGCGTGGAGTCACGCACCTGGAGTCCCAGCTACTTGGGAGGCTGAGGCATGAGAATCCCTTGAACCTGGGAGGTGGTTGTCACAGCAAACCGAGATTGCACCACTGAACTTCAGTCTTGGCAACAGAGGGAAAGACTGTCTCTAAATAAATAAATAAATATTAAAACGTTTCAAAATGTTCGGATCTTACTATCATTCTAATTCTGTTAATTATATGCCAGAGTTAAATATTGATAAAATACAGGTTCAGTATCCCTAATCCAAAAATCTGAAATCTAAAAGCTCCAATGGGCATTTCCTTTGATTGTCATGTTGGCACTCAACAAGTTTCCAATCTTAGAGCATTTTTGGATTTCAGATTTTCACATAAGCTATACTCAACCTGTAGCACCAGCAGGTTCTCAGGTGGCACTGCTTTGCTCAACATCATTTCGTTACAACTTCAATGAGTTTGAGACCAGCTTGGACAATATAGCAAGATCCTGCTTCTACAAAAAATAAAAAACAAGAAACAAAAATACATTGATGATTTAAAAAAAAAAAAATACCCGCCTCCTGGCCAGGGCTACTGTCTGTACGGAGCTTGCAATACCCCCCCGTCTGCGTGGGTATGCTCTGGGTCTTCCAGTTTCCTCCCACATCTCACAGGTGTGCACATTAGGTTCACTGGCATGTCTCCATGGTTCCAGTGTTAGTGTGGGTGTGTGCCTGAATATGCCCTGTGGTGGAACAGACTCCTATTCCGGGTGAGTGTCCAATCTGCGCCCTGAGCTTCCAGAATAGGCTGCAGCTCCCTGCCACCTGAACTGAAATCATTGGGTAATTATCTTACTTACGTTTATTAATCTTTCTTAAATGTACGTATAGCTCACATTTATTTCAATGTTTAATATTAGAAGTGCTTTGGTTTTTATTTAGAAGTCTGGTGACGTTTTGTGACCAAAAATATGCTGTAGGAACTTAACTCCTGTTTACATCAATTGGTCTAGGGTAAAACTGGTCTCCTTGTATGTCATTTCACCTATGACCACAGTTTCCAAAAACTATTAATGACATTAAGTGAGAACTTACTGTGTATGCCTATATATGATTGTCTGGTCTTTGCATAACTGGAGAATGTCAACTCTCGAATACACTGAAAAATTTTCTAAATGTAAGTTACTACTTTCATATACAAAAATGTAAACCATTAAGAGGGAAAAAAATGAAGACGAAAACTTCTCGAGATTAAAGTCCAGAAAATATTGAAATCCTTTAACAAGCAAAGAATCACTTGTAATTATCCTTTTAATGCCTCAATGAAAATTACAATAAATGACAGAAAAAGAAGCTTTTATTCAAACTTCTTGGGCTGTGAACACACAACGTGCACAGAGAGCTGAGCCAGGAGGAAAGGGCAAAGGGTTCTCGATCTACACCACCACCTGGTGGCAGAGTGAGACAGTGGCACAGCTTCCACAGTCTCCTTTCAAGTCTCCATGGGGTCAGGATGGACTCATCACGACCTTTCCTTTCCACACTCATCGTCTAAACCAGTGACTATACATACATCTGAATATATAGATAACGATCCTCAAAATAAGCATCCCTCAGAAGTAGATATCGCCTCCTATTTCCATCTCTCATAGGAAGTTCCCTGAACTAATTTAAAAAACACTATAGGCTGGGCACAATGGCTCACACCTATAATCCCAGTATTGTAGCAGGTTGAGGCAGCAGGATCATGTGAGGCCAGGAGACCAGCCTGGACCCCCTCTACAAAAATATTTAAAAATTAGCTAAGTGTGGTGACGTGCACCTGTAATCCTAGCTACCTAGGAGGTTGAGGTGAGAAGACTGCCTGAGTCCAGGAGTTTGAGGTTACAGTGAGTTATGATCACACCACCTGCACTCCAGCCTGGGCAAAGGGAGGAGGAGGCGGAGGAGGAGGAGGAGGAGGCAGAGGAGGAGACGACAGGGGAGACGGAGGAGACCAATAAGAAGACAAAGAAGATGAAGAAGACGAAGATGAAGACGAAGATGAAGAAGAAAATAAAATAGATGACAATGGATTATAGCACTTCATATAAGGTCATGAGCCTACAATGCTATCAAAAGGAAAAAAAATGGTGGGAGGTAGGGAGTTGTGAATACAGAGAGAAATTTCTTCATTACAGAGAAACAGAATTTCAGCTAGTAAGTGTAGAAACAATAATACAATTAGACAAATCACCATTTTGCTACCTCTCCCACCTCTCCATAATAACTACTCAGGCAAGGATCATCAAAGGATGCTAAAACAAATGGACAACAGGTTATTGGGAAAGAGGTTATTCCTCCTACCTCAGAAATATTATCATAGTAAGGGTACAACACGCCCTTAAAATGAGAAGATCTAATTACAAAGAGAGAAATATAAGAATAATAAAGAGGCTGGGTGTCGTGGCTCGTGCCTGTAATCCCAGCACTTTGGGAGGCCGAGGCGGGCGGATCATGAGGTCAGGAGATTGAGACCATCCTGGCTAACACGGTGAAACTCGTCTCTACTAAAAATACTAAAAACTAGCCAGGCGTGGTGGCGGGTGCCTGTAGTCCCAGCTACTCAGGAGGCTGAGGCAGGAGAATGGCGTGAACCTGGGAGGCAGAGTTTGTTACTGTTGCTCTCGGAGTGAGCCGAGATCACGCCACTGCACTCCAGCCTGGGTAACAGAGCAAAGACTCCGTCTCAAAAAATAAATAAATAAGTAAAATAATAATAAAGAGAGCTGATAAAGCAAACCAAGTGACAACAGACTTAAATGTCCCTCATCACAAATGAAGGACAACCGACATTATATGCTGCTTGATATGATACAGTAAAACAGTAAGACTGGCACAACCCCTAGAGGAAACTGACAATATGGAAAAAGCTGAACATCTGCACACTCTATGACACAGTATTTCTATTTGGCATACATCAAATAGAAATGTGTCCATATGTTTACTAAAAGATATGTATAAGGATATACTTACACAGCACTTTTCACAGTGGCCTCATACCAGGAACTACTAAAATTCCCACCAACAGTAGAAAGGGATAAATTCTGGATTAGTCATACATAAAACACTACACAGCGATGAAACTGAACAATCTACTACAACAGGCAAAATAATACAGATGACTCACACTACCATAATGTTGGGCAAACACCACCGCACTCAAAAGAGTGGTATTCTACTTACATTAAGTATAAAACGGGCACAACTAATCTGTAGTTTTACAAGTCAAGAGAATACTGGTATGATGGAAAAGAACAAACCGGGGCTTCTCAGGAGTTAGTAATAATAGATTTCTTTTTTCTTTTTTTTTTTTCTGGAGGACAGAGTATCATTCTGTCACCCAGTCTGGAGTTTAGTGGCATCATCTCATCTCACGGCAACCTCCGTGTCCCAGGTTCAAGCGATTCTCCCGCTTTAGCCTGCTGAGTAGCAATTTCAGTTCAATTTGTGAAATTTCATCTATCTGAACACCTATGCATACTTTTCTGTATACACATTACACTTCAATAAAAAGCTTTTTTTTTTTTAATCCCAGCACTTTGGGAGGCTGAGGCGGGTGGATCACGAGATCAGGAGATCGAGACCATCCTGGCTTACATGGTGAAATCCCGTCTCTACTGAAAAAAATACAAAAAAATTAGCCGGGCGAGGTGGCAGGTGCCTGTAGTCCCAGCTACTCGGGAGGCTGAGGGAGGAGAATGGCGTGAACTCGGGAGGCGGAGCTTGCAGTGAGCTGAGATCGCCACTGCACTCCAGCTTAGGTGATAGAATCTGATTACTAGATAACAAGCGAATTGTGAATACAGAACATTCTAAAGATAATTGGGTTAAATGTCAAAGTCATTAAATGAAAAAATTAAAAAAGATTACAGAAACATAATACTCATAAACATACCATAAACACAATACAGTTCATGTAAAATGTGTGAACCGTGACTGGATCCTATTTTCATTCATCTATAAAAGCTATATTCTATTTTGGGGCCAGGCACAATAGCTTATGCCTGTAATCCCAACACTTTGAGAAGCTGAGGCAGAAAAATTGCTTGAGGCCAGGAGTTCGAGACCAGCCTGAGCAATACAGCAAGATTCTACCCCTACCAAAAAAAAAATAATTAAAAATTAGCCTGGCATGGTGGTCCACTCCTGTAGTCCTAGCTACTCAGAAGGGAGGCTGAGGCAGAAGGATCACTTCAGCCCAAAAGTTTAAGGCTGCAGTGAACTATGACCGTGCTACTGTACTCCAGCCTGGGTGACCGAGCAAGACATTGTCTCTTAAAAAAAAAAAAAAAATTTAAAGGTATTTCTGGTACACTTGGAGCATCTGAATGTGGACTGTGATGTTATAGAATTTCTACAGGTTTTAAAGAATAAATATTGTGGTTATATAAGAGAATATACTTATTCTTAGGAGATGCATGCTGAGCACATCCAGGCGAAATGTCATAACATGCACAACTTACTTTCAAATGGTTCAAGAGAGAAAGATAAAGCAAACCTGACAAAGTTATTAACAACTTGTGAACACTGGTGAATGGAGTCTGGGTGTTAATTATATTCTTTCAATTTCTGTTCAAAAACTCCAAGTTTCAAAGTAGAATGTTAAGGAAAAGAAGTCAATATTATAGAAAAAAATTAAGAAGCTGTCCTAGAATAAAGGAATCTAAGAGGATATCACAAAAATGTAATAAACTTTGATTAAACACTAAATCTTTTAAAATGGGAAAATGTAAAATAAGCACTAAATACTAGATGATATTTATAAATTATCATTAAGTTTCTCATGCGTTATACTGTGTCTTGTAGAAGCACATCTCATTTATTGAAGATGCATGCTAAAGAATTTAGGAGTAAAATGCCATGATATATAATGGATTTAAAATGACTCACACACAAAAAAAGATAAAGCAAAGGAAAACTAACTGTTGAAACTAGGTGAGGGGTGTACAGGTCATTATACTAATTATACTGATTATACTAACCAGTAAACCATTCTTTCAATTTTCCTTTATGTTTGATAGTGTTGATAATAAAATTTGGAAAACAATTAGTCAGTGAATGCAGAAGTGTGATGAGATTACTGGGTTTATGACTAGCCTGTTTTTGAGACAGTAAAGAAGAGATGAGAGGTCAACTAATTATTCTAGGAAACCAATGGCACATATTAGACAACAGTATTTTCTACAGAATAACATCAATAAAATTTCAGCTAAAATCTCATGTTTCTATCACATAGAATTACTGGTATCCCAAAAAATAAAGATTCTTAAAAGTTAGTTTTATACTGTATTATAAACGAGACAGGTCACATATTACTCCAATTTATATTACATTACTTTCTGAAAATCTGGTATCTACCTGAATGATTGAAAAGAGTCATGGAAACACACATACTGGATTAATTGAGAAAGTCCTGTATTATTTCACTATTTGCAATTATGCACTACTTTTCTAAAGATGTTGAAACGGCTCCATTGTCTGAGGTATACACCCTGGTTCTCTGTCACCGTCGAGAAAGAATTCAGGACACCGACACACATGAGGAGTGGGTTTAGGAGCATAAGTTTAGCAGACAGAGAGAGAAAAGGTTTCCTCAAGATGAGGAAGTGGGTCGCCCAAAAAGGGTCTCCAGTTTGTGGCAGAATGCAATCGGTTTTGTAGAGGCTTGAGGAGGTGGTGACTGATTTACACGGGGCTTGGGGGATTGGGTTGATCAGGTATGCCATTTATATAGCCCTCGAAGACTGACCCTCCCACCCTAGTCTTTTATTATGCAAATGTTGCCTCCACCAGGTGGTGGCCATGATACCCGTACATGTGATTTTACATGGAGGTTGCCACGATGCCCACACACGGTGGCAACAGGGAAAAGAGGGCAGGAGAGGCCATACTGAATGTACCTGGATTCCAGGTACAGCTGCCTGCATTTACATATAAAAGCTCCTAGTTTGCATATCTATGCCTGACTCCTCAGGGTGCTTTCTGTTAGAGAAGAAATGGTTTAGGGCTGTTTTTTATTAAAGGAAAATTCCACTGAGAACTTTTACCCTTTCTAGCTGCCTAAAAATTATTTTTTAATAACGCCTGTATTAATGTTACTAAAAAGAATTGCTTAGAATAGCCAGACAATCTATATTTATCTTCTCATCAAATTTCTCAAAAAATAACCTATTTTTCAGAGTATTTAAATGATTATTTTACAGAGTGAAAATGGACTTAATGCACTGATGTGGTTGGTTACCTGAAATCTTCAAATAGGCATATTACCTTTTGTTTACTTTAAATGTTTTCCAACAAAAAAAGCAACACATGTATTTTCTTGAACATAATTAGTTTCCCCTCTTATATTAACCAAACTACACCACAGTGTGATACTATACAGAGTCCCTTAAAGCAAGTCAGTAGAACGCAAACTTCTCAAAGAACTTTTTTGGCTTCTCTTTCTGCATTAGAGCAGTCAGTCCCACAGATAGTGCACTATCTGGAAGTCAAGGGTTTGCCGAGTGGAGGAAGAATCTGTAGGATGAAAACACGGCAGGTGAAGAACCTCATCTGCAGCAGTGACCATCTCCTTATATAGAACCATCACTAGGGCAGCTGGCAGGTTAGTCCCTGTTAATGAGCCCCAAATTTAATTATCTTACCTGGACCAGAGGTGTCATTCAAACAGAAACACAAGAGTGGTAGAAAGATTTGGGGAGAAGAGAGGAGCGGTTGGTGAAAGGGGGTTCCTCAGTGCTCTTTATTTGGAAAAGAGATATGGGGAAGTTCAAAGCTAAGAACACCTGAAAACAACAGATTCTGGTGGTTAGCAATTCAGAGGCAGCCAGTAGTTCCATTTAAGCAACAAGCTTAACAAGTAAAGGGAACCAGGAAAAGATGCAACTAAGAAGAGCCCTCTTGGGGTCAGAACAAACCTCAAAGACTGGACTCAAAAACTGCCAGAGCAAATGGGCCCAAATTTAATTAATGCAGACTGTGGAGCAATTTATGCCCTAGAAGACCATGCCCCAGGAGACCACTGAAATCAACAGAGCACTCAGTCAGCAATCAGTGGAAACTAAAAGCTGGGTGTGACACAAACAGTGACAAACATTTTTTTTTTGACACAGAGTCTCCCACTTGTCGCCCTCGCCCAGGCTGGAGTGCAATGGTGCCATCTCGGCTCACTACAACCTCTGCCTCCTGGGTTAGAGTAATTATCCTGCCTCAGCCTTCTGAGTAGCTGGATTATAGGCGCCCTCCACCATGCCCAGCTAATTTTTGTATTTTTAGTAGTAGGACCCTCCAGAGGGTTTCACCATGTTGGCCAGGCTGGTCTCAAACTCCTGACCTCAGGTGATCCACCTGCCTTGGCCTCCCAAAGTGATGGGATTACTGGCATGAGCCATTGTGCCCAGCCTCAGTGATAAACATTTTAAAAAGATCAGGGAGAGACAAAAAGAACACTACTAAGACCACTGACATCCAGGATGACTGTGCATATGGCCCAGGCTGAGCCCTTTAGGGAGTGACATCAGAGGCTTCTCATATATAAATGCATACTCTCCTTTCTTCTCTTCACTGACTTAAAAAGCTATTGTAGGCCAGGCGCGGTGGCTTATGCCTGTAATCCCAGCACTTTGGGAGGCCGAGGCGGACAGAACACGAGGTCAGGAAATCAAGACCATCCTGGCTAACATAGTGAAACCCCATCTCTACTAAAAATACAAAAAATTAGCCAGATATGGTGGCACACAGGTGTAGTCCCAGCTACTCGGGAGGCTGAGGCAGGAGAATCGCTTAAACCCGGCAGGCAGTGAGCCAAGATCACGCCACCGCACTCCAGCCTGGGCGACACAGCGAGACTTCGTCTCAAAAAAAAATTGTAAAAACGGTATGTAGAATGTAGGTAATTGTACCATTGGGTCAATAACATAGAGAAAAGTAATATGTTTGACAGTAACTTCACTAAGTAGATAGAAACAAAACTATACTAGAAGGTAATTTGAATCCATAGAACAAATGAGAACCAGAAATTGTAAATAAACTGGTTAACGTAAGAAATTATAAATAACTACTTGTTCTTATTCCTTTTCTTCTTATAAAAGACACAATTACATAAAGGAATAATTATAACTATAATTATTGAATTTGTAACAGATACATGTAATACGTATAATAATAGCACAAAAAAGGGAAAGAGGGACTAAAATGATACAGAACTAGCATTTTTTACATCTCTCTGGAATTAAGTTTGTATAAATCTGAAGTCAACTGTGTAAATTAAGATCTCTATCTTAAATACTAGAGTAGCCACTGATATTTTAAAAATATATAGCGAAAAAATCACTCAAGGAATAAAAATGTTACACTAGAAAATATTTGTTTAATACACTAGAAAATATCCAATGCAAAAGAAAGCAGTAAAAGAGGAACAGAGGAAGGTCGGACGCAGTGGCTCACGCCTGTAATTCCAGCACTTTGTGAGGCCAAGGCAGGCAGATCACCTGAGTTCAAGACCAGCCCGACCAATATGGAGAAACCCGTCTCTACTAAAAATACAAAATTAGCCAGGCATGGTGGCACATGCCTATAATCCCAGTTTCTAGGGAGGCTGAGGCAGGAGAAGTTACTAGGGAGGCTGAGGCAGGAGAATCGCTTGAACCCAGAAGGCGGAGGTTGCAGTGAGCCGAGATCACGCCATTGCACTCCAGCCTGGGCAACAAGAGCAAAACTCCATCTCAAAAAAAAAAAAGGAACAGAGGAAAAAAAAAACACAGACATATCAGGGAAATGGAAATGGAAGTAAAATGGAAGGTGTAAATTCAACTAGTTCAATCAAAACATTAAATGTGAACTGACTGAACACTTCAATGAAAAGGGAGACTGTTCTCCCTCTGGACTTTAAAAAACCAAAAACAAAAACCCAGGTCAATTATATGGTGTCTGAAAGAGGCACACTTTAGGTTCAAAGACACAAACAGACTGAAGGTAAAAGGAGGAAAAGCATGTATCATGCAAACAGGAATCACAACATGGAGTGGCTCTACTAAGAGCAGACAAAATAGATTTTCACCAGGAAATATTCCTAGGGATATAGATAATTCACAGAATGCAAGAGTCTAATCATATACACGAGAGACTTATATCCAGAATACATATAATGAACTCCCACAACTCAGTAACAAAGACAACCCAATTAAAAAATGAGCAAAGGGTTTGAATATGCAATTCTCCAAAGAAGAAATGCAAAAGGCCAAAAAGCACAGGAA
Source organism: Rhinopithecus roxellana (assembly GCF_007565055.1). Classification (NCBI taxonomy): domain Eukaryota; kingdom Metazoa; phylum Chordata; class Mammalia; order Primates; family Cercopithecidae; genus Rhinopithecus; species Rhinopithecus roxellana. The sequence continues at coordinate 29,923,879 of NC_044559.1, forward strand.
AGGAAATGCAAACCAAAACCATAATGAGACACCACGTTACACGCACTATGAGTAACATAATCAATTTTAAGAAAAAAGAGACCCAAGTGTTGGTGAGCACATGGAGGAAGAAAGCGAAGCCCTCATCCACTTCTGGTGGGAATGGTAAATGATTTCGCTCTCTGAAAAACAAGTCTGGCGGTTCCTCAAGGAAAATACAGAGTTACCACATGACCCAGTAATTCCACGCGTAGGTATACACCCAAGAAAATACACATCCACATAAAACAGGAACATGAAATGTTCATAACAGAATTTTCTATAAAAGTCAAACAATAAAAACCACCCAAGGCTGGGCACGGTGGCTCACGTCTGTAATCCTAGCACTTTGGGAGGCTGAGGCGGGTGGATCACCTAAGGTCAGGAGTTTGAGACCAGCCTGGCCAACATGGTGAAACCCCATCTCTACTAAAAACACAAAAAAACAAATTAGCCGGGCATAGTGGCGGGCGCCTGTAATCCCAGCTACTCGAGACACGGAGGTTGCAGTGAGCCAAGATCACGCCATCGCACTCCAGCCTGGTTGACAAGTGAAACTCCGGCTCAAAAAAAAACAAAAACAAAAACAAAAATGTCTATCAATGGATGAATGGAAAACAAAATATAGTATATCAGCCAGGAGCAGTGGCTCACATCTGTAATCCCAGCACCTTAGGATTACAGGATTTGAGACCAGTCTGGCCAATGTAGCGAAATCCCATTGCTATTAAAAATACAAAAATTAGTCAGGCGTGGTGGCACATGCCTGTAGTCCCAGCTACTCAGGTGGCTAAGGTATGAGAATCACCTGAACCTGGAAGGCGAAGTTGCAGTAGTAAGCCAATATGGCACCATGCACTCCTGCCTGGGCAACAGAGCAAGACTGTCTCCCCCACCCAAAAAAAAGAAAAAAAAAATCAAACATGTACAAAGCATTAAATAATATACATTTTGCTGGGTGTAATAATGGTACTATAGTTATATATTTTTTAATGTCTATATTAATAACTTTTAATCTAAGAATAGAGTTCCCTTTTTCTTTATTAATTTATTTAAAGAAACTAGGTAATTGATCTTATACAAGTGCCCAAGTGTCATTTTAACATATTCCTTTACCCCTCATATTTTCTGTGAACTGGTCAGTAGAAGCTTGGAGAGATCCAGATTCAATTTCTTTAGCAAGAACATTCCATAGGTGGTGGTTTATACTTCTTACTGGATTACATTAGGAGGCATGTTACTTGCTCCTCCCACATTTTTAGTCAGTTAAGATACACACTTAAGGACTTACATATAAAACACTATGTCTGAGATTTGGTATAAAATAGCACAGCAAAATAACAACAAAAAGGTATGGAGAGATAGATGAAACAAGAATGGCGCATGTTAAGGCTAGTTGAAGAAACTATGTGGCAGGTTTAACTATTTCTAAAATATTATTTTTTTAAAAATCTGGCTCCTACCTAAACCTCCAAAAGCCTCATCCCTTGGTCAGGTACAGTGGCTCACACCTGTAATCCCAGCACTTTGGGAGGCCAAGGTCGGTGGATCACCTGAGGTCAGGAGTTCAAGACCAGCCTGGCCAACATGGTGAAACCGTCTCTACTCAAAATACAAAAATTAGATGGGCGTGGATGCGCACACCTGTAATCCCAGAGACTCAGGGGTCTGAGGCAGAAGAACTGCTTGAACCCGGGAGGCAGAGGTTTCAGTGAGCTGAGGCTGCAGAGGCTGAGCCAAGATCACGCCACTGCACTCCAGCCTGGGAGACAGAGCAAGAATGTCTCAAAAAACAAAAAAAAAAAGCCTCATCCCTTATTATCTCCTAACATGTACTCTATGTTTTGGCAACACTAAACTAAGTATTAATAGTAGTTCCTCAAGATGGCGTATAAGGCCGGGCGCGGTGGCTCAAGCCTGTAATCCCAGCACTTTGGGAGGCCGAGACGGGCGGATCACGAGGTCAGGAGATCGAGACCATCCTGGCTAACACGGTGAAACCCCGTCTCTACTAAAAATACAAAAAACTAGCCGGGCGAGGTGGCGGGCGCCTGTAGTCCCAGCTACTCGGGAGGCTGAGGCAGGAGAATGGCGTAAACCCGGGAGGCGGAGCTTGCAGTGAGCTGAGATCCGGCCACTGCACTCCAGCCCGGGCGAAAGAGCGAGACTCCGTCTCAAAAAAATAAAAAAATAAAAAATAAATAAAAAAAAAAAAAAGATGGCGTATAATTTCACCATCCACACCTCTGCATTTGTTAGTCCTGGTGTCCAGAACACCTTTCTCCCTTTTTGTCCTGGCAAATACCTACTCATCTTTCCAGACTTGGCTCAGATGTCACTTCCCTCAGAAAAACCTCTATAACTTCCAGTCTCACACTAAGCTGGCTGTCCCTACTAATCCAGTGGCTAATTCTAAAGGCACTGGAATTACATACCTGTCTACCACCCCAATTCGGACTATGAATGCCTTTAGTGCTGCTCTAAGTGTACATAAAGGGACTTCCCAGAAGCCTGAAGCCTACTAGGACAAGTCCCTAGGGAAGTCTTGAATAAACATACTGGGCCACAGAAACATTTCATCCCAACTATTCCTACCTGCTAAGCAGAGAGGTACAAAGGCATCATCTCCAAAGGAGTAGAAGGAGGAAAGTTCAGAAAGGAGTAAGACTCCCTGAGAATATCAAAGGAAGCTTCTTAGGCCTAGCAGAATCCTTACTATCCGCAAATGCTATCACCTACAGTGGCATGGATCGATAGGGAACCTAGGACACAGCTTCTCAAAACTGAAATGTGCATATGAATCCTTTGGAAACCTAGTTTAAGATGTAGATTCTGGCCAGACGCAGTGGCTCACGCCTGTAATCCCAGCCCTCTGGGATGCCAAGGCAGCAGATTACAAGGTCAAGAGATCGAGATCAACCTAGTCAACATGGTGAAACCCCATCTCTACTAAAACTATAAAAATTAGCCGGCCGTGGTGGCACGTGCCTGTAGTCCCAGCTACTCGGGAGGCTGAGGCAGGAGAATCACTTGAATCTAGGTGGTGGAGGTTGCAGTGAACAGAGATCGCACCACTGCACTCGAGCCTGGCGACACAGCAAGTCTCCATCTCAAAAAAATAAATAAATAAAACGTAGATGCGGAATGAACAGTACTGCGAGTCTGTGTTCCAGGTGCTGCTGATGCTGCAGGTCTGCAGATGACACTTTAAACCAGAAGACTCTGGGGAATCTGGGAAGTGAGCCCTTTCTCAGGGAACATGCAGCATTAACTCCCGTCCTATTAACCCTCTCTTTTTAGCTTACACATTGTGTCATTAAAAAATCAAAAGCAGTCAAAAAATCAAAACTCTAAGTCTTCTGTATCTGTCGGCCTCTCTCTTCCAACATATCATGGTTCTACTGTGACAATGATGCCATCTCATTCATTTCAATATCCCAAGCCTGGGAAAGATAGGCCCTCAATAAATGCCTGTTAAATCATATTACATTTAACAGAAGGTCCCCAACTTACAATGGTTGGACTTACTCTTTTTCAACTTTCCAATGATGCAAAACCATTCTGTTTTTCACTTTCAGTACAGTTTTCAATAAATCACATGAGATATTCAACATTTTATTATAAAATAGGCTTTGTGTTAGACGATTCTGCTTAACTAAAGGCCATTATAAGTGTTCTGAGCATGTTTAAAGCAGGCGAGGCTAAGCTATGATGTTCAGTAGGTTAGGTGTAGGTATTTCTTTCTAATTCACTTGTTAAGATATTTTTGCTTATTGGTCTGTCTTTCCCATTTGATTATCAATTTCTTGAAGACAGAGACTCCTCCTTTTGTTCTGTGGCGCACAGTCTGGCACACAATGGGTATTCAGCAAATGACTGTTAACCTAGGGTGGATGACTGACCATATAAACGACTACATTCACGTTCCTAGAGAAGACACTAAGAACACATCCTGAATTTGCAATCCTTTTTTCTAAGGATTTAAAATGCTCACATGTATGACTCATGTGAGTGTTCATGGAAGTTCAGTAATACACACTGAAAGGGTCATCAGCTCCACCTGACAAGCAAGAAAACAGCATATATTATACTTCTTCCCAGACAACCTTATCAACACAGAAAACAACAGTTAACAAACAATACCTCAGTCTTTCCACATTCATCGGGTAGATCCTGGTGTATGGCCACTTGATACTTGACATACAAAGAAAAGGACTGGCTGAAAGACGACTTGAACTCTGGGTCCTCAAAGGAGGCAGGTACTAACCTCACCTTCAGAGCAAGGGAAATACAAGCAAATGCTATTGAAACTTCTCTAACTGATGATATGCTTCTGAAGGTGAGGCTAGAGTAAGATCTCCGCAAATCCACACCAAAGCTCAAACTGGAATTTGTCATGAAAAGAAACCCTAGACTGGGTGGAGTGGCGCAGAGACTGAAGTGCTAACTCTGTACTAAAACTTATGAAAATCTCAAAATCATAAGAGCCAACAATTTGTTCTTCTTTTTTGTTCTCTATCCACTTATTGTAGTTTTCTGCATAAACTAGAGTCAATATTGTTGTTAATCGTGGTCATGAGCACTACTTTTGCTACCTCTACTTATACTAAGTGTTTTAAGCTTTTTTCCTTTACAGATTTTTCTTGGGTCATTTAACACAAAATTATTAGCATATGAGTTCTTCTATTAAAATGTTCTACTATTTGCCTTTTTTAGTCCCACTCAATTGTGCAAGGGTAGCACATTAATAAATAATAATTTAGCTGGGATCAATTCTTTCTACATACGTCTTTCAAATACGGATAAAGAATTAAAATCATTTTAGTCAAAGTATGTATCTACCATAAAAATATAAAGTTTCCTGCATTTTCCTCATAGGTATTTTAATTTAGAGCTCTATTACTATCTTTTAGATAAATGCGTCTAAAATAGTGATTTTAAATAATTTTACATGTTACTTTCCACTCTGAAATTATACATGGCTGGTACTTAACATGGCACTAGGTAAAATTTGCACTTTCAGAATGTCCATTAATTCAGTCTTAGGTATTTGCAGATATGCTGCAAATTGAACACAAATAAAATGTAGCACAAATAAACCAAGATCTCATTAAATGATATTAAGTAGAAGGAAAGCTCTGTTTGCACAGGAAAATTACACTTGGCCTGCTGACCTGGCTCTCGGTTGGCGTATCAGGTGAGTTCTTGTGAATAACCATCTGGTAACGTTTATAGACCTGGTAAGACTCCAGAAGTGTGGCTTTGAACTGCGAACTTGGTGGAGATGATCTCACCACCCTCACCTTCAGAAGCAGTTAAAAAAACAAGTTCACTAATTCATTCATTTATTCATTCTGTGGAATATGCATTAACAGTAACTCCCATCCAAGCAACCAAGTTTTAACAATCATTAAAGCAATTAAATATTTTAATATTAAAAACCAACCAGTTAGTAAGTAAATAAAAAAGTTATTTTTGTAACTTACAGACTCATTAAGAAGACAGAGGAGGATGCCCTCTTAACTCTAAGCCTCAGCTTTCATGACTGAATTATGTAAGCCTGCCTCTATTGTAAACTGGCAGAGTATTTCCAAAACTCGTACACACATGACATCCACATAAATAAATAACCTCTAGTTGTGCACAACTACCAGTAACTCTAAGACTAAAAATATGAATACATTTTTTGGACACTCATTCATCATTGCTAACCCTCAACTTAAAACTCTACTGTTTAAGCTTAAAAGACCTCATAAAGTTTTCCTACTTCATAGCATAGTTAACAACCATGACTCTCAAGTCACATTTCCTTCATTCAAATCTTACAATGTCACCATGTTGCTCAAGTAACCTTGTGAAATAAGGATAAGTTTAAAACAGTAATTGCATGCAGTAATGGCTAACATTTACTTTAACATTATTTACTAGCCACTTAAAATGTATTAGCAAAACAGAACAGTAAAACAGTCAAATGCAATGCAACGAAAACAACTGGAAACTTGACATGTGTGCCGTGAGAGGTAATTCTGTGAAGAAACAGCGACACCCAGTGGTAAAAGATCTCTACACATCCTGAGTATCATTACATTCAAAAAGTAAAAGTAACCACTGGAGAACTGTTATTTTAAGTGTGCTTGGCCCCCTGAATACATTACTATTTATGATCAAAAGATAAAAGACACCTTGTAAAATATTTTAAGTAGTGTATTCAACTCTGTTTACAATTTTGGAAGGAAAAAAAATCTGTATCCAAATCAAAGTAGCCAAGGAGTTATAAAAGCTAAAATCTGGCGGGGCAAGGTAGCTCACACCTGTAATCCCAGCACTTTGGGAGGCAGAGGTGGGCGGATCACCTGAAGTCAGGAGTTTGTGACCAGCATGGCCGACATAATGAAACCCTATCTCTACTAAAAATACCAAAAATTAGCCGGGCGTAGTGGTGGGTACCTGTAATCCCAGCTACTCAGAAGGCTGAGACAGGAGAATTGCTTGAACGCGGGAGGCGGAGGTTGCAGTGAGCCGAGATCGCGCCATTGCCCTCCAGCCTAGGCAACAAGAGTGAAACTCTGTCTCAAAAAAAAAAAAAGCTAAATACTACGTCTGATAATACATATATTGAATTAAGGCTTAGAATGCATGAAAGTTAATTTTTATTATCAGGACTTCAGTGATATTTTTAGATGATAGTAAGCCATAAAATTCAAAGGCTGACCAGTTACTAATCACATATGAGAATAAGATAAAAATCATTATGGCTAATGTTTTTGAGACAAACATTTGCTCTGTCGCCCAGGTTGGAGTACAGTGGTGTGATCTCAGTTCACTACAACCTCCAGCTGCTGGGTTCAAGCAATTCTCGTGTCTCAGCCCCCCCAGGAGCTGGGATTACAGGTACGCACCACCACACCCGGCTAATTTTCCTATTTCAGAAGAGACAGGGTTTCACTGTGTTGGCCAAGCTGATCTCAAACATCAGACCTCAAGCGATCCGCCCACCTCGGCCTACCAAAGTGCTAGGATTACAGGTGTGAGCCACCACATCCAGTCCTGGTTTTTGAATTTTATATATGAGAATTAATACTGAGAAATCTTGATCTGATCGAGAAATGTAAAAAAAATTGGAAAAAAGGAAGAATCTGGCTCTAAAAGGATTCATCTTATGCCCAAATTGGTTTGGGTACTAATGAGACAGGATTTCAGCAGTACATCTGAGCCCTATTTAGATAATTCCTAACTGCTGGCTTATGTATAATGACACCATTTGTTGTCTTTACCAAGATCAGAATATTATAATGGAGAAAATAGTGATTTGCCTTGTGTAATCTATTGTCTTTCACTATCTAAACCAAAACTGCTAAAAACACAATTTTAAAGAGTATTTCTTTCATTTTAACTATTAAATTTCAATCAAGGTAGCATGCTACAATTGACACTGTTTTCACAAGTTTAGTGGCCAACTAAAGTATTCTCAAGTCTTTTTTAAAAAAGGGAGTTTCTCTCAAATAACAGGTAACTTAGTAAATTCAAATGTTACTTCTTCCCAATTCTCTTTAATTTCTTTTAAATTCTCATTATTTACCTAGCAAAACATCAACTGGTTAGAACTTCAAATAAAAATAAACGATATGCCCAAGTAAAAAAAAATCATAATAAAACAAACAACAAAAGTCCTTCAAAGTACCTCTAACTTGTGTGATGCATTCTCTGGTAAAGATTCAAAAATTAAATCTTCGAGTGATTTGGGCTGGTTGGATTTAGCCTTTGGTGGAAACAAAGATGGTGGGTGACCTTGAGCCTGGAAACCCTCAATTTCTCCAGCTGGGTTCTGCTGCATGCGTTTTAACCTTTTCCTTTCTTTCCGGATTTCCTTTGCTTTTCGACATGGAGGCTTACTCAAATCAGCCCCTTTGCCTAAAAAGAATTTTAAAATATTAGACCAATCACATTTGGTTCTAGAAAAGTATTCTCACATGTCTCAAAGATTCTACAGAGTAAGTCCAAAGAGTTCCAATGGTTAGGCTAGCTTTGGGTAGATGTTTCAGAGGATCCCGATACAGAGCTATAAGTGGATCTAAAATTCTACCTTAGAAGTGAGAGTTGCCAGAGAAAGTAAATAGCACAGAAACTTTCCAAGGTGGCTCTTACTGCTGAAAATCTTTTTTATCTTTTTTTTTTGAGACAGAGTCTTGCTCTGTCACTCAGGCCGGAGTGCAATGGCGTGATCTCGGCTCACCGCAACCTCCACCTCCCTGGTTCAGGTGATTCTCCTGCCTCAACCTCCCGAGTAGCTGGGACTACAGGTGTGTGCCACCATGCCTGGCTAATTTTTGTATTTTTAGAAGAGATGGGGTTTCACCATGTTGGCCAGACTGGTCTTGAACTCCTGACCTTGTGATCCACCCGCCTTGGCCTCCCTAAGTGCTGGGATTACAGGTGTGAGCCACCACGCCCAACCTGAAAATCTCTAAAAAAAAAAAAATTCATCCATTTCTCTGCCTTTGTGAGGAAGAACACAATCAAATCAAAGTACCTTCTGCATTAAAAGGACACTGCCATCTCTGCCCAACATTTCTGAGGGACATTTCTCTGAAAGCAGTGGTAACATAAATACTTAGGAACCAGGTGTAAAGGAATACTGATCCCAGCACAAACTCTGACAGGTTTTTATAAATTAAAAGAATCCTCGCACACCTGTAATTCTAGTACTTTGGGAGGCTAAGGCGGGCAGATCACCTGAGGTTAGAAGCTCGAGACCGGCCTAGTCACCGTGGTGAAACCCCATTTCTACTAAAAATACAAAATTAGCCAGGTGTGGCAGCACGCACCCGTAATCCCAGCTACTCAGGAGGCTGAGACATTAGAATCGCTTGAACCTGGGAGGCAGAGGTTGTGCTGAGCTGAGACGGCACCACTGCACTCCAGCCTGGGTGACACAGTGAGACTCTGTCTCAAAAACCAAAAAAGGAAGCCTTGCTTAGTTAAAGGTGTCTGTGTCTTTATCCAAACACTGCAGGTATTTGAGTCTCATTAGTTCAGTTGTAGTTAATCAGAGTTTTGTTCTAATTAAAAGACCAAATATCAACTGACAACACTTTAAAATAAAAAATGTTTTACTATTACAAACTAAATAAAAATACTTAGAAGAAACCTGGAAAGGCGACACATGGTGACAGTCATTTTACTTTGTTTCAGAAACAGAGAATTTCCCTTTTTTTGTAGTGTTATCTTTTCTCCAAATTTTGTTGTGTTTTTTTTTTTGAGACGGAGTTTCACTCTGTCACCCAGGCGGGTGTGCAGTGGCACGATCGCAGCTCACTGCAACCTCCGCCTACTGGATTCAAGCCATTCTCCTGCCTCAGCCTCCTGAGTAGCTGGGACTACATGTGCGCGCCACCATGCCTGGTTAATTTTTTGTATTTGTAGTAGAGACGGAGTTTCACCATGCTGGTCAGGCTGGTCTTGAACTCCTGACCTCGTGATCCGCCCACCTTGGCCTCCCAAAGTGCTGGGATTATAGGCGTGAGCCACTGTGCCTGGCTGAATTTTCCAACAAGGAACATTATGCTAGTAATTTTTTAGAGGATATTAAAGAAATAAGCTGTTTAAGATCCCAAAACAGCCGGGCGTGGTGGCTCACGCCTGTAATCCCAGCACTTTGGAAGGCCGAGGCAGGCAGATCACAAGGTCAGGAGATCGAGACCATCCTGGCTAACACAGTGAAATCCCGTCTCTACTAAATATAAAAAAAATTAGCCAGGCATGGTGGCGCACGCCTGTAGTCCCAGCCACTTGGGAGGCTGAGGCAGGAGAATTGCTTGAACCCAACAGGCGGAGGTTGCAGTGAGCTGAGATTGCACCACAGCACTCCAGCCTAGGTGACAGAGCAACACTCCATCTCAAAAAAAAAAAAAAAAAAAAAATCCCAAAACAGGGTATTCACAAACCATATAAAAGTCAACAAAAGGAAGATTTATAAAACCAACAAATTCAGTTTTTAGAGAGAAGAAAATCAAAACCTAGAGTGGTTAAAGGACTTGCCTGAGACCGTAAGCTCATCAAATGAAAACAAATCTGATGAGAAACTAGTGAGTTCACAAACAGTTCAGACTATATCACAACTTCATTAACATGTTTTCTAACTAAAAATAAAGTTTACTTTTTTAAAAAACGACTTTGAATAAGCCTAAGTTATATAAGTCTGAACCAGGTAACAAAAGAACATTTCTGTAACTATTACTCTACTGCCTAACAGAATTACTTTTCTTGGACCACAAACGTGTCTTTTCTCAAATTTGCTCTGAGCACACACACTCTGACACAAGCTGCCTAAGGTCACGGACCAGGCTCTGTCACTTGGCTAGATGACCTTGGGCAAGTTTCCCTGTCCGTACAAGAAAGACAAAAACCAATTCTACCTACGACATTCCTGTGAGGATTAAATGAGTTAACACCTGTGCAGCTCATAAAAAATTAACTACCATTCAATTAGGGTTAACTATTATTAGCTATTATTTGTATTACCAACATCTAAAATAATGTTTTACCTATATAAAATTCCATAAATAGTAGTTTTCAAAACCTTCCACTTCTTATACTGAAAATTATATTCCCTACAGAAGTTATAAAATTATAAGCAAATTTAAAACGAACATGATCTAAGAAACACATTTTCAGTAGTTTTACGAAGGACTGACTACCTGTATCATCTTTACACTAAGTCACCAGACTAGGTAAGCCTTCTCATGATTGTTTTGCTCTACATTTACATACTACGTTACTGCAATGGAAAGCAGGCTTTCAGGCAGGGCTCAGTGGCTCACGCCTGTAATCCCAGCATTTGGAAGGCCGAGACGGGCGGATGATCTGAGGTCAAGGGTTTGAGACCAACCTGGCCAACATGGTGAAACCCTGTCTCTACTAAAAATACAAAAAATTAGCCGAGAGGGTTGGTGTGCACCTGTAGTCCCAGCTACTTGGGAACCTGAGACAGGAGAATTGCTCGAACCCAGGAGATGAAGGCTGCAGTGAACCGAGATCACACCACTGCACTCCAGCCTAGGCAACAGAGCAAGACTCTGTATCCAAAAAAAAGTAGGATTTCAGCATAAACCCCATTTCTACTAAAAATACAAAAAATTAGCCAGGTGTAGTGTCGTGCACTGGTAGTCCCAAGTACTCCAGTGGCTGAGGTGGGAAAATTGCTTGAGCCCAGGAGGTCAAGGCTACAGTGAGTCCTCATAGTGTCACCACACTCCAGGCTGGGAGACAGAATAAGACCCTGTCTCAACAACAACAAAAAATTAAAAAGGAAATACAGGTTTGCTTTTGCAGGTTCCAAAAAAAACAATCCAGGGTGTTTTGTTTGTTTGTTTGTTTGTTTGTTTGAGATGGAGCCTCACTCTGTCGCCCAGGCTGGAGTGCAGTGGTAAGATCTCAGCTCACTACAACCTCTGCCCCCCTGGTTTCAAGCAATTCTCCTGCCTCGGCCTCCTGAGGGGCTGCGATTGCAGACATGGACCTCCACCCCCAGCTAATTTTTGTATTTTTAGTGGAGATGGGGTTTCACCATGTTGGCCAGGCTGGTCTCGAACTCCTGACCTCAGGTGATCCGCCTGTCTCGGCCTCCCAAAGTGCTGGGATTATAGGTGTGAGCCACTGAGCCTGGCCAAAATCCAAGGATTTTAAAATAGTCTCAGATGTTTAGTGAAAGATATCTTAAGGGGGGGAAAAACCCTGCAAAAACCGTTTTTAATGTTTCACTAACCGTACTGCTAGAAGTAAGGTTGTTATTCTAAAACTGTGTAATATGGGAAAAAGCAAAAGGTTAATGTGTGATATTCTAATCTAATTCTACCACCCTCAGTGTTCTCAAGAACTAGGTTTCTCAGTGTAGAAGAAACTACAAACATCAAAAAAAAAAAAAAAAAAAGAAAGAAAAAGACAAAAATGTATGGCCAGGCACGGTGGCTCATGCCTATAATCCCAACACTTTGGGAACCTGAGGCAGGTGGATCACTTGAGGCCAGGAGTTCGAGACCAGCCTGACCAACATGGCAAAACTCCATCTCTATTAAAAGTACCTAAAAGTACAAAAATTAGCCAGGTGTGGTGGTGCACACCTGTACTCCCAGCTATTCAGGAGGCTGAGGTAGGAGAATCACTCAAACCCGGGAGGCAGAGGTTGCAGTGAGCCGAGATCACGCCATTGCACTCCAGCCTGGGCAACAGAGCAAGACTCTGTGTCAAAAAAATAAAAATAAAGAAAAAGATTAAAATGCAGCCAGGCACAGTGGCTCACGCCTGTAATCCCAGCACTTTGGGAGGCCAAGGCAGGTGGATCACAAGGTCAGGAGGTCGAGATTATCCTGGCTAACACGGTGAAACCCCGTCTCTACTAAAAATACAAAAAATTAGCAGGGCATGGTGGCGGGCGCCTGTAGTCCCAGCTACTTGGGAGGCTGAGGCAGGAGAATGGCGTGAACCCAGGAGGCGGAGCTTGCAGTGAGCGAAGATGGCGCTACTGCACTCCAGCCTGGGCAACAGAGCGAGACTCCGTCTCAAAAAAGAAAAGATTAGAATGCTATAGTCCTGAATTTGAATTGGAAATATCAGTATGAACTCATAACCTCATAAGTCTGTTCACCAACAAAGCCTAGAAAACAATGACTAAGCCAGCAGCAATAATGTGCACTCCTAATCTAGTGTGTGATCTCCAAATACCATTTCCCACTAAAAGGAACCATAATCACTCGAAGAAATGCCTGTACAAGATGATCCAGGCACATAATATCATGCCAAATAGCAAGGAAGCTGTCAAAGACTACCAGGATTATGCTGAAAGGACTCAAAAGACAACTTAAAGAAGCTCTCAGAGGAGCAACAGATTGCAACAGCAGTATGTTCAGATCCATGAGTTCCCAATGATACCAAAAAGAAAACTAACTGGTCACTGTTAGATGTTATTTTGAAAAATGGTAAATAAAAAGAAGGAATCAAGAATGTATCCTGCCAGCCGGGTGCAGTGGCTCACTCTTGTAATCCCAGTACTTTGCAAGGCCAAGGCAGGTGGATCACCTGAGGTCAGGAGTTCAAGACCAGCCTGGCCAACATGGCTAAACCCCGTCTCTACTAAAAATACAAAAAATTAGCTGGGCGTGGTGGCATGCACCTGTAATCCCAGCTACTCTGGAGGCTGAGGCAGGAGCATCACTTGAAGCCAGGAGGCGGAGGTTGCAGCGAGCCAGGACCGCACCACTGCACTCCAGCCTAGGCAACAGAGTGAGACTCTTTCAAAAAAACAATGTATCCTGCCTTTGCTATGGGTTTTTATGAGAAACAAACAGATGAGGGGAAGACTCTATGGAAGCAGCCCAGCCAGCCTGGAAATGAAGAAATGAATGAATTTAAGCATGGAAAATCCATGACTATTAGCACTAACGAAAAGAGAAGCACCCAGACATTACACGTCTCCTGAAAGACCACTCTAACACCCATGAAGTAATCTCACCCATCCTCAAATAATTCAAACTCAAATCTGATTAAGACTTGCCCCCCTGCCCCTCCGCAAAACAAAAACAAAAGAAAATTTAGCACAGAATCTGATCAAGGCTCTATATCTAACCATCAATTTACAAGCAGGCAGAGGAACATGTTAAACCGCAAACGTAAACCTGTCAGATACAGAAAGTGGAACAAACAACCCAAGACAAACAACCCAGCTGAGGAATGATGGAAGCGGAACCTCTAAAACATAAGAGATTTTTATTGTAGTTTTTTTGAGACAGGGTCTCATTCTCGGCACCCAGACTGGAGTGCAGAGGCATGATCTCAGCTCACTGCAGCCTCGACTTCCCAAGCTCAGGTGATCCTCTCACCTCAGCCTCCCAAGTAGCTGGGACTACAGGCATGCGCCATAACACCTGGCTAATATTTTGTATTTCTAGCACAGACAGGTTTTACCATATTGTCCAGGCTGGTCTCGAACTCCTGGGCTCAAGCAATCTACCTGCGTCGGTCTCCCAGTGCTGGGATTACAGGTGTAGGCCACCACGCCTCGCCAAGAGATTTTTTGAATGTATCAACAATCACAATACGTGGACATTATCTGGATCCTGGCACAAATAAATGTTTAAAAATTGGAATGTGAACAGTATTCAATGGCATTAAGAAATTTTACTCAAGTATAATAATGGTATTGTGAATATGTTTTCTAAAGTTCTTATCTTTTAGAAACGTATTCTGAAATACAGGATAGCATAATGCCTGGGATTTGCTTCCATATAATTTTGGAAGGGGAACTAGACGAAACAAGAGTGGCCATGACATGAGTCAGTAATTGTTTCAAATGCAGGTAGAGTACATGGAAGTCAATCATACTATTCAATCTATGCTCATCTATGTTTGAATAATGAAGATTTTTAAAATTTGGCAAACTATAAGTAATTTTATTAAAAAATAATAAAAGAATTGACCCTACACCCAAAAGAGAAATAGCTGAAACAAACTGTCTAAATTATTCAAAATATTTCACTGAAGGCTGGGTACAGTGGCTCACGCCTGTAATCTCAGCACTTTGGGAGGCCAGGGTTGGAGGATAACTTGAGGTGAAGGGTTGGAGACCAGCCTGGGTAATATAGTGAGACCCTGTCTCTACAAAAATCTTTAAAATAGCTAGGCATGGTGACAAGCTCCTGTATTCCTACCTACTCGGGAACCTAAGGCAAGAGGATCACTTGGCCCCAGGAGCTCAAGGCTGCAGTGAGCTACGATGACGCCACTTCACTCTAGTCTAGGCGGCAGAGCAAGACCCTCTCTCAAATTAAAAAATAAATATTTTATTGAACTATTAGTATTAATTAGGATGAAATCTCAGACCAAAATCAACTTAACATGAAAACCTTATGTAAAAAACTATTCAATAAAATTGCAAATGGAGAATTTTCTCTACTTTAACATGTATAACATAGTTTAGACAAGAAAAACTAAAATAGTACTAAAAATCTTTCCCTTGGATCATTTTGCATAAATATAAGAACTAATTCAAAAACTGACACCATCTAATAAACTAATAACCATTCAACTTCACATTTTATGAAATAATTTTGGAAGAGTCATACACACATATTATACTCATTTAATACTGGATAAACTTTTGAAGCCTAATTCTTGTAAAAGTAGTAACATAAAAAAAAATCTTACCTGATTAAAGGCAAAGTTAAACATCAAAATGTGGACTTTTTTAAACTAAAATATACTAAAATTACATTTAAAAATTTAATGATAAACTGAAGACTTTTATAATGTATTTTGGACATAATACCTATAACTAATGTTGTCTCACTTAATCCTAAAATAAGAATGTTTATCACTCCTTTTCACTGAGAAAAATTTGATTCTCAATCCTGTAAGGCCCTAAAGTAGTAAAAAGAAATGGAACTCTTTGAAAATATCTGTATTTAGGGATAAGGCTATTGTTTCAGGCTTTTTAAGCACAGTAGTTTATAAAAGGCATGATTTGTCCCTCTAATTCTAGGCAACAATAAATAAAGCAGGCTTCTGTTTTGCAGATTGCATGACTAAGTCATCCTTTTGGATGATGGAAAGACCCAGGGTTTAAAATGACTCAGCAAAGAGCAAAGCCGTGAAAAGGACTTGTTATCAAAAATCTTTACTACCTGGCTTAGGAACTGTGTGAACTTTAACTGAATGTGATGGTTCACCAGAGCCCAACTTCTCTCCTATGGAATCTTGTGCCTGAAGTAATTCATGAGGTTCTCCTTTCTTTGAATTTTTTCCTTCACTCTCTAAACTCTCTTTGACGTCATCACTGAGTGTCTTAAGATCACACTGTATATCCAATTTATTTATCAATGCAAAGTCACCCGCAACTGCATCATCCATTGTGGAGTCCATGGGCTCATCTACAAATAAGAAGAAATTAAAAATCCATCAGCTGGGTTGACACAGTTAAGGTAAATAGAGAAATACAATGCCCCTATTATCCATTGTAGCAGAATTACTATCTGTCCACCAAATCCATTCTCATCCTCCAAAATAAGAGAGGTGCACTTAAGACTAGCATAGCTGGGCATGGTGGTTCATGCCTGTAATCCCAGCTCTTTGGGAGGCCAACACAGGAGGACTGCTTGAGGCCAGGACTTTAAGACCAGCCTGGGCAACATAGTGAGACACTATCTCTACAATAAATGAAAAACAAACAAACAAACTGTGGCACCCTAGCAGGGGAATGTACTGCCAGTCCCTTTACAAACTGGTGACCAAGCTCCTGCCAATGGAACATAACACAACTGATACATCCAATTGTGCCTCACTAGTTTTAAAGGAAACTTGTAACCCTGAACTCCTACCCTTCCCCCAGCAGCTGGATTAGTAAAAGCCAGAGCAACCTGGGAAATCACATGTTAAAGAAAAGCCCAGAATGGCTGGTGGGGAGCAGAGTTGTATGCCAACCTAGAAAACCCACACTGAACTGTTATATGAGGAAAGAAACAGACTTTTTTTGTTTGTTTTTTGAGACAGAATCTTGCCCCGTCGCCCAGGATGGAGTGCAGTGCAACCTCTGCCTCCCAGGTTCACGCCATTCTCCTGATCACCCTCCCGAGTAGCTGGGACTACAGGCGCCCGCCATCATGCCCGGCTAAATTTTTTTTTTTTTTTTTTTTTTTTTTTTTGAGACGGAGTCTCCCTCTGTCGCCCAGGCTGTAGTGCAGGGGCGCGACCTCGGCTCACTGCAAGCTCCACCTCCCAGGTTCACGCCATTCTCCTACCTCAGCATCCTGAGCAGCTGGGACCACAGGCGCCCGCCACCAAGCCCCGCTAATTTTTTGCATTTTTAGTACAGATGGGGTTTCACCGTGTTAGCCAGGATGGTCTCGATCTCCTGACTTCGTGATCCACCCACCTCGGCCTCCCAAAGTGCTGGGATTACAGGCATGAGCCACCGTGCCCGGCCAAACCCGGCTAATTTTTTGTATTTTTAGAAGAGACAGGGTTTCACCATGTAAGCCAGGATGGTCTCAATCTCCTGACCTCATGATCCGCCTACCTTGGCCTCTCAAAGTGCTGGGACTACAGGTGTGAGCCACCACACTTGGCTCCGAAAGAAAGACTTTTATCTTTTTTTAGTTATTGCATTTTGGTATATTTTTGTCATAAGTTGTTTATTCCTTTACCCTAATGAGCTCATCACTCCTAAGAATTAAGTTCCAGGCACAGATAATTCAGAAGCCTATAACAAGTCAAATAAAGAACCAAATATAAACACTACATAAGAAAGAGAGGCAGCCGGACGTGGTGGCTCACGCCTGTAATCCCAGCACTTTGTGAGGCCAAGGCAGGCAGTTCATGAGGTCAGGAGTTCGAGACCAGCCTGGTCAACACAGTGAAACCTCGTCTCTACTAAAAATACAAGAAAAATTAGCCGGATGTGGTGGCGGACGCCTGTGGTCCCAGCTACTCAGGAGGCGGAGACAGGAGAATGCCTTGAACCCGGGAAGTGGAGTGTTGCAGTGAGTCGAGATTGAGCCATTGTACTCCAGCCTGGGTGACAGAGCAAGATTCCATCTCCAAAAAAAAAAGGCAACCACCAATTTACAAATGGACAGCATCTTCAGTACTCATCTCTATGTCTCCATGTTCATTTTTCCAACTCAAACCTAATTCCCTTTTTTTTTTTTTGGTGGAGACAGAGTCTTGCTGTCACCTAGGCTGGAGCGCAATGACAGGATCTTGGCTCACTGCAGCCTTGACCTCCCTGATTCTTGTGCCTCAGCCTCTCGAGTAGCTGGGACTACAGGAGTGCACCACCAAGCTCAGCTACTTTTTTTTTTTTTTTAAGATGGAGTCTCGCTCTGTCACCCACACTGGAGTGCAGTGGCGCAATCTCGGCTCACTGCAACCTCCGCCTCCTGAGTTCTAGCGATTCTCCTGCCTCAGCCTCCCAAGTAGCTGGGACTACAGGCACCTGCCACCACACCCAGCCAATTTGTTGCATTTTTAGTAGAGATGGGGTTTCACTGTCTTAGCCAGGATGGTCTCGATCTCCTGACCTCGTGATCTGCCTGCCTCGGCCTCCCAAAGTACTGGGATTACAGGCGTGAGCCACCACGTCCGGCCCCAGCATGAAAATTTAAAGAAATAAAACCAAAATTGGTAAAAAGACTAAGGAAAAAAAGTAAATCATGTGCAACTAAAGTTAAATACATGTTATTATCTTTCAGCAAAGCCACTCACAATTCAAAACTGATCACACAGATAAGAGGATTTCAAACAGTATAATTTACTGAAGTAAAAGCCTCATTCAAACACAGAAAAGCTGATCTTTATTCAGCATTAAAAGGAATAGGGGAATCCTGTACAAACCACATGTAAGCACTTGCTTCTTGAGAGACAATGGCACTTTCTATTTACTTGATAAGGATAGTATTAGGATCAAGAAAGATGAGTCATCAAAGCATTCTGGTTGATAAACTCCAAGAAATCACATCTTTAACATAATCCTCAATATTCTTTCCAAGCTAAACTCTTCTGATATATTCCCTGTACCTTGCCTTGGGGGCCGATGGTAACAGTAACAGCAGTGTTAACAGTACTTGCTGTCATCATAGTAGTATGTGACGGTATTAATGACCCTTCCTCTATCTAAGATGACTGAAAGTGGGACTGTTGCAAAGACAGACAGTAAATCGTTTTTAGACCCAGCCCATCTTACCCTCACAACTTCCTTTGGGAACCTCCCCTTTAGCCAGAAATTTCAACATTTTTTTCAAAACCTTCTTGTGAGATTTTGAAGGCTGAAACTGTAAAGGTCGGCACCTAGGAAAGCAAAATAAATATTTAAAAAGTGAACTCAAACCTTGAAGAAATGAAATCAGTTCTGGATGTCACCTAGTACAATGGGACCATCTCATGCCTGAGATTTCTGGTTAAAGATGGGGCTTAATGTAGCCTCTAATCCCAGCCCACATCACACTAAGACTAGAGTTAAGAGATTTTTTTTTCTTTTGAGGTAGAGTCTCACTCTGTCGCCCAGACTGGAGTACAGTCGCGGTATCTTGGCTCACTGCAACCTCCGCCTCCCAGGTTCAAGTGATTCTCCTGCCTCAGCCTCCTAAGTAGCTGGGATGACAGGCATGCGCCATCACGTCCGGCTAATTTTTGTATTTTTAGTAGAGACACGGTTTCGCCATGTTGGTCAGGCTGGTCTCGAACTCCTGACCTCGTGATCCACCTGCCTCGGCCTCCCAAAGTGCTGGGATTACACGTATGAGCCACCTGGGCTCCCAGCAAAAGATTTTTTTTTCCCAAAAAAAAGAGAAAGACATAAAACACTAAAAAAAAGAGAAGGAGAGAAGTGTTAGAAGCTTGAAAACAGATGTACAAAGCAATGCTGCTTTAACAGACCAAAGAAAGTTGAATCCTAGGCCAATAGTGGAAAAAAAAAAACCCAAAAAGCCAATTTTCTCTATATTACCCTTAAAAGTATAAGGGATTGGTGACACCTCATAGCTCTGGAAATATGAGTGAAAGTATGTCTAAAAATAGAAAGATCCCTTCAAAGTCTTATTTTCCAAGCAGTTAGGATAGACACCAGATCCCCTCTCCCACCCACAGGTGACTAGACGACTCCCTACTCAACCCAGCAGAAAACTGCAAACTTTCAGGAAAGAGTAACAAAGAGCCTCTTACAGGACGGATGCAAGCCACAGCTGAAAGCAGGGGTACTACTGAAAACGGCTTAAATGAAAGTGTACACGGTACACGTTGAGATCACCAACCCAGCTCCAGAACAGCAGCAGGTTATGTAACACTTTCTCTCCAGAACGTGATCAGACCTAAAAATACTAACATCAGGGATTCCCCAACAGAACAGCCCCGCCAGATCACCCACAGTACACAAGGCCGAGAAATACCCAAGACCCACAATACACAAAACCCATTGGGGACACGGAATTTCCAAGGGAACACTGAAAAGGCCTAATCACCAGACACTCGAGGAGAGCCTCCGCTGAAAAGATAGGTACCAAACAAACTGGAGAAAGTAACTTGAAGGACACAGACCACGGCAAAAAGAAGAGAACCTTTTAAAAAAATCCTTAGAAAGATCTCGTTTATTAAGCCACTAGAGCCATAAAATAACAAGGTGTTATTAACCAAACAAGAGTCGGAGAACAAAAAGACCTTCAGAAGTAAAAATGTGACAGGAGAAACGTAAAAATTCAGTAGAAGACCTGAAAACTTAAGTTGAAGAAACCTCCCAGAAGATTCTGCAAAAAAAGATGAAAAACCGAAGACAAAAGGTCAAGTCAGAGACCCGTTTAAAAGATCCAAAAGCTAAATAAAGGCATTTAAAAAAGAAGAAAATGGAGGTGAAAAGAGAGAACAAAAAATTTAAGAAAATTTCCCTGAACTAAAGGATAAGATGGGACGAGCCCCCAGGTTAAGAAGGGCCCCTCCAGTTCGTCTGTGATGGATTAAAACAGACACACAGCCAAACTGACTATGAAATGTAAGAACAGAGGACAGAAGTTTCCAAAGAGAGGCTAGGCAACAGAGTGAGACTCCATCTCAAAAAAAAAAAAAAAAACAAAAACAAAAAACAAGAAAAAGAAAAGAAAAGCTTCGGCGGGGCACAGTGGCTCACACCTGTAATCCCAGCACTTTGGGAGGCTGAGGCGGGCAGATCACAAGGTCAGGAGATGGAGACCATCTTGGCTAACACGGTGAAACTCATCTCTACTAAAAACACAAAAAATTAGCTGGGCGAGGTGGCGCGCGCCTATAGTCCCAGCTACTCGGGAGGCTGAGGCAGGAGAATGGCGGGAACCCAAGAGGCGGGGCTTGTAGTGAGCAGAGATCACGCCACTGCACTCCAGCCTGGGCAACAACAGAACGAGACTCCATCTCAAAAAACAAACAACAACAACAAAAAGGAACGCTTCCAAAGAGAAAGAATACGTCTCAGATAAAGGTATGAGAATCAGAATACCACTGCACTTCTCGGCCTCTTCCTCTCGGTCCCATATTGAACTCGAGTTGGAAGAGGCGAGTCCGGTCTCAAAATGGAGGTAAAACCGCCGCCCAGTCGCACCCAGCCCGACTCCGGCGGTCGCCGTCGCCGCCGGCGGGGGGGGGGGGAGGGCCATGATCCAAAGGAACCAGAGCAGTTGAGAAAACTGTGTATTGGCGGTCTGAGCTTTGAAACTGCAGATGATAGTTTAAGAGAACATTTGGAGAAATGGGGCACACTCACAGATTGTGTGGTAATGAGAGACCCCCAAACAAAACGTTCCAGGGGCTTTGGTTTTGTGACTTATTCTTGTGTTGAAGAGGTGGATGCAGCAATGTGTGCTCGACCACATAAGGTTGATGGGCGTGTAGTGGAACCAAAGAGAGCTGTTTCTAGAGAGGATTCTGTAAAGCCTGGTGCCCATCTAACAGTGAAGAAAATTTTTGTTGGTGGTATTAAAGAAGATACAGAAGAATATAATTTGAGAAACTATTTTGAAAAGTATGGCAAGATTGAAACCATAGAAGTTATGGAAGACAGGCAGGGTGGAAAAAAGAGAGGATTTGCTTTTGTAACTTTTGACTGATCATGATACAGTTGATAAAATTGTTGTTCAGAAATACCACACTATTAATAGGCATAATTGTGAAGTGAAAAAGGCCCTTTCTAAACAAGAGATGCAGTCTGCTGGATCACAGAGAGGTCGTGGAGGTGGATCTGGCAATTTTATGGGTCGTGGAGGAAACTTTGGAGGTGGTGGAGGTAATTTTGGCCGTGGTGGAAACTTTGGTGGAAGAGGAGGCTATGGTGGTGGAGGTGGTGGTAGCAGAGGTAGTTATGGAGGAGGTGATGGTGGATATAATGGATTTGGGGGTGATGGTGGCAACTATGGCGGTGGTCCTGGTTATAGTAGTAGAGGGGGCTATGATGGTGGTGGACCAGGATATGGAAACCAAGGTGGTGGATATGGTGGCGGTGGTGGAGGATATGATGGTTACAATGAAGGAGGAAACTTTGGCGGTGGTAACTACGGTGGTGGTGGGAACTATAATGATTTTGGAAATTATAGTGGACAACAGCAATCAAATTATGGACCCATGAAAGGGGGCAGTTTTGGTGGAAGAAGCTCAGGCAGTCCCTATGGTGGTGGTTATGGATCTGGTGGTGGAAGTGGTGGATATGGTAGCAGAAGGTTCTAAGAACAGCAGAAAAGGGCTACAGTTCTTAGCAGGAGAGAGAGCGAGGCGTTGTCAGGAAAGCTGCAGGTTACTTTGAGACAGTCGTCCCAAATGCATTAGAAGAACTGTAAAAATCTGCCACAGAAGGAACGATGATCCATAGTCAGAAAAGTTACTGCAGCTTAAACAGGAAACCCTTCTTGTTCAGGACTGTCATAGCCACAGTTTGCACAAAGTGCAGCTATTGATTAATGCAATGTAATGTCAATTAGATGTACATTCCTGAGGTCTTTCATCTGTTGTGGCTTTGTCTTTTTCTTTTTCTTTTCATTACATCAGGTATATTGCCCTGTAAATTGTGGTAGTGGTACCAGGAATAAAAAATTTAGGAATTTTTAACTTTAAAAGAAAAAAAAAAAGAAGAATACCACTGCACTTCTCAACAGTGGTATCCTCCCAAACTAAAGTTAACTTTCAGCAGTGAATCAAAGTTTGCAGACACACAAGGTCTCAAAAATGTACCTCTTATGCACTTTCTCTATTAGAAGATGTACTTCACTAAAACAAGGGAATAATCCAAGAAAGAAGGGTTTCCAACTCAGGTGCTAAAAAGAATCCCCAGGCCAGGCACAATGGCTCACGCTTGTAATCCCAGCACTTTGGGGAAGCTGAGGCGGGTGGATCACGAGGTCAGGAGATTGAGACCATCCTGGCTAACACGGTGAAACCCTGTCTTTACTAAAAATACAAAAATTTAGCCAGACATGGTGGCATACACCTATAGTCCCAGCTACTTGGGAGGCTAAGGCAGGAGAATCACTTGAATCTGGGAGGCGGAGGATGCAGTGAGCTGAGATCGTGCCACTGCACTCCCGCCTGGGCCACAGAGCGAGACTCCATCTCAAAAAAAAAAAAAAAAAAATCCCCAAGATGACAGTAAAAAGAATAGCCCAGGCTGTGCATGGTGGCTCACACCTATAATCCCTGCACTTTGGGAGGCCGAGGTGGGTGGATCACATGAGGTCAGGAGTTCGAGACCAGCCTGGTCAACATGAGGAAACCCCATCTCTACTAAAAATACAAAAATTAGCCAGGCATAGTGGTGGGCGCCTGTAATTCCAGCTACTCAGGAGGCTGAGGCAGGAGAATCACTTTAGCCCAGGAGGCGGAGGCTGCAGTGAACTGAGATTGCGCCAGTACACTCCAGCCTGGACAACAAGAGCAAAACTCGGTCTCAAAAAAAAAAAAAAAAAAAAAAAAAAGCCCAGGCTGACCGTGATGCTTCAGGTGTGGGGGTACCCTGTTCAGATCAAGCAGGTCAGAAGGCTCCACAAGGGACTTTTCTCAAGTAGATAAAAGCGATCATTAGCACTTAGTGCGTTTAAACATACTAAGAAGAAACTTACATAACTGGGATTTATTTTCAAGATAATCTGGTCCTAGTTACATAGACCATGCAAACAAAAAAGATAATGAGTAACTCCAAGGAGAACAAAAACTTGTGCAGGAAAAGTAAGTGTAGTACCAGCCATGGCTCAGTTATGAAGCATATTTACAGTCACAATGGATGTGAATACATCTGCCCAAAATTACACGACTTCTAAGTGGAAAGCTGGGGATGGGGACAAAAAGGAGCTTGAATGTGGCGGGGAAACAGGGATAAGAGAAAACTAAATCCTTGTCTTCCACAGAGAGAAGCCTGGAAATAATGGAGAAAACAAATAGAAAAAGAAAAAAAAAAGCAAGTGTTACAATTATATAAGCATGTTGCTTAAAGACAGGGAGATGAAAAACCAAAAGAATTAGTTAAAATGTTTCAAGATGACTGCCATGGGGGAACAGGAAATGGGAAAGGCGGGTTTGGGGGACTGCTTTTTCCAAAACAAGCTTTATTGCAACTTGACAGTTTATGAGCATGTGCAATTCTGATAAAAATAAAAAACTTAAAAAAAAAAAACCATAGCCAGAAAAGTTCATCCTCATTTATACACACATACTAGAGAGTCTCTAACTTCTGACTAACAAAGAAGCTAAGCTGTTAGCTATAAGCCCCTCTTCTTTATCTAAGCTCTCACTGTAACTACTGTTACATACAAGGTAAAAATAACCAGAGGACTAAATATGGAAAATGACTCCATAAGATGATGTGGCTGGGCCCGGTGGCTCATGCCTGTAATCCCAGCACTTTGGGAGGCTGAGGCAGGCAGATCCTGAGGTCAGGAGTTCCAGACCAGCCTGGCCAATATGGTGAAACCCTGTCTCCACTAAAAATACAAAAATTAGCCGGGCGTGGTGACATGTGCCTGTAGTCCCACCTACTCGGGAGGCTGAGGCAGAAGAATCACTTGAACCTGGGAGGCAGAGGTTGCAGTGAGCAGAGATCACGCCACTGCACTCCAGCCTGGGCGACTAAGCAAGATTCTGTCTCAAAAAACAAAAAAAAGATGATGTATAATGAAGTTACAAAGAGAAGCAATTCAGGAAACATTTGATGCCAGGTAAAATGCAAAAATCACATAACTACTTTGTTTCACAATGCTAATTGAATCCCCTTTTATAAAGGCAATATACTTAGAATAGTGCTTTCCATGTAACAGGCACCAAACACAATTTAGATTCTTTTTTCTTTAACCATTCCAAATCACCCTTTTCTGATCATAGATTAAGCCAATCAACTTCAAATTTATGAATAGAATCCTGTCCATAATCCAATAAATTGCTAATTGAAGACAAATGACTTCTGCCTTAGAAGATACCTTCTCTTTATAACCATGAAAGCTGAAAGAGGACAGCACAAGATACTCTGTCATTCTATTCTTTGTGTAATGACACAGTGTCAGCAAACCAGACCCCATTTTTCTTGTCCTCTGCCAATCCAACAGCCAGTTAGGTAAAAGAGAAGGCTCCTGGCCGGGTGTGGTGGCTCACGCCTGTAATCCCAGTAAGATGTGAAGCCAGCTGGACTTCTGGGTAGGGTGGGGACTTGAAGAACTTTTCTGTCTCACAAGAAGTTTGTAAAATGCACCAATCAGCCCTCTGTAGCTAGGATTGTAAAATGCACCAATCGACGCTCTGTAGCTAGCTAGAGGATTGTAAAATGCACCAATCAGCGCTCTGTGCCTAGCTAGAGGTTTGAAAAATTGACCAATCAGCACTCTGTAAAATGGACCAATCACCAGGACATGGGCAGGGACAAATAAGGAAATAAAAGCTGGCCACCCCAGCCAGCAGCGGCAACCCATTCGGGTCCCCTTCCACACTGTGGATGCTTTGTTCTTTTGCACTTCACAATAAATCTCGCTGCTGCTCACTCTTTGGGTCTGCGCCACCTTTTAAGAGTTGTAACACTCACTGCAAGGGTCTGTGGCTTCATTCTTGAAGTCAGCAAGACCAAGAACCCAACAGAAGGAACCAACTCTGGACACACCAGCACTTTGAGGGGCCGAGGCAGGCAGATCACCTGAGGTCAGGAGTTTGAGACCAGCTTAGCCAACATGGCGAAACCCGTCTCTACTAAAAATAACAAAAAAATTAGCCGGGTGTGGTGGTGCACGCCTGTAATCCCAGCTAGTCTGGAGGCTGAGGCAGGAGAATCGCTCAAACCTGGGAGGCAGAAGTTGCAGTGAGCCAAGATAGCACCAGCCACTGCATTCCAGCCTGGGCAACAGAGCAAGACTCCATCTCAAAAAAAAAAAAAAGAAAGAAAAAGAGAAGGCTCCTAATCAAGGATCAGTGAACCTTTGGGAGTCTGCAATCATCCTAAAATTAACAGGCAAAATGTGCTGGGCGTGGTGGCTCACACCTGTAACCCCAGCACTTTGAGGTGGGTAGATCATGAGTTCGACTAGCGTGGCCAACATGGTGAAACCCTGTCTCTACTAAAAATACAAAAACTAACCAGGCCTCGTGGTAGGCACCTGTAGTCCCAGCTACTCGGATGGCTAAGGCAGGAGCATTGCTAGAACCCAGGAGGTGGACACCGCAATGAGCTGAGATCGCACCATTGCACTCCAGCCTGGGCGACAGAGCAAGACTCAGTCTCAGTGGGGAGGATATGCAAAATGTTACATATTTTTGTCTACATGCCTTTGGGCAGGAGGCAGCTCTCATCAAATTCTCAAAATGGTTTGCAATCCAAAAACAAGTTAAGAGCAACCAAGGCAGATAGCTTTGAGGACCAAACAAAAAAGTATGGATAAAAAACTGTTTTTTTAATTTTTCATTTCTTAAAGTAAAACTGTCTTTTAATTTTATGAATATATATACACATTGAAATTGGAGGCAAATACATACCTCAAAATGTTAATGTACTTTTCACATTTTCTATCAAAAAAAAGGTTCAGGTGCAGTAGCTCACACCTATGATCCCAGCACTTCGGGAGGCTGAGGCAGAAGGCTCCTTTGAGCCTAGGAGTTGGAGATCAGCCTAGGAAACATGGTGAGATCAGCCTAGGAAACATAGCAAGACCCCTTCTCTATAAAAAAAAAAAAAAAAAAAGAAAAAAAAATTTAATTTGCCAGGCCTGGTGGTGTGTACAATCCTAACTATTTGGGAGGCTGAGGTGGGAGGATCACTTGAGCCTAGCAGGAAGGCTGCAATGAGCCACCGTTGTGCTACTGCTTTCCAGCCTGAGCAAGACCCTGTCTCAAAAAAAAAGAAAAAAGAAGAAAAAGGTGATGATGACCTTATAAACAGAGTAAGAGAGAAGATTCTTCTATGTTAGGGTGAGGTGAGAAGATAGCATGGAAAATCCAAAAGATTATAAAAAAGTCCAACAAAGACTCTGTAGGAAAACAGACTTTGGTTTAAGTTTCCCATTTAAGAAAACTGGACTCTGGGCTGGACGCAGTGGCTCACGCCTGTAATACCAGCACTTTGGGAGGCTGAGGCAGGTGGATCATGAGGTCAGGAGTTCAAGACCAGCCTGGCCAACATAGTGAAACTCCATCTCTACTAAAAATACAAAAAATTAGCCGGGCGTGGTGGCAGGCACCTGTAATCCCAGCTACTCAAGAGGCTGAGGCACGAGAATCACTTGAACCCAGGAGGCAGAAGTTGCAGTGAGCCGAGATGACGCCATTGCACTCTAGCCCAGGCAACAGTGCGAGACTCCGTCTCAAAAAAAAAAAAAAAAACTGAACTCTAAGTGCAGGTGGCAGATTAAATTTAAGCCCTCTCCCTTCCAATTAATTTTTTTTCAACTTTTATTTTAGATTCAGGGGGTATAGGTACAGGTTGGTGACCTGCATATATTGCATGATGGTGAGGTTTGCAATATGGATGATCCCACCACCCAGGTACTGATCATCATACCCAAGCTGGTTTTTCAATCTTTAGCTTGCGCCCTCCCTCCTCCTCTAGCAGTCTCCAGCTTCTACTTTTGCCATCTTTATGTCCAAGCACCCAAGGTTTAGCTCCCACTGATAAGTAAGTGAGGCGGGAAATTAAAGAAAAATAAAAGTAAAAAGAAAGATAAATAAGCTTTCCTGTATTAGGTTGACTTGTCCCAGAGGCAGCAACAGGCACAGCCCAGACCCAGGAAAAGCCTTGATAATATTATCTAATGTGCTCTGGAGATTCTCCCGGCACTCAACATAGGGAGAAGAAAAAACAAATTTTCCTTTGTTTTATGGAATGAGTTTATAAATGCCAGTTCTCTGTAACCAGTGACTTCAAGTATTCTGTTTTATCTGAGAAGTACAACGAATGTCATGAGAAGCCTGAGTAGGCCTGAACTACGGCTGCCTGGGCACCATAGTGAAGATTATGAGATAAGGCCAGGCAAACCTAGATCACGGACATCTGGGTTGCTTGGCAATGGTCCTGAGTTTGTCCTGCCTCTGTATCCCTGCTTTCACGCCACTGTAAGCTTGCTTCAAGTTAGCCCACCCCATTTTGTGAAGTGTGTATAAAAGTCTTTGTTCCGGGCCCAGTCTTGTGGACATTGAGTCAGCTGGTCCTGAGTGTACTCAATGAAGATTCTCCTGTTTTAACCCCAGGTCTCTCTCGTCCTCCCGAATCCCACAACATGAGAACATGAGCCTACCAAGTAATTTATAGGAGCCTGTAGTATTGCTTGAACACAAGCACTGTGTCAAGCAATATACCAGAATGTAGAAAATCCTAAGCTAAGTCCTATAATATTTAACATCCAAAAGTAATGTGAATATTTGCCAACATTTTCCCAGTATTTCCTGGCATTCATTGACAAGACTGCTAAATTAAGAGGGTATATTTTTCACATCATATTTATATCTGAACCAATCAAACAGTATTACTAAAAACTACTGATCAGCACATAAATACAGCATCAGTATGAAAACAAGACATAACTCATTTACTTTTCCTTTTAAAGGACATCTACCTAGAGCGGAAATAAACATTATTTAAAGCACAAGAGACTACTAAAAAATCATACACAATCTTCACATTATAAATCCTCTTTCTGTTAATTAAAATTCTTACCTTATTGTGTACTGAGGACAACATGTTTGATTCATGACAGGTTTGTACACATATTTTCCACTTCTAAAATTATAAAAATAGTTTGTTAATGTCTTATATATTTTTCACTTTTACCAAAACAGCCTAGCACAGGAGCATTAAATTAAGGGTAAAAAAATCTAATCAATATTGTAGAAATGCATGTAGGTTTAATTACTATTCATAAGCTAAATAATCTTCAAAATGCATGTACCAAAATTTAGAACCCTGCCTTTTATTTCCTAAAGCTTTACTTGAGTACCCCAAGGCCAATCATCTCAGTTACCTTCTCACCAGCATCTGCCACCCCTGCTCTGTCTTTACCTGCCACCAATCCTCAATACCACAAGGGCAATGAGAGAAATGCCCACAATGCTGTAGGACTCATGTATGTGCTGCCTGTAACAACCACATTTGGGTATTCCACATGCGCCAGCAGAGTACCCAAAACTAAGCCGGTTCTTTCCATGCATTCCAGGTCTATGGTAGTAACGGAACTGTTCATTCTGTTCTCAAGTCAGAAAGCTGGGAGTCATTTTAGACTCCTCCCTGGAATTCACCTCTATATCCTGCCAGCAAGCTTTCCCCCACTTTAAACCCTATCTTAAATTGTCCCCTCTTCTCTATCACCATTGCCACTAAGGTGACAGTCCTCATCATCGCACATCTGGATAGCACAATAACCTCTGAACTCCTTCCTGCCTCTATGACCACCCCCTCAAATACCTCTCAGCCATTTGAACAATCTTTTCTAAAACAAATTCCATCACATTTCTCTTACCATAAAATCCTTCCATGACTACCTTCTACCTTTTAAAAGTTCTGGCCAGGCATGGGGGTTCATACCTATAATCCCAACACGTTGAAAAGCTAAGGTGGAAGAACACTTGCAACCAGGTGTTCGAGACCAGCATGGGCAACACAGCAAGATCTTACAAAACTGAAAAATTAGCCAGGTGTTGTGATGCACACCGGTAGTCCTAGAAACTGCAGAGGCTGAGGCAAAAGGATCACTTGAGTGTGGGAATTTGGGATTACAGTGAGCTATGATGATGCCACTGTACTCTAGCCTGGGCAACAGAGTGAGACCTTGTCTCTAAAAAAAAAAAAAAAGAAGTTCCTTATCATGGCATACAAAGCCCTTTAAAATCTGACCTATGTCTACCTTTCGAATCTCATTAAGTTTAAGGAAAGTTGTGATGTTTCGGCTGGTGCTCCCAATCCCATGTCTTTGGCGAGTGTTAGCGTACTGTATTTACTATCACTTATATTTACACAAGGAACTTTACCTGAGAGTTACTTAAAAATCATCCACATAAAAATAACTACTCAAAACAGGCCATGTGAGGACTTTAAGGAAATCCTTATTCAAATAAACTGTTAAAGAAGACATTTTTGAGACAATCTGGAAAATCTAATAAAAAGTAGCTAACAGGTAACATCGAAGAATTTTTAATAATTTTGTAAGGTGAGATACAACATTGTGGATAAGTTAAAAAGAAAAAAAGACCTCTCTCTTAGAGATACATACTTGTTGCCGATCTATTGATAGGATAAATGTCATAATAACCTACTGATGCAATTTGCTGTTAAATATTAAAAGAAGGAGCAGGAGAATCAAACATTATTGGCAGAAGGTTAATAACTGCTGAAGCTTAGTGATAGGTACCTGAGGTTCATTCTAAAGTATTCTCTGCTTTTATAGATATTTGACATTTTCCTAATAAAGTTTTTTAAAAGAGAAAAAAATCACTACACAAAGAATATAATAAAAATTTTCTTAAACCTCTTTCCAACAACAGGAAAGCATTTTAAAGGCATGCTGTATTTTTCAAGAACCTGAGTAACCGTAGAAAATCTCTTTGTATCAGGAAGCTTTACCTTCGCCATCCTCGGTCTATGAGATCCTGATAATCCTGTACTGTCATGGAATGTGCCCACATACCTGAAAAAATAAGTAGTGTGTTAATTACGGCAGGGTAACCTTTTTTCTTTTTTAAATTCAAAGTGTGATTTTTAAAAATAGGAGTGTTTGGCCGGGCATGGTGGCTCATGCCTGTAATCCCAGCACTTTGGGAGGCCGAGGCAGGCAAATCACGAGGTCAGGAGTTCGAGACCAGCCTGGCCAACATGGTGAAACCCCATCTCTACTAAAAATACAAAAATTTAGCTGGGCATAGTGGCAGGTGCCTGTAATCCCAGCTACTCAGGAGGCTGAAGCAGGAGAATCACATGAACCTGGGAGGTGGAGATTGCAGTGAGCCAAGATCACGCCACTGCACTCCAGCCCTGGCGACAGAGTAAGATTCCGTCTCAAAAAAAAAAAAAAAGAAAAAGAGTGTTTAGGTTAAAATTCCAAAACACTCATATTGTCATATTGGATAAATGAAAAGTTTGTACATACTTCACATCTGTTAGTTTGGCATACATACAGCACAAATAAAAAATGACATTATATATATTTTAATTCAATAAAACACATCAAAGTAATTATATTTATTTGAGAATTAGTCAATAGTCTCTATGACATCATAAATTTAGGTCCTCACTGCAATTTGACTGCATCAGACCTTCAAAGTTTAATAATATCCCCAATGATTTAACATACTGGTCTCTTCAGAAAACTTAACAAAACGTTTTGTACTTATTAGTTCTCCTGATTTATATACAGGTATATATTTATGGTACAGTCTTGAGCATTAAAAATTGGAGAAAAGCATGTAACAATATTCCTTCTAAGTGTAAGAACTGAAAGTAGCTCAAATGCCAAGCAACAGGAAGATGATTACAGGGACTATGATGCTGTCGACATGATGGAATAATTACACAACTTACGAAAAAAAACGAAGTCTATGAAGAAACATTTAAAGGCATATCAGAACCAAAGTTAAGGCTTCATGAGATGGTGGCTAAAGCCTATAATCCCAACACTTTGGAAGGCCAACGTGGAAGATCACTTGAGGTCAGGAGTTCAAGACCAGCCTGGGCAACATAGCAAGTCTCCTTTTCCACAAAAAATAAATAATGATAATAATTAATCAGGCTTTGTGGCCTGTGCCTATGGTCCCAGCTACTTGGGAGGCTGAGGTGGGAGAAGGCTTGAGGCCAGGAATTCCAGATTTGAGGCTGCAGTAAGCTATGAACGCACCACTGCACTCCAGCCTGAGTAAAGGAGCAAGACTCCGTCTCTTTAAAAAACAAACAAAAAAAACTAAAGTTAAAAAAGAAATGGGCCGCTTACGGTGCCTCATGTCTGTAATCCCAGCACTTTGGGAGGCCGAGGCGGGTGGATCACCTGAGGTCGGGAGATCAAGACCAAGCCTGGCCAACATGGTGAAACCCATCTCCACTAAAAATACAAAAAAATTAGCTGGGCGTGGTGGCGGGCACCTGTAATCACAGCTACTCGGGAGGCTGAGGCAGGAGAATCCCTTTAACCTGGGAGGCAGCGGTTGTGATGAGCCAAGATCACGCCACTGCACTCCAACCTGGGCAACAAAAGTGAAACTCCATCTCAAAATAAATAAATAAATGGATTTTTCCCTTTTGTAAACAGTAAATCACATCAGAGATATGTAAAGATAGAGACAGGCTTGATAAAGCAGGATATAGTGGGAAAAACATGGCACTGGAGTCCAACAGAAATATCCAGAAACCTGGCAGGCATTCACTGACACTAAGGAGTTGTTACCCAATGAGCCTCAATTTCATCACCTGTAAATAAAAAAATAAAACTCACCTACCAATTAAGTAGATGCCCCATAATAAAGAGTATTAAAATTAAAATCGAGATACTAGAAATTGGTGATTATTTTCTCTTGATGGAAAGGTTGCAGGCAGGTTTCTTCGACAAAATGTGAAATACAAGACATTTTATGTTAGCCAAT
This sequence comes from Rhinopithecus roxellana, assembly GCF_007565055.1. Classification (NCBI taxonomy): domain Eukaryota; kingdom Metazoa; phylum Chordata; class Mammalia; order Primates; family Cercopithecidae; genus Rhinopithecus; species Rhinopithecus roxellana. The sequence goes on from NC_044559.1 coordinate 29,956,474, forward strand.
TTTCTCTTACCACAATTATTGTGAAAAAATAAGTAATGACCTATTAAAACACTAATTTTAGGCACGTTTAATGTAACTTATTGATTTTATAAATATTATAGCCAAAATACAAAAATTCTGAAAAAGAGAAGGTAGAAATCCGTATTACTCTAAGGCCGTATTACCACTGTCACTATTTGGTGTGCTTCCGGGCCTTCTTCCTTTCAGAACTGTAATCATGTCGCATAAGGCATTTGCATCCCGTTGATTTCCTCCGTTTAACTCCAAACTGGAAGCATTTTTCCATTTAGTCTTCATAATCCTCACTTCTAATGATTGCATAACTGTCTACTCAAGACCGCCGCCCACAAGAAGCACTTAATAAACACTTTGAATGAAGGAGTAAATGCACACACCGTTATCGACCAAATCATTCCCCACTTACACCTTTTTCATGGAAAATGCCTGTGTGTTTTCATGCAAATCTCGTTTTCCACAAAGCTAGACTGTTCTACTAAAATAATAGATTGGACATTCTATATTGGCCAATGCATGGCAAAGGAGGAAATAAACACGATGTTTTGTTTACCAACAACGAATCTCCCCCCAAGAAATCTTTACCACGATGGAAAAACAAAACAAACTTGTGGGCTGGCTTTGCTGTCGTCGGGGTGGGTGGAGGAAAGACACGGCATATAAGCAAATGGTAAAAATTTCAAACAGATCAGGACAATCTCTCGCCGGTAGCGACCGCGGTCACCAGTTTCTTGTCTTTTTTTTTTTTTTTTTTAACCCAGAGATGCAAGGGGCTCATCCTGTACATTCGTCCAGGGACGTCTGATTCACACAAGACCGGCATCTGTGTGCACACCCACAGCTCCTTCTGCACCGCGTCTCGCTCCCAGGACGCTCCCACCGCAGCACCCACCGATCCGCCCCGGACATTAACTACGGCTCTGGGGCATTCCCTGGCACTGCGCGCCATCCTTCACCTCACACAATCTACCCCAGACGGGCGTCCGTCTCCCGACTCTGGGGAGACCACAACGATTTCGAGGGTCTGGGCACTGGTGGGGATTTTCCTGCAGAACAGGCACCGCGAAGCTGCCCCGTTAAGCTGGCGCCGCGGCCCTCCCGAGGGTGTCCCCTTCGTCTCGGCCGTGGCACTGGGGCCGCCCAGGGGCTCCGGCCCCCTCGCGTCCTCGCTGGGGGACCCCGGGATCCCCAGACCCGGGCGCCCGGCTTCCCACGCCCGCCGGCCCGGCTCGCTCACCATTGGAGCGGCTGCCCGACTCGTTCTTGCAGTAGCCGCAGCGGTAGAAGTCCTCGCTGGGGAAATAGTCCACGATGCTGGGCGAACCCCCAGCCCAGAAAGCCATGGCCTCGGCCCCGCGAACGCTCTGCCCGGCGCCGCGTCGCAGCCGCAGCCGCAGCCGCCGCCGCCGCCGCCGCCACCCCACAATGCAGCGCGCCGCCCGGGAGCCCCCCGAGGCTCGCGCGAAGCCACTCCGGACGCCCGCAGGCCCGGTCGGCCCGGCGCCACTTGGAGCTGACGCCGGCCGCGCCATCTTGACCGAGGGCAGCTTTCCATTATTTCCGTTCCTTCTCCGTAAGGGGCCGCCGTCGTCAGTGAGGGTGAGGCGGAGAGACGGAGCGGGAAGGGAAACAGGATGGGGAGACTTGAAAGGGGAAGGGAAGCGGGAGTCCGGGCGTGAGTCTGCTCTTGGCCCTCGCCGAGGGCCTGTCCGGGCGCGGCGGGCGCGCCAGGGGTTGGGCGCGAGGCGGCAGCGCCAGCTCCGGCGTCGAGAACACTCACCGCAGGACGCTTTGCCCTCCTTGGAGTCGCAGTAGCCGCAGTGGTAGCCGGCCCTGAGGCCCTTGTATTCCACCACCGAGGCCATGGCCGCCGCGAGGGTCCGCTTGGGCCGACCACGCCTCTCGGCGCCCGGGGCCGACCTCCGCGAAGCGCGGGGGCCCGCGGCGGGAGGGGTGGAGAGCGAGGCCTGGCGCGGGGACCCGTGGGCGGGGATCGTGGTCGTGCCCCCAAGCCCTGCATTTGTGCCAGTGCTTCCCACAGCTATGCGTTATCAGCCCCATTTCACAGGTAAGGAAACTGAGGACAGGAGGTTGTGATTATCCCAAAGTCATTTCCAGCGGGTCCGGATTGCAAGTTTCCCTCTCAGGCCGCCCCTGGCCACCGTGTAGGTGACTTGTTGGAACTGCTTCCAGACCAGCTGGCACGCATTCCAGTGCCCATGAATACAAGAACACAAGCAGGTGTTCCGTGAATGGCAAGGGTTCCCAAATTAAAGAACACTTAACGGCTTTTAAAGGAAACAACTATCAAAGCTAGTTGCTGTCTTGTGTCACTAAGTCCAGTGCGACATACAACTTTTGATAAGAGATGCTGGAAATACAGATTTTTTTTTTTTTTTTTTGACTCTACAGGCCAAACAAAATAATTTTATAGGCTGAATCCAGCCCATGGGCCTCCATTTTGCAACCACTATTTTAAGGAAGATTTCTTAAGGAATAGCAGTCTAGGGCAAAATATAAAAATGAGTTCCAGCAAGGTAATATGCCTTATCTTTCCTCTGTGTGCACAGATAATTTAAACCCGTCTGTCCTCATAGTTTTCCCAGTCAACAATAAAGCTGATTATTTAATTTTTTTTAAAGTGGTATGTTTTAAAAAGTGAAATCATGAAACCCAGAGAAATAGAAATAAACTTTTGAGGTGAGTTTCGACATTCTTGACCCCAAGGGCCTGTGTTGGATATGTACCTAGCTGGAGGAGGTTTCTTGGTGGCCTGGTGACTTGTTAATACTGCCAAGCATCACTTGTGCCTCCCACAATCAGATGGCACCTAAGGAGTGGCCATGTAATATCCAGCAGTTTCTCAGGGGTTCCTCTAACTTCTTAGACTTGAAAGCTGCATGTTATGTCTCAGTATTCATGTTCTTAAGTCAAGCTTCATCCATTTTGTTCTTTATGGCAGATTTGACTATTCCCAGCCCTTTCCCAGACCAGCTCTCATTTTGAACAAAAGCAAAGCCTGTGAAATACATCAGAAAGAGAGCAGAATATGCTCTGGACAGAAGGTGGACCGGGAGACTTTTTGGTCTTAATATTCCTGTCCCACTTCACTTCCGTCCCTTTAAAGCCTCAACCTTATGTGAAGTCCTACAGTAACCTCTGCCAGGGCACTTCAAGACATGCCAGCCTTGAAAAATAATGAGAATGTCCAAAGTCCTAGGCATATGTGTTGTTTTTCTTTTTCTTTCTTTTCTTTTTTGAGACAGAGTCTGACTGTTGCCCAGGCCAGAGTACAGTGGCATGATCTTGCTTGGCTCACTGCAACCTCTGCCTCTTGGGTTCAAGCAGTTCTCATGACTCAGCCTCCCGAGTAGCTGGGATTACAGGCATGAACCACCACACCCGGTTAATTTTTTATTTTTAGTAGAGACGGGGTTTCACCATGTTGGCCAGGCTGGTCTCAAAACTCCTGACCTCAGGTGATCATCCCGTCTCACCCTCCCAAAGTGCTGGGATTACAGTCATGAGCCACTGCGCCTGGCTTGTCTTTTCCTTTTGAGGCAGTCTCACTGTCACCCAGGCTAGAGTGCGGTGCCACAAGCAAAGCTTACTGCAGTCTCAACCTCCTGGGCTCAAGTGATCATCCCACCTCAGCCTACTGAGTAGCTGAGATTACAAGTGCATACCACCATGCCTGGCTAGTTTTTGTATTTTTAATAGAGACGGGGTTTCATCATGTTGCCCAGGCAAGTCTCAAACTCCTGAGCATGGGAGCTCAGCCTGCTTTGGCCGTCCAAAGCGCTGGAATTACAGGTGTGAGCCACTGTGCCACTGTGCCCAGCCAGCATATGTGTTAACTCCTTTAATCCTTATGGCAGTTTCACAAGTTAAGAAATGTAGATCAGAGAGGCTAAATAACTTACCCAAGGTTAAACAACTAGTAACAGACATTTGGAGTGAGAAAAGGTAATAAAGATAAAAGAAATTGAAATGGAAAAGAGATAAACAAATACTAGGTTTGGAGCTATGTGAGTTCCTAAATGTCTGCTTTGCTGAAGGTCAGAGGCAACTTTTTTGTCTTCCATGAAAAAAAAAATAGCTTCATTTAGTTTCTCCCTTTTTGGGGGAAAACGGAGGACACCATTAGAATGTCGTGAGATGCTAGCAATAGACAGTTGTCTGCTTTTCATATTCTTACTTGACAGAATAAAATGGTGACAGAAAAATTTTTCAGTCCCATTAACTTTTTTTTTTTTTTTTGAGATGGACTTTCACTCTCATCACCCAGGGTGGAGTGCAGTGGCAACCTCCGCCTCCCGAATTTGAGCAATTCTCTTGTCTCAGCCTCCTGAGTAGCTTGGATTACAGGCGCATGCCCCACCACGCCCAGCTAATTTTTGTATTTTTAGTAGAGACAGGGTTTCACCATGTTGGCCAGGCTGGTCTCGAACTCCTGACCTCATGATACCCCCACCTCGGCCTCCCAGTCCTGTTGGGATTACAGGCGTGAGCCACTGCGCCCAGCCCCCATTAACATTTTTTATGTTCTCGGATGTAATATTGAGTCTACAAAGCACAAGTGTGAGGCTCGGCACTAGGTCCTGGTGATGTGAAGGATCTTTGCATGGTGAGGACAGGCTCAGATCATGTTTCTTAAAGGTAATAAAGTAAAACACATTCTCCTTTCCCTCTAAAGGTGTTGTAAGTAGGTGGGACCTAAGTTAAGGCAGAGAAAAAAGGGTAAAATAACGATAATCTGAGGACAGAGAGGAGGGACACTCCAGGAAGCAGGATTGGGTTGTATGAGCAGAGGCAGGGAGGTGAACGGGAGCAGCAGGATGCCTCAGGTGCCAGCAGAGTCCAGGAGGTGCTTTCCTCTGCAGGCCACTCACTGTCAGGAGCCCTAGATTGATCTCCTTTCCTCAACTGTCTGGACCTGGCCATGCAGTGTAATAGATACTAGCCACATGTGGCTGTTGAGCACCTAAAATGTAGCTAGTGTGACTGGGGAACTAAATTTTTTTGTTTTATTTAAATTAATTTGAATTTTATTTATTTATTTATTTTTTGAGACAGAGTTTCACTCTTGTTGCCCAGGCTGCAGTGCAATAGTGCAATCTGGGCTCACCACAACCTCCACCTCCCGGGTTCAAGTGATTCTTCTGCCTCAGCTTCCCAAGTAGCTGGGATTACAGGCATGTGCCACCACACCCAGCTAATTTTGTATTTTTAGTAGAGATGGGCTTTCTCCATGTTGGTCAGGCTGGTCTCGAACTCCTGACCTCAGGTGATCTGCCTGCCTCAGCCTCCCAAAGTGCTGGGATTACAGGCGTGAGCCACTGCGCCCAACCCTAATTAATTTGAATTTTAAAACTACAACAGTACAGAATACACCAAGCAGGCATAAATGCCAAAAAGTCTACACAGGTGTATCATATATAAGCCAGCAGAAATCAAAGACAGAAAATCTTGAAAGAAACCAGAGGAAAAAAAAAGACCTTTCATATAGAGGAGCAACAATAAGAATTACATCACACCTCTCTTCAGAAACCATGGAAGCCAGGAGAGAGGAGAGTGAAGTATTTAAAAAATATTGAAAGAACAAAAAACAGCCTAGAATTCTATATTCAGAGAAATTATCCTTAAAAAGTGAAAGGGAAGACTATCTCAGACAAAAATGGAGGGAATTTGTTGCCAGTAGACCTGCTTTCCAAGAAATGTTGAAGAAATTCTTCAGAGAGAAGGCAAATAGGCCAGGCGCAGTGGCTCACGCCTGTAATCCTAGCACTTTGGGAGGCTAAGGCAGGTGGATTACCTGAGCTCAGGACTTTGAGACCAGCCTGGCCAACATGATGAAACCCTGTCTCTACTAAAAATGAAAAAAATTAGCGGGGCATGGTGGTGGCACACACCTGTAATCCCAGCTACTCGGGAGGCTGAGGCATGAGAATCACTTGAACCTGGGAGTTAGAGGTTGCAGTGAACAGAGATGGTGCCAGTGCACTCCAGCCTGGGCAACAGAGTGAGACTGTCCCCAAGAAAAAGATGGCAAATAATGTGGCTCAGACATTCAGATCTGCATAAAGAAAGGAAGAGCATTAGAGAAGGAATAAGTGGAGGTAAAAATGTTTTTAACCTTAATTGATCTAACAGCAGTTGACCACAAATAATAATAACAACTTGTATTTGGGCCAGGCATGGTGGCTCACACCTGTAATCCCAGCACTTTGGGAGGCCGAGGCAGGCAGATCACTTGAGGCCAGGAATTCGAGACTAGCCTGGCCAGAGTGGGGAAACCCCATCTCTACTAAAAATGAAAAAACTTAGCCGGGCGTGTGGTGGGCGCCTGTAATCCCAGCTGCTTGGGAGGGTGAGGCGGGAGAATGGTGTGAACCCAGGAGGCGGAGCTTGCAGTGAGCTGAGATCACGCCACTGCACTCTAGCCTGGGCGACGGAGCGAGACTCCGTCAAAAAAAAAAAAAAAAAAATTGCAAACTCAAGGGCAACCATTTAAGCTATGGAAATAAAAAGTTAAAAAATAAATGAAAATAATTTTAAAAATAAATTAAAAAGCAAAAACATTTGATAGACTAAATGAAGAGAAAAACTCAAATCATATTCAATGCTTAACTTAAAACCCGAAGAGGCAGGCCAGGCACAGTGGCTCACATCTGTAATCCTAGCACTTTAGGAAGCTGAGGCAGGCGGATCACCTGAGGTCGGGAGTTCAAGACCAGCTTGGCCAACATGGTGAAACCCCATCTCTACTAAAAATGCAAAAATTTAGCCGGGCATGATAGCACACGTCTATAATCCCAGCTACTTGGGAGGCTGAGGCATGAGAAATCACTTGAACCCAGGAGACAGGTTTCAGTGAACCGAGATCATGCCACTGCACTCCAGCCTGGGCAACGGAGTGAGACTCTGTCTCAAAAAAATAAAATAAAATAAAATAATAAAAAATAATAAAAATAATAAAAAATAAAAGCTGAAAAAGAGTAGAAAGAGTGGAACAGAAAAAAAGAAAAAAAAAAAAAAACAAGAACAAGAGCAGAAAAAAGAAAATAGTAACTGGGCCAGGCACGGTGGCTCAAGCCTATAATATCAACACTTTGGGAAACTAATGTATGCCAGGTCTGTCCCGCAGACCTGGCTGAGCAACAGATGAAATGAGTACTCAGACACAGGCATGCAGTGTAAGAGCAGCTTGTGGACTGCCCGGCTCAAGTGGCCAGAGTGCAGCCCCCAAGAAGCTGGAGCTGCTTGCTTTTATTCAGTGCAGGTACAATGCCAAAATCCTGAAGCAAACACAATCTGTGGGTAATTAACATTTATTGTTCCCCTTTCTGGGAACGTTGTGCCAATATTCAAAGGTCAGTTCCTGGACAACATCAAACACACAAGCCTGATCAAGATAACTTCCCCTTCACTCCCTTGCACATACTCCTCGCCCTCTGCCTCAGGGTTGGAGAACAGCTGCCTTCAGATTTCTCCCCGAAGCTATGCAGAGCCTTCTGACCTTAAAGAAGGCCTGTTCCTTTCCCTACCTTTCTCCTGCCACTCTGACTGATCTGCAAAAGTGAGTGGATCACTTGAGGCCAGGAGTTGAAGACTAGCCTGGCTAACATGGTGGAACCTTGTCTCTACTAAAAATACAAAAATTAGCCAGGCATGGTGGTGCACACCTGTAATCCCAGCTACTCGGGAGGCTGAAGCAGGAGAATCGCTTGAACCCGGGAGTCAGAGATTGCAGTGAGCGGAGATTGCGCCACTGCACTCCAGCCTGGGCAACAGAATGAGACTGTGTCAAAAAAAAAAGTAACATGGCAAATATTAATCCAACTATATCAATATTCACTTTAAATGTCAGTGATCTCAAGACACTATTTAAAAAACAGACTGTCAGCATGAATAAGCAAAACAAGACCCAACTATATGTTGTGTACAAGAAAACCACCTTAAATTTAAAGACACATTTAGATTAAAAGTAGAAAGATGGGCCAGACATGGTGGCTTATGCCTATAATCTCAGCACTTTGGGAGGCCAAGGAGGAGGATTGCTTGAGGCCAGGGGTTCAAGACCCTGGCAATATAGCAAGACCCTGTCTCTACAAAAAAAAAAAAAAAAAAGAATGTTTTTAGCTGGGCCTGGTGGTGTGTGCCTGTAGTCCCAGCTACTTGGGAGGCTGACATGGGAGGACCACTTGAGCACAGGAGGTTTAGCTTGCTGTGAGCCATGATCACGCCTCTGACCACCAGTGTGGCCAACAGAGACCCTGTTTCAAAATTAAATAAGTAAATAAATGAGGAAGGTTATACCATGCTAGCACTAATTAAAAGAAACATAGAATAGCTATATTAATTTCAGAAAAAAACAGACTTCACAGCAAAGAAAATTAGGAATAAAGAAGGGCATTATATAAGATAAAGAGGTCTATTCTCTAAGAAGCCATAACAATCCTTTATGTGGGTACACCATCCAACAGAGTGGTAAACTACATCAGGCAAAAACTCATAAAACTACAAGGAGAAATAGATGAATCCACTATTATAGTAGGAGACTTCAACACCCCTCTGTCAGTAATTGATGCATCTACCAGGAAGAAAATCAGTAAAAACATAGTTGAATCAAATAACATCATCAATCAACTAGATCTAGTTGACATCAGAATTCTTCACCTAAAAGTTTCTTCTCAAACTCACAACGTTCACCAAAGTAGACCACATTCTGGACCGTAAAAAAATCAGCTCAACACGTTTTAAAAGACTAGAAAACCTGCAGTGTCTGCTTTCAGACCACAATGATTGAATTGAACTAGAAATTAATAACATTAGCCGTGCACAGTGGTGTTTGCCTATAATTCCACCTACTTGGAAGAGTGAGGCAGAGAATCATTTGTGCTCAGCCTGGACAACTTAGCAAGACCCTGTCTCAAAAAAAAAAAAAAAAAACGACAGCTGGAAAATTCCAACATACTTGGAGATTAAACAACACACTTATAAATAATGCTTGGGTGAAAGAATAAGTGTCAAGAGAGATTTAGAAATACATTGAACTAGGCTGGGTGTGGGGGCTCACACCTATAATCCCCATATTTTGGGACGCTGAGGTTGGCAGATGACCTAAGGTCAGGAGTTTGAGACCAGCCTGGCCAACATGATGAAACCCCGTCTCTACTAGAAATACAAAAATTAGCCAGGCATTATGGCAGCCGCCTGTAATCCCAGCTACTTGGGAGGCTGAGGCAAGAGAAACTCTTGAACCCGGGAGGCGGAGGTTGCAGTAAGCGGATATCATGCCATTGCACTCCAGCCTGGGGTACAAGAGCGAGACTTCATCACAAAAAAAGAAAAAAAGAAATATATTGAACTAAATGAAAATGAAACCACAACTTAAAATTTGTGGGATTTAGCAAAAGCAGTGCTTAGAGGGAAATTTATAGCAGTAAATGCATCCTTTAAAAAGGAGATCTAAAATCAAGATTCTACCTTTGAAGGCTAGAAAAAGACCAAATCCCAAATAAGCAGAAAAAAATAATGATAATTGGAGTAGAAATCAAAGAAATTAAATAGGGGAAATCGGTACAGAAAATCAGTGAACCCAAAAGCTGGTTCTGTGAAATAAAATTGATAAACCTCTAGTAAGGTTAAGGAAAGAGAGAAGACTAGTTACCAGTATCAGAAGTGAAAGAGGGACCATCACTACTGATCCATGGACCTTTATTATCCATTATCCATGAGTAATAAAGGGGGATATAATTAAAACTCTGTGCCCACAAATATGACCACTTAGAGAAAATCGATGGATTCCTTAAAAGAATCTGCCAAAACTCACCAAAGAAGAAAAAGATCATCTGAATAGGTCTATATCTATTAAAGACATTTAATAAATAATTAATGACTGAAAACAGAATCACCAAGCACAGATGGGTTCACTAGTAGATTCTACTTAACATTTGTGGAAGAAATTATACCAGTTATCTATAGTCTCTTCCAGAAAATAGTAGCAAAAGTGATACTTTCTGACTCATTCTGTGAGGCCAACATTATTCTAATTCCAAAATCAAATCTGACAATGTATAGGAAGAATTATACACCACCACCAAGTAGGATTTACTCCAGGTATGCAAGACGTGGTTCGATATTAGAAAAGCAATTAATGTAGCCCATCACCTCAAATCAGAAAGAAAGTCATATGATCATATCAATAGATACAGAAATAGCATTTGACAAAATTCAATACCCATTCATGATAAATACTCAGCAAACTAAAATTCAGGAGAACTTCCTCAAGAATATCTACTAAAGTCTTAACAGCTAACATCATACTTAATGGTAAGAAACTAGGTGGTTTCTCCTGAAAAATGATCTTATATCTCCTGATCTTAATCAGGAACAAGGCAAGGATGTCCTCTCTCACCATTTCTATTCAATGTCTTAGCAGAAGTCCTAGCAAACGTACTAAGACTAGAAAAGGAAACAAAGGTATATAGATTAGGAAGGAACTAAACTGTCTTTGTTTACAGATGATATGATTGTCTATATGGAAAATCCCAAAGAAACAACAACAAAAAAAGCCTCCTGGAACTAATGGCTAATTAGAGCAAGGTAGCAGGATACAGCCTTGTTAATATCCATGCACCACCATGCCCAGCTAATTTTTGTATTTTTTAGTAGAGACGGGGTTTCACCATATTGTATAGGTTGGTCTCGAACTCCTGACCTCGTGATCTGCCTGCCTCAGCCTCCCAAAGTGCTGAGATTACAGGCATGAGCCACCATGCCCAGCCAGCTTCCTATCTTTAATGACCAGTTATGAACATAAATAATATGTGACTAAAAATATATTAAAGTGTGTGAAAGCTAAAACCTCCACAGCATTAGTATTTAGCTGAGTGACACCCCAGCTAAGTGATGATGAGGCCACATGACTGAGTCAACTGCCCACTCACCCAGCCTTCTCCAACTACTGTGAGTATCCATACAGGATCCTTTCCAAGGGTTTACACTGATTCCATTTCCATGGAGAATACTCAATATATATGCCGAAGAAAAGCAAATCAGATGCTCTCATTGCCTTTTACGTTGTTTTCTCTGCACTGAGATGGGATGCCTGTGTCTGTTGAAACACAGCCTCCTTTAGCTTCTCTCTCTGACCATTCAGCCCAGCTTACACTGAGCGAAGCCCATTCCCTGTCAACCATACTATGTCTTCACATAATGCCTCACAGTAGTGTCAGTCTATGATAGTGATAACACACAGAAAAGCTTGTGACTGCTTCTGGTTGCCTTAGAAATCAGCTCAAGGCATCCTGAAGGATCAACAGTAGGTAACTGAAAGTCTGAAAGAGCGTCAGAAACTTTAATGTCTGGAAAACAGTGCTTTGCAGAATAGAGAATGAGTGATTAGAACATGGGAGAGCAGACACAGTTGGAGAGAGAGGAGCAAAGATGTATGTAAAGCTGGCAATTGATAGGGCAATGGTGGAAGCAAAAGGTGTCAGAACAGCATGAGGCAGTGTCTCAAGGTGCTATGAGGAAGTGGAACAGGGGACTAGCGAAGGATCAACAAACAGGATATGAGTCTTTGGTGACAGACTAAGAATGGTTGAGGCTGAGTGCAGAGGAACAGTAGGTATTATTTTCCTGCTATTTTGGGCAAGAGAATATTCAGCTATCTGGAAATGAGTGTAGCCCAAGGATGAAAATGATGAGCTCTGGAGTCATGTAGGCACATATCTTGACTCTGAAACTACTCCTGGGGCCTTTGACAAGTCATGAAACCTCTCATAGCCTCGGTCCCTTTGCTAAGATTAGGGGATAATAAAGACCTATCTCACAAGATTGTTTGGAAGGCTAAGTAAAATAATCCATTTACATTCATAGTGTAATGCCTAGTGTATAGTAAACTCAATAAATGTTGCTATGGAAACAATATAAGAAGCTCTTAGAAAAGAAAAATATAAAACGGTATTATGAGTCTGTCTTTTTAAGAAATTAGCTTTATTAATACTTACCAAATAGTCTTTTGTTTTTTCCAGTTCTGTCTTACAAAATCTTTCCCTTATTTTGCTAAGAGAAGCCAAAGAAAACAAAATATTTATAACCCAGGTTGTTAAACATAGAACCTATTTGCTAACGAATCAGATTAAGAAGAGGTCTCCAGGATGCTTAAACATGACTGTGCTCTATCCTAAGTAATACATTTCTCAGCTATATTTTTCTGCATTAAATTTTTTAAAATTTTGTCATCCAGTTTTATTACCAGTTTAAAATGTAAACCTTTGACAAGAATCATGAAAGATGTTAGATAGCTGTTGTTGGAAATTAATGACAGCTTATAAATTATATTGCTTGCTAATAACTTTGCACATAACTGCACTTAAAATGTACGTACCAACTTTTGCTTGTTTTCTTGTACTTACCAACTTTGAAAACTTTTCTCATCAAAGCTAAGTTCTTTGTCCTAGCAATAATATACAAAAACAGTAGTTTGTGATATTTGAAATAGCAATATGATCTTCCCTGTCCAGTGTTAAAATAAAGGTACTTCTGACAGTTTCAGCCTCAAACAAAATATGACTCTTTGTTTATTCTTTTATCAGAGTGCATTCCTTCCTTCCTGCAGGCAAAGACAGAAGTTAAACATACCATAGAGTCCTGCCTGTTGGCAAGAGAAATGCCTTCTGTTATATATGGAAATGGTGTCCCAAATCAACTCCCTAATATAATTCATACTATAGCATGTTTCCTGAAACCTTTCTCCAAATCCTAGTATAATTTATCTTTTTGATCTTCTAGATTGGCCTGGGCTAAAAATACTCAAGGCCCTCAGATTGCAGTAGGTTCCTATTCCCCACTAGAAAAGAAGATTAAAGTGAGGAAATACATTTACCTTGAAGTTTGGAGCCAATCATCATCATCATCATAAAAAACTTATCCCTGAGGTAGAAAGGGCCCAAGTGTTTGGAGAGAAAGTGCTGTCTGCCTGTTTAGTTCAGCATTTGGCTCAGTGAGCACCAGTGGTGCTGGCCGGACAGCACTGAACAGAGAATAGCCACCCCCTGCTCCCTCAAAGGGGTGCTTAGTCTAGTGAGAAGCATTGATTTAGACAAACAGCATAAATGACCATAAATGTCATGGGAGGATGAGGTTTTCTCTGAGTTTGTGGAAGGTCTGAGGGAGTGACTTTTAAGCTGAAATCGAAAAGTGGTCTACATAAGACCCTAGTAGTCCCAGCTACTCAGGAAGCTAAAGCAGGGGAATCGCTTGAACCTGGGAGGCAGAGGTTGCAGTGAGCCGAGATCGCGCCACTGCACTCCAGCCTGGCGACAGAGCAAGACTCTGTCTCAAAACAACAACAACAACAACAACACTGATGACCTAGACAAGAGCAGTCAGTGAAGTAGTCGGGGGAGAGGGGTGGCGGATGAAAACCCAGCAAGAGTGGATTGAGGAGAAAAGGTGAGGTGAGAAAATGGAGAGGGATCACAGGTAACCCCTCAAATTATATTGTGAAGAGGAGTAAAAAAGGCGGGTAAAAACCGGAGGTTTTTACATATGCTGAAGCCTCTTTTTCTGTGGGTGGGAGTGATCCAGCAGCAGGGAGATTTTGAGGAAAGGGAATCTGATAATTGCAAAATTGAGTCTCGAAGCTCAACAAGCACAGGTGCAAGGCTTGGCATTGCAAAGGCGTAGGGGCAGTGTTTCCTCTGTAAAGTCAGGAAGGCAGAGTTGGGACAGAGGCAATGTGGTGGTTCTGGCAGCGGGGAGGGAGGAACTCCTGAGGGACTGCTGCTCATTCCTCAGGGAAGGCTAAGGCAAAGTACTCAGGTAGGAGGGAACACTGCGGGAGGAAAGTGTAGAAGGCACGAAGAGGAAGACATGAAACAAGGTTAACTATCCCTAACTGGGCTGGGCGCGGTGGCTCACACCTACAATCCCAGCACTTTGGGAAGATGAGGCGGGCGGATCACTTGAGGTCAGGAGTTCGAGACCATCCTGGCCAACATAGTGAAACCTTGTCTCTACTAAAAATTACAAAAATTAGCTAGGCATGGTGGCACATATCTGTAGTCCCGACTACTCAGGAGGCTGAGGCAGGAGAATCGCTTGAACCCAGGAGGCGAAGGTTGCAGTGAGCCGAGATCATACCACTGCACTCCAGCCTGGGCGACAGTGGAAGACTCCATCTAAGAAAAAAAAGTGTCCCTAACTGGGACATGGTGTAGGAGTTTGAGATCTGTACCATGGAAATAGAATAAAGGACATCCAACTTAAAATGTTCTAATACTTCCCTTTCATAAGGGTTTAGGTGGTGTCCTTTTTTTTTTTTTTTGGAGACGTAGTCTTGCTCTGTTACCCAGGCCAGAGTGCAGTGGAGTGATCTTGGCTCACTGCAACCTCCACCTCCCAGGTTCAAGCGATTCTCCTGCCTCAGCTTCCCAAGCAGCTGGGACAACAGGTGTGCACCACCATGCCCAGCTAATTTTTGAATTTTTAGTAGAGATGGGGTTTCACCATATTGGCCAGGCTGGTCTCAAACTCCTGACCTCAGGATCCACCCGCCTCGGCTTCCCAAAGTGCTGGGATTACAGGCGTGAGCCACCACGCCCGGTCTAGGTGGTGTCCATTCTTCAGAAGTGAGGAAACTGTTAGTCCCCAAGTTTCAGCAGGAGAATGAAACACTTCATAAACTTAAGCCCTTGTCTTTTGACTTCCTGTTTGCTAAAGCAGAGGCATACTACTATCAATAGTATCAAGAAATGACGATGGGAGAAGCATGGAAATACGATACGGTTCCAAAATGGGAAACTAAAATAGAGGAAGAGGAAAAGAGACCACAAAGTGAGAAAACAGAAGGTGCTAAAAAATGGGACTGTCTAGTGCCTGAGAGGGAACTGAGTCACATAAAGAAACACACATACCAGGCTGAACGAGCCAGAGGCCTCAGGGACCACAAATACTAACTGCTCCCTCAAAGAATTCCCAGTGAAATACTTTCCCCTAAAATACGAACACTGGAAAAGGATGGAAAGCATGAAACTATCCAGAAAACACACAAAACTGAAACCAGTAAGCACAAGGTGACATGGACAAAGGAACAGATGAAAGGACATCAAGACCGAATGACCTGAGGGAGAACTCACGGAGCAAAGACATGCTCAGAAGTGCCCCAGCCCCATTCCGTCTTTCCTAAAATCTCAAGTGGAAAAAGAGAAGGTGAAAGTTGGAATGCGTCACAGCTTATCCAGTTTTGCAACCTTATCAGAAATCACTTAGAAAAGTGATGATTCTGATGGAGAAATCAAAAAAAGAGGGTAAAATTAAGAAACCACTCTGAAGGGAGCTCTTGAGTATGCCACCATTTTTGAGAAGTCAACTAGAAAAAAATAAGGTTTAAATTATTTTATATTTTTTAGACTAGCATACTTTTATAGTCATTAATGCAATAAAATCATATACTCCATGGTTTTCTTTAAGTGCATCAAACTGGCAAAAATAAAAAGTAAAGCCACAAGCACAGTATTTCCAAGTGTTTCAGCTGGCTGTGTAACAACTCTAAAACTTAGTGACTTAAAGCAGCCACCACTTTATCTCACAATTCTATGTCAGGAAATCAGAGCTCAACTGGACATTTCTGTCCCATGAGGTACCACCAGAGCTGCCTGGGGATATTCAGGTGATAACTGGGCTCATCTGGAGGGTCCAAGATGGCTTCTCTACATGCCCTTATCAGGGAAGGCTAGAAAGCTGGGCCTCCCTGGCCCTTCTTTCATTTGTAGCTCTCCATGTAGTCTCAGTGCCACGCGGTAGTTGGACTTATTATTCAGTGACTCACGACTCTACAACTGTGTATCCCAAGAGGCCTGTTGGAAGCTAGAAGGCTTCTTATGACTTAGCCTCTCAAGTCCCAGAACATCACTTCTGTAGTCTACTGGTCACATAAGTCACCAAGACCAGCTTAAATCCAAGGAGAGAGAAAACAGACTCCTATCAAAAAAAACTTTGGGCTGGGTGCAGTGGCTCCCACCTATAATCCCAGCACTTTGAGAGGCTGAGGCAAGCGTTATCACTTAAGGTCAGGAGTTCAAGACCAGCCTGGCCAACAAGGTAAAACCGCATCTCTACTAAAAATAGAAAAAAATTAAGACGGGTGTGGTGGCTTGCGCCTGTAATCCCAGCTACTCGGGAATCCGAGGCAGGACAATCGGTTGAACACAGGAGGCAGAGGTTACAGTGAGCTGAGATCTGGCCACTGCACTTCACCCTGGGGGACAGAGCAAGGCTCTGTCTAAAAAAAAAAAAAAAGGAAGCCATTTTTAAATCTCCGCCTCCAAGACTCTGAAAAGCCTTATCTCACACACCTTCATCCTTCGCTGTGCTTTTCATCATTCTTTTAACACTACTAATCCCAACACTTTTCTAGAAATCCAGAAACCTACAATTTCACAGCCTCTGAGTTGATCTTGACCAAAGAGGCATGGCTCCCTCTCTGAAGGAGTAAATATAGCAGAGGGTGGACAAGCCTGTTAGAATTATGCAGAAACACATTGTCTTATGCTTTCCAATCCACCTAAAATTTAACGAGATACCATAGTCCTAAGCCTAAGCCCTAAGTGTCAGGGAGCAATGACTCTAGCATGTAGCCCCTCTGTACTTCAAGGGGTTTACAACTCATCAACTCATGTGGGAAAGAAAAAAAATAGCACGTCTGGCTATGCAGTATAAAGTGTTTTATTGAAAATATGGACTAGAGTAGGGCAGCAATTTATGGGGAACTGAGAATGGACCTTGGATGATAACTGCTTAGGCAGCACAGACAGGAGGAAGGCATGGCCACAGTTCCATCCTGATTTTTACCACCATCAGCACAGAAATAAGGCTCCTCCCCAGCCCTTGGGGACATCCATGGAAAAGATGTGTGAATACATGAGATGAGCACAGACAGGACAACTGATGTAAGAACAAGGTGTTATTAACAAAACCCTGGAGGAAAAGAAAGGCTTTGGGAAGGTGATGAGTTTTATTTATTTTTTTTGAGACGAATTCTGGCTCTGTCACCCAGGATGGAGTACAGTGGCCCAATCTCAGCTCACTGCAAGGTCCGCCTCCCGGGTTCACGCCATTCTCCTGCCTCAACCTCCCGGGTAGCTGGGACTACAGGCACCCGCCACCACGCCAGGCTAATTTTTTGTATTTTTAGTAGGGACGGGGTTTCACCATGTTAGCCAGGATGGTCTCGATCTCCTGACTTCGTTATCTGCCCGCCTCAGCCTCCCAAAGTGCTGGGATCACAGGCGTGAACCACTGCGCCTGGCCGAGTTTTATTTTTAAAAGATAACATGGCCGGGTGTGGTGGCTCACGCCTATAATCCCAGCACGTTGGGAGGCCGAAGCAGGTGGATCACCTGAGGTCAGGAGTTGGAGACCAGCCTGGCCAACATGGTGAAACCCTGTCTCTACTAAAAATACAAAAATTAGCCAGGAGTGGTGGCAGGCGCCTGTAATCCCAGCTACTCAGGAGGCTGAGGCAGGAAAATCCCTTGAACCCGGGAGGCAGAGGTTGCAGTAAGCCAAGATCACACCATTGCACTCCACTCTAAGAGACAAGAGCGAAACTCCAACTCAAAAAACAAAATATAACATTTTTTCTTTTCAGTTCAGAAATTTAAAGAAAAAGTAGCTCATAATAACCACTGTTGATTATTTTATCTTTATTTTTTTGAAATGGAGTCTCACTCTGTTGCCCAGGCTGGTATGCAATGGCCCAGTCTCGGCTCAGTGCAACCTCCACCTCCTGGCTTCAAGCAATTCTCCTGCCTCAGCCTCCTAAGTAGCTGGGATTACAGGTGCCCGCCACCACGCCCGGCTAATTTTGTATTTTTTAATAGAGAAAGGATTTCACCATGTGAGCCAGGCTGGTCTTGAACCCCTGACCTCAAGTGATCCACCCACCTCAGCCTCCCAAAGTGCTGGATTATAGGTGTGAGCCACTGCGCTGGCCACTGTTGATAACTTTAAAAAGTAAAAAGTATAGTTTAGAAAATTCAATAGTTGGCCGGGTGCAGTGGCTCACGCCTGTAATCCCAGCACTTTGGGAGGCCGAGGCGGGTGGATCACAAGGTCAGGAGATCAAGACCATCCTGGCTAAGGCTGTCTCTATTAACAATACAAAAAATTAGCCAGGTGTGGTGGTGGGTGCCTGTAGTCCCAGCTGCTTGGGAGGCTGGGGCAGGAGAATGGCATGAACCCAGGAGGTGGAGCTTGCAAGGAGCCGAGACTGGGCCACTGCACTCCAGCCTGGGCAACAAGAGTGAGACTCCGTCTCAAAAAAAAAAAAAGAAAGAAAATTCAATAGTTACGGAAAGGTACAAAATGAAAAGCACCATAACCTTCGTTTACAAAATGTAACCACTTTTAAGTTTCTCAAATTAGGAAAGTTTGAAACAAATAGAAAGCAGAAAAATGAAAGATAAAGAAGGGGGCAATTTTAGACAACAAGTTGGAAATAATTCCATTTATGTGCAATGTCTAGAACAGGCAAATTTACAGAGTATGTTCGTGGTTGCTTAGGGATAAGAGGTCAGGATGGGAGGTGAGGTAGAGTGGGTTCAGGGTCAGGGGAACAAAAATGTTCAAAAATTAAATTGTGGTAATGGTTGCTAAGTCCTATGAATAGATAAAAATGATTTATACAGTTTACATGGAAACTGTAGGCATGTGAATTTTTCTTTTTTTTTTTTTTTTAAGGCAGTTTCGCTCGTTGCCCAGGCTGGAGCGCAATGGCACAATTTCAGTTCACCACAACCCCTGCCTCCCCAGTTCAAGCGATTCTCCTGCCTCAGCCTCCTGAGTCACTGGGATTACAGGCATGCACCACCACACCCAGCTAATTTTCTATTTTTAGAGACGGACTGATGTTAAACTTCCAACTTCAGGTAATCCGCCTGCCTTGGCCTCCCAAGGTGCCGAGATTACAGGCGTGAGCCACCGCGCCGAGTGTGAATTATATTTCAATAAAGTTGTTTTAACAAAAAAATAAATGCTAGAGTTGAGTCCAGACAAAGCAGGCCTGGCAATGTAGGCAAAGGACCTGAGCATGCGAGGCTTTGAATATCACTAAGGAGTTCAGATTTTTTTCAATCTTCAAGGCAGTGGGAAATTCGAGTAATATATGACAAGTGGTTCTGAAGAAGCAGAAGAGACCTGAAGGACAGGAAGTAGGCGATAACAGATTGGAGTTTGTGGTCGTAACCTGGGCAAACTGAGAGAAGAGACCAGATGGGGATTAGTGACTGGTTAAGGTAAGGGCTTGGAGGCTGGGGGCAATCTTAGCTTTCATCTGAGAAAATAGTTGTAAAAGTGCCAGTATAGGTCTTATAGGGAGATTTGAAGGGCTGTTTTGTACATATCTAAAATAACGCACATGCTGTCCAGTGAGCAATTGATTGCATGTATCTGTAACATTTTCAAGAAGTTTAGGCATCAAAGTTTTCAGACTGTTTATGGTGTAAATGTCAGCATAAATGACAGTGACTATGAAAGGGGAACCAGGGAAAGCAACAGACATCAAGGATACACAGTTTCAAGGCATAGATCTCCAAGTGTCAAATGCACACCCATGTATCCACTGGAGTTAACAATTTGGAAAGGAATTAGGAAATCTGGCATAAAACAGACTTGATTAGCGGGGAAGGAGGTGCCACACTGCCACGGACTGACATGAGGGGAGACAAGTGACTCTCATTAAAGAGGTGATAGGATAGCAGCTTGAAGAGGGTCATGGTAATGTTTTTTAAATGAGAGATGAGCTTAGTTGAAGGGAAGACTCCAGATACAGGTCAAGGGGATGCCTGAGACAGCAGACTCCCCTAGGAGGCAGGAAGCGCTGGAGCCCAGAGTCTTCCACAGAAAAGACGCCTCTACCCCTGATGCCAGAGGGAAGCAGAGGGAAGCAGTGAGAAAACATGAAATAGCAAAGTGGGCACTGAGAGAAGAAACTGACTGGACTTCAAAGCACAGCCGAGATGAGAAGCATGGAGTAGCATGCTGGTAAGCTGGAACCAGGGCTGGTGTTGCTGGGGAAAGTAGTCCAGCCTGGCTTGCCAGAGGATTTAATAGTTTCTTGTGTGTAAATCAGAGGCTGAATCATAGGAAATTGCTTGTATTTGACTGTATTTTACCTACAAAAACAACAGTTTCATATGACACAACCTATTTGTTGACTAGCTAGCTTTGTGGCAAAAAAGAAGTAAAAGGAATCATAATGGTCCACAGGGCATTAATAACCAAAGTAAAACTTTCACTGGTGGAGGATTAGACAAAGGAGACACTCTCCAATAATTAGAAAATAAAGAGCAACTACAATTATTTGTGAATATGGTGGTGAGTTTCCTTTAATCAAACACAACCATGACAAATGTATTAACTATCAAAAGCTACATTTTACTAAAAACAATCTGCCTTTGAAAATGTTGAATCATACAATATATACAATACATGCCGCTTTCCGTTTTGGACTTCACTATCCATTTGAGTCCTAAAAAGGGGAAGAATAGCTGGTTAACAGTTTATAAACGATAAACCAAAAGTTCATATAATATACATAAATGAAATCCAACAATTAGCCCTCTTCAGTGAGTAGGGCCCAGGGTAATCCACATTATATATCTTATATTTATTCCCTTCTTTTTTTCTTTTTTTTGAGATGGAGTCTTGCTCTGTTGCCCAGGCTGGAGTGCAGTGGCGCGATCTGAGCTCACTGCAAGCTCCGCCTCCCGGGTTCACGCCATTCTCCTGCCTCAGCCTCCTGAGTAGCTGGGACTACAGGCGCCTGCCACCACGCTCGGCTAATTTTTTTGTATTTTTAGTAAAGCCTGGGTTTCACCATGTTAGCCAGGATGGTCTCAATCTCCTGACCTCATGATCCGCCCGCCCTGGCCTCCCAAAGTACTGGGATTACAGGCGTGAGCCACCGCGCCCGGTCTATTCCCTTCTTTCATTTAAAATATTTTTACAACTTGGAACAAAAGTATTTCAATTAATTGAAGCACATATTAAGTGTTTACATTAAGTATGAAAAAGCTTATTTTAATGCTCAAAATCACAAAATTTGAGCTGGAAAAAAAATCCTTAGCAATGATCTACCTTGAAAATCTTCCCATTTTATATATGTATTTATAGATTTTTAAAAAATGGGCCGGGCGCGGTGGCTCAAGCCTGTAATCCCAGCACTTTGGGAGGCCTAGACGGGCGGATCACGAGGTCAGGAGATGGAGACCATCCTGGCTAACACGGTGAAACCCCGTCTCTACTAAAAATACAAAAAACTAGCCGGGCGAGGTGGCGGGCGCCTGTAGTCCCAGCTACTCGGGAGGCTGAGGCAGGAGAATGGCGTGAACCCGGGAGGCGGAGCTTGCAGTGAGCCGAGATCCGGCCACTGCACTCCAGCCTGGGCGACAGAGCGAGACTCCGCCTCAAAAAATAAAATAAAATAAAATAAAAATAAAAAAATAAAAAATAAATAAAAATAAAAAATGAAGTTGAAGCCAAGCGTGGTGGCTCATGTCTGTAATCCCAGCACTTTGGGAAGCTGAGGCGGGTGGATCACGAGGTCAGGAGTTTGAGACCAGCCTGACCAACATGGTGAAACCCCGTCTCTACTAAAAATACAAAAATTAGCCGGGCATGGTGGCAGGTGCCTATATCCCAGCTACTCAGGAGGCTGAGGCAGGAGAATTGCTTGAACCCGGGAGGCAGAGGTTGCAGTGAGCTGAGATAGCGCCACTGCACTCTAGCCTCGGTGACAGAGCAAGACTCTGTCTCAAAAAAAAAAAAAAATGAAGTTGAGTGAGTAAAGCAAGGGACAAAAATAAATGAATAAAGTAAGGGGCATAGCCAATGGAATCTAGGTCTTCCCACCCACAACTGTGTGCACTACAAAATGCCAGATCATTATTAAGATTTCTTTCTAGAAATGTTACCCTTGATAAAAATGAAGAATTCTTTCATAGCCTAATACAAACTTTAGAAATGCCAATTTACTAACATTATTCTAAGGTAATTCTATCCTAATCCTCCTTTTCTGCTTTGTACTTATAAAATAAGCAAATCTAATGGTACAATGAACAACAACATGGATGGAAGGATTCAATATTTCACTTATCTAATTTACCAGTTTGTTGGGGGGAAAAGAAGCAGCTGGGTACAGTGGCTCATACCTATAATCCCAGTAGTTTGGGAGGCTGAGATGGGAGCATCCCTTGAGCCCAGGAGTTTGAGACCAGCCTGGACAATATAGTGAGACCCCTTCCCTATTTTTTATTAAAAACAAAAACAAAACCCACCAAACCAAGAACAATCCTGCACTGTTTCTTTCAGCTGCAAATCTTTTTTTTTTTTTTTTGAGATGGAGTCTTGCTCTGTCTCCTAGACTGGAGTGTAGTGGTGTGATCTCGGCCACTGCAACCTCCGCCTCCCAGGTTCAAGCAGTTCTCCTGCCTCAGTCTCCCGAGTAGCTGGGATTACAGGCGTGCACCACCATGCCCGGCTAATTTTTGTATTTTTAGTAGAGATGGGGTTTCACCATGTTGGTCAGGCTGGTCTCAAACTCTTGACCTCGTGATCCGCCTGCCTCAGCCTCCCAAAGTGCTGGGATTACAGGCATGAGCCACGGTGCCTGGCCTCAGCTGCAAATCTTAACAGCACAAATTTAATCAATCCGGAGAAGGGAACATAGAACCACTATGCCTTTCTCACTTGTTACACAGTTCTAAAAATAGGGCACTACAGGGGAAAAAGGATACTTTGGATTGCCAAATAAACTTTAATAAAACCGTGTAGCCATCCCATTGAAAACATTACCTTCAGCTAGCATCAAGCACTTAGCTTCTGCTGCCTCTGACTTGGAGTAATCACAGGCTCTGAAATCTCAAAGGTCTTCACAATCTCCTGGCAGACAATAATGAACATTTAGGCACTGGGTTTACAGAAAGTGAAGTCAGAGTCAGAACTATGCAGGGGCAACAGGCAGAGCTTTACCTCCCAGTCACGGTAACTCAAAGCTATAATTCCTTGATTCCTAACTTGTGTGTTATGTTCAAATCCCTCATTTTCTTCATTAATACTAACAGGCTCTGTTTGAAAGACAAATTTTTCAAATTTATCAAAGGTTATTAAATCGGAACAGGTAATCTAAACGGAAACTGATGTATAATAGCAATGAAACCTGTATTGAAAAGATACTTATAATATTACATACTTTTTAGGATTTCATGCATTATGGAGCTGCTGCAGTATTATTACAGTAATCAGTCATCCCATCTGTTTCCATTTAAAAAAACATGTAGTAGAGTAACACATTCGAGACATTTGAAAATCTGCATATCTATGTGTCAACCACAGAGCTAAGCCCTAGTGAGTCCAATAGGACACTGAGAACATCGAAAGTAGCAAGTAAGTGTGATGGAAATATTCTCTCCACAGGAGACCTTGGGAGGACATGAGTAATGGAGAGTGTGAAATTATTCAGGTAAGAATGAAAGATTCATAGAACCTCCAGGAGAAAAGAAGGTGCTGGCATCTGACAAAACGTGATTAGAAAGAGGGATACTACAAAAATGACTGCAGTCATTTCTAAATTAAGATCTGAGGGAAATTATATCATTTCTTTGTTAATATTTACAGCAGATGTTGAATCAATGATATAGATGAATCCATCAAATTTTAGACGCTGGCCATGTTTTCAGTGTCTTCAGGTAGTTGAGCAAGATACAATATTGTAAACGTTAATCTACACTGAAAATTCATTTACATTTAGTAAAGTACTTAAATTCTACTAACAAATATATTTTCTCTAAAACTAATTTTTCCAAACATAGTATCATTTACCTATTATTGGCAGTCGGTCTTGGTCAAGTCTTATTCTTGCAAAACCATCCTAAAATGAAAACATGATTTTAGGAGAAGACAAACATTTAAGACTCAAACCTATAACCACTAGATGAAAAAAATTACTCAGAAAATTCAGTATCTCAGAAAATCAAATTATACCAAAGCAATAATGTGATGATATAGATAAGACTTCCCTAGTATCTTTTGTTTACACAGGGCATCTTTTGGGTTTCCAATCAGCTCTTTCACCCAGACACAGCCTCCATCCTGAGAATCTCTTTTTTTTTTTTTTTTGAGACGGAGTCTCCCTCTGTCGCCCAGGCTGGAGTGCTGTGGCCGGATCTCAGCTCACTGCAAGCTCCGCCTCCCGGGTTCACGCCATTCTCCTGCCTCAGCCTCCCGAGTAGCTGGAACTACAGGCGCCGCCACGTCGCCCGGCTAGTTTTTTGTAGTTTTTAGTAGAGACGTGTTAGCCAGGATGGTCTCAATCTCCTGACCTCGTGATCCGCCCGTCTCGGCCTCCCAAAGTGCTGGGATTACAGGCTTGAGCCACCGCGCCCGGCCCATCCTGAGAATCTCTTAAGTGAAACTCATCTTGTCTCTTAAACTGATTTATATATATTTTGGAATACTCCACATTTTATTCTGCATAATTCTGTCACTGGAACCACTGGCAAAATATGCCTTTTTTATTATTTCTGAGAAAATACTTTGGTCAACATAAGCTTTTCTCTAAGGTTAAAATCCAATTCATCTTCCATGTGGGAATGCAACCTGAAGTAAGATTAAAGACAGTCTAAAGTACATTTCCATAGTACATTTCTGAGTAGAGTTTTAAAACCGATTTTGAAATAATTTCTCACTTAAAGGGCTATAAAACTACTATAAACACATGCCATACGTTCTTTATCCATATTCATCAGTCGTTAAAGTGTTAGTTACCACGTTTACTTTATCACTCTACATACTATTATTCATGAATGCAATGAGAATGATAGACGGCCTGCTTCTTTTCCCTAATCTTTCAGTGTGTATTTCTTGAGAACAAGGATATTCTCTTATACAACATAACAACTATCAAATTCAGGAAATTTAACATTTATACCATACTGTTACCTAATCTACAGTTCCATATTCAAATTTTTCCAATTCTTTCTCTAAATAATGTCTAAAACATAAAAGCAAGCACATAAAATTTTAGCTAGCTTCTTCTACCTAATATGCCAATTAACGTTTTGCTACAATGGGTCTGAAACATATACTGGCTAGTGTATACAGATACCTTTGCCAGCTCCCTTCTACAGCTTTTCTTATGTATCCTTTTAAAAGCATATAAAAGCAATTAGAAAAATAATCTTTAATCTTACCCGTATAATGAAGGAAACATGAAAGATGTTTTCCACTGTACGGGGGAAAGAGTGAGGATCAACCACAAAGTCAAAGAAGGACATTGGGGTATCAGCTATAGACAAAAAGAGAAAAATTTGATTTTTGATCATTAATATCAGTATACTCTAGCATTAGCCAGAGACAAAGAAAGGGTGTGTACTCATCCTGCTGCAGGAGTGCAAATCAATCCAACCCTTCTGGAGGCCAATTTGGCATCTCTACTAAAAACATGTATGCTCACCCACCTGGAAAGCACCTCTAAGAAGCTGTCCTACAGAAACATGAGTGTAAGAACACAAAATTACATGCTAAGATTTTTTACTTCAGCAATTTATACAAGAGTAAAATGCTATAAAGAACTTATTCATCCAGCTGGGCATGGCGCTCACGCCTGTAATCTTAGCGCTTTGGGAGGCCGATGCTGGCAGATCACCTGAGGTCAGGAGTTCAATACCAGCTTGGCCAACATGGCGAAACCCTGTCTCTACTAAAAATACGGAAAAAAATTAGCCAGACATGGCATGCGCCTGTAATCCCAGCTACTCGGGAGGCTGAGGCAGGAGAACTGCTTGAACCTGGGAGGTGGAGGTTGCAGTGAGCTGAGATGGTGCCACTGCACTCCATCCTGGGTGACAGAGTGAGACTCTGTCTCAAAAAAAAAAAAAAAAGGGAACTTGGCCGGGTGCAGTGGCTCACACCTGTAATCCCAGCACTATGGGAGGCCAAGGCGGGTGGATCACAAGGTCAGGAGATCGAGACCATCCTGGCTAACACGGTGAAACCCAGGCTCTACTAAAAACACAAAAATATTAGCCATGCATGGTGGCGGGCACCTGTAGTCCCAGCTACTTGGGAGGCTGAGGCAGGAGAATGGTATGAACCCAGGAGGCAGAGGTTGCAGTGAGCTGAGATTGCGCCACTGCACTCCAGCCTGGGCCACAGAGCGAGAGACTTCTTCTCAAAAAAAAAAAAAAAAAAAAACCATTATGGAGGGTCTGTTAAATACATTTACAGCACAGCCATATAATGGGAATCAGTGAACAAAATAATGGAGATCTATATGAAATGATATGGAAGAATGTCCACTGGAAAAGTCGCATAGCAGAAGAATGTGCATATGATGATTAGCTTGGGAAAAAAAAAAAAAAAAAAACAAACTTTTTTTGAGTCAGAGTTTCATTCTTGTTGCCCAGGCTGGAGTGCAATGGCACGATCTCAGCTCACTGCAACCTCCACCTCCCGGGTTTAAGCGATTCTCCTGCCTCACTCTCCCAAGTAGCCAGGATTACAGGCACACACCACCACACCGGGCTAATTTTGTATTTTTTAGAGAGATGGGGTTTCTCCATGTTGGTCAGACAGGCATCGAACTCCTGACCTCAGGTGATCCGCCTGCCTCAGCCTCCCGAAGTGCTGGGATTACAGGCATGAGCCACCACGCCTGGCCAAAACAAACTATTTAGGTAGCTGTGTATAAAACTGATAAAATAATATGAAAATATACACATTACATTTTATAATGAGGGGAGGTGGAACAGGTACTTTTCACATCACTCACTTGAATGCATATTTCATTTTGTAACAAAAAAAATCTTTTAAAGATAAAAATGAAAAAGTTAACTTCAAACTTTTCACATGAAATTTCTGAAGGGGAGAAGACTCTTCATTAAATGAATATGCATTTATTCAAACATTACATACAGCTGAAACTGCCTTTAAAATATAAGTAACCTCACTGAACAGATAAATACAAATTGCTCCACTTTGAGTGGTGTTACACTTACGATCTTCTTGAAAATATGTCTGTAACAATCCCAAGATTCTTTCTACTTCTTTCTCTGTTGCTTCTTGATGAGATTCTTCCATTCTTCTTAACTGAAAAAAGTCATTATCAAGCTGACAGACCTACTTACTGGCCTATTAGCAACCTTTTCTTCACTCTTGCACACCCAAACTTTTTTTTTTTGAGACAGGGTCTTGCTTTGCCACCCAGGTTAGAGTGCAGTTGCATGATCTTGGCTCAATGTAACCTCAGACTCCTGTGCTCAAGGGATCCTACCACCTCAGCTTCTTGAGTAGCTGGGACTAGAAGCATGCACCACACATCTGGTTACTTCTTTTTTTTTAACTCATGCTACCTTGTCTAGAACACCTTGCTAATTAAAAAAAAATGTTTCTAGATATGAGGTCTTGCTATGTTGCTTAGGATGGTCTCAAACTGGCCTGGGCGCGGTGGCTCAAGCCTGTAATCCCAGCACTTTGGGAGGCCGAGACGGGCGGATCACGAGGTCAGGAGATCGAGACCATCCTGGCTAATACGGTGAAACCCCGTCTCTACTAAAAAATACAAAAAACTAGCCGGGCGACGAGGCGGGCGCCTGTAGTCCCAGCTACTCGGGAGGCTGAGACAGGAGAATGGCGTGAACCCGGGAGGCGGAGCTTGCAGTGAGCTGAGAGCCAGCCACTGCACTCCAGCCTGGGCGGCAGAGCAAGACTCCATCTCAAAAAAAAAAAAAAAAAAAAAAAAAAAAGGATGGTCTCAAACTTATGACCTCAAGTGATCTTCCTGCCTCAGCCTCCCAAAGCACCTAGATAACAGGCACGAGCCACTGTGCCCAGCCTAAATGTCGTCTGTTGGGGATTACTAGCAGTTTATATCCCCATCTTAAAATTTATGGTTTAGACAGGGCACAGTGGCTCACACCTGTAATCTTAGCACTGAGGGAGGCTGAGGTGGATGGATCACAAGGTCAGGAGTTCGAGACCAGCCTGGCCAATACGGTGAAACCCTGTCTCTACTAAAAAATACAAAAATTAACCAGGCATGGTGGTGCATGCCTGTAATCCCAGCTACTTGGGAGGCTGAGGCAGGAGAATCGCTGGAACCCGGGAGGCAGAGGTTGCAGTGAGGTGAGATTGTGCCACTGCACTCCAGCTTGGGTGACAGAGCAAGACTCTGTCTCAAAAAGAAAAAAAACATATATATGGTTTTAAAAAATACAGATTTTCTAGTTTCAGTAACTTTTTTTTTTTTTTTTTTGAGATGGAGTGTTGCTCTGTGCCCAGGCTGGAGTGCAATAGTGCCATCTTGGCTCACTGCAACCTCCACCTCCCAGGTTCAAGTGATTCTCCTGCCTTAGCCTCCCGAGTAGCTGGGATTATAGGCACCCGCCACCACATCCGGCTCATCTTTTGTATTTTTTAGTAGAAACGGGGTTTCACCATGTTGGCCAGGCTGGTCTTGAACTCCTGACCTCAGGTGATCCACCCGACTTGGCCTCCCAAAGTGTTGGGATTACAGGTGTGAGCCACCGCACCCGGCCAACCTTTTTTTTGTTTTGTTTTGTTTTTTTGTTTTGAGACAGACTCTCACTCTGTCGCCCAGGCTGGAGTGCAGTGGCGTGATCTCGGCTCACTGCAACCTCTGCCTCCTGGGTTCAAGTGATTCTCCTGCCTCAGCCTCCCAAGTAGCTGGGACTACAGGTGCCCGCCACCACGCCTGGCTAATTTCTGTATTTTTAGTAGAGATGGGGTTTCACCATATTGGCTAGGCTGGTCTCGAACTCCTGACCCTGTGATCTGCCCGCCTCAGCCTCCCAAAGTGCTGGGATTACAGGCATGAGCCACTGTGCCTGGCCTCAGTAACATTTTTCTATCAGTTTCTTAATAGAAGAGTAACATTACCAAATTAACCATTTTCAGATTGAACATAAAATAGCAAAATACAAAAGGGCAGTTTAGAAATAGTGGTTCTCGAGTGGATGTGACGTCCCCCCCGACACCCCCAGGGGACATTTGTTGTCATATGTAGATATTTTTGGTTGTCACAACTTGGGGGGTTGAGGTGGGCTATGAGCATATAGCAGGTAGAGGCCAGGGATGCTGCTAAACATCCTGCAATGCACAGGACAGTTCCCCAAACCAAAAATTATCCAGCCCTAAGTGTTGACAGTGCTGAGGCTGACCCTGGCTTAGGAGAGCTGATCAAAACCAGAGAAATGAGTTAAAGACAAGCAGCCAGTCCAATAAAATGCTAAAAGCTTAAATAAAACGATTATTTAAGTGACAAAACCTGGCTCCAGACCTGCAAGCTTAGAAAAAATGGCCAAATTGCATGCACATTATTTTAATGGCTATTTTAACTTTTAGGTATTTTTTAAAAAGCAACATTTTTAAACAAACAAACCTGGGCAGGCATTGCCCTCTCCTCTTGTATCATAGGAACTTTTCTTGGACGGTCGACTCGTGGCTTTGGCACAGGGCACTCTCCATATATTGAACCCAACCTGATGAAAAATATGCTTTCATGTATTTTTTTGCCTGTTATTTGTTAAACAAACTAATTTTACTAAAAGTAGTTTGCATGGTATAGTCAAATTCAGACCAGACATTAGTGATATGCTGACATCAGACTAAGACTCTTGGTAAGGTTTGTGACAGCCTTTCTGCCTTCTTTGTATTTCTAAAATAACTCCTAGGAGCTTTACTCAACCACTGATACCTCCTCAGACACCTGCATACTGCCCTGCACAGTAGGCCAGTGAATGTGCCTGTGACATCTTCCCACCACCCAACGTATTATCTGTTTTGCAAAGCCAACTTCTAAAAGAGCAGGGGAAGGATGAGTATGTATGTGGGGAAGCTCCAGTGGGGTCAGAAGCCTTTGATCTGGGGAGGCCAAGGCAGAGGCTCCCAGCCCAGGACTACGAACACATCTGTCTTAGAGTAACAGGGCAAGTCACAGCCATGGGATTCCTTTTCCTTCTGGATTCTGCCCTCATGCAGACTTGGGCTACCGTAATAGATGTAAGTCTGCATCATGTAGAGATCGAAGCCCCAAGAATAAGGCTCATGTGGTCCCTACCCTTGAGGAGATGGAAGTATACGAGGTAGACGGACAGCTACGTTATACACACAGATCCATTTCAACATCACGTGGTGGGTTACTCTGGGCACACTCCTGCTCCACAAGGAGCAGTATCAAAAAACAAATTAATCAAATTTTTAAAAAGTAACATGGTAGATCCTAGGTGCTTAGAGAGTACTGCTCAAGTGCTGTGAGAACACCTGGGCAGAGAGATCTACCCAGACATGGGAGTGACATGGTTGGGAAATCTGAGCCTACACTGCTAACACCTCTCTGTCTGGAGAAGTTGCTGGAGGCTTCCAAGATGGGGCCTGCGGGATAAACAAACTTTACCGAATGGAAAAGATGAAAAGGAACTGGAGGCCAAGAGAACAGCAAGTACAAAGACACAGAGTTTTAAGTACTTCATTGTGGCTGGAAATTGGGCTGGATGACGAGATAAAGTTTAAGGCTTTATCTTTATAACCTAGGATTTATGAGTTTAGTACGACAGCAAAAAACAAAGATTTAGACTTTATCATAAGATAAAGAAGTTTTGTCGATATCCTATTAAATAGAACATACACAAATGGCTCTGGGCACCTGAGTTACCTGAAGTCTTACTAAAAACAGATGCCAGACCCCACACCACACTACTACATTGGCATCTCCAAGGCCTTCTACCCGAGCCATTACCAATCTCAAAGGTATTTAAAAAGACAAATTAGAAAAGACAAATGCCCAGGAGCTACACCATTTAAAGAAGGACTGAACAGCTCAGATGGCTGGCTACCCCTAGAGAAAGTATCTACTGGGCAAAAAAACCAATATACTTGAAGGTCCTCTTAGAGAACAGCCAGTAAGAGCTGTTCTTAGTTTCTCCATAGGACCATGCCAGGAAGTTAAGACAGAAGCCAACTTCATTCGAATATGAAGAAATCCTTTTTTTAAATCAGAGTTCTATCTAAAAAATGAACTGGGCAGTTTATGTGGCAGTGACAAGTAATCTTCGAATACAAGTCAGTGGTCATCCAACAGGGTATTATAATAAATGTCACTTTAGACATTAGGAGACTCATAAGATACCCTCAGCAGGAGGTATCATCCTCCTATATGGTAAGGACTTTAAAGATGATAAACCCAGAGCTTCATAAGCTACAAGCAAAGGAGCCAGGAGAGAGCGCTGGTAAAGAGGTTCTGGCCTTTCCTGCTAAAGCAGAATGAGAGATCCTTTAAGGTTCCACCCACATCTACAGTTTATGGACTTTTTTTTTTTTTTGAGACAGGGTCTCACTCTGTCACCCAGGCCAGAGTGCCGTGGCGTCATCTCAGCTCACTGCAATCTCTGCCTCCCAGGCTCAAGTGATCCTCCCACCTCGGCCTCCCAAATAGCCAGGACCACAGGCATGGACCACCACAGCGGGCTAATTTTTTGTATTTTTGGTAGAGATGGGGTCTCGCCATGTTGCCCAGGCTGATCTTGAATTCCTGAGCTCAGATGATCTACCTGTATCCACCTCCCAAAGTGCCGGGATTAAAGGCGTGAGCCACCACGCCCGGAGTAGTGTTTATGAACTTTTATATCAAAGTTTCAAGTCTCCAAACAACGGCATCATGACTGTCACCTCTACAATACCAAATAATCTGTCCCTACAAGAAAAAACAATTTAAGGTTCACAAATAGCTGGTCTGTTGGATTTTTAAAATAATCTTACAGAAAGTGGAATGTATGGGTTTTATTAAAGGCGTTTTCTGCTGTTTTGCCTGATATTTTCCAAGAGTCATAGACGATGAATTCAAAATCAGGACTATCTTCCTCACGGATAAGTTCTTCAGCTTCTAGCGGATTTACACCCATATGTGTGAGCTACAAAAATGAAGGAAAACAAAAAACCCAGTTAAGCCACACGCAATCATTGTCCACATCCAATAATCTGCATCACTCAACCTTTAAGAGGCCAGACGCAAAGCCTGCTTTCAGTGTCTTAACATGCTGGCTAAATTTCTTATTGTGAAGATAACTTTACAGTTAAAGTCCTCTTTTCAAAGCTACCGTCTTTTTGGCAGAAAATATTCCTCAATGTACTTAAAACCTTTGGGTGAGAAAGTGAAATGATTTAGACTAGTGGTTCTCAACCTGGGTATACTTGCCCACAGGGATCTTTTGGCAATACCTGGAGATATTTTTGGGTGTCACAACTGATATGCTGCTGGCATCTACTGGGTAGAGGCCACGGAGGCTGCTGAATATCATACAATGCACAGTACCGGCCCCCAAAACAAAGACATGCCCAGCTCAAAATGTCAATCAATAGTGTCAGTGCTGAGAAACCCTACTCTAGCCCACTGGCAGCCAGAGTGATTTAGGTATGCCTGAACTCAGCCCCCGGGGAATTTCTGTATCACCAACAGTTCATGTATTAGTAAAGCTGCACTAGCATACAAATATAAAATTAAATCCCAAATCAAAAGCTTCATGACAGCACAAGCAAGTTCAGCTGGTTTTCAGATTTTAATTTTTTGCAAACGTCCTACAAATCTCTATTCAGCTTGTATCGCAGTATATCCAGAGCGCAGTGGCCCGGCATTACTGAGAGAATGGCTCATCTTAAAATTCCCTTCCTGGGAAGAGTAGACGGAAGTCAAATAATTCTCTCATCTCAAACTGTCTTACAGAAAATGTGTTATATTGAATTCACTTTTATGAAAGTACTTTTTATTACATTATACTGTAAAATGCCTAGAAGTTATCCAGTTATGATGGCAATATCATATATAAACAATAACCACAAGACCCTCGTTATCCAGTTATGATGGCAATATCATATATAAACAATAACCACAAGACCCTCGGGGAGCTTAACCCTATTAAAGGCAACTGGACTTTCAAGAAAGACTACAAGAGCCTGGTCAGAGTGCTACGGCCTGCTCTTCTCTGTTCCCTTGCTGCCCGTCCTACCACGGCACCCTTGTAGGTGGATGTGGCAGTTTTGGTCTGTTTAACTGACAGAGAGATCCACCAATCTTCCCTTACAGTGTCTATATTTCATGTTATACATAGGAAAGTCTCCGCCCAGAGACTGGACAACTATTAATTTAAGGTTTTATATTTAATGCTTTAAGACTTACAGAATTTATTTTGATATGTTATTTAAAATATGGAGCTTGGCTGGGCGCAGTGGCTCACACCTGTAATCCCAGCACTTTGGGAGGCCAAGGCAGGAGGATCACGAGGTCAGGAGTTCGAGGCCAGCCTGGCCAACATGGCAAAACCTCATCTTTACAAAAAATACAAAAATTATCCAGGCGTGGTGGCAGGCGCCTGTAATCCCAGCTACTTGGGAGGCTGAGGCAGGAGAATCACTTGAACCCAGGAGGTGGAGGTTGTGGTGAGCCGAGATCATGCCACTGCACTCCAGCCTGGGCAACAAGAGCAAGACTCTGTCTCAAAAAATAAAAAAAGAAAAAAGTAAAGTACAGAGCTTAACCTGATAAAGTAATTTTTAAAGAAATACCCAATATATGGTTACTTTATTGATGTACATTAGAGTGCATTTTCCTAAGTGTATTATGCTTCACAATAAAAAAAAGTTAAAAAAAAAAAAAAAAAGGAAAAGGTTTGAAAAACAAACTGGAAATAATCTCGTGCCTCATGCCTTTACAAAAAAAGTACTTTATCTGGTCAGATCTCATAGTACTAAATTATTTTAATAACCATTTAACATAAACATCCAGTTAGAAATGCAGTGTTCATACTGAGGTGCAGCTATCTGTACTAGGATAGAGGTTGGCTCAGATTGATACACTGACTGATTAATTGATTTTGAGACGGAGTCTCACTCTGTAGCCCAGGCTAGAGTGCAGTGGTGTGACCTCAGCTCACTGCAACTTCTGCCTCTCCTGCCTTAGCCTCCCGAGTAGCTGGGATTACAGGTGCCCGCCACCACACCCAGCTAATTTTTGCATTTTTAGTAGAGACGGGGTTTCACCATGTTGGTCAGGCTGGTCTCAAACTCCTGACCTCAGGTTATCCACCCGCCTCAGCCTCCCAAAGTGCTGGGATTACAGGCGTGAGCCACTGTGCCCAGCCAGAATAGAATTTTTTAAAAAGGCAACAAAGTGAGCTACAAGGTCAGTCTCTGTGTGCTTTTTCATTTTTTGGTAAATTCATCAAGGAACAGTTTCAGAATTGCAGGTAACCACTATTCAAACTTGTCAAGAGACAAAGAAAGGTGAATAAAACATAAAACCAAAAAAACCAAAACCTGGCCGGGCTAAATGGTTCACGCCTGTAATCCCAGCGCTTTGGGAGGCTGAGCCGGGCAGATCACGAGGTCAGGAGATCCAGACCATCCTGGCTAACATGGTGAAACCTCGTCTCTGCTAAAAACAGAAAAAAATAGCCGGGCGTGGTGGCGGGCACCTATAGTCCCAGCTACTCGGAAGGCTGAGGCAGGAGAATGGCGTGAACCCAGGAGGCGGTGCTTACAGTGAGCCAAGATCAAGCCACTGCACTCCAGCCTGGGCGACAGAGTGAGACTCTGTCTCAAAGGAAAAAAAAAAAAAAAAGCAAAACCCAATCATATTCATATGGTTTTGAAATATTCTCAAAGACGGACCAAAACATGCCCTCTCGCCAGGCCTAACTCAATTCCAGCTGAGCTCTGCCATCACAGAGTGGGCTTCTGTCCAGCCCAAGACAAAAGTCCCAGGTCACTGAGAAGGATCTAGAACACCAGTGAACAGAGGAAAATCGGCTATTGGCAAATGACCCCAGCACCCAGCATCTTAAGACAGCACGCTACGAGATTTTCACTCCAAGCCCCCACCCAAAATTCCACCACATAGCTGTGCTTTCATCTGTTTAATTTGGTAAGATCTCTCTAGAGGAATCTGAGACCAAAAAAGAATGAAGTGAAATCATCTGCATATGGATATGAGCAAAGTAAATAATCATGTAACATATAACAGAACATTTCTTATTCAGTCTGTAGCTTTGAACTTACTAGAGTTTCAACATATCTTAACATGTCAAAGGAACTCAGGTCTGAGCGCAGCTGCTTTGCTTTCTCTTTGCCCAAATCGGAAGCCAAAACAAGAAAGTGGGCATCTAGGACTGCTTCTCTTGCTCGGGACACTATGCAAAAAAGAAAAAATATTCACATTACAAAATACACGTTATCCATAGATATTTTCCCTACATTTCCAACTACTTACCAGGATTTCCCACTAGACTAACAAAAAAAAGAAAACCTCAATAGGCAACCGACCCATCTCCTTCTAAAACTTGCTCCCCTGCCCAACTCACCACAACCTCTGATGAAAGCTGACCAGTCTTCCTAAAAGCCAGCTTTCTCTCTAGTTCTCCTACTCCCGTTAGCTGAATCACAACCCCAGTTGAGCAAAATCCCTGTCATGTCTAATACTCACTTTTCCCTCTGACTCAATAACCCATCCTAATCACGATGATCATGTGTGCCGATGTAAGGCAAATCAAATTCCCACTACATGCAGGGCCCTGTGTTTGGCATGGTGGTTTGTGAACAGCAATAGGTAAGTTGCTAACAGCAATAGGTAAGTTGCTAAAGTTGCTAACCAAAATCATGGCATGTGCTAGGCTGGGACCAGGAGGCCCATGCCTTTATATGGCTTCACAGGCAACCCCAGCAAAGCCACCCAAATGAACAGTCTACAGGCAGCAGGTAGTGACCCCTGAGGATGGATGCTCAAGAAAGGCTTGACAGAGGACATGGGATTTAAGAAAAGCTATGGAAAAAAAGATTTAAATTAATGGAGAAACAGGCCGGGCGCAGCAGCTCATGCCTGTAATCCCTGCACTTTGGGAAGCCAAGGCAGGCGGATCACTTTGAGCTCCAAAGTTTGAGACCAGCCTGGACAATGTGGTGAAACTCCGTCTCTAAAGAATCAAAAATTAGTTGGGCATGGTGGTGCACGCCTGTAATCCCAGCTACTCGGCTGCTGAAGCTGGAGAATCGCTTAAACCTGGGGGGCGGAGGTTGTAGTGAACCAAAATCATGCCACTGCACTCCAGCCTGGGCGACAGGTTTAGGTGTTCCCAGACTACTTTTCATACTCCCTGTTGCCTGCAGGGTCTGATTAAGCAACCCCTTAGCCCCACTGTTTCCTTTTGTTGACCCCTTCTTCATCTCCCGAGTATCCTGTGCCTGCCTGCCCCACTCCCTTCTCCTTTATTTATTTATGTTACAAACTGAGACCATCAAATCCATGAATGCCAAGCGTCTATTGTTTGCTGAGCAACTCCTAAGGCTCCATTGACTGAATAATTTTGCCCTAAAATATTGCTTTAAATACTGGAAATAGCTGAGAGAGAAATGATGTGGGGATAAAGAACTGACTAGATGCTCAGTAAATATCAAAGGAGTAATTGAGTCAAGCAAGACTAACAGTGAGGAGACTGGGAGTCTAGGTTGTGAAGGGAAGACAAAGCTTAAGAGGGTAGTGGAGGGATTTAACCAGGTGAAGGAGAAAGACCCGGTTCCTGAAGGTTTTGATGAGGTTTAGCAAATGCAGTAGACTAAGATGGCGAATGGTAAGGAGGCTGTGGTCAAAGACAGACAGAAATTGGAGAGCATATATAAAGTGATAAAAGGAGACATTTAAAGAACTAGTCATACTCAGCAATGACTAAAAATAAACATTCTAGTCCTTTAAGAATATGAGGAACCAGCCGGCTGCTGTGGCTCATGTCTGTAATCCCAGCACTGTGGGAGGTAGAAGTGGGTAGATTACCTGAGGTCAGGAGATCGAGACCAGCCTGGCCAACATGGCGAAACTCCATCTCTACTAAAAATACAAAAATTTGCCGGATGTGATGGAGCGTACCTGTAATCCCAGCTACTCGGGAGGCCGAGGTAGAAGAATCGCTTGAACCCGCGAGGTGGAGGTTGCAGTGAGCCGAGATTGCGCTACTGCACTCCAGCCTGGGAGACAGAGCGAGACTCCATCTCAAATCTCCAAAAAAAAAAAAAAAAAAATGTATTTGGCTGCATTCTCCCCTATGTTCCCACAAACCTGTCAGAGAGGGCTGGAGGGGACAGTGGTCTGCGTTGTAGTCCTGTGGCTCTATGACCATGTACCCACATCAGGGAGTACCCCTGTTACCAAGCAGACAGACGGCTGCTACCAATACCACTGCCGCTGCTTTCAATTCAAACTAAAGTTATTTTTTAAAGCACCCATGGCCTAGAGTTCAGTGCTCTGGGATCTCTCTCACTCACTCACTCACACACAACACACCCCAGACTGGAGACCAGCAGGCACACTTGCAGGCCTTGCCACCTCCACTGCACTACAGGTGGACCAATAGCAGGGAGCTGAGGAAGGCAAGACTGAGGGTGGGACAGGAAAAGAAACAGGATGTCAGAGGCTAGCTCAGTTCTGTAATTCATCCACTCAACCAATGTATACTAGGGATACGGCAGTAAATACAGAAAAAGAAAAAAGATAACACATGCAACATCCTCAAACTTGAAAAGGCAACAGAATCAACTGGGGGCTTAATACAGACTGCGGGACCTACCCCCAAATTTTCACGTAAAGCCCTTATTATATAGTAAACGCATAATAAAAATGGCATTATTGCTATAATGAAACGGTTCCCAAACTGGGAAAGCACTATTACAAATGTGGGAATTACTTGATGTCAATAATTTGGCGCTTATATAACACTAATGAAAAGCATCATAAAACACGAGAGAACATAAAGTAACAAATTACCTTCATTAAACAGAGTGTTTGCCTCTTCAAGGACCTCTGTTAATTTGTCACCGGCATTCAGTATGTCCTCCCGGTTTTCTATTTTAAAAAATGCAAACTTTGGGAAACTTGTTATGCATTCACTAGTAAGCAGTTGACAAGGTTATCACCTACAACAGCAAAGCCAAGGCCCGGCCCCTGCGCCCTGAGTAATTACTTCCAACATCTTTATCTTTTTAACCAAAATGGCCCGGAACAGGAAAAAGGCGACCCTATCCTTTATGCAGCATGAATTTTAAAACGAAACCCTGGCTCCCTCTAACCTTAACACAAAGGGCTGGACTCCAGCTGCACCCTCTGAGTGCTCCATAACCGAGTGGTTCTCAAACTTTGCAAGCAACGCACACCATCACCTGGAGAGCCACGCCATAGTTGGGCGGGCCCACCCAGAGATTCGGATTCCGTGGGTCCGGGTGGGTCCACGTCCGAGAACGTGCATTTGACAGCTCTCGCGTGCCGCTGCCGCTGCGGGGCCGGGAGCCCACTCCGAGGACCGCCTGGCGCAATCAAAGCACGCGGAGTCCGCGTCTTGCCTCTCCCCACTGGCTGGCTGGGCTCAGGCGAGTCCGCGAACGGCTCTGGCCTCCAGCTTTTCCAGCCCGCCACTCGGGTACCCGCGCGCCCCCCGCCAAGGTCGCACGGCTCCAGCCACAGAACAGCTGTGGGAGCACTTTGTCAACAAATTAAGGTGCTGCGCGCGGCGAACGGCTGGCAGCCGGCGCGTCTCTACTCGCGCCGCGCGGGGCCTGCGCCTGTCACCTGCCTCCGGTGCCCTCCCCACCGCGCCCGGCGCAGGGCGGGGACGGCGGCCCGGCCCGGCCTGTGCCGCCCGGAGGCACCGCCTTACGTTGGACAGAGTTGATGAGCGCCCGGTACTGATGGCGGATCTGGCGGCACAGGCCTTGGTCGGCCTCCGCCTCCAAGCTGGCCGGGTCCATCATCTCGTCCCCGGAATCCGACGGCTCTGTGTCCTCCAGGCTCGGGCGCTCTGGGGCTTCTCTGCGCTCCGGCGCGGAGCCGCGGCGGGACCTGGGCGACAGCGGGGACCGCGAGCGGGAGCGGGAGCCGGTCCGATCCCGGTGCGGGTCGCGGCCCCGGCCCCGGCCCTCGGTCCCGCGGCCGCTGCTGTCCCCAGACATAGCTCCAATTCGCCGTGCAACTTCGGAACGGCGGAAGTTCGCGCCAGAAACTGAAACCCCTGCTCCGCGCCAGCGCCTGCTCCCCGCGGAACGTGGCTCCCGGGCCCGAGCGAGCGCACAGCGACGCCTGTGGCTGGAGGCCGGCGACGGGCCCGGCCAGGTCTCCAAGGCGTCTGGGGGGTGCACAGGAGGGGTCTGGCGGGGATCCTTTGTTCCCTTGACAAGATGTGTAATGAGCTCCCTCTTACTCCACACTGCAGGGCCGTGAGAATCTTGGTTTTCTGCCCCACCCCCCCGTCCCACCCCACTGGACCTGCATCTTCCCTAGGTCCCTTTGCCTGCCCAGGACACAGCCGCAGCCTGGCACCCACATGGGCACGCAGTGCATGTGTGTTAAGTTAAACGAGGTTCCTGCCGTGGAGCAGGATGAGCGCGGGACGTGGAGACCAGATGCGCTCTGCTGCTCACCTGTGCCCTCAGTTTTCCCGTGTCATCATGGCTGGCGAGGGGGGACGGTGGATGAATCAAATGTTCATGTGCAACTGGCAATACCACTTTTTGTGAGGATGGCAGAACAGACAAATTAACAGGTAAACTGTTAACCATCCTTCTAAATATCTACAACAGAATGTCACCAGAGCACAGGGTTTGGTCTAGGTCCTCCTGCCCCCCTCACAGAAAAACCAATCACTGAAACACCATTATTACCAAGGAAGAAGGCTTTAGCAGGGTGCTGCGCTCAGGGAGATGGGAACTCAGTCTCAAATCCATTGCCCTGACCAACTAAAATTAAGGGTTTATACAGTTGCAGGGAAGCAATGCAACAATGTGTGGGAAAAGAGGAACTTTCCTCTTCTCAGGAGGGGGAAGGAAGCTTTGGGGATGCGTGAGGGGCTTGGCATCCCATTGTCTGGAATGCGGTGATCTGGTGAGTTTTAGTTTTTTGATACTTTTTCAGAGGCCCTGGGGGTCCTTTCCTGAGGAAGGAACTCAGATAAAACAAAGGTAAATTTCAACCTTAAGACGAGAAAACATAATTTCTAAGTTTATTTAAAAAAAATTAACAGTCTATGGGATTATTGGGTTGATTTTAATGACAGTCTATGCTAACCATTGATTGATTTTTTTTTTTAGACAAGCTCTAGCTCTGCTGCCCAGGCTTTCTTGGCTCACTGCAAACCCGTCTCCCGACCTCAAGTGATCCGCCCAACTCAGTCTCCCTAAGTGCTGGGATTACAGACGTGAGCCACCAGGCATGGCCTGATTCTCAAACTAGACAATTGTAAGAATACCTCCTGAAGGGCCCAATAAAGATGGAATTATATTAAGTACACTTTGAAAGATAAATACATGAATTTCACTCCATACATTTTGGATCGTATTCGAGTATTGTTTCCCAAAAGGTCTCTTTGGTGCTAAAAACACATTTTCTCGAAGGAACAATATTGTAAGTTGGGTTACTACACAACCTACAAATATACCATTTTGTGCATTGTGTCTGCTAAACTTGAGTTAGGCACTGTTCATTGCTGTCCAACAGCTACTACTTCAGCCACCCCTGCTTATCTGTATTTCATGAAGGGGACATGTGTGTGCCTGCTTCCTTAGATGAAATGTGATTGCTCTATCCAGGTCAAGGTAATCTTATTCCCCTTCCCCAGTGACTGGTCTAGGGTCATGTGATGCAACCTGAGTCCGTGAGATGTGAGAGGGTTTCCCAACTGGATGGAACACAAAGCCTTCAGAAAAGAAAACCCTTGACCCCCTACCCCTTTGAGATGGCTGGCATAAGAATGTGGAGCCTGCCAATTAGCGGGCATGGTGGTGCATGCCTGTAACCCCAGTTACTCGGGAGGCTGAGGCAAGATAACTGCTTGAACCCAGGAGGCAAAGGTTGCAGTGAGCTGAGATCATGCCATTGCACTCCAGCCTCGGTGACAAGAATGAAACAATGTCTGAAAAAAAAAGAATGTGGAGTCTGCCATATTGGCAGCATCTGGCACTCAGGATGTGACAAGCATGAGGAAAGACCAGAGTGCTGGGGACAGTGGAGAACAAAGATGGACATGGCTGAATTGCTGAATCAACCACATACCTCTAGACTCCCTGTGAAGTCAGCCGTAAATCATGGTTTAAACCAGTTAATTGTTTTGTAGTTGTTGCTTGCAGCTCAGTGTTCTGTAACAGAATACTTAGCGTTCTTCCAGGTGAAAGTTCCTTCCAAGCTCCACACAAAAATACATGAAACAGGCCGGGTGCGGTGTCTCATGCCTGTAATCCCTGCACTTTGGGAGGCCAAGGTGGATGGATCACCCAAGGTCAGGAGTTCGAGACCAGCCTGGCCAACATGATGAAAACCCATCTGTACTAAAAATACAAAAAATTAGCCAGGTGTGGTGGTGGGCGCCTGTAATCCCAGCTACTCAGGAGGCTGAGGCAGGAGAATCACTTGAACCCGGGAGGCGAAGGTTGCAGCTGAGATCACACCACTGCACTCCAGCCTGAGCAACAAGAGCGAAACTTCATCTCAAAAAACGAACAACAACAACAACGAAAACCCTGAAATAACTCATTCAATTCAAAAGTATTTGAGGTAGGGCCGGGCGTGGTGGTTCACACCTGTAATCCCAGCACTTTGGGAGGCCGAGGCGGGTGGATCATGAGGTCGAGAGATTGAGACCATCCTGGCCAACATGGTGAAACCCTGTATCTACTAAAAATACCAAAAATTAGCTGGGCGTGGTGGTGTGCGCCTGTAATCCCAGCTACTTGGGAGGCTGAGGCAGGAGAATCTCTTGAACCGGGGAGGCGGAGGTTGCAGTGAGCCAACATGGCACACCACTGCACTCCAGCCTGGTGACAGAGTGAGACTCTATCTCTAAATAAATAAATAAATAAAAATATTTGAGGTATACTCATAGACTAGACAACCTACAAAACACAGCAGGGCATACAGATAATTCAGGTACTTGCCTTTGCTTTACAGGGTATCACCAGAAGACAGGCATTAAACTGTTTCTAAAATTCATGTGGGGAGCCAGGTGTGGTGGCTCATACCTGTAATCCTGCACCTTGGGAGGCTAAGGCAGGTGGATCAGTAGAGGCCAGGAGTTTGAGACCAACCCGGACAACAAAGCAAGACCCTGTCTCTACAAAATATTATATATATGTCAACATTAGCCAGGTATGGTGGTGCACACCTATAGTCCCACTGACTCAGGAAGTAGAAACAGGATGATCCCTTGAGCCCAGGAATTTGAGGCTGCAGTGAGCTATGATCATGCCACTGCACTCCAGCACGGGTGACAGAGCAAGAACTTGTTTAAAAAAAAAAAATTATATGGAAATGCAAGAGACCCAGAATAGCCAAAACAATCTTAAAAAAGGACAAATTTGGCAGGACTCAGACTTCTTAATTTCAAGACTTAAAGTTGTGTAATCAAAACTGTGTGGTATTGTCATAAGGACAGACATATAGGTCAAAGGAATGGAATTGAAAGTCCATACATAAACCCATTCATTTATGGTTAACTGATTTTCTTTCTTTCCTTTTTTTTTTTTTTTTTTTTTTCTTTGAGACAGCATCTCACTGTCACCCAGGCTGGAGTGCATCTTGGCTCACTGCAACCTTCACCTCCCAGGTTCAAATAAATTTCTTCTGCCTCAAGCCTCCCAAGTAGCTGGTGTGTCCGGAATTGGTGGGTTCTTGGTCTCATTGGCTTCAGGAATTGGTGGGTTCTTGGTCTCGCTGGCTTCAGGAATTGGTGGGTTCTTGGTCTCACTGACTTCAAGAATGAAGCCACGGACACTCACGGTGTCACAGTTCTTAAAGATGGTGTGTCCACAGTTTCTTCCTTCTGGTGGGTTCATGGTCTCGCTGGCTTCAGGAGTGAAACTGCAGACCTTCAGGGTGAGTGTTAGAGCTCATAAAGGCGGCCTGAACCCAAAGACTGAGCAGCAGCAAGATTATTGCAAAGAGCAGAAAAAACGAAACTTCCACCAGGTGGAAAGGGAACCAAGGGGATTGCCCTGGTTGGCGCCCACAGCCTGCTTTTATTCCCTTATCTGGCCCCACCCACATCCTGCTGATTGGTCCATTTTACAGAGCGCTGACTGAACCGTTTTGACAGGGTGCTGATTGGTGCGTTTATAATCCCTGAGCTAGACACAGAGTCCTAGACATAAAAGTTCTCCAAGTCCCCAGTAGGTCAGCTAGGTACAGAGTACCAATTGGTGTATTTACAAACCTTGAGCTAGACACAGTACTGATTGGTGCATTTACAAACCCTGAGTTAGACACAGAGTGCTGATTGGTGCATTTACAATCCCTTAGCTAGACATAAAGTTTCTCCAAGTACGCACTAGACTCAGGAGCCCAGCTGGCTTCACCTAGTGGAGCCCACACCAGGGCTGCAGGTGGAGCTGCCCACCAGTCCCGAGAAGCGGGCACAGCCTGCACTCCTCAGCCCTTGGGCGGTAGATGTGACCGGGCACTACGGAGCAGGGGGCGGCACCCGTTGGGGAGGCTCGGGCCCTGCAGGAGCCCACCGCGGAGGTGGGGCTCGGACATGGCAGGCTGCAGGTCCCGAGTCCTATCCCACCAGGAGGCAGCTGAGGCCAGGCGAGAATTCGAGCTCACGGGTGGCGGGCCGGCAATGCTGGGGGACCCAGCACACCCTCTGCAGCTGCTGGCCCAGGTGCTAAGCCCCTCACTGCCCGGGCCGGCAGTGTCGGCCGGTGGCTCTGAGTGGGGGACCAGCTGAGCCCGTGCCCCCCAGAACTCGCGCTGGCCTGTGAGCACGGTGCTCGGCCCCAGTTCCCGGCCACGCCTTTCTCTCCACACCTCCCCAGCAAGCAGAGGGAGCCGGCTCCGGCCTCGGCCAGCCCGGAGAGGGGCTCCCACAGTGCAGTGGTGGGCTGAAGGGCTCCTCAAGCCCCGCCAGCGTGGATGCCAAGGCCGAGGAGGCGCCTAGAGTGAGGGCTGCTAGCACATTGTCACCTCTCAGTGGGACTACAGGCGCGTGCCACCACGCCCAGCTAATTTTTGTATTTTTAGTAGAGACGGGGTTTCACCCTGTTGGCCAGGATGGTCTCAATCTCTTGACCTCGTGATCTGCCTGCTTCAGCCTCCCAAAGTGCTGGGATTACAGGCGTGCACCACAGCACCTAGTTGATTAACTGATTTTCAACCAAGGTGCCAAGACAATTCAATAGGGAAAGAACAGTCCTTTCAACAAA
Source organism: Rhinopithecus roxellana (assembly GCF_007565055.1). Taxonomy (NCBI): domain Eukaryota; kingdom Metazoa; phylum Chordata; class Mammalia; order Primates; family Cercopithecidae; genus Rhinopithecus; species Rhinopithecus roxellana. Next base: position 30,000,793 of record NC_044559.1, read on the forward strand.
TTGTAGTGGGACAATTGGGTATCTGTAGAAAAGGAGTGAGGCTAGACCCTTCCTTCACATCTTATATAAACATTAACACAGAATGGATTGGACCCAAATGTAAGCTAATACCATAAAACTAAAACTCTTAGAAGAAAACATAGCTGTAAATCTTTGCAGCCTTGGGTTAGATGATAGTTTTTTTTAGATATGACACCAAAAGCATCAGCAACGGAAGGATAAAAAAAGATTAATTGTAAACAAAGTTTGGGATAATTTGTTACAGCAGCCGTAGGAAACAAATCCAGGTACCCAGGATGAGCAACCATGGGAAGATACTACTATCCCAAGGCCTAGAAGTTCCAAAGGAAGAAGCAGTGTTATCAGAACCCCATGAAGACTGAAGCCATGGAGAAGGGGCAACCAGACAGGAGTCCTGGTTCTGGAGTTTGCGCCATGCCAGGACCACAATACTATGCAAAGAGGAAATGAGGGCAGAAATACCCTGATCTCATCCTTCCAACCTCTCCTCCCGTGCTTTTACCTCTTGTTGGCTGAGGCCAACGGGATGCCAGAGGGCAAGAGAACCTGTGTGATGCAGTCCATAGGCCAGTCCCTGCTCAGAGCAGGACCAAGAAAGATGGAGATGGATTTGAGGTGGGAATGGGGACAGATGGAGAGTAACCAGCCTTGTGTGTAAAGACTCTGCCAGGGTCTATTTAGCTAGGTATATGAGAAATCCCACTATAGTGTGTTAGTCAAAATGGTCACAATTCTTCTTGTAAAACAGAAGCCTAGAAATAGGCAGGCCAGGATTGATGCATTGGCTTCATTGCCTCAACCCCAAAGTGGCACATGTCACTGGGATTAAGCAGAAGTCTATTGAAGGTCTTATCAGAAATATTTTTCTACACAGTAAAAATAGACACTAAGAGGAAGTGCTCCTCTTTAGCCAAATGTAGTCATGTCTGCATATGTTGTTCAAAATATGGCAGTCATCTTGTGACCATGTGAGGACAAATTAACATTACCCAGCAGCAAGAACCCAAGTCCTTCATGACATCACCAAGCTGCTGCCACTGCCTTTTCTCTGGACATCTTGTTACAGGAGATAATAAATATCCTTATTGTTTTGTTTTTGTTTTTTCTTTTTTCTTTTTTTTTTTTTTTTTTTTTTTGTGAGATGAAGTCTTGCTCTGTCACCAGGCTGGAGTGCAGTGATGGCTCACTGCAACCTCTGCCTGTGGGATTCAAGCAATTCTCCTGCCTTAGCCTCCTGAGCAGCTGGTGAGCCACCACGCCCGGCTAATGTCCTTATTGTTTAAAACACTCTTCATCAGGTGTTCTGTTTTGTTATTTGTCAACAAAACTACCCACATGATGCATTTCTTCCCTACTTAAGCCAATTTGCTTTAGATTTCCTAATACCAAAAAATAAAGAATCCTTACTCGTGCAATCTAATAGTTCCGGAATATAGGAACTGTACCCTAAACAGAAAAGACTGATTAGCACGGTGGTTGCACATAATAATCAGGAATGAAGAGTGTTGCAAGATGATGAAATGGAGAACAACATGACGAGAACTAAATAAACTCTATCCACCTTCCTGGGAGATGAAGCCCCTGGATTACCCTCCTGGTTAAAATGAGATGACAATGAGGAGTTGTAAAGGATGTCTAGTAACCAGGACTTAGTGAACTCCAGGCAGAGAGGAGAGATGCAGAAGATGAGTTAGAGATTGGGCAGATTTGGAGTGAAGGAGTGCTCTGGTATCATGGCGTCCCCACTAGGCTGCAGCTTTTACCAGCCCTCTTGCAAATCAAATGGGAAAACATGCAAATTCTCAGTGGGAAAAAGTTTTGTTTTTTGTTTTTTTTTTTTTTTTTGAGACGGAGTCTCGCTCTGTTGCCCAGGCTGGAGTGCAGTGGCCGGATCTCAGCTCACTGCAAGCTCTGCCTCCCAGGTTCATGCCATTCTCCTGCCTCAGCCTCCCTAGTAGCTGGGACTACAGGCGTCCGCCAGGTCGCCCGGCTAGTTTTTTGTATTTTTAGTAGAGACGGGGTTTCACCGTGTTAGCCAGGATGGTCTTGATCTCCTGACCTCGTGATCCACCCGTCTCGGCCTCCCAAAGTGCTGGGATTACAGGCTTGAGCCACGGCGCCCGGCCGGGAAAAAGTTTTTAATAGTTCTGGCAATGTTGCCTGTAGGGAAGGCAGCCCACCATAGGTTTCAGATGAAATCAGATCTGATTGGGTGCTAGGAATTCTAGCCTTGGTAGCCATGTATAGTCCAATCCGGGCAGAGTTAGAGTGTCAGTAATGCGTTTATTGTGGCAAGTGTCATGAACATGTCAGTATCATTAACTACTCAGTGTGGGTGCCTGTAATCCCAGCTACTCGGGAGGCTGAGGCAGGAGAATCACTTGAACCCGGGAGGTGGAAGTTGCAGTGAGCCGAGATTGCGTCACTGTACTCCAGCTTGGCGACAGAGCAAGATTCAGTCTCAAAAAAAAAAAGATAATTTGTAAATGAATAAAATAGGGCATGTTAGTAAACATGATCACACCTGCTAAGTACTTGGAACCTCAATTCTAGACCACATGCCTCACTCATGCTGTAGACCAGTGCTTCTCAAACTTTCACATGCATTCGCATCACCTGGGGATCTTGTTAAAAATACAGATTCTGATTCAGTGGATGTGGGATGGGCCTCCAATTGTACATTTCTTTCTTTTTTTTTTTTTTTTGAGACAGAGTTTTGTTCTGTTGTCCATGCTTGAGTGCAGTGGCACTATCTCGGCTGACTGCAACCCTCTGCCTCCTGGGTTCAAGCGATTATCCTGCCTCAACCTCCCGAGTAGCTGGGACTACAGGTGTGTGCCACCACACCTGGCTAATTTTTTTCTTTCTCTCTCTTTTTTTTTTTTTTTTTGTAGTTTTAGTAGAGATGGGATTTCACCATATTGGCCAGGCTGGTCTCAAACTCCTGACCTCAGGTGATCTGCCTGCCTCAGCCTCCCAAAGTGCGGGGATTACAGGCATAAGCTGCCAGGCCTGGCCTAATCATACATTTCTTTTTTATTTTTATTTTTTTTGAGACAGAGTCTCGCTCTGTCCACCAGGTTGGAGTGCAGTGGCACAATCTCAGCTCACTGCAAGCTCCACCTGCTGGGTTCACACCATTCTCCTGCCTCAGCCTCCCGAGTAGCTGGGACTACAGGTGCCCACCACCACGCCTGGCTAGTTTTTTTTGTATTTTTTAGTAGAGCCTGTGTTTCACCATGTTAGCCAGGATGGTCTTGATATCCTGACCCTGTGATCCACCCACCTTGGCCTCCCAAAGTGCTGGCATTACAGGTGAGAGCCACCGCACCTGGCCTCAATTGTACACTTCTAATAAGCTCCCAGCTAATAGTGATGCTGCTGATTAGAGACCACACTTTGAACTGCGAGACTTAGGAGATACAGAACAATTTAAATATGTTTACTCAATTGCGAAGGCTCGAGTGAAATATTTTTTGTTGTTGTTAAAGGAGAGTTTTCTTTCTTTAGAGCTCAGACATAGGAGCTCCTGGCTCTTAGGTCTTCAGATCCAGGAATTATACCAGCACCATCACCCCTGCCACCTGCTTCTTAGGCCTTTGGCCTTGGACTGGGAGTTACACCATCTGCTCCCCTGCTACTCAGGCTTTTGGACTCCGACTGCAGTACGCCACCAGCTTTCCTAGTTCTCTATCCTGCAGATGGCATATCGTGGGAACTCTCAGCTTCTCTAATTCCATGAGCCCATAAGAAATCTTCTCTTACATATCTACATGTATGCTATTGGTTCTGTTTCTCTGCAAAACCCTAATACATCCTCTTTCTGTATTTGTAAATTCCTTCTCAACAGTAAGAAACCTGGTTCCTATTATCATTGATAATGGGAGTCATTGCCTAATCCTCCTGTAAACAATCTCTGGCCATGCTGGCTGCATGCTTGGCATTCAGGCTTTGACACTTAGCTGCAATTGCTGATGCTCTCAGTGTTTTTCAAAGTGTTAATCAAGCTGGGCAATAAAGCTATACTTACTTTCTTTCATGTCTCTAGCACCCGCTACATCCAAGCTAATACGTTTCCTTCACTAAGGTACCATCTGAGCCCATCACCAGCAAAAGTTTTAATAAATGCACCATCACCTTCTGCCAGAGACAATCTGTGTGCCACCTTCCACCAATGATGGTGTCCTCATTGTCAGCCAGGTGGCAGGTGACCCAACCCCAAACATCCAGTCCTCCTGTTTGGGTTTTTTTGGATCACACCACTTCTGGTACCAATTGTCACAGGTTGGATTCTCTGGGAAGCAGACTATGAAGCAGATTGGCATGCAGGAGGTATGTTAGGGGATGTATTGCAGAAGGGAAGGAAACAGAATTGGGCAGAAGAAGCAGCTGAGTTTCAACGATGCATCTCTCTTCTGCTGAGGCAGTCTGCAAAGGGGCACGCAGCTGAGGGCTGTCTGCGGGCAGCACTTCCAGTCACTGGGAAAATAATTTCTTTTTTCTCTGGACAGTGCATCACAGGTCCTCCCACAACATCATCAAGGTTGTTCTGCAACCACAAGTAAATCATCTCTTTTTCATCTATAAGTTGATTCACAAATTTGGAAATCAATGTGGAATATTTTTCTTTTTGGATTTCTGCGAATATTGTTTAATGCAGAGCTTGTGATCAATATGATTATCAATTATATTTTCTTGCCGATACTTTTGCTTTCCTCTACAGTTTCTAATTGCTTTTTTGGGTACTATTTGAAGAAATATATTGTCAACTTTTTCCAACCTCTTCATCCAATTCACTTTTCTACTGAAATCCTCTTTTTCTTCTATTTTTTTCTTTTTCTTTTCTTTTTTTTTTTTTTTTTTTTTTTGAGACAGAGTCTCGCTCTGTCTTCCTGGCTGGAGTGCAGTGGCGCGATCTCGGTCACTGCAACCTCCACCTCCCGGGTTCAAGCGATTCTCCTGCCTCAGCCTCCCAAGTAGCTGGGACTACAGGTGCCCGCCACCATGCCCATCTAATTTTTGTATTTTTAGTAGAGATAGGGTTTCACCGTGTTGGCCAGGCTGGTCTTGAACCCCTGACCTCAGGTGATCCGCCTGTCTTGGCCTCTGAAAATGCGAGGATTACAGGCATGAGCCACTATGCCTATGCCTGGCTTTCCTTTTTTTTTTTCCCTAGAGCTCTCCATCCCAGGGCCCTGTGTCTGCCCACTTCAGTTTGGATGAGCTGTTATTCCAGACTTGCTACACAGTTGTCACCATGGGGCTTCCCTTTACTGCCATCCTTGGTTAAATTCATTGCTTTCTGGGTTCCATGTTTAAAACTGTTTAGTTTATGCCCTGGTTTTGCTGAGGTATTTTCTTAGAAGAGATGCAAAGCAAGTTTTATGAGTCTAAAAAATGTCTTTATTTTACTTTTCCATTTAGTTGAAGATTTGACTGGATATAGAATTTGAGCTGAAAATAATTTTTCATCAGGAATTTAAAGGCATTGCTTCACTGTCTGCTTGAAATTGATTTTTTTTTTTTTTTTTTTTTTTTTGAGATGAAGTCTCGCTTTTGTCACCCAGGTTCAAGTGCAATGGTGTGATCTCGGCTCATTGCAACCTCCGTCTCCCAGGTTCAAGTGATTCTCCTGGCTCAGCTTCCCGAGTAGCTGGAACTACAGGTATGGGTCACCATGCCTGGCTAAGTTTTGTATTTTTAGTAGAGATGAGTTTTCACCATGTTGGCCAGGCTGGTCTCGAACTCCTGACCTCAGGTGATCTGCCCACCTCGACCTCCCAAAGTGCTGGGATTACAGGCATGAGCCACCGTGCCCAGCCAAGATTCTGATTCAGCATTCACTCAACAAACATTCCAGGTATGTTCTAGGCACTGATAATATAGGTGCTCCTTGTAAATTCTTCATAAATTAAAAATACTGTAAGTTGAAAATGCATTTGACACACCTAACCTACTGAACATAGCGATACGGAAGTTAAGAAGAAATTTCTTGGACAGATAGTGAGGGTACGGAAGTCCTCGATAAGGCTTTTATCCTTAATGAAAAGCAACCCCAAATCGTTTTTTAACAAAGAGTAGCCTGTAAAGTCGAGCTGCAGATATAAACAAGCAAGCTGGGAGCTTGCACTGGTGAATGCCGGCCGGAGCTAGGGATTAGACATGTTCAAGATGGTGGCTCTGTCTTCCCTTCTCTTTGTCGGCCACTGTTACGGTAAAGAGCAGACAAGATAGTGCTGATCTACTGGAGAGTCCATTTGCGTAATAAGATTAGGCTGGGGCAGCCAGTCTTCCCCTCGGGCTATGTAAATGTCATACCTGATGGTAGCAATCTATGAGCTCTATGGAAATCAGACACTGCCTTTTCCAGCCTGCCTATAAAATCTGCTGCACTCCGTCGCCTCCCGTTTTGGACATCTCTCTCTCTCTCCTTTCTTCTATTAAGTTTTCTACTCCTTAACGCACCCATGTGTGTCCGTGTCCTGAATTCTTTCTCGTTTTGAGACAACGAACCCTAGCATAAGTACCCTAGACATTGTAGCTGTTACAGTAGCACAGCCTAGCCTACCTAAAACGTGCTGAGAACCTTACATTAGCCTACAGTGGGGCAAAATTATCTAACACAAAACCTAGTTTGTAACAAAGTGTTGAATCTCATATAGTTTATTGAATACTGTACTGAATGTGAAAAACAGAATAGTTGTTTGAATACTCAAAGTACAGTTTCTGCTGAATGCATTCTCTCTTTTGCACCATCTTATGATAAATCTACATCAAATTATCAGTATGTTAGGGACTGAAACTGCCTTTGCAAAACTGACAGTAACAGAAATGTGACATGGTTGACTTCATCTTGCTTCTGACCTCCAAGCTGTCTTTGGTTATTCCTGGGCATAGGCCAAGCTAACTTTGGGAGGAACTCAATTTATAGTTTAATTTGAAAGCAAAGATTATAATAGTCCCTCCCTAAAACTAACCCCCTCCTTTCTCAGGGACCAAAATCGCCTTCGTAAGACTAATGAAAGGCCACAAGAATAGGATTATGCGATAAACCAGAACTCTGCTAAAATGTAGGCATAGTTTCTACAGTCCCTTACTGTCCAGGGGTCATGTGGCCAGAGTTAACAAGATCTGTGACTTTCCCAATTACTCCTATAGGTAACATCACCATTGTAGAACTTAAGATTGGGTTTTTTTGTTGTTTGTTTGTTTTTTGCATTTTTAGTAGAGACAGGGTTTCACCATTTTGGCCAGGTTGGTCTTGAACTCCTGATCTTGTGATCCACCCACCTCAGCCTCCCAAAGTGCTGGGATTACAGGCGTGAGCCACCGCACCTGGCCAAGATTGGGTTTTTTGAGATGTTTTTCAGACTGACCTCACTCGGACTCATGACTCATGACTCAATATGTTCTGGGGCTCCACCCAGAGGCTGACTCAGTGCATAAGGACTGTTTTCCACACCGATATGATTTCATCCCCCTACCCCCTGACAACCAAATTGTCCATAAAAACCCTATGTTCCAAGCCTACAGGAAGACTTATCTGAGGGATAACTCCAGTTCTTCCACATGCGTCAGCCTCGTGGCAATTAAACTCTTTCTCTATTGCGATGCCATGGTCTCAGTGAATTGATTTTTGTCTGTGCAGTGGGCAAGAAGATCTCGCTGGGTGGCTCCAGAACCATCTGTATAATGATGAATAAGACAAAGTCCCTACTCTCACGGAGGAGACAGATAATAAAAGGGAAAAAAAGGGATTTGGTAATTCTAAGTGCTATGAAGAATTTAAATAGGCTAAGGGGATAGGTGGAGAAGGGAAGTTGCATTTTTTTTTTCCTCCAGATAGAGTCTCATTCTGTCGCCCAGGCTGGAGTGCAGTGCGATCTAGGCTCACTGCAACCTCTGCCTCCGGGTTCAAGTGATTCTCTTGCCTTAGCCTCCTAAATAACTGGGATAACAGGTGGCTGCCACCACGCCTGGCTAATTTTGTCTTTTTAGTAGAGAGGGAGTTTTACAATGTCAGCCAGGCTAGTCTTGAACTCCTAACCTTTTTTTTTTTTTTTTTGAGAAGGAGTCTCACTCTGTCACCCAGGCTGGAGTGCAGTGGCCAGATCTCAGCTCACTGCAAACTCCGCCTCCCGGGTCTACGCCATTCTCCTGCCTCAGCCTCCCGAGCAGCTGGGACTACAGGCGCCCGCCACCTCGCCCGGCTAGTTCTCTGTATTTCTTAGTAGAGACGGGGTTTCACCGTGTTAGCCAGGATGGTCTCGATCTCCTGACCTCGTGATCCGCCCGCCTCGGCCTCCCAAAGTGCTGGGATTACAGGCTTGAGCCACCGCGCCCGGCCAAACTCCTAACCTTAAGTAATCCACCCACCTCAGCTTCCCAAAGTTCTAGGATCACAGGCATGAGCCACTGGGCCTGGCCTGGGAGTTGCTATTTTAGATGTGATGAGCAGCACAACATCTTTCCTGAGGAGGTGACATTTGAGATGAGACTTGAATTGTGAGGAGTAATGTGTCATGCAAAAATACAGGGAAATCATATTGTAGTCAAAGGCAATAGCAAAAAAAAGTCTTTGGGGTTAAAATGAGTCTGACACATTCAAGAAAGTTCAGGAAGGCACACATATCTGTGTCAGAGTAGGTAGCTAGGGGGACATGAGCAGGGTAGCAGAGCACATTCCACCCCCACCCCCAACCAGGAATGTCAGGTGAGCGTCATATGATGGTCAGGTGGTTGTTCCACTGTTTCTCTAAAATCATCATTGGTTGCAGCTAGCACCAGGGAAAGGCCGTCTCCCAACAGACAGAAAACACCTGAAGCTAGTGTCAGCGGCTTCCTGATAAGATCTCAGGAGTTGGGCAAGCGGGCTCAAGCATGCGCCCTAAGAGGCAAAATATCAGAGTTTAACTAATATATGACCTTCCTCTAGGAATTCACAACTGGCAAGGGAAAAATGCCTCAAATGAGCACGCGCACAACTTCAGTAAACACACTGTGAGTGTGGCCACTCCCAAGTGCTGGTAGGCCACTGCGTAAGTGGACAGCCTGCTCCGAGGGAAGGATCAGGAGAGAAGAAATGCAAATCCCAGAACCGTGCAAATATATAAAACCCCGCATTAAGGGTTGTACAGCGCACTTGGATTTCTCAAGTCACCCGCTTGGTCCTCTTCCAAGTATACTTTACTTCCTTTCGTTCCTCTCTAAAACTTTTTTAAAAACTTTCACTCCTGCTCTAAAAATTATCTTGGTGTCTTACTCTGCCTTATGCCCCTTGGGCGAATTTTTTCCTCTGAGGAGGGAAGAATAGAGTTGCTGCTGCAGACCCATCAGATTCCCTACTGGTAACAGCTGGAGTGCGGTAAGTAAGGAGGAGAGGGCTGGAAAATGAATTTGCCTCTGATTTCCATTACTTGAAAATACCGGGTAGGAAAACTGTATCTTCCTAGGTTCAGTGGCTGGGGAGCACCAACCCTCAAGGTGAGAACCGCTTGGCTGAGCCCAGCCAACCCACAGAACTGTATGAGATATTTTCATCTACTGTGCTAGGCACCTAGTGAGAGCCCTTTTGCCTCTTTCAACTTTGGAAAAAATTATGATTTATTTTTATTTTTTAAATTAATTTTTAAAATGTTTTTAGAGATAAGTTCTTATTCTGTCATCCAAGCCGGAGTGCAGTGGCATGATCATATCTCACTGCAGCCCAGAACTACTGGGCTCAAGTGATTCTTCTGCCTCGGCTTCCCAAGCAGCTGGTACCACAAGCACATGCCACCATGCGCAGCATAGGAAATATTTTTATATTACCTTCTTGACACTTTCTTCCTTCTACTTTTCTGTTTCATGTCTGCATCTTCCATCACTTAGATAGGGACCTCACAATTTGATTCTCCAGACGTTTAATATTTTTTCATATTTTAAATATTTCTTTAATTCTGTTTTTTGAGATATTTTATTAAATTTATCTTCAATCTTCTGTGGATTTTTTTTTTTAAGGCAGGGTCTTGCTCTACTGCCCAGGCTGGAGTGCAGTGGCATAATCATGGTTCATTGCAGCCTCGACCTCCCGGGCTCAAGCAATCCTCCCACCAGAAGCAATCCTCTCAAGTAGTTGGAACTACAGGTGCATGCCACTAAATTTAGCTAATATTTTTTATTTTTTGTAGACATGGGGGTCTCGCTGTGTTGGCCAGGCTGGTCTCAAACTCCTAGGCTCAAGTGATCCTCCCGCCTCAGCCTCCCAAAGTGCTGGGATTATAGGTATGAGCCACCAAACACTGACAGAATTTTAAGTATCAGGATATAGGAAAGGTTTTGCTTTTGTTTTTCAATTTTGTTTTGTCTTATGGCACAGAGCCAGGCAGGGCAAAGGGTAGATTCCATTGACACTTATTTTTAATTTTCTTCCCAAGTACGTTTCCACCACTGTTCCTGGTGTTTCAGAGCCTCTCCAGGGTCTGCAGAGTCTTATTTGGGCTGGAGCACCTTCTACTCTAGTCTAATGCCCCTCTTCCCTGATTCCTCAACTACCAGACCGTCATCTACTTTCCATTAACCACAACCATGGAGAAAGCTCTCATTAGCTAATGTGCCTTCTCCAGTTTGCCACATTATTACATTATTGTCTAGACATACCTGTTTTTTCTTCTTGTTGTTTGTTTTTGAGACAGTGTCTTGCTGTGTCACCCAGGCTGGAGTGCAGTGTCGTGATTTCGGTTCACTGCAACCTCTGCCTCCCAGATTCACTTGATTCGCCTGCCTCAGCCTCCCAAGTAGCTGGGATTACAGGCACCTGCCACCATGCCCAACTAATTTTTGTATTTTTAGTAGAGATGATTTTGCCATGTTGGCCAGGCTGGTTTCAAATTCCTGACCTCAAGTGATCCACCTGTCTCGGCCTCCCAAAGTGCTGGAATTATAGGCATGAGCCACTGCGCCTCACCTGGACATACTTGTTTTTAAAAATGCTTTTGTTATCATTTTAATGAAGTCTGTTCAAGGAAAGGAGTTGCATTTGTGTGTTCTGTCTTCTTCAGTAAAGAGAGGGCTTTTATTTCTTTATTTTATGTATGGAGATAAATGAGCCTTAAACATTATATATTTTTATTTTTTATTTTTTATTTATTTATTTATTTATTTTTTTGAGGCGGAGTCTCGCTCTGTCGCCCGGACTGGAGTGAGGTGGCCAGATCTCAGCTCACTGCAAGCTCCGCCTCCCGGGTTTACGCCATTCTCCTGCCTCAGCCTCCCGAGTAGCTGGGACTACAGGCGCCCGCCACCTCGCCCAGCTAGTTTTTGTATTTTTAGTAGAGACGGGGTTTCACCGTGTTAGCCAGGATGGTCTCGATCTCCTGACCTCGTGATTCGCCCGTCTCGGCCTCCCAAAGTGCTGGGATTACAGGCTTGAGCCACCGCGCCCGGCCTATTTTTATTTTTATAAATCCACCTGTTTACTGTCATTTCAAACATTACTTTGAATTTATTTTCCCCTCAGAGCTTTTAACTAATCAGGAGCTCTAAGCATTGCCTGGGAAATGTTTTCTTTGTGCTCTCTGCCATATGCTAGTGATTTTCAGCAAGGTTATGTTTACGTGTATTTCAATTGGGCAAATATGAAGTAATATGAAATAAAATAATATTAATCAAACCTGACTTTATGAGCAAGTTTTGAAATAGTTCACATCTCCTCAAATTAAAAATAAGTCTTTGCTTTTGCTAATTAATGAATGAATGTTTTGGTCAAGAATCATTTCAAAGCTGAGCAGCTGAGTGAAAGATAGAAACTGCACTCACACTGTTGCTGTATGGTGGCACCATCTCAGCCAGTATACAGAGACATCTGTGGGTTTTCATCAGGATCATGGGAACTGCACTGTTGTTTATAGACATTGGAACTCTGGTGATTTTAGTATAATTTAAGACTTTTTTATATCTCAAAGCCATTTTCGTTAGTCCATTTTCACACTGCTGATAAAGACATGCCCAAGACTGGGCAATTTACACAGGAGAAAGGTTTAATGGACTGACAGTTTCATGTGGCTGGAGAGGCCTCATAATCATGGTGGGAGGCAAGGAGGAGCAAGTCACATCTTACATGGATGTCAGCAGGCAAAGAAAGCGCTTGTGCAGGAAAAGTCCCCTTATAGCCGGGCGCGGTGGCTCATGCCTGTAATCCCAGCACTTTGGGAGGCCGAGGCGGGCAGATCACAAGGTCAGGAGATCGAGACCACGGTGAAACCCCGTCTCTACTAAAAATACAAAAAATTAGCCGGGCGCGGTGGCGGGCGCCTGTGGTCCCAGCTACTAGGGAGGCTGAGGCAGGAGAATGGCGTGAACCCAGGAGGCGGAGCTTGCAGTGAGCCAAGATCGCGCCACTGCACTCCAGCCTGGTGGACAGAGTAAGACTCCGTCTCAAAAAAAAAAAAAAAAAAAAGAAAGTGCCCTTATAAAATCAACAGATCTCATGAGACTTATTCAATATAATGAGAACAACATGGGAAAGATCTGCCCCATGATTCAATTACCTCCCACCTGGTCCTTCCTAAAACATGTGGGAATTTAAGATGAGACTCGGGTGCGGACATAGCCAAACCATGTCACCATTTCACCCAAGTTTTATGTGTTGGTACTAGTGGGCGGACTAAAAAACTGTTCCCAGATCAATAAACTGGGAACAAAAGTGAGAAGTGGTAGAAAGCTGTGGAGAAGGCCCAGAACAGCCCACCCTAATATGCCAGGCTGTTCATTTGGAAGAAAGCAGTTTGTACACAAGAGAGGTGATGCTGAGAAAGTGAAAAATCTAAAGGTTTTAGGAGCCGAAAAAGTGCTAATGTGAAAACACGCCACATGGTTTTAGGTAGAGGCCCCTTTACTTTTATGCTTTTTCCGACAGGAAAATTTGACTTAAGTTGTTTGAGTGTGGAATTACACAAGTACTTCAAAAAAAGTTATAAAATGTAATTGCCCAGAACAACTCAATTGTAGAATAGGGATTTTCCATTTTTGGAGGGCTTTTATGTACATCATCATGATTAAGTCATGCTGGGCCTAAGAAGAAGATGGAGTGTGGGATCATTCTCTTTTTATACCTGATGAAATGAAAGTGCTTAGTGCTTGGGCAACTGATCCAAGTCACTGCTAGAAAATAGGTGAATTGGTCGGGCATGGTGGCTCATGCCTGTAATCCTAGCACTTTAGGAGGCCAAGGAGGGTGGATTGCCTGAGCTCAGGAGTTTGAGACCAGCCTGAGCAACATGGTGAAATCCCGACTCTACTAAAATACAAAAAATTAGCCTGGCATGGCAGTGGGCACCTGTAGTCCCAGCTACTCTGGAAGCTGAGCAGGAGAATTTCTAGAACCCAGGAGGCAGAGGTTGCAGTGAGCCAAGATCGTGCCATTGCACTGCAGCCTGGGCGACAGAGCAAGACTCCATCTCTGGGGAAAAAAAAAAAAGAAAGAAAGAATAAGGAAAATAGCTGAATCAAGACTTAGTATCCAGCCTTCAGAACCCTCATTAAAAACTCTCTGGGAAGCTAGGCATGGTAGCTCACACCTGTAATCCTAGCACTTTGGGAGGCCAAGGTGGGAGGATCCCTTGAGCCAGGAGTTCAAGAACAGACTGGACAATGTAGCAAGACCCCTGCCTCTACAACAAACAAAACAAAACTCTGGGAGGTCCTTTGGTATTACAGCATTTTAGTTATTATAAAACTCTGTCTTCTTAAGGAAGACAACTAACTTTTAAATATGTGAAAAAAAGGAGTTATAGTGACTTGAATTTGCACTCTGAATACTAGAATTTTGAAAATTAAATATTTCTGATGAAAATTAGATTGCCTTTTAAGTTTTCTCTGAAAATTATACATTCACATGAGATAAAATCCCGAGACTAGAAAATAAATATGAAAGGGAATAGTCTTCCTCTTTCCCTGCTCCCCAGTCCACCCACTGTCACTAGTTTCTTATGTGAGTTTCCAGAAAGAAGTATTTATATATTATAATGTAGTGCATTGTATGGTTAGATTTAGATCATTGCCTTTATAATGTAGTATATACACATAAATGTATATCCTCCTTTTGGGTTTTTTTTTTTTGGTTTGTTTTTTGGTTTTTTTGTTCATTTGTTTTGGAGACAGGTTCTCAATCTGTCACCCAGGCTACAGTGCAGTGGCACCATTACAGCTCACTACAGCCTCAACCTCCCTGGCTCAAGCAATACTCCCACCTCAGCATCCCAACTATCTGGGACTACAGGCGTGCACCACCGCGCCTGCCTAATTTTTTTGTTGTATTTTTAGTAGAGACAAGGTCCCTCTGTGTTGCCCAGTCTGTTCTCAAACTCCTGAGCTCAAGTGATTTGCCCACTTTGGCCTCCCCAACTGCTGAGATTATACAGGCGTAAGCCACCACACCCAGCCCCTTTCTTTTTTCTTTACATAAACAATAGTATATCATACACACTGTTCTGTATCTTAATATTTTTCACTTGATGTATCTTGGAGAGTTTTCATTGTTGGTATGTAAAGAGCCCCTCACCTTGGCCCCGCACGGCGGCTCACGCCTGTAAATCCCAGCACTTTGGGAGGCCGAAGCGATCGAGACCATCCTGGCTAACACGGTGAAACCCCGTCTCCACTAAACAAAATACAAAAAATTAGCCAGGTGCGGTGGCAGGCGCCTGTAGCCCCAGCTACTCAGGAGGCTGAGGCAGGAAAATGGCGTGAACCCGGGAGGTGGAGCTTTCAGTGAGCCGAGATCGCGCCACTGCACTCCAGCCTGGGCGACAGAGCGAGACTCCGTCTCAAAAATAAATAAATAAATAAATAAATAAATAAATAAATAAATAAATAGATGGCCCCTCACCCTTTCTCCAGCTGCTTCGCTTCCATTGTATGATTGCATCTTTAATTCCCTGTCTACTGATGAAACTGTAGGTGGCATGCTGTTTAGAACTCGCCTAACTGCTCATTCTCCCTTTCTGAAGGAAGCATGTTGACATGTTTGAAAAGGACTGCTTGATACTATGTCAGCTGAGGCTGGTGATGCCCTGTCCTTGTTTACTAGAAGCACTGCTAATTTTTTTTTTTTTTTTTTTTTTTTTTGAGACAGAATCTCGCTGTGTCGCCCAGGCTGGAGCGCAGTGGCGCAATCTCGTCTTACTACAAGCTCCGCCTCCCGGGTTCAAGCGACTCTGCTGTCTCGCTCTCCCGAGTAGCTGGGACTACAGGCGCGTGCCACCACACCCGGCTGATTTTTTTTATTTTTAGTAGAGACGGGGTTTCACCATGTGAGTCAGGATGGTCTCCATCTCCTGACCTCGTGATCCTCCCGCCTCAGCCTCCCAAAGTGCTGGGTTACAGGCGTGAGCCACTGCGTCCGGCAGCACTGCTAATTTTATGGCTAGTTTTTTTCTTCTTTTATGACTGCTTTGTTTTGAAAAGTGGTTTGTCCCAGCCAAAATATAAGTCAAATAAAGCAAATTGCAGCCCAAGGTAGTTGACACTGGCTTCGGATCCCAAATAAATGTGTAGTGAGAAGCACAGAGAGCTGCAGGCTGGCGGTACCTGCAGGCTCCCTGCTCCTTGTTACCCTCTCCCTCTAGGCTGCAGAGCCTTCTGGAAAGCTGCTGCCTGGCCCGGGTCAGATTGCTTACGCGCCGCTGCCTCCCAGGCCAGCGTTCCCAGCCTTAAGCCAATGCACATTTATAGAACAATTCCATGTGATCCTGGGGAAGACAGACCGCTGGTGGAGGGCAGTGCTGAAAAGGAGCCTCCGGAAGAGAGGGCCTTCTCCTGCTTCTCTCCTCCTTCTCTCCATGCTGGGGGGATACTGGGTGAGTGAGTCTCAGACTGAGGGCTTCTTCCTTTGAGCAACCTGTGGCTTTAAACCGGTTTGACCACTGAGATTAGAGGGATAAAAGCATTGCTTGCTTGCTTTTCCTTATAAAGTGAAATTAAAGGCACATCTGTGCCTTTCCACTCCTTGTTTCTGAAGCCAAATGAACTGTACTTTTTCTAATACGTCACTGGTTACTTTTGATAGACTATGGTCCCATTAATCTAGACCTTGGTCTCTTAATTTGTGAAATAAGGAGTTGGGCTAGATGATTCCTGGAATTTCTTCTGGCCTCTGTTGTGATTCTGCCCATCACAAATTTCAGTTTCAAATGTTTGTGATTCTGCAGAATGATGACTTAAGAGAGAACCCCGAAGGCCCTGAAGGTTTGTAGAACTTTGTGGGAGAAAGTCATTTGAAAGCTCATATTGTGTTGACCTTGACATGTTTGCACAGGTATTTCTCTAGACTCCCACAAGTGCTTTTCCAGGCTTGTTTCTGGTGTTGGGCCTGCCAACTTGAGCCACTGTGTGATCTTGACAGACGCTGTGTTTCTGAGTTTGACTTGGTGTCAGTTATAACTGAATCATCAGGTTAAAGCCAAAGTTAGGCAGAATTCTAAGCCTCATGAGAGAATCCTACAGTTCAGTTAAACACAGAAGTGTGTGTGTATGTATGTACTGTTTCATACCCTGTACCATAAAACAGAAATGCCCTGACCAAAATCCTTTATCCCACTGACAGCATGTATAATCTATTGTGTAATATCTGCTTAGGTGTGTATACAGGGGGCAAAACTCCTCCCAGTTCTAGTGGCATGGTGAGTGTATTAGTCTGTTTTGCATTGCTATAAAGGAACACCTGAGACTGAGTAGTTTATAAAGAAAAGAGATTTTTTTGGCTCCTGGTTCTGCAGGCTATACAGGCTTGGCACTAGCACCCACTTGGTGTCTGCTGCGGTCTCAGGAAGTTTTTACTCATGGTGGAAGGCCAAGGGGAAGCAGGCATGTCACATGGCAAGAGACAGAGCAAGAGAGATGCCAGGCTCTTTTCTTTTTTGTGTGTTGAGACAGAGGCTCGCTCTGTCGCCAGGCTGGAGTGCAGTGGCGCTATCTCAGCTCACTGCAACCACCACCCGCCGGGTTCAAGCGATCTCCTGCCTCAGCCTCCTGAGTAACTGAGACTACAGGTGCACGCCACCATGCCCAGCTAATTTTTGTATTTTTAGTAGAGACAGGGTTTCACCATGTTGACCAGGCTGGTCTCAAACTCCTGACCTCATGATCTGCCTACCTTGGCCTCCCAAAGTGTTGGGATTACAGGCATGAGCAACTGCACCTGGCTGCCAGGCCCTTTTTATTTTTTATTTTTTATTTGAGATAGGATCTTGCTCTGTTACCCAAGCTGGAGTACAGTGGTTCAGTGTAGCTCAACTTCCTAGGCTCAAGCGCTCCTCCCACCTCAGCTCCACCCCCACCCGCCCCCCCCAGTAGCTGGGACCACACGCACGCACCACCACACCTGGCTGATTTTATTTTTTGTAGACAGACTGGGTCTTGCTGTGTTGTTCAGGCTGGTATTGAACTCCTGAGCTCAAGCGATCCTCCCGCCTCAACCTCCCAAAGTGCTGGGATTACAGGAGAGAACCACCTCACCTGGCCTCCAGGCCCTTTTGAACAACCAGCTGTCATGTGAACTAATAGAGTGAGAAGCCACTCCTTACTACAAGGAGTGTTCATGAGGGATTACTCCATTCATGAGGGATCCGCCCCCATGACCTCCCACCAGGCCCCACTTCCAGTGCTGGGGATCACGTTTCAAAATGAGATTTAGAGGAGACAAACCTCCAAACTCTATCAGTGCGACAGAAGAGGAATGAAACAGAGGGAAAAACACAAGATTCATTTCTTCATTTCATTCAGCAAACACTTATTAAGTGACACTAAGCAGGCAGTCACCATGAGGTGTAGAATGACCACAGTGGTCCCAGGCCACATGACTGAAAGAATGAGGTCCTCTAAATCCGATGGGCAAGGCAAGAGAGGGATTGGCTTGAGGGGAAGATATTGAGTGGACATTTCAAGAGGCTGAGTCATCTAAGTAGACAGTTGGTGCAGGAGTGAGAGGTCAGGGCAGGTGCTTTAGGTTTAGAGCCTTTTCCCTGGACTCAGTAGAGAAAGCCATGGGAATCAGTGGACTCTCCAAGGAGAAGACCAGGCTAGAACACCAAATCCTGAAGCTCCTGGTTGACTTTACTGAGAAGGTGGGAGGAGGAACTGGAGAAGGAGAAAGAGAGTGGGGTTTTGCAGCACCTCATTAGAAAAGCCTTAGGTGGAAAGAGGCTGGAGGAGGGAGGTAGGGGGACAGTCTCAGATGCTGCAGGGAGGTTGAAAGAGGATGAGGACGGAGATGAGGCCAGCATCTGGGCATCATGGGCAGCTTTTGAGTGTGCTTTCAATCGGGGCACATTTGGTTGCAAGAAATAGAAACCCACCTGAAAAGGGGCATTTGTTGAGCAGACATAGTTCTGGGCTGCAGCAACTTCTCACCCCTGCTTCTCAGCAACCACTGGCTTCATTCTGGTCTGAGGGTGGACGGGTCTCCTCTGCTGGGCTCCTACCCCTGCCTCTCCCTAAGTCCAGCATGCACAGACTCTGGGCTTCTCTATCACTGGTCCTGGCCCCCATTCCTCATTGCCTGGTGATGAGTGGCCTCCTTTGATGGTCTTCCTTATCAAATATCTAGAGAGGGCCGGGCGCGGTGGCTCAAGCCTGTAATCCCAGCACTTTGGGAGGCCGAGACGGGCGGATCACGAGGTCAGGAGATCGAGACCATCCTGGCTAACACGGTGAAACGCTGTCTCTACTAAAAAATACAAAAACTAGCCGGGCGAGGTGGCGGGCGCCTATAGTCCCAGCTACTCGGGAGGCTGAGGCAGGAGAATGGCGTAAACCCAGGAGGCGGAGCTTGCAGTGAGCTGAGATCCGGCCACTGCACTCCAGTCCGGGCGACAGAGCGAGACTCCGCCTCAAAAAAAAAAAAAAAAAAAAAAAAAAAAAAAAAATCTAGAGAGAAAATCTGATTGTCCCCACGTAAGCCAGAATCTACCCTTAATCGAATTAGCAGGGTCTAAGAGGTGGGTTGATGTGGTGGGCCGGGACCACTCAGACAGGAGGGAGATGGGGGATGTTGGGAGGGTTGAGGAATGAGAGGTTTTCAGAGAAAAGAACAAAGGCAGGCCCTCCAAAGTGGCTGCTCAAGTGTGTGCTGTCATGGGAGCAGAGAAATGAATGCTGAGGGTGATGACAGTGTTTCTAACTGCAAGCAAGGGAACATACTTAACAGCCAGGGACATGTTGGGGTAGGGGACAGCCCTGCTGGCTAATAGGGGGAGGGAGAGCCAGGGAAAATACAGTTGTGTACACTTGGAGCATTGGCCAGTAGAAAACCAAACTCACTCTGATGCGATCCCGATCCAATGCTCTGAACCCCAAGAAGGCCACCAGCCTAGGGAAGATTTGTCCATCTCAGCACAAGAGGTCCCATCCCACCACCCCCAAAGGCAGGCATGAGGATCAAGACTTCAGGTGGTGGCAGCAAGGGAGCAGCCAGACACTGCTTAAGAAACTGACAAGGAAGGCTCGTTGGCCGGGCACGGTGGCTCACGCCTGTAATCCTAGCACTTTGGGAGGCCAAGGCAGGTGGATCACAAGGTCAGGAGTTTGAGACCATCCTGGCCAATATGGTAAAACCCATCTCTACTAAAAATACAAAAAAAAAAAAAAAAAATAGCTGGGCATGGTGGCAGGTGCCTGTAGTCCCAGCTACTCAGGAGGCTGAGGGAGGAGAATTGCTTGAACCCGAGAGACGGAAGTTGCAGTGAGCTGAGATCATGCCACTGCACTCCAGCCTAGGTGACACAGCGAGACTACGTCTCAAAAAATAAAATAAAAAAAAGGAAGACTCCTTTCTGGGGGCCTGTACTCACCCTTAGCAGATCTCTGGATAATCCGCTGTGACCCTTGTCCTAGGGTTTTTAATTCAGCTGTGTTTACAAGAGATGGATATCACTGTGTTTTTATCATCCTAGTCTGCAGGGGCAAGTTTGTTCCCATGATTCTATCTTGTGATATGTCATGGATATCAGGAGCTACTCAAGATAGCCACCACCTTGCCAACGTTTCATAAGTGTTATTAATGAAGGTATTTAAAATCGACACAGTGGAGAGAGTCGCTATGATGAGTGACTACTCTGAATTTGTGACCTAAAAAGGGGAAATTCTGCTCCACACTCAAGTCAGGGAACAGCCTTAGCAGAGCTCTGTGCCAGATCGGGTGCCAAAGAATTGGAAAGAGATTAAATCCAGCAACACTGGCTGACTCTATGCAACCAAAGCCACTTTCATCAGTATAAAGTTCAGGAATGACTGAAATTGGTTGTGTCTCACTGTCCTGGGGCGCCAAAGAAATATCCAAGCCCTACCAAGGTCTGACCTCCTCTGAGTAGCTGCCTTTACTGCATATTAAATCCTGAGTTGCAAGACTTCGGCCTGAAACATGTATTTCTTATTTCTCTCTGCTTGTGCTCAGTTACATGTGAAAGGACCTGGAAAAGTACAAATGTACGGGAAGCTGGAGTGGCCATTTCTTTTTTCTTTCTTTCTTTCTTTTTTTTTTTTTTTTTTGAGACAGAATCTTGCTCTGTCGCCCAGGCTGGAGTGCAGTGGTACCATCTCAGCTCACTGCAAGCTCCGCCTCCCGGGTTCAAGCAATTCTCCTGCCTCAGCCTCCCGAGTAGCTGGGACTACAGGCGTGCGCCACCATGTCCAGCTAATTTTTTGTGTTTTAGTAGAGACAGGGTTTCACCATGTTGGCGAGGATGGTCTTGATCTCCTGACCTCGTGATTGGAGTGATCATTTCTAAGTGGGACCAAGATTTTCATTTTGAGGAGACATAATTTTGCAGCTGGCTCCCTGAACTTAAAAAGCACAGCTTTGTATTCACTTTTGGTCATTCAGAAAAACCATTCCTCTGAATATCCTTTTGCTGAAACTGGTCATAAGGTTGAAGTTAGAATCTGACAAAGTGCTTTTGCATCTCATGTTTCATAGCAAACAGATGAGACAAGCAACGCTTGAATCCCACTTGGTCACAAGCACATCGCCACATGTGTTCCAAGTCTTTGAAAAGCATTTGGTGATATTACTGTTTGCGGGGCCTGGTAGAAGTTTCCCTGTTTGGCGTTTGTCAGCGTGCCTCTCTTTACCCAACACCAGCCTGCTTTACTGCCCCAGGACTGTCAAATGCTTTGGCACATGCCTCCTTTTCATTTGGCATAAACAGAGAGACGTGGGTTGACATGTCTTGGCCCAACAGGTGTGGAGGAAAATGACCCTCTACAGACACCGATGTCAATCTTGGAGAAGCAGCAATTAAATAGATAGAGGAAAAACAATGCCTGAGGGCAATAGGTCACTCCTTCCTGAGCTTCGGTCAGATGGGTAGATCCCAGGAGTTCAGGAAGTTAACCTTTAGAAGATATGTTCATCTGTGGCAAGATCAGTCTGCAGGCCCAAGGTCTAGGAGCCAAGAGTAGTGGTCAGACACGTGGTCCTAGGATCAAACCAGTACAGATGCAAGAGAAGGGCTGAGTGAAGACTTGGGATGCAGCACTCGGATTTAGAGTTCTGTTGGAGACACCAGGTCTCATGTCTGAAGTGCAATGGGGAAATTCAGTTTAGAAAATGCAAATCAAAACTAGCTTACTTTAGTAGCCTGAATTACTGGCAGATTGCCTGCTTATGAAACAATGACCTAATTCCAAAGCCCACCACTGACAAGCCAGAGATTGACTTGGCCAGGATTGGCTTAGGAACTAGAGTGGGCCCTAGTCACAAATGAGGAAGGAAGCGTTTCTTTTCCTCCCTTCCACCCTGTCTCCTTTTCTTTCTTAATATTTTATTAGGGACTTTTCAAGTATATACAAAAGTAGAGAGAACATTATAAGCATCCTTATGTACCCACTACTGGTTTCAACAATTGTCTACAATGGTTGATCTTATTTCATTTATTATCCTCCTTCCCAATAACATCTGCCTTCCTCCCTCCACTGTTGGATTTTTTTTTTTTTTTTTCAGACAGAGTCTCACTCTGTTGCTCTGTTGCTCTGTTGCTCTGTCGCCCAGGCTGGAGTGCAGTGGTGCTATCTTGGCTTACTGCAACCTCTGCCTCCTGAGTTCAAGAAATTCTCCTTCCTCAGCCTCCTGAGTAGCTGGGACTACAGGCATGTGCCACCATGCCCAGCTAATTTTTGTATTTTTAGTAGAGACAGGGTTTCACCATGTTGGCCAGGCTGGTCCTGAACCCCTTACCTCAGGTGATCTGCCTGCCTTGGCCTCCCAAAGTGCTGGGATTACAGGCATGAGTCACCGTGCCTGGCACTGTTGGACTGTTGGATTATTTTAAAACAAATAATCCCATTGTTTAATCAGTTACAGTTAAGCATGTATTTTGTATTAGTTTGTTCTCACACTGCTAATAAAGACATGCCTGAGACTGGGTAATTTATAAATGAAAGAGGTTTAATTGACTCACAGTTTCACATGGCTGGGGAGGCCTCACAATCATGGCAGAAGGCGAATGAGGAGCAAACGCATGTCTTACATGGTGGCAGGCAAGAGAGCTCGTGTAGGGGAACTCCCCTTTATGAAACCATCAGATCTCTTGAGACTTATTCACTATCACAAGAACAGCATGGGAAAGACCCACTCTCATGATTCAGTTACCTCCCATTGGGTCCCTCCCATTACACATTAGAATTATGGGAGCTGGGCCAAGCATGGTGGTTCATGCCTGTAATCCCAGTACTTTGGGAGGCCAAGGCAGGTGGATCATGGGGTCAGGAGTTCAAGACCATCCTGGCTAACACGGTGAAACCCCATCTCTACTAAAAATACAAAAAATTAGCCAGGCATGGTGGTGTGCGCCTGCAGTCCCAGCTACTTGGGAGGCTGAGGCAGGAGAATCAGTTGAACCCGGGAGGCAGAGGTTGCGGTGAGCCAAAATTGTACCACTGCACTGTAGCCTGGGTGACAGAGTGAGACTCCATCTCAAAAAAAAAAAAAAAAAAAAAAAGAAAAGAAAAAAGAAAAGAAATATGGGAGCTACAATTCAAGATTTCAAGATGAGAATTGGGTGGGGACAGAGCCAAACCATATCATATCTCTAAAAAATTAGGACTCTTTTTGTAAGCGTATAACCACAGTATCCTTATCATACAAAAAATAAATAATTACTTAATAATGAAAATTGTGTCAGTGTTCAAATATCCCTGGTTGTTTCATTTTTAAAACTTTTGATTTATTTAAATCAGGATCCAAACGAGTTTCACAAGTTGCTTTTGGTTGATATGTCTCTTAAGGCACTTTTCCATTTCCCCCCAGAGTTTCCATATTCCTCCTATATCCTCCACCATATACATCCTCCAGACATTTCCTATGTCTTCCACTATTATATCTGCCTTTTCCAGTAGATTATTTATGTTATGGTTATAAGAGCTGTGTTGAGTCTTTGCTAATTCCACGCTCTGGGTCATCTTTGCATCCACTTATATTGATTATTTTTCCTCTTGATTGTAGGTCATTGTCCTATTCAGCCCAGGCTGCTATAACAGAATACCATAGACTGGTGACTTAAACAACATAAATTTATTTTTCACAGGTCTGGAGGCTGGGAAGTCTCCAAGATGAAGGTGCTGGCTAAGGCCCTGCTGAGGGTCATCTTCTTGGTTTGCAGATGGCCACCTTCTTGCTGTATCCTCACATGATAAAGGGACCATTTCTCCCAAGTCTCTTCTTACAAGGGCACTAATCTCATTCATGAAGATGGAGCCCTCCTGACCTAATCACCTCTCAGATGGCCCACCTCCAAATACCTTCAGACTGGGGATTTCAACATAAGAATCTGGGGCAGGGGGTATAACATTCAGTCTATAGCAGTATGGTATATTATTTTCTGTATATAGTGTTGGAGTTTGCTAGTATATTTTTCAATATTTTTGCATCCCTCATGTTCATGAGTGATATTGGTTTGTAGTTTTTGTCTGGGAGTGTGTGTGTCATTTTTATCAGGTTGAGGAATCAGTGTCATTCTTCATAAAAGGAATTAAGGGGTTCTTCTGCCTTTAAAATGCTTTGGAATAATTTGTAGAGCACTCTGGGACTATCTGACCTTTAAAGATTTGGTAAAATTCCCTTGTGAAATTATCTGGGCCTGATCCTTTTGTTGTGGTATAGTTCCTTAGTAAATTTCTCTGTTTTTCTGTGGAACTAGGTATGTTTAAGTGTTGTAACTTTAATGGTGTCATTTCTGGCAAACATGTCACTAAGATGCTATCCATTTCATGCATTTTTTATTTGCACAGACATCTGCAAATCAGCCTCTTGTAATGTTTAACATTTCTTCTGTTACAATGGTTATTTGCCTCTTGTAATTTTGTGTTTGTGCTTTCTCCCTTTTTCTTTCTGATCAAGGTAGCTAGTAATTTTTCTAGTTTATTCATTTTTTAAGAATTAGGCTTTTGTCTGGGCATGGTGGCTCACGCCTGTAATCCCAGCACTTTAGGAGGCCGAGGTGGGCGGATCACCTGATGTTGGGAGTTTGAGACCAGCCTGGCCAACATGGTGAAACCCCATCTCTACTAAAACTACAAAAATTAGCCAGGTGTGGTGGTGGGCGCCTGTAATCCCAGCTACTCCGGAGGCTGAGGCAGGAAAATCACTTGAACCTAGGAGGTGGAGGTTGCAGTGAGCCGAGATCACACCATCGCACTCCAGCCTGGGCAACAAAGCAAGACTCTGTCTCAAAACAAACAAAAAAACAAAAAAGAAAAAAAAAGGTTTTGATTTATTCATTAATCACTCATTTTTCTCTTCTATATTTCATTTATTTCTGCCTTTAACTTTATTTTTTTCTTCTTTGTGCTTTTCTTAGTTTACTTTGTTTTTCCTTTCCAGTTTTTTGAGTTGGGAATTTAATTCATTATTTTCCTTCTTTCATTTTCACTGACAAATATGTTTGATGCAATGAATTTTCCTCTGATCACTGTTTTAACTACATCCCATTGACTCTGATATATATGTAGTGTTTTTGTTGTCATTATAAAACTGCCTTTGCAAAAGTAACACTGAAAGAGATCTGACCTAACCAACTCTATTTTGCCTTTAACCTCCAAACTGCCTCTGGTCACTTCCGGTTGTGGGCCAAGATAACTTTGTGAGGGTTTTTTTTTTTTTTTTTGAGATGGTGTCTCCCTCTGTCACCCAGGCTGGAGTGCAGTGGCGTGATCTCGGCTCACTGCAACCTCTGCCTTCCAGATTCATGCCATTCTCCTGCCTCAGCCTCCCGAGTAGCTGGGACTACAGGTGCCCACCACCTCGCCTGGCTAGTTTTTTTTTTTTTTTTTTTGTATTTTTTAGTAAAGACGGGGTTTCACAGTGTTAGCCAGGATGGTCTCGATCTCCTGACCTCGTGATCCGCCCGTCTCGGCCTCCCAAAGTGCTGGGATTACAGGTTTGAGCCACCGCGCCTGGCCTACTATTTTTTTTTGAGACAGAATTTTGCTCTTGTTGCCCAGGCTGGAGTGCAGTGGCGCGATCTCAGATCACCGCAACCTCTGCCTCCCGATTCAAGCGATTCTCCTGCCTCAGCCTCCCAATTAGCTGGGATTACAGGCATGTGCCACCACGCATGGCTAATTTTGTACTTTTAGTAGAGACAGGGTTTCTCCGTGTTGGTCAGGCTGGTCGCAAAGTCCCGACCTCAGATGATCCACCCGCCTTGGCCTCCCAAAGTGCTGGGATTACAGGCATGAGCCACCGTGCCCGGCCGTACCTATCCCTTTACATTCCGTGTGGTTTGAAATGTCTTTGTAATAGTCCCTACTGTGACCTGCTCAGACACTTTTTAAAGAATTTTCTATGTTTGGGTATACTTAATCATCTGACAATAATTCTAGACCAGTGTAGGCCCCTTTCATTCGCTGCCCTCTGTATCATCCCAATTGTTTCTAGGGAACTGGGTCTGCCTTTGTTCTCTACAAATACTTGTTGTAGGGTGAGGACAGGACCATGAGAAAAATCCAGGATTTTCTGACTTTCCTCTTTTTATTTACAATTTTGAAAAGTGATTACAGTTCTCTGTTTTATTTTCTGTCTTCAGGTTATAGAAAGTCTGCCTTTTGGGTACATTTATTTCTCCTTTCTCATTGTTTTATATCACTTTGGGAGGAAGTATTGGGAGACAGGTAACTGGAGGCCTCTATTATTTTCAGTTACCCCAAAAGCTAACTTAAAAACAAACAAATATGAAATTAGCTGGGTGTAGTGGTGCACCCCTGTAATCTCAGCTACTCGGGAGGCTGAGGCAGGAGAATCAGTCAAATATGGGAGGCAGAGGTTGCAGTGAGCAGAGATCGTGCCACTGCATTCCAGCCTGGGTGACAGAGAGAGACTCCCTCTCAAAAAATCCCACAAAAAACAAATATGATTAAGGTGTTCTTCTGTTCTTGCTCTTGATTGGGGAGGAGTATAAACTGGCCAAATGGTACTTAACAAAGTCCTATTAATTAAGGACATTTAAAAATTATATAATAGTTGTTATTGGTCGGGCACAGTGGCTCACACCTGTAATCCCAGGACTTTGGGAGACCAAGGTAGGTGGATCACAAGGTCAAGAGATCCAGACCAGCCGGGCCAACTTGATGAAACCCCATCTCTACTAAAAACACAAAAATTAGTTGGGCATGGGGGTGCGCGCCTGGAGTCCCAGATACTCAGGAGGCTGAGGCAGGAGAATCGCTTGAACGCAGGAGGCGGAGGTTGCAGTGAGCCGAGATTGCGCCCCTGCACCCCTGCCTGGCGACAGAATGAGACTCCATTTTCTTTTTTTTTTTTTTTTTTTTTTTTTTTTTTGAGATGGAGTCTCGCTCTGCCGCCCGGGCTGGAGTGCAGTGGCCGGATCTCAGCTCACTTCAGCTCACTGCAAGCTCCGCCTCCCGGGTTCACGCCATTCTCCTGCCTCAGCCTCCAGAGTAGCTGGGACTACAGGCGCCCGCCACCACTGCCCGGCTAGTTTTTTGTATTTTTTAGTGGAGACGGGGTTTCACCGTGTTAGCCAGGATAGTCTCGATCTCCTGACCTCGTGATCCACCCGTCTCGGCCTTCCAAAGTGCTGGGATTACAGGCTTGAGCCACCGCGCCCGGCCGAGACTCCATTTTCAATAAGCTTGCCTGGGAAACAGAGCTTTTAAAAAGCTATTTGTAACTTAAATAATAAAGCAGCCTGATGTTAGCTAAAACTCTCTCTGAGGTCGGATGATTGCATTTGCGAAGTCCTATGATGTCATATGGGAGGCAAATATCTGTAGTTTCTTAATTCTGCTCTGACGTGTGTCATCAGGAATAATCTCTTTGGCTCTGGTGTATTTGGCACTGACACTATCTCCCTCTCAAAATCTCTCCCATGTTGTTTGCACTGGAACAGCCTCCCCACCCCTTCATTCTGTCATCCCTCTCTCTTGCCTTAACCCACACTTCTTCATGATGTTGATACTGTATTTGATATCCAAAAATGACAGCATAGTTCAGCTTTGGGGTTCAAAGTGATGTTGAGTTTTTGTGGGTTACAGCAGCTTGTTTTAATAAGAAATACGGTTTTTGCTCATCTTGTCTGCAGAGAGGGACGGTATGGAAATTGCGAGTAAGGGGAACCTTATATTTTAATGTGTCATCAAGCATCTGGTTTAGCAGGGGAAAAAGACGCCCTTTACTGCAAATCATGTTTCCATTTTGCAATTCCAGAATGGAATGCTCACAGCCTCATCCCCAGAGAGGCTGACACACTTTGGCATCCTGATGACACTGGGTCTGGCATAGACCAAGACAACACTGGTGGCTGCCAGTCAAGGGGCCATGCCTGTAAATGGTCATTTCAACAGTGGAGAGGGATTGGACGCATCCCTCAGTCTTCCCTCGTGTGGCATCCTTTGTGATGCAATGCTTAGATCTTCATGACTGCCAGCCACAGTTGGGTGCAGGCTGGTGTGAAGGAAAGGAAAGTGAGAGCCTCTGGGGAAATCTTATCAGTTAGCTTTTGCAACATCACAAACCACCCCAACACTTAGTGGTTTAAGACAAGAGTTTATTTATTTAGCTTTTGATCCTGCGGGTTGGCAACTTGGGAAGGACTTAGCTGCCCCTCTGGGTGGTTCTCTTGGTCTCAGCTGAGATCCCTCATGTGTCGGTGTTCAGCTGTGGGCTGGCGAGCTACCAGCTACCACTCACCAGCCATGAAAACAAGGGAATACGCTGACTCTGTAGTCTCTGAACAAGGCAAATTTAGATTGGCTCTTGGGTAAAGGCCTGTCCAACTAGATTAGCCCCGTTGGTCCTTGGGCCTCACCACTCACCATTACCCAGTCCTTGCTTAGTGGTGTCATCACTGTTCAGAGCTCTGGGATATCTCACAGAATCGTGGGTATGATCTGGATAGTGGAGCAATGGAAATAACTTTCTAGCGATCTGGTAAACTCTCTCCAGATAGGATGCCTCAGAAGGTAGTGAGTTTCAGTGAGTTTCCCATCACTGGAAGTATTCAAGCAGACTCAGAGATCCCATGAATATTCTAGGTTCTGGTTTAGAGGTTCATAACTTGGAAAGCCAACCTGCCAAGGTACCTGGCCTCTGTCCCTGAAGAATCAGATTCCAGCTCATGAGCTAGAAACTTTATGACCTGGCTAAACCATCCTAGGACATGATTTCCTGAGACCTCCCAATTAAAGAGCAGTGTAGGCTGGGTGCGGTGGCTCATGCCTGTAATCCCAGCACTTTGGGAGGCCAAGGCGGGCAGATCACGAGGTAAAGAGATTGAGACCATCCTGGTCACCAAGGTGAAGCCCCGTCTCTACTAAAAAGACAAAAATTAGCTGGGCGTGGTGGTGTGCGCCTGTAGTCCCAGCTACTCAGGAGGCTAAAGCAGGAGAATTGCTTGAACCTGGGAGGTGGAGGTTGCAGTGAGCCGAGAGCCCCACACTGCACTCCAGCCTGGCAACAGAGTAAGACTTTCTTAAAACAAAAAACAAACAAACAAAAAACAAAAGAGCAGTGCAGGGCTGCAGAGCTATCCTCTCTCCCCAGTTTGGCTGCAGCCCTTCCCACCTCCCCAGCCACACTGTGTCCCTCTCCACCTGGCCCTGTGTCACTCTCTACCTGACCCTGTATCCCTGTCTACCCAGCCCTCTGTCTGCTCCCTGACTCAACTGCTTGTGCTACCCCAGTGCCTACTCCACTTCTGACCCTGCCAATCTGAGCCGTCCCCTAGGTCCACCTGCCATTCACAATTCTCTGTCACTCAGGCTGTAGTGCAGTGGCACAATCTTGGCTTACTGCAACCACTGCCTCCTGGGTTCAAGCGATTCTCCTACCTCAGTCTCCTGGGTAGCTGGAATTACAGGTGCCTGTCACCATACCTGAATAATTTTAGTATTTTTAGTGGAGATGGAGATTTTTGGCCAGGTTAGTCTCAAACTCCTGACCTCAAGTGATCTGCCTGCCTCAGGCTCCCAAAGTGCTGGGATTATAGGCATGAGCCCCCGTGCCTGGCCATAGTCCTTCTCAATTCTAATAACCTGTGACAGAGCTTGACACTTGGATGGCAGGAAGTCTAGGCTGCAATTAGGTGATAATTTGTTGGTGGTGGTAGTGATGGGAATCTGAAACAACAACTTATTAACGTTGGAACCAATGAATGGAGTGAACTCACTTTACTATTCCTTTAATTGAACAAATATTTATTGGGTTCCAGTGCAAAGAGTCCTGAACCAGGAGAAAGAAGACCTAGGTTTGGATCTCAGCTCTGCCAGGCTATCAGTCAGAGTTGAGTCAGGAGATGAAAAGCTACCAGTTTTTTTGTTTTTGTTTGTTTTTGTTTTGGAGATGGAGTCTCATTTTGTCACCCAGGCTGGAGTGCAGTGGCAAGATCTTGGTTCCCTGCAACCTCCACCTCCCGGGTTCAAATGATTCTCCTGCTTCCACCTCCCGAGTAGCTGGAACTACAGGCGCCCGCCACCATGCCTGGCTAATTTTTGTATTTGTAGTAAATACGGGCTTTCACCATGTTGGCCAGGCTGATCGCGAACTCTTGACCTCAGGTGATCGGCCTGCCTTGGCCTCCCAAAGTGCTAGGATTACAAGCGTGAGCCACTGCTCCCAGCCAAACTTCCCAGTTATTTTAATAAAATTCGATATATGAAGAATTGTTATCTATGTAAGTAGAAAGGCAAAAAGCAAACTCTCAGGTATCATGGAAGGTAGCAACTTCAGAAAGCAGCTACCACCCTTAAGCCTGGGGGAGGAAAGAGTAGAAGTTGAAATTATTAAAATTTGGAAGCTTATGGCCGGGCGCGGTGGCTCACGCCTGTAATCCCAGCACTTTGGGAGGCCAAGGTGGGCAGATCACGAGGTCAGGAGATCGAGACCATCCTGGCTAACATGGTAAAACCCCATCTCTACTAAAAATACAAAAAAAATTAGCCGGGTGTGGTGGCAGGCACCTGTAGTCCCAGCTACTTGGGAGGCTGAGGCAGGAGAATGGCGTGAACCCAGGAGGTGGAGCTTGCAGTGAGCTGAGATCCAGCCACTGCACTTCAGCCTGTGGGACAGAGCAAGACTCCGTCTCCAAAAAAAAAAAAAAAATTGGAAGCTTAGAGGAGCCCCACAGAAGTGAACCTCAGAGCTCCATGGAGGGGGCTCCAGGTGGCTGGAACTGACGTGTCTGAGGGAGCACCATGTGACTGGCTCTGCAGGAATCAGTAAAATTGCACACTTGGTTCTTTCACTGCTGAGGGAGGGAACTGCTACTGCCTGGGTGAAGCAGTGGGCCAGGGTGCTGCTCACAGAAACAAGAAACAGACCGGAAGGAGTGTGTTCCCTGTCCTTCTTCCTCCTCTGGCCTCTGGTCCCTCCTGGCAGAGCTTCTTGAAGAGCAGCTGGCAAAGCAGAAATGCAGTTTGCAGAGTCCCCCAACATCTGAATGTGGGGGATTTGGAGATGACGAGCAATAACTCAATAACTGGCCCAGCCTGTCATGAGCAGAAGGATGAATATGTCAGTTCTGTTTCTGATCACTGGGTCATGAGAGCAGGGAATCTCTAAGGTTTTCCCAGTCCTGATGTTCTACAAGATTGGAATTTTCTACATCAAAATTTCTAGGTGGCCTCAAAGGTGGAGGAAAGGAAGAAATAGGAGGCTAAGGGGAGGGTGTGAAAGAAGAGTCATCATTTTACTCAAACCCCACAGAACAGCCAGGTGCTTGGTGCTGTGAAGGTCTCTTGCCAGAGCAGAAGGCAAGCAACCTCTGACAAATCTCTTTCCTGGGCTACAGCTGTTTGTTTGTATTAAAACGGTAACATGGTAACAGAGCTATTAGTAGCTCCATGCTCAGCTGTGTAAGGTAGGGAGTTAGAACACTGAATTCAGTCACCGGAGAAAGAAGCTGAGGTCTCCTGATGGCCCTAGGATGAGGGCTGGGCCATCTGTGAATAGCAACAGGCTTAGGTCGCTGGGTTTGTCCATCAGCCATGGGAGCTGTGGGTCCCCCTTGATGAGCAAACACAACTTGGACCACGTCCTCCACTGATGCGGAACCGGACTGCCCGAGGCCTCTGTGGCTGGGGAGCAATGCCATGGCAGAAAACGCAGTTCTGAACTGAGCTTGCTGGTCTGGTCTGGTCCAGTCTGGAGAAGCCATTCAGAGCCTGTAGGGCCCTGGTAGAGATGAGAGGAGGCAAGCCTGTGTGAAGCCAGTTCTGGTTCCAGCCTTGGAACTGGAAGACTGTGGGATGTTGGGTAAATCATTTCCAACCTCTAGGCCTCAGCTTCCTCATCTGTAAAAAGAGGCTTTGGAGAGGTGGTCTTCAAGCTTCTTCCAGCACTAATAATCTAAATTATTCTATGTAGGAGAAATATCAGAATTTATTAAACTTATAAAACGATACACTTCTATCACGTTGCAAAAAAAGATAATTTTTTCTTTTTTTTTATTTTTTGAGACGGAGTCTTGCTCTGTCACCCAAGCTGGAGTGCACTGGCCAGATCTCAGCTCACTGCAAGCTCCGCCTCCCAGGTTCACGCCATTCTCCTGCCTCAGCCTCCCGAGTAGCTGGGACTACAGGTGCCCGCCACCTCGCCTGGCTAGTTTTTTGTATTTTTTAGTAGAGACGGGGTTTCACCGTGTTAGCCAGGATGGTCTTGATCTCCTGACCTCGTGATCCGCCCGCCTCGGCCTCCCAAAGTGCTGGGATTACAGGCTTGAGCCACCGCGCCCGGCCAAGATAATTTTTTCAATAGAGAATAAAAACTCTTAATAGAAAACATGATGTGACTGCCTAACATATCAACAAATCCCAATAGATCATTACTAGGCTATACTCACAGAGAAGTATGGGGTAAAGACATTGTGCAAGCTGCAAAACCTAAGCCTTCATCTTATCGTTGATGAAACGAGACCTGTGTGATTTTTCTTTTTTCTTTTTTTTTTGAGACGGAGTTTTGCTCTTGCTGTCCAGGCTGGAGTGCAATGGCACGATCTTGGCTCACTGCAACCTCTGCCCGCTGGGTTCAAGCGATTCTCCTCCCTCAGCCTCCAGAGTAGCTGGGATTACAGGCGCCTGCCACCACGCCCAGCTAATTTTTTGTATTTTTAGTAGGGACGGCGTTTCACTAGGTTGGCCAGGCTGGTCTCGAACTCCTGACCTCAAGCGATCCACCCGCCTCAGCCTCCTAAAGTGCTGGGATTACAGGCATGAGCCACTGTGCCCGGCCAAGACCTGTGTGATCTTGTCTCCGATTCCTCAGCTCCCTGCCCCTCTGTACCCCATGTGCAGTGTATAAAATGAGGCATCAGCCTGGGCTAGACTTCATGGTCCTAGCAATGTCTTTCACCTGCTCCGCCCATGGTGGCTTCTGCAGTCTTGCTGCTGTGTTGCTTCTCATGTTTCCATTTCCCCTTCTCTTGCAGGCCCGCGCATAGGGCCCATGTCCCCAGTTATGCTCTTGGTCATCTTGGCCATGGTTCTGGCTACCCATTTCTGCTTGGCTGCCTCAGCCACAGTGATTAGTCACCTGGCCCAAACTTGCACTTTCCATTCTCCTCCGTGATCAAGGAGGGGGATCACATGAGCCGGTACCTTCCAAACCAGCTTTAGTTGCCAACAACTAGAAAAACCATGCTCTGTTATAGAACTAAATAAATAAGAGATAAAGACGGGAAGTTATCTTAGAATTCTTTGCAAAAATCTTCCCAAGGTGGTAGCATCACATTGTTCATTGAATGCAGCATCTCCATCCTTCCTCTTGCTCTCTGGTGGACTTTGGCCAAACCACTTATGTGCATTTATGGACTTTGGCAGTTCATCTGCTATTTAAAAAAAAAAAAAAAAAGGACAAAACATATCTCATAGCTTTGCCCTAAGTATGAAAGAGGACATGAGCATCTAACAGAGCTTGGCACATTAAAAAAACAAAAACAAAAACTCAATGTTGGCTGGGCACAGTGGCTCATGCTTGTAATCCAGCACTTTAGGAGGCCAAGGTGGGGGGATCACCTGAGGTCAGGAGGTCGAGACCAGCCTGCCCAACGTGGTGAAACCCCGTCTCTACTAAAAATACAAAAATTAGCTGAGTGTGGTGGCACACACCTATAGTCCCAGCTACTCAGGAAGCTGAGGCAGGAGAATCACTTGAACCTAGGAAGCAGAGATTACAGTGAGCCCAGATCATGCCACTGCACTCCAGCCTGGGCGACAGAGTGAGACTCTGTCTCCGACAAACAAATAAACAAAGAAACAAAAAACTCAGTGTTTATGAAATGCATTAATAAGAAGTGAATTAGGCCGGGCATGGTGTTTCACGCCTGTAATCCTAGCACTTTGGGAGGTTGAGGCGGGCGGATCAGCTGAAGTCAGGAGTTTGAGACCAGCCTGGCCAACATGGTGAAACCCCATCTCTACTAAAAATACAAACATTAGCCAGGCATGGTGGCACGCGCCTGTAGTCCCAGCTCCTCGGGAGGCTGAGACAGAAGAATCGCTTGAACCCGGGAGACGGGGGTTGCAGTGAGCTGAGAGCGCACCACTGTACTCCAGCCTGGGCGACAGAATGAGACTGTCTCAAAAAAAAAAAAAAAAAAAGTCAGTCCCTGCACACCTGAGGCCTTTCTCACCTCTGTCATCTGAAGCTATAGTTACATTGGCTTAAACTGCCCCATTCTGAGCACTGTGGGGTGCCACTGCCTTCCCAAAGACATGTCTAAATGCCTCAGCTTTACATTTCCCCCAGCTTCTTCTGACTCCAAGTTTCTTCTTCTATAAGATGCTTAATTGGTTTGTGTCCCCACGAAATTCATATGTTGAAATCCTAACCCTAGTACCTTAGAATGTGATTGCCTTTGGAGATAAGACCTTTCAAGAGGTAATTAAGGTAAAATGAAGCCCTATGGGGGCGCCTGATCCAACATGACTGTTGTCCTTAGAAGAAGACAGTAGGAGGTCGGGCACAGTGGCTCACGCCTGTAATCCCAGCACTTTGGGAGGCCAAGGCGGGCAGATCACGAGGTCAGGAGATCAAGACCATCCTGGCTAACACGGTGAAAACCCGTCTCTGCTAAAAATACAAAAAAATTAGCCAGGCGTGGTGGCGGGTGCCTGTAGGTCCAGCTACTCTGGAGGCTGAGGCAGGAAAATGGCGTGAATCCGGGAGGAGGAGTTTGCAGTGAGCCGAGATCTCACCACTGCACTCCAGCCTGGGCGACAGAGCAAGGCTCCGTCTCAAAAAAAAAAAAAAAAAAAAAAGCTTAGGACATAGAGGGACACAGAGGGAAGACCATGTGAAGACATGGGGGGGAGAAGACTGCCCTCCACAAGCCAAAAAGAGGACACAGAAGACACCAACCTGGCCAACACCTTGATCTTGAACCTCCAGCCTCCAGGATGAGGAGACAGTAACTGTTACTGAAGCCGCCGAATCTGTGGTGGTGTTAACAGCAGCTGGAGCTGAGCAGAGCGGGCTCTCTTCTCTGCTCAGAGCATTCACACTCTCACAGAAGCCCCAATCACCCCGGGCATGTGTGGGCCACAGAGTTGACAGTTTCTGGAGGGTGGTTTCCGGAAAGTGGTTTCTGGAGGGTGCTTTATGGATTTTACCTCACAGCAGTGCACACAGCTGAAGATGGAAGATTGCACATATCCCCCCTGCGAAGTCGCCTGTGCCGCCGCCATTTTGGTGAGCCATCCTCTCTCCCTCCCTCCCGCCCAGTCCTCAGGAGTAGCCCCTAGTTCTTTTCCTCCCTTTGCCAGGGCTTTCCCTATGTTTTGCCGCCTGTTGAAGACTTGCCGCCATTCCTAATTGGCTCATTCAAAACGTTTTGCTTAATAAGATTCTCCTTCTTAGAAAAAGTATTCTGTGACCAGGCATGGTGGCTTATGGCTTGAGCCCTAGAGGCAGAGGTGTCAGTGAGCCGAGATCACGCCACTGCACTTCGTCCAGTCTGAGTGACAGAGTGAAACTATCTCAAAAAAAGAAAAAGAAAAAGAAAAATTCTTCTGTGGTTCTTTGAGGAGGAAGAGGCAAACAGTCTTGTCTCTCATCCCTCCAAACTTTTTTTTTTTTTTTTTTTTTTGAGAAGGAGTCTCGCCCTGTCGCCCAGGCTGGAGTGCAGCGGCGCGATCTCGTCTCACTACAAGCTCCGCCTCCCGGGTTCCCGCCATTCTCCTGCCGCAGCCGCCCGAGTAGCTGGGACTACAGGCGCCGCCACCACGCCCGGCTAATTTTTGTTATCTTTAGTAAAGACGGGGTTTCACCGTGTTAGCCAGGATGGTCTTGATCTCCTGACCTTGTGATCCGCCCACCTCGCCCTCCCAAAGTGCTGGGATTACAGGAGTGAGCCACCGCGCCCGGCCCAAACATTTTTTTTTTTAACCTGGTAGTGGAATTCTTTTTTTTTAACATAAAACTAGACCTCATTTGTTTTCTTTCTTTCTTTCTTCTAAAAAAAAAAAAGGAATACTTGTGCAGAACGTGCAGGTTTGTTACTAAGGTGTATGTATGCTACGATGGTTTGCTGCACCTATTGATCCGTCCTCCAAGTTCCCTCTCCTCACTCCCAACCCCCAACAGGCCCTGGTGTGTGATGTTCCCCTCTCTGTGTCCATGTGTTCTCAATGTTCAACTGCCACTTATGAGTAAGAACATGCGGTGTTTGGTTTTCTGTTCCTGTGTTAGTTTGCTGAGGATGATGGCTTCCAGCTTCATCATCGCTGCAAAGGACATGAACTCATTCTTTCTTAGGGCTGCAAATTCTTTTTTCAAGCAATGTCTTATGCAGAAGCCCCATATATGAAACATATACACTTGTAAAAATTCGGGTGAAATCCACCTTACATAAAATTAACCATTTAAAAGTGAGCAATTCAGTGGCATTTAGTATATCACAATGCTGTGAAACCACCACTGCTATTTAGTTCCAAAACATTTTCATCACCCTAAAATAAAATCCTGTGCCCATTAAGCCGACACTTCCCCTTCCCCCTGCCCCTGACAACAACCCGTCTGGTTTCTGTTTCTATGAATTTGCCTAACTCTGGCTGTTTCCTATCCATGGAATCGCAAAATCTATGACCTTTTGTGCCCGACTTCTTTCACTTCGGGTGAGGCTTTTGGAGCTTCTCCTCGTTGTAGCATGTGTCAGGACTGCATTCCTTTTCATGTCTGAAGAATATTCCATTGTATGGATAGACGGCATCTTGTTTATCCATTCATCTGGTGAAACATACACACTTCTGCTCTGTTCCATCCAGAAGCGGGGCACTGAGCTCCGCCTCCTCAACTAGCTTCCTCCACCACCTCCAAGGAGCTCCTAAGGGTCCTCTGAGCTTGGTAAGATGCGTGGTCTCCGGAAGCCTGTGATGAAATAAATGCTAATTTGTTTCCATGGAGTGGTCCTACCTTGTGGCAGGGGTAAGGAGCTTCCATTTGCCTGAAAGTCTCTGCCCTACACAAAAAATAGAAACTGGCTGCATGCATGCAAAGGATGGCTGAGTGGTAATAACTGGAGGAACTGCGGGCGGCCGGAGGCTGCGGGGCAGGAGGGTGTTTGGGTCGGTACTCTCTGCCCCACCCGAGGTCCACAGGGCCTCCTCCACCCAGGGTGGGCCGGCAGGTCTGCCTATCAGCGATCTGGGCAAGCCTGCTGCTTTTTATGACCTCACTTGCCGAAACTCAAGCCACGCCTGGGTAAGTACATTCTGCACACTCCATAAACAGGTGCCAGACTGCCGCGTCATCACATTTTTGCAAGTTTTTTTTTTTTTTTCTTTTTGTATGTGTGTTTCCACATTATTTACGGCGGAATTTGCCCAGGTGCAAACAGGAAGCCCTGGGAGCAGTTGTCCTATTTTTAGAAAGACAGGTTTGTTCCCGGCCCTACTGCATAAAGGGCAAGAGAGAAGTGAGAGGTTCCTGGCGGAAGGCTCCTTGCAAGGGACAGTTCTGAGCTGCTAGGTGCGGCCAGTCAGATGGCAGGGGCCGCTTTAATTTGGATAAGCCTTCTCCGAAAGGAGCCCTGCTGATGTAATAACGGGGAAAATCCCTGTGTGAAAGGCCCTGAAACTGACGGGCTGGGAAACGCTGATTCCCCGTGGGCAGGAATGCTTGTCTAATCGCGACGGCTCTGCACAGCTCCTGCCCAGGTATGAAGTGCAGCGGCTTGCACCAGTGCTAGGGCGGAGATGCACTGTTTGCCCGACTGTTTGGGGTGTGTCAGGGGCTCTGCTTAGAACTCGCACAATTCTGAACGGAGGAGGAGAAAGTCCAGTTACTGAAGGGCAGAATTTCCATGCGCCTGCAGCCTCCAAATCCAGACCACCCCCGAATGTAAGTAGGAGGCAGAGATGTGTGCACCTTCGGTTCTGTCTTGGGAAAGCCCGAGAGGGTGGTGGTTGCAGAGTTCCCTAGAAGAGGATTCCAGGAAGCCAGGCTTCCCTCAGTGGTTTTACAATTTACACCTCACCAGGAGTTTTGCCGGTCTCTTTAGTCTGTTTGTTTAAAAACCTAGTTCAGATGCCTTGATTTTTAATAAGGTTATTGTATTTAATTTGGTTAATGATTGTCACAAATTAGTATTACGTTCAACCTTATGATTCAACCTGGAAGATACAAGGAAGTTAATAATTGATAAGGCAATGATTCTTCTAACACTCAATATTTTCTAATGAGGGATCATCTTCCAAATGAACATAAAAAATAAATGGAAGTGATTAATTTTAAATGCATGTAGATTTTTACATTCTCTGAGCATGTGGTTGTGTGTGAATGTGTGTGTGTGTCTACAGCAAAAGGCAAGAAAGGATTAAGGAGTCATATCCTTTTGATTAAAGGGTTAGGAGTGAAAGAATCGACTGCTGTCGGGACGTCACTCACAGTTTTCTCAGTTTGGAGGCATTTTAATTGGGCCTGTTCGAACCATTTTCTTTTCCAGTGATGGTTCAGTACACATAGTGCAGGGTGACTATGCAATCAATGTTGCTTAAATAAATAAGCAAGTCAATGGGTGAATTTTAAACTCTCTGAGGAAATACTATGATGAAAACCATATTTCCATGAAGAAATCTTCAATTAGAAGGATGGAGTTTGAGGTTTATTTCCAACTTTTGGCCTCCCCAAACTGGGTCTTTGGCAAGCTCCTTCCGTTCTCCAGCCTGAGTTCCCCCACTGGGTTAGACTGGTCATCTGTACGGCTCCAGCTCTGAAAGTCTATGATTCTTAAAGATTTTCTGTAATTTAGTTTTTCTAACTGGAAAAAGTGAAAGTAATACCTCTAGGCCTGAATATATGATAGCATCATATGGAATTCAGTTGGATGAGGTCAGTAAATGTACTGGGCTTCTCCATGAATTGTGTGGGAAGCACCCTGATTACGATGATCATTAATAGGCCGGGTGTGGTGGCTCACACCTGTAATCCCAGCACTTTGGGAGGCTGAGGCGGGTGGATCATGAGGTCAGGAGTTCAAGACCAGCCTGGCCAAGATGATGAAACCCTGTCTCTACTAAAAACACAAAAATTAGCCAGGCGTGGTGGCGGGTGTCTGTAATCCCAGCTACTCTGGAGGCTTAGGCAGGAAAATCGCTTGAACCCAGGAGCCAGAGGTTGCAGTGAGTTGAGATCGCGCCACTGCATTCCAACCTGGGTGACGGAGTGAGACTCCGTCTCAAAAAAAAAAAAAAAAAAAAAAAGAGAAAGAAAAAGAGAAAGAAAAAAATAGATCATTAATAAACCATGTCACTAAGTGAGCCCATGAAATGATTCTAGTTGACTTGGCAGTATGCTGCCTTACATGATCTCGTCTGGTCCCAATCACCCATTTTCCTTAGCAAGAAAGCCATTCTGCCTTGATAAAAAGTGTGTGCAGAAGTGAAACTGATTTGATGAAACAAGTGTTTAGAGTAAAAAAAATAAAAACCATATGTTGTTGGAGAGCAGTGGATTTCACGCCTCCTGATGTCTGACACTGAGCTCTGCCGTCACCAACAGTGGGAAACCAGCCACACTCTGAATTTCCAAACTGAACACAATTAGAAACAGAAAATAATCTGACAAGCAGCATTCCTCAGGCTCTTTGGCAAACGGACCCCTTTTGTCACTCCGTTTGTATATATACGTATATGTGTATGCTGGCACTAGCTCAGAGTCAGTAACAAACCTGTTTTTCAGAAGTGTCTGCCAGCCCCGGGGTGGGGAGTGAAAACACCAGCCCGTATTGGGAAAGAAACCTGGGTGGCAGCTCGTGAAAGAAAACCCTTCAAAAGTAATTTTCCATGATGTGGCTGTAGAGATAAACATTTCCCATCATCTGGCTTTTGAGTTTGGGGAGATGAGCAGACAGAAAAAACCTCAGATCTTTTTCGTTTCACAGATGTTTATACCCTTTTGTTTCTTCCAGTCACCTCTGACAAAATTCTGGGGACGCTGGGTACCCTGAATCACCATGGGCAATGAGAACAGCACCTTGGACAACCAGGTGGGTGTCAGGAAGCTTCTCTCTCGAGATACATGGTGCTCTTGGCTGACCTTGACTAGGTTCTTCTTATAGCGTCTCATCTTCACCCAGGAAGGAACAAGCCAAGACAGCTTCTGCATAGATGCGTGCAAGCATTTATGGATCTATGCAGCCATTTTTCATTTCATTGGAATTCTCTTACGATTAAGGCTAGCTCTAGTTAAGGCCAGAAACACTAATTCTACTTATTATTTATTATTATTTTTAAAGACATGGTCTTGCTCTGTCACCCAGGCTGGAATGCAGTAGCATGATCATAGCTCACTGCAGCCTCAAACACCTGGACTCAAGTGATGCTCCTGCCACACAGCCTTCCATAGCAATCCTCCTGCCACACAGCCTTCCACAGAGATCCTCCTGCCACAAAGCCTTTCAAGTAGCTTGGACTACAGGCATGTACCACCACACCTGGCTAATTTTTTAATATTTAGGTTTTGCAGAGATGGGGTCTGGCTATTTTGCCCAGGCTGGTCTTGTACTCCTGGACGCAAGCAATTCTCCTGCTTTGGCTTCCCAAAGTGCTGAGATTACAAGTATGAGCCACCATTACAGGCATGAGCCACCAGACCTGGCTTTACTTTTTATTCTGTCTTCTAAAACTGACCTAAGAGAGGTTGGCACATTTTTCCTAGGTTGTGTCCATCAACTTACATGGATTTAGCAGAGGTTAAAATAAAACCTTTCCATGCTCCTCCCCCAAATAAGGCTATGGCCATTAAAAAATGATTTTGAAATCTCTCAGCGTTGGGCAGATTAAACGTAAGTGGTCATTCTCATGTTAAACAAGATGTTCACAATTGAAGAATGGATTTTAACTGCTTAATTGTGCGTCGGCTGAGATATTACAACCTATTCAAATCTTTCATTATCTACTTTAAGTTTGAAAGTTTTAACTTAATGCCTTGGTGAACAAAATCAGGGAGACACTTTCCCATTTATCTCACACAAACTGGAAAGTTTGGATTATGACATTGAGTTCCTTGAATGAGAAAATTGGATCTAAAACCCCTCATACTGTAATTCATTTTCCCTCTGCCTTTTTCTTCCGTACAATTTTTTTTTTTTTTGGACAGAGTCTGTCTCTGTCACCGAGGCTGGAGTGCAGTGGCACAGTCTCCATCTCCCGCCGGGTTCAAACGATTCTCCTGCCTCAGCCTCCTGAGTAGCTGGGATTACAGGGGCCTGCCAACATGCCCAGCTGATTTTTGTATTTTTAGTAGAGACGGGGTTTCACCATGTTGGCCAGGCTGGTCTCGAACTCCTGACTTCAGGTGATCCACCCTCCTTGGCCTCCCAAATTGCTGGGATTACAGGCATGAGCCACTGCGCCTGGCCTCTACAATTTTCTTTTCTCAAGCAAGAAAACAAAGGGTCAAAAGAAAAGTTGTCAAACTCCAGTGTCTTTAGGGGCAGGCCAGAAACAATAATTGTGTTAAAAGACTGGGTCTGAGACAACAGGGAGAGGCAAATGCTCTGGCAAACAGGGAGTTCTTGTCCTACTGTCTAAAGACAGTAGCCACCGTCAGCTCCAGTGGTCGATTGCCCTGTGGGAAGGTGGGCCCAATGTTCTGAGTTCAAAATAACTCAGAAACCCATATTTTTCTATGAAATGTTAAGTTGTTAATTTAAACTTATTATTTTGAGATATCAGTAGATTCACATGCGGCTTAAAGAAACAATACAGAGAGCCCAAGTATGGTGGCTCACATCTCTAATTCCCGCACTTCGGGAGGATGAGGCAGGAGGATAGCTTGAGCCCTGGAGTTAGAGATTAGCCTGGGCAACATAGGGAGACTCCGTATCTACCAAGGAAAAAAAATTAGCTGGGTATGGTGGTGCACACCTGCAGCCCTCACTACTCAAGATGCTGAGGTGGGAGGATTGCTTAAGCCTGGGGGGTCAAGGCTGCAGTGAGCCATGTTTGCACTGCTACACTCCAGCTTGGGCAACAGAGCAAGACCCTGTCTCAAAAAGAAAGAAAGAATAAAGAGAGGTCCCATGTACCATTACTTAGTTTTCCCCAAGGGTAACATCTTGCCAAACTATAATGCAATATGATAACCTGGATACTGACATTGATACAGGCAAGATAACCGAGCATGCCCGTCACCAGGGGATTACTCTTGTCGCCCTTCTATAGCCAGGCCCACCTCTCTCTCCTCTGATCCCTAACCCCTGGTAACTGCTATTCCTATTCCCTATTGTTCCCTATTTCTGTAATTTTGTCATTTCAAGAATGTTACATAAATGGAGTCACACAGTAAGTGACCTTTAAGGATTGGCTTTTTTTTTTTTTCTCTCTCAGCATAAATCTCTTGAGATTTATCCAAGTACTGTGTGTATCAACAGTCCATTCCTCTTTATTGCTGAATAGTATTCCAGGAATAGATGTACTGTACATTTTGTTGAACGATTCATCCATTAAAGCTCATTTAGGTTGTTTCTAGTTTTTGTCTTTTACAGACAAAGCTGCCATGAACATGTGTGTGCAGGTGTTTTTTGAGAACACATGTTTTCATGTCCCTAAGATAAACACCCAAGTGTGCAGTTGCCAGGGTGTATGATAGTTGCATGTTTAGTTTGATATGGAGCTGACAAACTTTTCTAGAGTTGCTAAGGCATTTTTCATTCCCACCAGCAACGTATGAGGGATCCGGTCTTTGGACCCTGGCTGTCATTTTGTGGTGTCACTTTTTGGTGTTGCTATTCTGATGGGGTGTTGTGACATTTCCACGTGGTTTTAATTTACATTTTGATTATGGATGAAGTTGTTGAACACCTTTCATGTGCTTATCTACCATCTACATATTCTCTTTGGTGAAAAATCGGTTTATGTCTTTTGCCCATTTTCTAACTAGATTATTATTATTAATATATATGTTTTTTGAGACGGAGTCTCGCACTGTTGGCTGGGCTGGGGTGCAATGACATGATCTCGGCTCACTGCAACCTCTGTCTCCCGGGTTCAAGCAGTTCTCCTGCCTCAGCCTCCCGAGTTGCTGGGATTACAGGTGCGTGCCACCATGCCCGGCTAATTTTTTGTGATTTTAGTAGAGACGGGGTTTCATTATGTTGGGCAGGCTGGTCTTGGACTCCTGACCTCGTGATCCGCCCACCTCAGCCTCACAAAGTCCTGGGATTACAGGCGTAAGCCACTGCACCTGGCCTAGTATTTTTATTATTTTTTAAAGAGTTTTCAGAGTTCTTTATATAGTCTAGATCCTAATCCTTTGTCAGCTCATGGTTTGCAGATATTTTCTTCCATTCTGTAACATGTCTTTTTGTCCTCTTAAGAGCATTTTTTACAGACCAAAAGAGTATAATTTTGATAAGGTACAGTTCATCAGTTTTTGCTCTTAGGAGTGCTGCTTTCGGTATCAAATCTAAGAACTCTGCCTACACCAACATTCTGAAGATTTTCTGCTGGTTTTTTTTGCTAAAAGTTTTGAAGTTTTACATTTTATATTTGAGTGCATGATTTATTTTGAGTTAATTTTTGTGTGAGGTACACAATTTAGGTATTGCACATTTTCTGGGTTTGGACAAAGGAATAGTATCATGCAGGGTAGTTTCACTGCCCTAGAAATCCTCTGGGCTCCACCTACTCATCCTTCCCACACCCCTCAATCCCTGGCAACCATTAATCTTTTTACTGTCTACAGAGTTTCGCCTTTTCCAGAATGTCATGTGGTTGGATCCTACAGTATGTAGCCTTTTAACATTGGCTTCTTTCACTCAGTAATGTCCATTTAAGGTTCCTGCATGTTTTTTCACTACTTGGTCATTGCTTTTTAGTACTGAATAATTTTCCATTGCCTGAATGTACCAGTTTATTGATCTACTGAATAACATCTTGGTTGCTTCCAAGTTTTGGCAATTATAAATAAAACTACTGTAAATGTCTGTGTGCCGGTTTTTGTGCAGACGTGTTTTCAGCTCCTTTGGGTAGATACCAAGGAGCGAGATTACTGAATCATGTAGGAGTATGTTTAGTTTCGTAGGAAACCACCAAACAGTCT
Source organism: Rhinopithecus roxellana (assembly GCF_007565055.1). Taxonomy (NCBI): domain Eukaryota; kingdom Metazoa; phylum Chordata; class Mammalia; order Primates; family Cercopithecidae; genus Rhinopithecus; species Rhinopithecus roxellana. Next base: position 30,044,840 of record NC_044559.1, read on the forward strand.
TTCAAAGTGGCTGTACCGTTTTGCATCCCTACCAGCTGTGAATGAGAGTTCCTGTTCCATATCCTCCCCAGCCTTTCATGTTGTCGGCATTCCGGATTTTGGGTCGTTCTAATAGGTATATAGTGGTATCTTGTTGCTTTAATTTGCATTTCTCATAGGATGTGAAACGTCTTTTCATATGCTTTTTTTGCCATCTGTGTATCTCCTTTGGTATGGTGTCTGTTCAGGTCTTTGCCCCATTTTAAAGTTAGGTTGTTTGTTTTCTTATTGTTGAGTTTTACAAGTTTTTTGTATATTTTGGATAAAGTGTGTCTTTTGCAAATAATTTCTCCCTGCCTGTGGCTTGTCTTCTCATTATCTTGAGGTTGAGGTTCTTTTTTTTTTAACCTATGAATGTCCATCTTTTTTTTTTTTTTTTTTTTTTGAGAGGGAGTCTCGCTCTGTTGCCTTGGCTGTAGTGCAGTACCGCAATCTCGGCTACCTGCAAGCTCTGCCTCCTGCGTTCACAACGTTCTCCTGCCTCAGCCTCCCGAGTAGCTGGGACTACAGGCGCCCGCCACCACGCCTGGCTAATTTTTTGTATTTTTAGTAGAGACGTGGTTTCACCGTGTTAGTCAGGATGGTCTCAATCTTCTGACCTCGTGATCCACCCGCCTCGGCCTCCCAAAGTGCTGGGATTACAGGCGTGAGCCACCGTGCCTGGCCAGAATGTCCATCTTTCTAACAACATTTGTAAAAGAATATTTTTCCTCCATTAAACCATTCCTGCTCCACTGTCAAAAATCAGTTAGGCATATTTGTGTGGCTCTGTTTCAGGGTTTCCTATTCTTGTCCATTGATTGTCTTGATTACTGTGGCTATATAATAAGGCTTGAAATCTAATTTTATTCTTTTCCAAAATTGTTTTTGCTATTCTTGCACCTCTAACTTTCCATATTAATATTAGAATAAATCTGTCCATGTCTACAAAATACTTTCTGGGATTTTGATAGGAATTATAGTCCAATTATAGATTAATTTGAGGAGAATTGACTTCTTTACTATATTGAGTCTTCCAATCTGTGAACACATGGTATGTCTCTCCATTTATTTAGGTCATCTTTATTTATTTATTTATTTATTTATTTATTTATTTTATTATTATTATACTTTAAGTTCTAGGGTACATGTGCATAACGTGCAGGTTTGTTACATATGTATACTTGTGCCCTGTTGGTGTGCTGCACCCATCAACTCGTCAGCACCCATCAATTCGTCATTTATATCAGGTATAACTCCCAATGCAATCCCTCCCCGCTCCCCCCTCCCCATGATAGGCCCCGGTGTGTGATGTTCTCCTTCCTGAGTCCAAGTGATCTCATTGTTCACTTCTCACCTATGAGTGAGAACATGCGGTGTTTGGTTTTCTGTTCTTGTGATAGTTTGCTAAGAATGATGGTTTCCAGCTGCATCCATGTCCCTACAAAGGATGCAAACTCATCCTTTTTTATGGCTGCATAGTATTCCATGGTGTATATGTGCCACATTTTCTTAATCCGGTCTGTCACAGATGGACATTTGGGTTGATTCCAAGTCTTTGCTATTGTGAATAGTGCCGCAATAAACATACGTGTGCATGTGTCTTTATAGCAGCATGATTTATAATCCTTTGGGTATATACCCAGTAGTGGGATGGCTGGGTTATATGGTACATCTAGTTCTAGATCCTTGAGGAATTGCCATACTGTTTTCCATAATGGTTGAACTAGTTTACAATCCCACCAACAGTGTAAAAGTGTTCCTATTTCTCCACATCCTCTCCAGCACCTGTTGTTTCCTGACTTTTTAATGATTGCCATTCTAACTGGTGTGAGATGGTATCTCATTGTGGTTTTGATTTGCATTTCTCTGATGGCAAGTGATGATGAGCATTTTTTCATGTGTCTGTTGGCTGTATGAATGTCTTCTTTTGAGAAATGTCTGTTCATATCCTTTGCCCACTTTTTGATGGGGTTTGTTTTTTTCTTGTAAATTTGTTTGAGTTCTTTGTAGGTTCTGGATATCAGCCCTTTGTCAGATGAGTAGATTGCAAAAATTTTCTCCCATTCTGTAGGTGGCCTGTTCACTCTGATGGTAGTTTCTTTTGCTGTGCAGAAGCTCTTTAGTGTAATTAGATCCCATTTGTCAATTTTGGCTTTTGCTGCCATTGCTTTTGGTGTTTTAGACATGAAGTCCTTGCCCATGCCTATGTCCTGAATGGTACTACCTAGGTTTTCTTCTAGGGTTTTTATGGTATTAGGTCTAACATTTAAGTCTCTAATCCATCTTGAATTAATTTTCGTATAAGGAGTAAGGAAAGGATCCAGTTTTAGCTTTCTACTTATGGCTAGCCAATTTTCCCAGCACCATTTATTAAATACGAAATCCTTTCCCCATTTCTTGTTTCTCTCAGGTTTGTCAAAGATCAGATGGCTGTAGATGTGTGGTATTATTTCTGAGGACTCTGCTCTGTTCCATTGGTCTATATCTCTGTTTTGGTACCAGTACCATGCTGTTTTGGTTACTGTAGCCTTGTAGTATAGTTTGAAGTCAGATAGCATGATGCCTCCAGCTTTGTTCTTTTGACTTAGGATTGTCTTGGCAATGCGGACTCTTTTTTGGTTCCATATGAACTTTAAAGCAGTTTTTTCCAATTCTGTGAAGAAACTCATTGGTAGCTTGATGGGGATGGCATTGAATCTATAAATTACCTTGGGCAGTATGGCCATTTTCACGATATTGATTCTTCCTATCCATGAGCATGGTATGTTCTTCCATTTGTTTGTGTCCTCTTTTACTTCACTGAGCAGTGGTTTGTAGCTCTCCTTGAAGAGGTCCTTGACATCCCTTGTAAGTTGGATTCCTAGGTATTTTATTCTCTTTGAAGCAATTGTGAATGGAAGTTCATTCATAATTTGGCTCTCTGTTTGTCTGTTACTGGTGTATAAGAATGCTTGTGATTTTTGCACATAAATTTTGTATCCTGAGACTTTGCTGAAGTTGCTTATCAGCTTAAGGAGATTTTGGGCTGAGACAATGGGGTTTTCTAAATATACAATCATGTCATCTGCAAACAGGGACAATTTGACTTCTTCTTTTCCTAACTGAATACCCTTTATTTCTTTCTCTTGCCTGATTGCCCTAGCCAGAACTTCCAACACTATGTTGAATAGGAGTGATGAGAGAGGGCATCCCTGTTTTGTGCCAGATTTCAAAGGGAATTTTTCCAGGTTTGCCCGTTCAGTATGATATTGGCTGTGGGTTTGTCATAAATAGCTCTTATTATCTTGAGGTACTTTCCATCAATACCGAATTTATTGAGCGTTTTTAGCATGAAGGGCTGTTGAATTTTGTCAAAAGCCTTTTTCTGCATCTATTGAGATAATCATGTGGTTCTTGTCTTTGGTTCTGTTTATATGCTGGATTACGTTTATTGATTTGCGAATGTTGAACCAGCCTTGCATCCCAGGGATGAAGCCCACTTGATCATGGTGGATAAGGTTTTTGATATGCTGCTGAATCCGGTTTGCCAGTATTTTATTGAGGATTTTTGCATCGATGTTCATCAGGGATATTGGTCTAAAATTCTCTTTTTTTGTTGTCTGTCTGCCAGGCTTTGGTATCAGGATGATGTTGGCCTCATAAAATGAGTTAGGGAGGATTCCCTCTTTTTCTGTTCATTGGAATAGTTTCAGAAGGAATGGTACCAGCTCCTCCTTGTACCTCTGGTAGAATTCAGCTGTGAATCCATCTGGTCCTGGACTTTTTTTGGTGGGTAGGCTATTAATTATTGCCTCAATTTCAGAGCCTGCTATTGGTCTATTTAGGGATTCAACTTCTTCCTGGTTTAGTCTTGGAAGAGTGTAAGTGTCCAGGAAATTATCCATTTCTTCTAGATTTTCTAGTTGATTTGTGTAGAGGTGTTTATAGTATTCTCTGATGGTAGTTTGTATTTCTGTGGGGTCAGTGGTGATATCCCCTTTATCATTTTTTATTGCGTCTATTTGATTCTTCTCTCTTTTCTTCTTTATTAGTCTTGCTAGCAGTCTGTCAATTTTGTTGATCTTTTCAAAAAACCAACTCCTGGATTCATTGATTTTTTGGAGGGTTTTTTGTGTCTCTATCTCCTTCAGTTCTGCTCTGATCTTAGTTATTTCTTTCCTTCTGCTAGCTTTTGAATGTGTTTGCTCTGGCCTCTCTAGTTCTTTTAATTGTGATGTTAGAGTGTCAATTTTAGATCTTTCCAGCTTTCTCTTGTGGGCATTTAGTGCTATAAATTTCCCTCTACACACTGCTTTAAATGTGTCCCAGAGATTCTGGTATGTTGTATCTTTGTTCTCATTGATTTCAAAGAACATCTTTATTTCTGCCTTCATTTTGTTATGTACTCAGTAGTCATTCAGGAGCAGGTTGTTCAGGTTCCATGTAGTTGAGCGGTTTTGATTGAGTTTCTTAGTCCTGAGTTCTAGTTTGATTGCACTGTGCTCTGAGAGACAGTTTGTTATAATTTCTGTTCTTTTACATTTGCTGAGGAGTGCTTTACTTGCAATTATGTGGTCAATTTTGGAATAAGTGCGATGTGGTGCTGAGAAGAATGTATATTCTGTTGATTTGGGGTGGAGAGTTCTATAGATGTCTATTAGGTCTGCTTGGTGCAGAGATGAGTTCAATTCCTGGATATCCTTGTTAACTTTCTGTCTCGTTGATCTGTCTAATGTTGACAGTGGAGTGTTGAAGTCTCCCATTATTATTGCATGGGAGTCTAAGTCTCTTTGTAAGTCTCTAAGGACTTGCTTTATGAATCTGGGTGCTCCTGTATTGGGTGCATATATATTTAGGAGAGTTAGCTCTTCCTGTTGAATTGATCCCTTTACCATTATGTAATGGCCTTCTTTGTCTCTTTTGATCTTTGATGGTTTAAAGTCTGTTTTATCAGAGACTAGGATTGCAACCCCTGCTTTTTTTTGTTCTCCATTTGCTTGGTAGATCTTCCTCAATCCCTTTATTTTGAGCCTATGTGTGTCTCTGCATGTGAGATGGGTCTCCTGAATATAGCAGACTGATGGGTCTTGACTCTTTATCCAGTTTGCCAGTCTGTGTCTTTTAATTGGAGCATTTAGTCCATTTACATTTAAGGTTAATATTGTTATGTGTGAACTTGATCCTGCCATTATGATATTAACTGGTTATTTTGCTCGTTATTTGATGCAGTTTCTTCCTAGCCTCGATGGTCTTTACATTTTGGCATGCTTTTGCAATGGCTGGTACCGGTTGTTCCTTTCCATGTTTAGGGCTTCCTTCAGGGTCTCTTGTAAGGCAGGCCTGGTGGTGACAAAATCTCTGAGCATTTGCTTATCTGTAAAGGATTTTATTTCTCCTTCACTTATGAAACTTAGTTTGGCTGGATATGAAATTCTGGGTTTAAAATTCTTTTCTTTAAGAATGTTGAATATTGGCCCCCACTCTCTTCTGGCTTGCAGAGTTTCTGCCGAGAGATCTGCTCTTAGTCTGATGGGCTTCCCTTTGTGGGTAACCTGACCTTTCTCTCTGGCTGCCCTTAAGATTTTTTCCTTCATTTCAACTTTGGTGAATCTGGCAATTATGTGCCTTGGAGTTGCTCTTCTCGAGGAGTATCTTTGTGGCGTTCTCTGTATTTCCTGAATTTGAATGTTGGCCTGCCCTACTAGGTTGGGGAAGTTCTCCTGGATGATATCCTGAAGAGTGTTTTCCAACTTGGTTCCATTTTCCCCCTCATTTTCAGGCACCCCAATCAGACGTAGATTTGGTCTTTTTACATAATCCAATACTTCTCACAGGCTTTGTTCATTTCTTTTTCTTCTTTTTTCTTTTGGTTTCTCTTCTTGCTTCGTTTCATTCATTTGATCCTCAATCGCTGATACTCTTTCTTCCAGTTGATCGAGTTGGTTACTGAAGCTTGTGCATTTGTCACGTATTTCTCGTGTCATGGTTTTCATCTCTGTCATTTCGTTTATGACCTTCTCTGCATTAATTATTCTAGCTGTCAATTCTTCCACTCTTTTTTCAAGATTTTTAGTTTCTTTGTGCTGGGTACGTAATTCCTCCTTTAGCTCTGAGAAGTTTGATGGACTGAAGACTTCTTTCCTCTCGTCAAAGTCATTCTCTGACCAGCTTTGATCCATTGCTGGCGATGAGCTGTGCTCCTTTGCAGGGGGAGATGCGCTCTTATTTTTTGAATTTCCAGCTTTTCTGCCCTGCTTTTTCCCCATCTTTGTGGTTTTATCTGCCTCTGGTCTTTGATGATGGTGACGTACTGATGGGGTTTTGGTATAGGTGTCCTTCCTGTTTGATAGTTTTCCTTCTAACAGTCAGGACCCTCAGCTGCAGGTCTGTTGGAGATTGCTTGAGGTCCACTCCAGACCCTGTTTGCCTGGGTATCAGCAGCAGAGGTTGCAGAAGATAGAATATTGCTGAACAGCGAGTGTACCTGTCTGATTCTTACTTTGGAAGCTTCCTCTCAGGGGTGTACTCCACCCTGTGAGGTGTGGGGTGTCAGACTGCCCCAGTGGGGGATGTCTCCCAGTTAGGCTACTCAGGGGTCAGGGACCCACTTGAGCAGGCAGTCTGTCCCTTCTCAGATCTCAACCTCCGTGTGGGGAGATCCACTGCTCTCTTCAAAGCTGTCAGACAGAGTCGTTTGCGTCTGCAGAGGTTTCTGCTGCTTGTTTTGTTGTTGTTGTTTAGCTGTGCCCTGTCCCCAGAGGTGGAGTCTACAGAGACAGGCAGGTTTCCTTGAGCTGCTGTGAGCTCCACCCAGTTCGAGCTTCCCAGCGGTTTTGTTTACCTACTTAAGCCTCAGCAATGGCGGCGCCCCTCCCCCAGGCTTGCTTCTGCCTTGCGGTTAGATTGCAGACTGCTGTGCTAGCAATGAGGGAGGCTCCGTGGCCGTGGGACCTTCCTGGCCAGGTGTGGGATATAATCTCCTGGTGTGCCCGTTTGCTTAAAGCACAGTATTGGGGTGGGAGTTACCCAATTTTCCAGGTGTTGTGTGTCTCAGTTCCCCTGGCTAGGAAAAGGGATTCCCTTCCCCCTTGCACTTCCCAGGTGAGGCGATGCCTCGCCCTGCTTCAGCTCTCGCTGGTCAGGCTGCAGCAGCTGACCAGCACCAATTGTCTGGCACTCCCTAGTGAGATGATCCCTTACCTCAGTTGAAAATGCAGAAATCACTGGTCTTCTGTGTCGCTCGCGCTGGGAGTTGGAGACTGGAGCTGTTCCTATTCGGCCATCTTGCTCCGCCCCCTAGGTCATCTTTCTTTTCTTTTTTCTTTCTTTTTTTTTGAGATGGAGTCTCATTCTGTCGCCCAGGCTGGAGTGCAGTGGCGCAATCTCGGCTCACTGCAACCTCCACCTCCTGGGTTCAAGCGATTCTCCTCCCTTAGTCTTCCAAATAGCTGGGAGTACAGGTGGCCATCACCACGCCTGGCTAATTTTTGTATTTTTAGTAAAGACAGGGTTTCACTATGTTGGCCAGGATGGTCTTGATCTCCTGACCTTGTGATCCGCCCACCTTAGCCTCCCAAAGTGCTGGGATTACACGTGTGGGCCGCCATGCTGGGCCTATTTTCTTTTTCATTATCATTTCTGTAATCTTCAATGTATAGATCCTGCATATATTTTGTGAAGTTTATACCTAAGTATTAGATTTTCTTTGGAGTGACTGTAAATGGTATCATGTTTTTAATTTTGCTATTCACGTGTTCATTACTAATGAATGATTTTTGCATGCTGATTTTGTATCCTGCATCCTTGCTGAATTAACTTATTAGTTCCAAGAAGTTTGTTTGTTTTTGTAGATTTCTTGTAATTTTCTATGTACATAATCACTTTATTTGCAAATAAGGGCAGTTTTATTTATTTAGTTTTTCCCATTCTGTACAACCTACCTTCCTTCCTTCCTTCCTTCCCTCCTTCTCTTCTCTTCTCTTCTCTTCTCTTCTCTTCTCTTCTCTTCTCTTCTCTTCTCTTCTCCTTTCTTCTTTATTGCAGTGGCTAGGACTTTCAGTTCTGTGTTAAACAAGAGCAGTGAGAGGGGACATTTTTCCCTGGTTCCCAGTCTGAGGAGGAAAGCATTCGGTCTTTCACTGTTAAGCAAGATATTAACTGTAGTTTTTTTGTTAAACATAATACTTGTAATCAAATTGAGGCAGTTCTCTATTCCTAGTTTGCTGTGGTTTTTTTTTATCGTGAATGAGAGTTGGGTTTTGCCCGATGCCTTCTCTGTGTCAGTCGATGTAATTGTATGATCTTTCTTCTTTGATCTGTTGATATATTGGATTACACTGATTGATTTTCCAATGTTGAACCAGTCTTGAATAATTATTTTTACACATTGTTGGATTCAATTTGCTAACACTTTGTTGAAGACTTTTGTATCTAAATTCGTAAGAAATATTGCTCTGTAGTTTTCTTTTATGTCTGGTTTTTGTATCAGGACAATACTAGCCTCACAAAATGAGTTGGGAAGTGCTTGCTCCTATTCTGTCTTCTAGAAGAGATTATGTAAAGAAATCCTACATTTAAAAAAAATGTTGGCAACTAATTTCAATTATTTTTAAGCACTCTGTGGGCCAAACAAACGTGCCTGCTGGCTGGGGTTGGCTCCGGGCACGTCTCCCAGTAATTTCCACTTAAAGGAATGTTCTGTCTTGTGTTTTAGAGTTGAGAAGGGCACAGCTATCGGGTGAGTGCCCTCAATGTGCACAGTACGGGCCACTAGACATATTTTGGCCTTTAGTCCTGCTCATTAACAAACCAAGCAGCTCAGGTTCAACCACTTCTTTGGGGTCTTATGGATCCTTTTGGACCCCAAGATCCCTGCAGGCCCCACTACTGGCTATAAACAAGATAGAGCAGTGGGCAGGGGGTGGGATGGGGTGGGGCAGGAGGTGTGTGATTTTGTGCTTCAGGGGACATTTAGCAATATCTCATGACAGTTTTTGTTGTCACAACTCAGAGATAGAGTGCCACTGGCATCTGGTAGGTAGAGGTCAGTGTTGCTGCAGAGTATTCTACAATGCACAGAACAGTCCCCCACAATAAAGAATTATCCAGCACTAAATGTCAACAGTGCTGAGGTTGAGAAACCCTAGAATACAGGAACATTTGACTTAACTGCTTTAACAGAACGCCTAGGGGAGGTGGGTACACTTCTTTAACCTGCAATGAATTTCTACCTGAATATAGGCAACATTGAAAATGGGTTACATTTTTCTCCTCATTACTTTCATGAAACCTCACTGTCCAGAATTGAATGTACATTGTTTACTTAGGATAGACTCATTAGAAACGGAATTGCAGTGTCAAACGAACGGATAGTACTTTCAAAAGGCTCTTGCTATGTACATTGTCAAAATGCCTTCCAAAATAGTGATGTCACTTCTCCCACCAGGGCATGAGAGCCTGTGTCACTGCATCCTTGCAGGTGATGGATGTTTTAATGCTTCAGATCTTTACTATTTAGAAAGGTTAAAATGCTGGTGTGGGGGTTCAATACCCGCATCCCACTCCACCTGTCCCTCATTTCTCACCTCCTACCAGCTCCTGACTCCATCTCCCCTCCTCAGTCTTCATTCCGCTTGAGTGAGCAGATGTTTTCCTAGCTCTGCAAGTTTTCACTTCTCCAGCCTCAGCCCAACATGACCCAGTTTGGCGGAGGTTTGGGTCATGTCTGGCTGAGGTTGGAGAAGTGGGGTTGCCTTTAGGATTCCAGGACCAGACGAGGGTCTGTCTTTGGTAGAGAAACAAGTAGGAATAAAGCGTGGGTGTGTCTGGCTACGAAACTCAGGGCTCTCCCAGGGAACTGGGGCTCCAGACCTATCTGTACCTGGTGACCCACAGCCATCCCAAGTCCCTCCAACCCAAACTCAGCTTCTGCCCCCATAATGCTCATCATCCTGTGATCCCCCTCTTGGGTACCATGATCCACCTGGCCATCCAAGACAGAAATCTGGGGGTCATCCCTGACTCCATCCACTCCCACCCCCACATCTGATAAGTCACCCTATGTTTAATTAATTAATTGATGAATGGCCTGGCCATTTAGCCTTCCAAATTTCTGGCTAATTAGAACTTTTTTTTAAAGTAGTAAGAGATAAAAGACCATCTTCAGTGACCATAAGCAGAAAAAGGGATTGTTGGCTTATAGAATTGAGAAGCCCACAGAGAGGTTCTGGCTGCAATAGTGGCTGAGTCCGGAGATTCAAAAGATGGCTCTGGGGACCCCTCTCACTGGGTCGTGCTCTACTTTCCTTTGTGATTCCCTAGTGTCCAGGGAGGTGCCCCCAGCCTGTGGAAAAGATGCCCGTGGCAGGTCCAGCCTTCCATGCTTCTTCCAGCCAATGGTCCAGCCTTCTCTTTTTTATCGAGACAGAGTCTCACTCTGTCACCCATGCTGGAGTGCGGTGGTGTGATCTTGGCTCACTTCAACCTCTGCCTCCTGGGTTCAGGCGATTCTCCTGCCTCAGACTCCTGAGTAGCTGGGATTACAGGTGCATGCCGCCACCCCCAGCTAATTTTTGTATTATTATTTTTTTTCTTTAGCAGAGATGGGGGTTCACTATGTTGGCCAGGCTGGCCTTGAACTCCTGACCTCGGGTGATCCACCTGCCATGGCCTCCCAAAATGCTAGGATTACAGGCATGAGCCACCGCGCCCAGCCTCAGCCTCCTGATCAGCTCCCATAAGGAATCTGAGTGACCCTGATTGTGTCATGTGCCCTCTCTGAAGTCAATCACTGTGCCCAGAATATGGGACACTGATAGCCACGTGAGTCATACACTCACCCCAATAGGGCCAAGGTGGGCCCAGCTCTATACCAGCCGCTTCAGTATCCCTTGGAGCAGTTTCTCAAAGGACATAAAGGCAGCACATATCCGTGAAATGATCTTTTCTAACAGTTTTTCTCCTCCCCATCCCTGCTGTCACAACCCTACCCTGTCACACCTGGATCACTGTGAACACCTCCAAACTGCTATCTCTGCCCCAGTGGGCACACTCCTCATCGCACCCAGGCCCCTAGCCCCTCAGGAGACTCTGAGTATGAGTGCACTTGGAGGTCCCTGAATCCTGCTTGCTAGGGAATGTTTGGAAGGAAAGATGCAAGTCTGAAGAAACCTCCTGTTCACAGATTAAGGACCGGGCACTGAGGAGCAGCTGTGTCACCAGGGCAAAGGGTGAGGGACAGGCCTGCACAGTCCTGGCCCTGTGTACTTCATACACCCTCGGGCTCCTGGTTCCTCCTCTCTCTCTGTTGTCTCATTTCTGGGACGCCGTGGGCAGCGTGGGAGCATGCCTCCTGGGTTTGGCCTGGGATATGTTCCACGATGCTGAATAAGGCTTATGTTGCCAGCAGAATGGCCAGGCGCGGTGGCTCACGCCTGTAATCCCAGCACTTTGGGAGACCGAGGTGAGTGATCACCTGAGGTCAGGAGTTTGAAATCTTCCTGGTCAACATGGTGAAACCCCATCTCTACTAAAAATACAAAAATTATCCGGGCATGGTGGCGTGCACCTGTAATCCCAGCAACTCGGGAGGCTGAGATAGGAGAATCGCTTGAACCTGGCAGGTGCAGTTTGCAGTGAGCTGAGATTACACCACTGCACTCCACCCTGGGCAACACAGCAAGACTGTGTCTCAAAAACCAACAAAACAACAACAACAACAACAAAACCCCACGAAAACAGCAAAGATTGTCCATCTGGTCCTGTTCCCTGTGACCTGTCCTAACGGTGAGATCCCTTTGCATTTCAGCAGGAGGACGCCGGCTTGCATAACGTCATCCTGTGGCCTCCAAACCCTGAGCCCCCACAGGTACTGGGGAATGTGCTGTTCTGCATGGCTTCCCTCTCAGGCCCCTTCCTAACGTCTAGATGGTTGTAAACATTTGGTGTGGCATGTGCATTTATATATTTAGGTTTTCTCCTCCTCCCTCTTCCATTGCTTCTTCCATCCATCCCAAATAAGTTGTAAAACACAGTCGAAATGGACAGTTTATGTTTAGATTTTTTAGGATAGTATTTTAGTGTGCCTGTCCAAGAACTGGCTTGGTTGATATGTTCCACAGTGCTGAATAAGGCTTATGTTACCAGCAGAAAGGAACGCAGATGCTGGGAGCCAATACTAACCCCTCCGAACTCTTCTACTTTAATATGATTTGTCCGCAAGTGAAGCTGGGGATGGGGTGGGGACCCCACCTTTGCCGCCTGTGAGCAAAACCGAATCGTTGTAAAAGAAGATTAAATTCTGAATCAGCTGTCAGTATCATGCAACAATGTGCTAGCTGAGTTCCGCTGCTGTAGCTCTGCCCAAAGTGTTTGCCATCCACTGGGGAAGATGGTAAATAAGGAACTTTGCATCATCTCACAGTACTTTTTCCCAGAGAGGACCTTGAGGTTAGTGTGTGTTTATGGGTGTGGTCAGGGTGAGGCTGTAAAACCCCTGGCTCCTCACTGGCCTGCTCTGAAGTCCCCTTCACACCTGGCCAGGTGTGGCAGTCATCCAGGTGAAATGGTCTTTTAAAAAAGATTGGGTTGGGTGCAGTGGCTCATGCCTGTAATCCCAGCACTTTGGGAGGCCAAGGCGGGCAGATCACTTGAGGTCAGGAGTTCAAGACCAGCCTGACCAACATGGTGAAAATACAAAAATTACCCAGGCGTGGTGGCACACACCTATAATCCCAGCTACTCAGGAGGCTGAGGCAGGAAAAGTGCTTGAATCCGGGAAGCAGAGATTGCAGTGAGCCGAGATCACACCACTGCACTCCAGCCTTGGTGACAGAGTGAGACTCTGTCTCAAAAGAAAGAAAAAAAAAAAAAAGCTGCTCTCCCCTGGAGGATGGCTGTTAGGTGGGTGCACCTGATGCATTTGTTCCTCTGCAGATCCCAGCAAGCAGTGATGTTTAAGGTTGTGAAATAACCATTTGCATAGAGCACTGTGAAACCTTTTCATACGTGTGAGTTCATCTGCTTCTCCTCATTATTCCATGATCTGGGCTGATGACTCATGTTTTGTAGACTCAGAAGGAACCTCGGAAGGTTAATCATCCCGGGTCATTTGGGTGAGTGGAGGAGTGAGAATTGGAACTCTGGGTCACTCAGGCTGCTGGGCCAGTGGTTTTCAAACTGGGTTCTGGGAAATCCTGGAGCCAACAGCAATGCTTCCTGGACTGGCTGAGGACAAAGAGGAAGTGGAGAGGGGAGAATCCAGCTTCCTGCCCCCGACCCTTCCACCAGTGCAACTTACCCTATATGGCCTTATAATGCAAGATAGCTCTTAGAAGAAAATGTTTTGGGGCCAGGCGCAGTGGCTCGTGCCTATAATCCCAGCACTTTAGGAGGCCAAGGTGGGCGGATCACGGGGTCAGGAGTTTGAGACCAGCCTGACCAACATGGTGAAACCCCGTCTTTACTAAACATACAAAAATTAGCCGGGCGTGGTGGCGCATGCCTGTAATCCCAGCTACACAGGAGGCTGAGGCAGGAGAATCGCTTGAACCTGGGAGGCAGAGGTTGCAGTGAGCCGAGATCACGCCACTGCACTCCAGCCTGGGCGACAGAGCGAGACTCTGTCTCAAAAAAAAAAAAAAAAAAAAAAAAGAGCTCTGGAATCAGAGTTGGAAAGAAACATTAATCTGGCCCACCTCCATTATTTTTCAGTTTTGTGCATGGTGGATCCAAAGGACAAGGCACTTACTCACTGCCATAAATCAGTGGCAGGTTGGAGATCAGAAGCCATCTTGGGGGATCCTAGTCCAGGCTCCCACGGGCGTCCCTGTTAGGGGAAGAGCACTTTGTCCAGCTCCATCTCACAGAGGTCTTCCATAGCGCTTTGCAGCAGAGCTCAAGAGTTCAGTCACAAGCTCCCACATCGTGATGTGATGTGGATATGGTTTTTTATTGGCTTGGTAGACATTTGGGAAGCCCCTCCCTGCTGGGCAGCTGGTACTTATTTAGGTGCTGTGATCTCTAGAGAAGCAAGACAAACAAGGGCCCTACTCTCTGGAACTTACAGCCAATCGAGGAGTCAGATAAGCAAGTGAATAAACAGACATCAGTGAGTAAATACATTTGAGACTTTACTGCGTATGTATTGTTTACCAAGCATTGCTCTAGCACTTGAGAATCAGCAGTGAACAATTCGGCTGTGATCTGGTCGAATGAAGCTTCCTTATGAGGCGCTAATAGGCAAAAAACGCATCATAAAATCTCCAATGGTAACCACGGTCAGGGGGCTATTTATTTTTTATTATTGCAGTAAAATATATATAACGTAAGATTTACCATTGTAACCATTTTTAAGTGGACAGTTCATTGGAATTAAGTACATTGCAGTGCAACCATCACCACCATTCATCTCCAGAACTTTTGCATCTTCCCAAACTGAAACTCTGTGCCCACACTCTCCCTCTCCCCAACCCTTGAGAACCTTTCTTTCCTTCTTTCCTTCCTTTCCTCCTTCCCTCCTTCCTTCTGACCGGGTCTTATTCTTTCGCTGAGGATGGAGTGCAGTAGTGCAATCATAGTTCACCGCAACCTCGAATTCCTGGGCTCAATCAGTCCTCCCTCCTCAGCCTCCCTAGTAGCTAGAATTATAGGCATGCGTTACTGCAGCTGGCTACTTTGTCTCTGTGAATTAAACTACTGTAGGTACCTCATGTAAGTGGAATCATATAGTATTTGTATGTGATTATTATTTCACTTTTGCGACTGGTTTATTTCACTAAGCATAATGTCCTCAAGGTTCACCCATGTTGCTGCATGTCACAATTTCCTTTCTCTATAAGGCTGAATGATATTCCATTGTATGTATAGAACACGTTTTGCAAATCCATTCTTTTTTTTTTTTTTTTTGAAACAGAGTCTCATTTTGTCACCCAGGCTGGAGTGCAGTGGCCGAGATCTCGGCTCACTGCAACCTCCGCCTCCCAAGTTCAAGTGATTCTCGTGCCTCAGCCTCCCGAGTAGCTGGGATTACAGGCGCGCACCACCACACCCGGCTAATTGTTGTATTTTTAGTAGATGGACACTTGGGTTGCTTCCACCTTTTGACTGTTGTGAATAATGCTGTGATGAATATGGGTGTCCATGTACGTATCTGAGGCTCTGCTTTCTATTCTTTCGGGTATATACCTAGAAGTGGAATTGCTAGATCAGACGATAATTCCGTGTTTAAGTTTTTAAGGAACCACTCAACTTTTCCACAGCAGCTGCACCATTTTACGTTTCCACTAGCAATGTACGAATGTTCTGGTTTCTCTACATCCTCCTCAACACTTGTTACTTTGTGGTGGTGTTTTTAAATTACAGTCATGCTCGTGGGTGTGAAGTAGCATGTCATTGTGGTTGGGCTATTTTTGGTGCAGTGCAGGGGACAGCTCTCTGTAGACACCTGGTGGACTGAGAAGGAGACAGCCACATAAGGTTTTGGAAAAGGAACATTCTGGAATAAGGTAACAGGTGTGTATAGTATAGGAATAGTGTAACAGGTGTGGGAGGAGTGAGCTTGCTGTACTTTAAGATCAGCAAAGAAGGCCAGAGTGGCTGGAGAAAAGTGGATGAGGCAAATTGTGGTGAGCTGTGCAGCCAGGGAAGTGGGTGACGGCTCATTTTTGTAGGTCCCGACCAGCCCTGGTAAGGAGTCTGGCTTTCTTCTACTTGTGGTACAAAGCCATGGTGAAAAAAGAGCATTTCACTGGGATTTGAGCCTGTGTGCTCACTCACCATGGGGGTGAGACCCCAGCAGTCAGGGCTCTCTAAGGAGGAAGCAGAGCAGCTGATGGTGAACTTGTACCCAGCTCTGTCTGGGTTCAGCAGATTTGAGACTCAGCACTCAGTCAGGCTGAGCTCCTCAAACTGGCCAATTGGAAACTGACAAGCGAAGGACTGGTTAAAACCAAGCAGCCACGTTTCCTTCCAAAACTCTCCGGCTTTTGCTTTGTTGAGTCCCCGTGACTTGTTCAGGGAGATGGTCTTTGAGCCTTCGCAGGAGCTGCAGTCCCTCATGTATACCCATCTGTGTGAGTAAATCTCCTCTGCTTCAAGCTCAGGGTCTTGGGTTATTCTTTGCAACTCAACAGTCACGGTGCCTGATTCTTTCTCTTGTACACAACGACCAAGGGGCTGAGCCTCTCAGCTGTGTTTGGCTCATTATTCTGGATGGGGCTGAGGTCTGGGGATAATAGAGAGCAAGAAGCCTAGGAGGCCAGGCTCCCAGGTGAGGCTTTTTGTAGGTTTTTGTGGTTTTTTGTTTGTTTTTGTAGGAGATACCTCGGAGGGTAAAAGGAGTGCACTCAGTAGCATAACCAAACCAAAGCTTCAGTCACTCACCACTTGTAGAGTCCAATTAACAAGAGCTACAGGAGTCTGAGACTAGCCTGTGCAACATGCCGAGACCCCCGTCTCTACTAAAAATACAAAAAATTAGCAGGGTGTGGTGGTGTGCACCTGTGGTCCCAGCTATTCAGGAGGCTGAGGTGGGAGGATCACTTCAGCCCTTGGGGGAGGGGGGCAGGGGTTGCAGTGAGCCAGGATGGCGCCACTGCACTCCAACCTGGGTGACAGAGTGAGACCCTGTCTCAAAAAACAAATAAACACACAAACCAAAAAACAAGAGTGAGGGCTGACATGAAAAAGTGACTTTTTATTCCAAAGCTTAGCTTAGGGGAAAAAGTACAGGCTTCTCTTTTTGAGGGCACTGCTTTGGTTTTGGGGCAGAAAGCAGGGACTTTTAAAGGGGGGACTTTGCATGCACAGCAGGCGGGCAGGGAGCGAGCAGGTGGGGGACCACTGGGCTCACTTCAGTGCCTTATCCACCAGGCGGTCCAGCTGGCACAAAACTAGGTTCTAAGGTGGTCATTGTCTTGAGATCCTCTCCAGGTGGGAAAGAGTTCTGTCGTGGGCGTACTTGAGGTTGGAAATTGACAGCTGTCTCTTGAGGCAATTTCCTGGTGGGAGAGCTTTCTGGCTCTGAAGCTTCTAAGTGAGCACATAGTCAGATAAGCTTGTCCTGTAGGGAGTGTCTGGTGAAGGGAAAGTCAAGGCTATAAGGTTATAATTGCATTTCTAAAGGGCTACGTAGGAAGTGAGGAACATGAGAAAAGGAGAGAGAAAAGAAGAAATAATAATTAAAACCATTTTCTTCCTCTTAGAAAAATGGTGTACTTGGTTACAGCATCATAGCATTAAGGGACATTGAGTTTTGCAGGTGGGGGGATGCGAAATGGCTTAGAAAGAACACGGGGGAGTGCACAAGGTTCCTGACTCTATTTTGTGTTTTTTGCTTTTTTTCTGTTTTGTTTTGAGACAGAGTCTCACTATGTCAGCCAGGCTGGAGTGCAGTGGTGCAATCTTGGCTCGCTGCAACCTGTGCCTCCTGGGTTCAAGTGATTCTCCTGCCTCAGCCTCTGGAGTAACTGGGATTACAGGCACGTGCCACCACGCCTGGCTAATTTTTGTATTTTTTAGTAGAGATGGGGCTTTACCATGTTGGCCATGCTGGTCTCGAACTCCTGACCTGAGGTGATCCACTCACCTTAGCCTCCCAAAGTACTGGGATTACAGGTGTGAGCCACCATGCCTGACCTCCTGACTCTATTTTGAAGCCATGATCTTCTGGGCTTGTGGAAGGAAAATCAGCCTCCCCTTGAGAGGGTCAGAACCTGGTAGGTTCTCAAAGGACAGCTGGCATGGGTAAGGTGGGAAGGTTAAGGGTCTGTTCTGTGATGATCCTGGGATATAAGGGTTCAGACTGCTGATCTGAGTGCAGAAAAAGGTGTGGGAATTGGAAGGTGGGGGTGGAAACAAGGTCAGATGAGGCAGCAGGGTCTCTGGCGGCCTGAGATGTGGTGTTGGGGGACAACAAGTGCCTGGGAGGACTGGGCCTTCAGGAAGATGAGGGAGGCAGGGAGGTAAGCACAACAGGACCTTTCCTCGGAGCCTCTAGGCAGTGAGCTGGCAGTTTATTTCAGCAATATTTGCTTTTGACACTTTTTGACAACAATTAACTGTTGCATTAATTACAAACTGATTTATCTTATTCAAGAAGTCCGTTTTAATAACATCACTATAGTCTTACCTTCGTATCCTGTGATTTCTTGTTTTGTCAGCACAAATGCTATTGAAACTCTCAATTTTAGTGGTAGGCTTGGGTTCTGTTCTCTGTTCCTGAGGGAAGAGAAGCCATTGACAGAGGAAAATTGCCACACTCAGCCTGAAACCTGTTCTATCCACTAATCGGAGGTTCCTCTTACTGAGCTGGGACCATGGCGCCTCAGCCCGGCCCCCTTGTGGGTGCCTTTTGCAGCAAGCTGAGTCCTAGTTGTTACTCTTGCTCCTTCCTTTGGGAATGGACTCACTTAGGCCTCTTGGGAGGCTGTTCTCGGGAGGCTCCAAGCAGCCTCCGTTACTAAAGTACACTTGCACAAGTGAGATATTGCACCACCTGGTGGTTGGAAATGAAGAGAACGCCGTATGTATAACCACAGCTCTAAAGGGTGACTCGTTTGGGGAGTGGGAGGACACGGTCCAATGGGAAGTTGGGGGGGGGAATGTCTAACAGCCAAGGGGAGCATCACCTGTCCCTGAGAGTGTCAGGGTCCTGGCTTATGTGTGTCTCTCTCCGGGAAAGAGGTGGTGGCGATGCTGTGATGAGAGCTGTCTCCACTCGACAGCCCTTCCGGGGGTTTCGTGCATCATGACTTGTGTAGAAAGCTCTATGGTGAAATAAGGGCCATGCCAGCCCACAGCCCCAAATGCTGAAGGTGGGCTTCACAGTTGTTCAGTTCTGGAGAGCCCTACAGGGGACACCTGGGCTCCAAGCTCCACGCATGTGGATTTCAGAAGGGAAGGGCAACCCTAACCCCTGCATTACCACTTTCTGGAGTTGCCCTTGGCCGTGGGACTGTCATGATTCCCATCTATGGCTCTGACTGTGTGGGAAGGAAGAAAAGACATTCAATCCTATCATTAGAATGATCTGACTTGAAAACATATCATCATTCAGTAACTCCATTCTAACACTTCTGTTGTCTGGGGGTTTCTGTAGCAAGTCCTAAAAAACATAATTTTCAACTCTAGAAACTGTGATCAATGCTATGAAGCAAGAAGACAGGTGCACAGACCCCAGACCTAGCCTGGGTGTCAGGGAAGGCACTCCTGGGGATCTGATGTTTGAGCTCAGAGCTGCAGATGAGCAGGAAGTAGGCAACATCAGAAGGACCTAGAGCCAGCTCAGCAGGCACGCCTCCCCCAGCTTGGGCAGGTCTCCCCTGGTCGGGTCCCTGCTCTGTGTACAAGATATGGCCTGGATGAAGTTTGCTCCTGAAGGAGACCTCAGCACTGTGGACATCTGGGGAACAGAGGACCGGGGGGACAGGAGAATCTGTGTATGCGAGCCGTCCCCAGGATCTGGTCATCAAGAAAGGCTGAGGTTGTCTGTTGCTCAGGCCCTGTGTGGTTATTGTTACTTTGCTTGACAGAGGAAAGTGCCATATATATGTGCACATCTTGTTTAAAGCTACGCTTGGTGCTCTAAGGTTAACTTGAAGGTTCCTTCTTTCGCTCTTGAGGAACTCAAGGAACTCAGCATTACAGCAGCTTCAGCCAGTGCAGGACAGGCAGCATTTCCACAGGCTGCAGGTGGGCATCTGGGCTGCTTTAACTGTGTTTAACGTGAAAGAAGTTGAGCAAAGAGCAAATTAAGCAGCAAGAATTAATTCAATCTTCATGACAGCAGAGAGTTTCCTCTTTCTTTCTTTCCTTCTTTTCTTTTCTTTTCTTTTTTTCTGTCTTTTGTAATGAGATGGAGTCCTGCTCTGTCGCCGAGGCTGGAGTGCAATGGCGCAATCTTGGCTCACTGCAACCTCTGCCTCCTGGGTTCAAGCAATTCTCCTGTTTCAGTCTCCTGAGTGGCTGGGATTACAGGCATATGCCACCACGCCTGGCTAATTTTTGTACTTTTAGTAGAGAGGAGGTTTCGCCATGTTGGCCAGGCTGGTTTTGAACTCCTGACCTCAAGTGATCTGCCCGCCTCGGCCTCCCAAAGTGTTGGAGAGAGGCTTGGAGAGGGGAACTGATCTGACCAAGGGCACATGGATTTGGGTTTTCTGACCATCCAATTACAGGCATGAGCCACCGTGCCTGGCCAACTTTTTACTTTAGAATATTTTCAGATTTACAGAAAAGTTGCAAAGATTGTACAGAGAACTCCCATACAGATGCTTCCCCAGCTTCTCCTAAAGTTAACATTTTACACCATGCCTGTTTTAGTCGTCAGTGTCTACCCAGAACCTAGACTCAGCCCTTACTATTCATGAGGAGTAATCATCAAAACACCCGTCAAATTCTATTCTGTTGTTTTCCATTTTTTAAAGGAGGGGTGAGGACTCAAACCCAGTCCTCTCGGACTTCGGAGCTATTCGGTTATTCTGCTCTATCATGATGTATCGCATCAGAAAACATTCCGTTTGCGGAACGCTGAAATTCCACCCTGGCAGCCTTTCACTTGTTGGCCTGACAGAGTGCCTGCTAGGTTAGGCTGAGGTGTCCTCTGCAACCTATATTCGTCAATCTTTTGTGCCCCCTTGGAGGTGAAGAAACATTTGGGATGATCTAGCAGAACTGGTGTGAGAATTTGCCTTCCCTTCACGGGGAAGATGAGCAGCCGGCTGGCTCTAGCACAGAGCATGTGTTCGTCCTCCATATTTGGCCAGCCTGGCAGTTGTTTCTGAAATCTGATTCCTAATGCCATGGGGATGACCTTTGGTCTACTTCCCAGCATTCACCTGCAGTCAGGCTGCTCCCAAGGAGCTTGTTCAAAGAGGGGGCGACTTGGGCAGACACTGTGGTCATGATCTAACCATGTTAATTAAGCATGGTTTCATTAACTCTATTGGCATAACCAGTGGGCAGTGGTCTAGAGTGATGGAGCATTTAAGAGGTAAGTGGATTTTTTTTTTTTTTTTTAGATGGCGAAATGCTTTAGCTCCTTACAAAGTATATTTTTTAGGACGGGAAAATTGCTGTAAATGTTTAAAGATTGCTTTAAAATAGACTCCAGGCTCTGGAGTGTTCCAGAGCCAACGAAAGACTGTTTGTTTACTCAGCAATGGCAGCAAAGGAAAGATTTGAAGAAGCAACTGAGCAAGTCCACGTGTTCTGTAAGGCTTGCCAATTGTTTTTGCAGGCTGTGATTTGGAAGTGTAAGGAGTAACTTTAGAAATGCATGCTGTTTTGCAGTGACGCCTGCTGACACACAGGTCCTTTGGAATCCAGTAAGCAGTAGAGCTTGACTATCTCTAAGATTGGGAACAGGAAGCGGGCTTCAAACACACTAGGAAATGTGGCAAAAGAGAGAGCTCCCAGGGCTGAGGGTATGTCCTTCGATTTGCAGACGTGACCACCAGACTAAATAAGAATAATCTATTTTTCATACATTCAACAAATATTTATGGACTGCTTCTTCTGTACCAGGTGCTATTCTGGGCATCAAATCTAGGCTCCTATACCACATTATCCTCAAATGTTCAATTGCTATAGTTCCTTGGAGCGTGGCAGCAAAATGGCAGTGACCATAAAGCAATGAATTCCACTGTATGGCGAAGCAGCATAAGGCAGGGACAAGAGCACAGACTCTGGAGCCAAACCATCCTGGTCCAAATCCTGGCTGCGCCACTTCCAAGCTGTGTGACCTTGGGCAAGTGGCTTAACATCTCTGTGCCCAGTATTCTTAGCTATAACATCGGGCTCTAAGGATTGAATGAGTTTAAATATGTAAAACACTTAAAAGAGCAGTACTTGGCACATAGAAATTGTTCATAATAATTAGGTTGCTGTTGTTGTAGCAGAAAGAGTGCTATGTAAATTTTGGGTGTCAGTATTCTTGTGGAAAGAGCATTGAACTTCAAGGTGGGAGACTTGCAGAGGGTGAAAGGCAAGCCTCTCTGTTTCTTATCTGGAAAATGGAAAACATGATTTTACCTGCCTAGTATAGCTCACGGGGATTTTATAAGAATCAGATGGATGTCAAAGAGCTTTGAAAAGTGCAATGTGCCATTCACACAGAGAGTTCTGTCGCTTTTAACTCCAGATATGTTTCTGTTGGGGAGAACTAGTATCATTCTTGCAGGTTAGCTTTCTATTAGAAAAAGAAGTGGGCTGGGTGCTGTGGCTCACGCCTGTAATCCCAGCACTTTGGGAGGCTGAGGCAGGTGGATCATGACGTCAGGAGATCGAGACCAGCTTGGCCAATATGGTGAAACCCCATCTCTACTAAAAATGCAAAAAAGTAGCTGGGCGTGGTGGGGCGTGCCTGTAATCCCAGCTCCTCAGGAAGCTGAGGTAGGAGAATCACTTGAACACGGGAGGCAGAGGTTGCAGTGAGCCAGGATAGCGCCATTGCACTCCAGCCTGAGTGACAGAGTGAGACTCCACCTCAAAAAAAAATAATAAAAATTAATAATAATAAAATAATTTTTTTTAAAAAAGAAAGAGAAGTGGAGCTGAAAAGGGAGAGAGGCCTGCTTTTTTTTTTTCTTCTTCAAAGACAAATCCAAGCCCTTGTTATAGTCCGTCTGCCTGAGGAAATGTAGCCCGTGGTCCCTTTCTTCCCCGGACTCGGAGCAAAGATCTGTCTCCTTATGCCATCTGTTGTTTGCATCTGTCTGGGCTATTATTCGTCTTCTTTCCAGAATTACTTTAAAGAAATTTTCTTCATGGAATACTGGGCATGAGACTTATCTGTTAAATTATTTGCAGAATATTTTACTGCAGTTCATCTGGTGATTGAAAGGGGGGCCTGGTCTCAGGTGTTAGGAGCTGAGGTTTGCATGGGAGTCAGACAAGTAGGAATTGGATTAAAATTTCAAAAATGCAGGACCCTGATTAAAAATACCACCCACTCTGTATTGTTAATCTTGAGTTATTATAGTAAAATGTGAGAATCATGCATCCAAAGATTTATAATTTATAGATAAAGAGTCTTGGCCGGGTGCGGTGGCACCTGTAATTCCAGCACTTTGGGAGGCTGAGGTGGGCCGATCACAAGGTCAGGAGTTTGAGACCAGCCTGGCCAATATGGTGAAACCCCATCTCTACTAAAAATACAAAAATTAGCGGGGCGTGGTGGTGGGCGCCTGTAGTTCCAGCTACTTGGGAGGCTGAGGCAGGAGAATCACTTGAACCTGGGAGGTGGAGGTTGCAGTGAGCCAAGATGGTGCCACTGCACTCCAGCCTGAGTAACAGAGCGAGACTCTGTCTCAAAATAATAATAATAATAATAATAATAATAATCTTTCTCTGAAAATGAGGATTATAGAGTGTGAACTTATAAGGTGATTTCAAGTTTCCATGGTCTTGACATTGTCCTATGGGGATGATTGTCTTCTTGGATGCACAGATCAAGAGGCTGAGGCCCCTGGGGCAGGACAGGAGCACTCATTAAGGGAATGGCTCAGCCAGCAAGGAGGTCAAGCCAACCCTGGGTCAGCAGCCCCCTCTCGTGTGAGGAATCATCTCCAGCTCTCTCTGCCTCCTTCGACACCGCCCCACGGAAGGGATCAAACAGACACGCCCTGTCCTGGTTCTGGGATCAGAGATGATCGGTTATGTCTAGATTCCACTGCTGTGTGGTCTTGGCTCAGTTACTAAACCTCTCAAAGCCTCAGTTCTAAAACAGGGACACAAATATCCATCTTTCTCTTTAGACAGTTGTGCAAATGCAATGACATAGTTCATGGAAAGATACTGGCCCAGTGCCTGGCCTTAGTAAGTGCTCAATAACAGGAACACTTCTTGCTGTTGTTTTATTTCCCCCCATATTCTGTCTTTCAGCTAAAATGAAGGAACATTTTTGTATTGTAGTATTCACGTTAGCACTAGAATGTATGGGTGCCTGAGAGATGAAGCATCTTTATGTTTTACCTTTGGACACAATGGGATGAACACAGATAGCCAGCCGCTCAGAGAAATGCACCAGGTAGGGGAACCCTAGCCAAAGCTAGCTTGTGCTTCGGGCTGGTGTCTGAAGGTCAAAGACTACAGCCTATCCAACAAGTCTGATGGTCTCAAGAAGTCCCCAGGTGCAGACTAGGCAGATGATTTGCTTTCACATGTCCTGCAGAAATGCCAGGATTAATTTACAAAATCCATAGGCTAGAGGTTGGTAGAGTTTGATGGGTGGGAACCCTCCCTTCCTGGTGGACCTTGGGGGCTGTCTGCTTCACCTCCAGGCAGGAGCCATACCTCCTATCCTCGTTGGGTGCCCTCTGTGTTCACACCCCTGCAGCCATGGGACTGGGGTCAGTCTCCCTAGACCGTGAGCAATGTAAGGGGAGGAAAGGAGCCTTATTTTTTTCTCTTCCCCTTCCTTCCTTCCTTCCTTCCTTCCTTCCTTCCTTCCTTCCTTCCTTCCTCCCTCCCTCCCTCCCTCCTCTCCCTCTCTCCCTCTCTCCCTCCCTTCCTTCCCTTCTTCCCTCTCTCCTTCCCTCCCTCTCTCCCTCTTCCTTTCTTTTCCTTTCCCCTGTTTATTTCTGTTTCTGTTTTGTAGAGATGGGTTTCACCATGTTGTCCAGGCTGGTCTTGAACTCCTGGGCTCAAGCAATCTTCCCACCTCTGCTTCCCAAAGTGCTGGGATCGCACGCATGAGCCACCGCACCTGGCTGGGGGAGCTGTTTCTAATTCACACAATGGCATTGTCTGCTTCTAGGCCATACATTTGGCCCAGAGGAGTGCCACCTTCTGATTTTCACCAAGGTGCCCATGGGCTAGGGAATGTCTGTCCTACAGATTTGCACCATCTACTAGATTTAAGCAAGCTAGAAAGAAATGAGGTCTTGTGCTGTCTTCAAATGTGTGTTCCACGTAACAGGAGTTCTATAAGATGTTAAACTGTGGTACATAAACAAAGAGTCCTGTGGTCAAGAAATTCTGGCGAACTCTGAGTTAAAATTCGGTAAGTTATTCTGCTGTAGAACTCAGAATCTTGACTATGCTCATGTGCATTGTGAATTTCTAAAAGAGGCCTATATTATGTAGCACTTGTCAAAGGTGTTTGACCAGGGAATACTTTGTTTTCCTCCAAGCGGATCTGGTGCAGCTCATCTGGATGAGAGGTGGACCAGGGAATGCACTCTTAGTTGCTAGTGACAGAAATTCAGCTTGTACCCACTAAGGTGAAAAGGGCAATGCATGCGGCCTCATCATAGAGCCCCCAGATGGCTAGAGCAGAATGAGGCTTTGGCCCCAGCGGGGCCGCTCCCTCTGCCTGGCATCTCAACTTTTCTCTGCCTGCAAGCTCTGCCGTCTCTTGCTGTGGCAGCTTCTTCCACCACAGCTGGAAACGGCTGCAGGTGACTCCCACACTCACCTTCTATAGAACACCCCCACCGGAACTGCCCTGGTTCTTCAGGGAATCCCATAGAAGGTCCTGGCTTGGCCTGAGTCTCATGTACACTCCAGTGGGCAGGGACATGGGGCACTATGACTGGCATTTTCCATGAGAACCTCAGGGATGGAGGGTATGGGTGGACCTGTTCCTAAAAGAAGGCAGACCTCATCCCAGAACGAGGGGTGTGTGTTGTTTGGGGTGGGGGCACAGGGTCACCGCTGGGGAAACAAAATGAAAGACAGTCACTGCTTTGGGAAATACAGCTTGGGGCTTACACAAGCCCTTCCCCTTCTTCTGATTTTTATATTACACAAAAATAGCATCATTTAAATAAGGTTTTTTTTTTTTTTAATCTCATCTCTGTCCTATGATTTAGTTTTGACTGAGCCTTATATTTTTGCATCCTGGTTTTAAAAAATCAACTAGTCTGTAGGAATATGGTTTATAAAAACAACAACAAATCCACTAACCAGTGGACAAGCTTATCCTGGAGTGGAAGAAAAGGATAACCCCTCTCAGAGGGGTTAGGATCCCAAGTGGTTGGGTCCGAATTTCTAAGGGTTCGTCATTTTCTTCTTCCAGTTAGTTTTTTCCCTAGGTTTCCAGCTGAATTCTGGTATGTGAAGCCATCGGTGTGGAGGGAGGAAAGTGTGTTTTCATCTCAGGAGTGCCGCAAACAAATTGGACACTTTCAAGTCTTAGTTTAAATGGCTCTACTTCTCCTAGGGATCTAGTGACCCCAAAGTGTGGTAGGTATCCCCAGTTTTGGTTTTCTACTAAAGCATTCAGTTGGAACTGCTACTGCTTGTTTGACTTTGTTTTTTCCCCACTGGATGAGAGCAGCAGCCACCTTTGCTTTGCTCCCCATATATCCTCAAGGCCTAGCTCAGTGCCACGCATAGTAGGTGCTTCGTTGGATGGCAGAGCAAGTGAACGACCTTATCTTGAATGCTGTGGTGGGGGCTCTGTTGATAAATGTTTTTCTGTTTTCAGAGACTCCTATCTGATTTCCTTTCCAATTTCTCTTTCTCCTGGCTCAGAGGACTTCATCAGCTCAGACGCCAAGGTCCACACAGCCACCGGGGAACAGTCAGAATATAAAAAGGAAGCAGCAGGACATGCCCGGAAGCCCTGACCACAGAGACGCATCCAGGTAGGAGGCCGGCTCTGGAGGACCGATGCAGCCAAAGCCTGCCCTGCTCATTGCCTGCTCCAGCATTAGCTTTGCCCCATTTGCTTTGGAAACTGGATGCTTAAACCCATGATATCGTCCCCAGTGGTGAGACATTCCAAGCAGTGGTTCACAGACCTCTCTGTGACTGGCTAGGCCTGCATGATTGAAAAGTTCATCCTGATTTCCTGCCCAAGGATGAAATTAGTAATTATGGACTTCCATTCCAGCCACACTCCAGAGTATCTTCATTGTCAGAACTGAAAATGGAAAACATCAAGGGTTCCCAGGGGTTTATCAGTGTCTAATCTGTGGCTAAGTGGAGTCTGTATCCCAGTGTGGTGGCTGTTGCGGGCACCGGACCATGAAACAGAGGACTGAGAACACAATTACCAAAGCCACCCAAGCCCTTCGTCCCAGGGAGGCTGGTGCATGAATCCCAGAAACCAGCTGTGGCAGTG
Source organism: Rhinopithecus roxellana (assembly GCF_007565055.1). Classification (NCBI taxonomy): domain Eukaryota; kingdom Metazoa; phylum Chordata; class Mammalia; order Primates; family Cercopithecidae; genus Rhinopithecus; species Rhinopithecus roxellana. The sequence continues at coordinate 30,071,907 of NC_044559.1, forward strand.
GGATGTGGTGGCCCATCAGTCACTGCCTTTTTTTTGAGATGGAGTCTCATCCAGGCTGGAGTATAGTGGCACGGTCTCGGCTCACTGCAACCTCTGCCTCCTGGGTTCAAGCGATTCTCCTCCTTCAGCCTTCCGAGTAGCTGGGATTACAGGCGCCCGCCAGCATGCCCAGCCATTTTTTGTATTTTTAGTAGAGACGGGATTTCACCATATTGGCCAGGCGGGTCTCTAACTCCTGACCTTAGGTGATCCACCCACCTCAGCTTCCCAAAGTGCTGGATTATAGGCGTGAACCACCATGCCTGGCTGGTCACTGACTCTTGTTAAGAGCCACAGCCAGGCCCTAGGGCTCCCTGTCGGGGCTCTCTCCTGGGCCTCTCCCCATGTTGGCCCCACACTCATAGTTTTAGGGGATGCAAGCAGTAGTCCAGCAGACTCGAGCACCTGGTGTCCAGCATGGACACAGGCCAGGCATGCTGGGGACACTTAATAACTGCTTATGGGTTCAACTCACAAACAGGCTGTGAATTTGGTCAGAAAAACCCTGAACAATTGGAACCCAGCTCCCAGGAGTCTATCATGACAGGCCCTAAGGGAAACAAATGAACAGGAACTCTAGGGAACAAAAGTGCAAAATTGAATGATAGGCCCCATCACAGACAATGGAACTTTGGCTCACAGGCTACTTCATAGCTTTGCAAAACCTTGAGACTCAAAGTGACTTTTTTTTTGCTTTGGGTAAGTAAGAGCAACCCCTGGTGGCAGGAATTTCCATGCCTGGGGCATTGTTTTCTGGGTGGCTTGGGCTATGTGGCTTTCCAGAGGAAGTACTTGGGGCATCTTGGCAGGAGCTTTGGATTTCTTTAGGGAAATGGCAATCAGATGGGGCAGAGTGTTTTTTGCTGAGGGAATCAGAATGATGCCTCGAACAGCACCTTTGATCTGTATTCTCTGCTGAAGATGGTGCCTCCTGTACCTCTCCAGACTCCCGTGGCTGTTCCATTTCCATGAACTTTTCCTCAGGGTCACAGGACAAAGGTTTTAGTCTTTGATTCTACTGAGACCTCTAACTTGGCTCTGGATGACTATGAAACTAGTGAATGGATTTGTCTTTTCTGGAATCCCACACAAGTGAAGCCACTCTGGCTAAGGCCCAGCGTCCAGCTCTTCTCTTTCCCTCTTGGTGAGGTCCCAGGATCTCCTAAGAGGCCTGGGAATTGCTCGAGGCCTGTGTCACAGCTGGACTGAAGAGTAGCAGCAGCTCAAATGTCTTTTCTTGCTTATTCCCCGGCTTCGGTCAATTATTATTTTTCCCTTGAAGAATTGCCTCTCATTGGCATGCAAATTGAGCATAAAAGAGGTGCCTGTAATCCCAGCACTTTGGGAGGCTGAGGCGGATGGATCACGAGGTCAGGAGATCCAGACCACCCTGGCTAACATGGTGAAACCCCGTCTCTACTGAAAATACATAAATTAGCCAGGTGTGGTGGCGTGTGCCTATAGTCCCAGCTACCCAGGAGGCTGAGGCAGGAGAATCACTTGAATTCAGGAGGTGGAGGTTGCAGTGAACTGAGATCTCACCACTGCACTCCAGCCTGGGCAACAGAGTGAGACTCCGTCTCAAAAAAAAAAAAAAAAAGAGGTGTCTTCCAAGAGCACACTCAAAAAAGCAGCTTCCTGTTCACAATTAAAAACATGATTCCCCTCCATAAATGTGTGTGTATCTATAGTGCAGGGCCCTGTACTAACTCAGGAATCATCTATCGAGAAGGAACAGGCCCTCCTACTCTGCAAGGGCTGACAGTGAGTCCATCGCTCCTGACTGAGCAGGGCTCCTGTGTGCGGTTTCAGTGAGTCACCCGTCCTTGGTGTCACCAACGAGGATAAAGAGTATTTATCGTTGATTTCACATATGGGTGCCAGACCCTATGCCAAATGCCCTGTGTGCAATAGATCATTGCATTTTTTAAAAACCTATTCAGTTCTGATCCTGAGTCCTTATTCTGCCGGGCTGGTGGGTATGCCCAGTGTATTAGTCTGTTTTCACACTGCTGATAAAGACATACCCAAGACTGGGCAATTTACAAAGAAAAGAGGCTTAATGAAGAACTCACAGTTCTAGTGGCTGGGGAAGCCTCCCAATCATGGCAGAAGGCAAGGAGGAGCAAAGTCACATCTTATGTGGATGGCAGCGGGCAAAGAGAAGAGAGCTTGTGCAGGGAAAACTCCTGTTTTTAAAACCATCAGATCTCGTGAGACCCACTCACTATCACAAGAACAGCACAGGAAAGACCTGCCCCCATGATTCAATCACCTCCCCCCAGGTCCTTCCCACAACACTTGGGAATTCAAGATGAGATTTGGGTGGGGACACAGCCAAACCATATCACCACCCAGGGCAGCCATCCTTGGGACTCCCGTCTCCAGAGCCTGGTGCATTGAGGCCATCATCCATTCCCTCCCCAACCCCAGAACCTTCCCTGTGATGCCAGTGACCACACTGCCCCTCCGGCCGAGGGACTGTGCTGCTTCTCTGCCACTGTAGGCAGGAGGAAATCTTTGGTGAGGCTTTGGGAGCCCCATGGCCACTTTCTTGAGCACCCTCCCTGCTCATTTCCCCTCTGAACCCGAGGACACGGTCTGGAAGTAGAGAGGGACTCTCAGAGGTTCCCCACTGTTCAGGGCCCTTTCTCTCCACTCTCAGGTGCATTGGCCTTGAGGCATCTGTCACTTGGCCTCATTGAACAACCAGCATTTTCTCTTTAAAGGATGTAAGTTTTTAAAAAAGGTGGGAAGAGCCATTGACCTGCAACTCTTTGTTTTCTACTTGGAAGAACTCCAGAGACAGAAAACACAGAAGGGCCTGCAGTGGCTACCTGCTGGGCATGGAGCAAGGGAAGAATGTAGGGAGAATGCATATGTGAATATTTCCAAAGATTGCCCCTCTGCCCAGACATTATCTCCACTCTACATATGAGGAAACTGAGGCTTGGAGCATGATGTAATCTACCTTAGAGGTAGAAAATCCATCGTTTCTCCTCGAGGCTCTTCCCTCTCTCCGAATTATGCTAAAACATGGGGTTTACTCATCCCCAAAGCAGGTTAAGTTCTTCAGTAGGAAGAATGCAGGGTCCCATCAGTTCAACTGCCTTGCTTTCCGGTTGCCACCTGGTGGCGCTGTTGTAACTTAGCCCAGCATAGTTCAACCGCCCAGAGTCTGGGAGTTGCCTCCCTGATGACCATCCCTGCACAGGCCCCTGTGTTCTTGAGGGATAATGATCCTAGCCTCCTAGGGTGAAGCTCAACCCCAGCAGCATCTCTTTCTGCTCACTAGTCTCCACACCAGTACAGCTGATGTACCAGTACAGCTGATGCCCAGTCTGGACTGGTCCCTAGTTTGCCCTCCTTGGATATCACCAACCAGGGACTGAGCAGCGTTTTCCTTTTAGATCCTTAAGACACAACCAATTTTATCATACAACTTTTTGCCAGATAATGGAGCTATTAATATTAGGTTGTACCAAGGAAATTACCATTTAGGTAGGTCAAAAATTGTTGGACATTGGCCATTTCCTGTGCTTCCATGTCATACTTGCTCCTTCTTCCAAAAAAGGCTAAGGGCAGTGTTTCGAGATGATTGGCTTTTCTCAGGGAGTGAGAATCAGGCAGGGAGTGACCTTCAGTGATTCCTAGCTGAATTCCTGGTGCCTTTGGTTACTGACTACAGTGCTTAGGCTCCCAGGCAATGGTAATTGACAAAAGACCAAGCAAATTTCCCAAACAAGGCTTTGTGAGGGGCTTATGTTTGAACACAAGGGAGATGACGCCCGAGCAGAATTCTCCCACTGGCTCCCCGAGGACAGGTCTTTTTGGTGTTTTAAGAAGGGTGCGCTGGGCGTGGTCACTCACACCTGTAATCCCAGCACTTTGGGAGGCCGAGGTGGGCGGATTGCCTGAGCTTAGGAGTTTGAGACCAGTCTGGGCAACACAGTGAAACCCTGTCTCTACTAAAATACAAAAAATTAGCTGGGCATGGCGGCATGTGCCTGTAGTCCCAGACCCTCCGGAGGCTGAGGCAGGAGAATTGCTTGAACCTGGGAGGTGGAGGTTGCAGTGAGCTGAGATCGCACCACTGCACTCCAGCCTGGGTGACAGATCCAGACTCCGTCTCCAAAAAAAAAGAAAAAAAGAAGGGTGACATGAATAAGCATGAGGTATGGGAACATCGTTACGTGTTGGGTAGAGCACAGGGTGCACAGGCACAGTGAAAAAACATGTTAGGCCATGTATTGCATGATCAAAAAATGGCAGATATGGAGCCATAAAAAAGAACGAGATCATGTCCTTTGCAGGGACATGGATGGAGCTGGAGGTCATTATCCTTAGTAAACTAACACAGGAACAGAAAACCAAACACTGCATGTTCTCACTTACAAGTGGGAGCTAACTGATGAGAACACATGGACACATAGAGGGGAACAACACATACTGGGGCCTATTGGAGGGAGGAGGGACAGGATCAGGAAAAATAACTAATGGGTCCTAGGCTTAATACCTGGGTGATGAAATAATCTGTACAACACACCCCCATGACACGAGTTCACCTATGTAACAAACCTGCACTTGTGCGCTTGAACTTAAAATAGAAGTTTATAAAACAAAACAAAACCCCAAAAATGGTAGATAGGCCCCATCTGGGTGGGAATTTTAGTATTATAATGAGCCAGTGGGTGAAGATGGGTGATTCTTCTGGACTTGTGCACATGCGGACAATAGGGTTAATTCCCTTGAGTAAGATGATGGTGGAATGCTGCTAACCTTAGCTTCTTCAAAGTCTCTTGGACAGCAGGGATGGCACCAGATGGGGTATGCAAGGTCTGGTAGAGTCCTGGTAGGGGCCAAGTCTTGTCCATACCCTGTCTCACTTTGTCACTGAATGAAGGAGAGTGGAGTTTTAGCTGTTATCTGATGGTTCTCAAACTTAAGTGGGCACCAAGATCACCTGTAAGGCTGATAAAGACACAGATTGCTAGGCCTCGCCTCCAGAGAGTCTGATACAGCAGGTCTGTGGTGAGGCCTGGGAAGGGGCATTTCGTTTCCTTTTTCTTTTTTTTGAGATGGAGTTTCGCTCTTGCCGCCCAGGCTGGAGCGCAATGGTGCAATCTCAGCTCACTGCAACCTCCACCTCCTGGATTCTAGCAATTCTCCTGCCTCAGCCTCCCAAGTTGCTGGGATTACAGGTGCTTACCACCATGCCTGGCTAATTTTTGTATTTTTAGTAGAGACAGGATTTCACCATGTTGGCCAGGCTGGTCTCGAACTCCTGACCTCAGGTGATCCACCTGCCTAGGCCTCCCAAAGTGCTGGGATTACAGGTGTGAGCCACTGCGCCCAGCCGGGAAGGAGCATTTCCATCAAGTTCCCAGGAATTAGTGCTGCTGGTCCAGGGACCACACAATGAAGACTGCTGCATTCTGCCACGCAGCTGTGTGACCACCTCAGCCCAGTGCTGTTGGGGCTCAGAAGAAGCCTTCTCTGAGAGCTGGAGTAGACAAGGAGGGTCTCCTGGCAGGGGTGGAGGGAGCTTGAGTGAAAAGGGCAGGCTCTAGAGGTCATTCCAGGTAGGGGCAGAATTCCTGAACTGGACCTCTTTGGGGCTGAGCAGGAAGTGAGTGCAGACCGAGGTGGTGACGTTCACTGAAAGCAAGATACGAGGAGTGGCGCCACATTGAGGAGAATCTGTCAGTCAGGTGAGAGTTGAGATTTTATCCTGAAGTTAACAGGAAGCTAAGGAGGTGCTCTGTGGTTTGTATGCTTTTAAACAAGGACTTGGCACAGTGACTCACACCTTTAATCCCAGCACTTTGGGAGGCCAAGGCGGGTGGATCACGTGAGGTCAAGAGTTTGAGACCAGCCAGGTCAACCTGGTGAAACTCCGTCTCTACTAAAAAATACAAAAATTACCCGGGTGTGGTGGCACACACCTGTAGTCCCAGCTACTGGAGAGGCTAAGGCAGGAGAATACCTTGAACCCGGGAGGTAGATGTTGCAGTGAGCTGAGATCATGCCACTGCACTTCAGCTGGGCGACGAGAGTGAGACTGTCTCAAAAATAAAATTAAATTAAATTAAAAATAAAATAAAATAAACAAGGGCTTATGCATACCAGGAAAGTGTTCCAAAGATAAAGGTAGGGGCACTGACTGGTGCACTGGAGGGGTAGAGGCTGGAAGGGGCACTAGGGGATATTCTTGCAGTAGAGGAATAGTGGCTGGAAGGAATCCCAAGGGGGAACCCACAGAACCCGGTGACTGCCTGGGTGTGGGCAGAAGAGGTGGAGTCAAAGAAAAGGAAAATCCTAAGCCCTCCATCTGGCTGAACAGAGTCCCTCTCGGCCAAAGGGATCCTAAAGAAGCCTTAAAAACTAAGTTTGGTCGGGTGCGGTGGCTCACGCCTGTAATCCAGCACTTTGGGAGGCTGAGGCAGGCAGATCACCTGAGGTTGGGAGTTCAAGACCAGCCTGACCAATATAGAGAAACACTGTCTCTACTAAAAATCAAAAAAAAAAAAAAAAAAAAAATAGCTGGGTGTGGTGGCAGGTGCCTGTAATCCCAGCTACTTGGGAGGCTGAGGCAGGAGAATCTCTTGAACCCAGGAGGTGGAGGTTGGGGTGAGCCAAGATCACACCATTGCACTCCAGCCTGGGCAACAAGAGTGAAACTCCGTTTCAAAAAAAAAAACAAAACAACAAAAACAACAACAACAAAAAACTGAGTTTGGAGCCCTGACAGGATGGAGGTCAGACAGCCTTCGCATACCCGCTCCTGACAGGATGGAGGTCAGACAGCCTTCCCATACCCGCTCACTCACTAGCCGATGTTAGACTTTCTTTCCTAAGGGTTCAACAGAAACTAGCAAACCAGCCCTTTTGAAAGACTTGTTCCACCACTGGTTTCAGCCAGGTCCCCTTCCCTTTTTTGGTTTCGACACAGCTGACCAGCATTCCTTCTACATAAGAGATCACCCGCCATGGAGTGGTCCGGCTCCCTGAGTGCCTTCGTGCCCTTTGCGTCACCTTTTAATGTATAGAGCCTAATTTTAATGCATTTAAATGTTGTCTCCACCTCAAAGTAAGCATGGGGTGTAACATGTCTGTTTGCTTACTATGAATGCACGCCCCTCTTCATGAATATTCATAGCTCCTCCTATAATCTGTTGAATGTGTCTACTTAGATAGCCTGTTCAGCATAAATTCTTGTCTCAAGCTTCCCTACCTCGAGTGCCTGCTTCCGGCTTCTGCTGCAAAGTGCGGAAGCGCTTCCGTCACTTCCCAGCCCAAGGGATGGATGGCCAACCTGCAGGCTGCAACCCTTTATTATTTATTTATTTATTTAGAGACGGAGTCTCACTATATCGCCAGACTGGAGTGTGGTGGCGCGACCTTGGCTCACTGCAACCTCCACCTCCCGGGTTCAAGCGATTCTCCTGCCTCAGCATCTCAAGTAGCCGGGACTACAGGTGCATGGCACCATGCCCAGCTAATTTTTGTATTGTTAGTAGAGATGGGGTTTCACCATGTTGGCCAGGATAGTCTCGATCTCTTGACCTTGTGATCCACCCGCCTTGGCCTCCCAAAGTGCTGGGATTTACAGGCATGAGCCACTGTGCCCGGCCAGCTGCAACTCTTTATAAGAAATAAGCTTTCCTCCCCAGGTTTATGAACCTCATGATTCTTCAGTTGACAAGAAGATGCTAAGGTTCTGGACCAAGAACCCAAAATAAAGATCCAACATTAAATACTGGGAGATATAAAGCGAGAGCTAGGCCATGCGTGAGCCACTGCGCCCAGCCCCGTCTGTTTTTTTTTTTTTTTTTTTTTTGGTTGTTGTTGTTTTTCTTTTGTTTTTTGAGACAGAGTTTCGTTCTTGGTGTCCATGATGGAGTGCAGTGGCGTGATCTCGGCTCACTGCAACCTCTACCTCCCGGGTTCAAGCCATTCTCCTGCCTCATCCTCCTGAGTAGCTGGGATTACAGGTGCCCACCACCACGCCCGGCTATTTTTTTTTTTTTTTTTTTTGTATTTTTAGTAGAGACAGGTTTTCACCATGTTGGTCAGGCTAGTCTCGAACTCCTGACCTTGTGATCCACCCACCTCGGCCTCCCAAAGTGCTGGGATTACAGGCGTGAGCCATCACGCCTGGCCTCCACCTGTGTTTTTAATAAGCACCCCAGGGGATTCTTCTGAGCAGAGAAATTTAAGGAATGGTGAGCTATTACCAGAACCACTTTATCAGAATTGCCTGGGATATCAGTTAAAGTACCCATGTCCTGAACACCCTCCTGCCCCCTTAAAAAGTCTGAGCCAGCAGCTTTGGGATAAGACCCCTACATCTGTGTTTGTAATAAGAATCCCATGAGATTCTCATGAGAAAGCAAGTTTGGGAGACACTGACCAGGGTTTACCCCCAGGCCAACAAGGATAGCTAACTTTTGTTTGCACTTTGGATAATTCGCATACAGACTCATTGCCCCCTCTCCCATTCGCTCCTCTGTTTTTTTTTTTTTCAACAAGTATTTATTGGGCACCCATGCTGTGCCTGCTGCTAGGTGGTGAGGATGTAGCTGGCATCACGCACCATGGGGGCTCTGCTCCGGTGGATAAATACACTGTAGTTGAGTTAGAATCGAGCAAGGAAACAAATAGAACAGAGACACTTTTGGGTGGTATGGAGGCTCTGAAAGGTGCCCAGCAGGGTGTCAAGCTAGAGGGTAGCAGGGAAAGTGGCTGCTTTAGATTAGATCTGTCGTTCTCAAAGTGGGGTTTCTGACCCGGTGGCCCCAGCATCACCTGGGAATTTGTTAGAAATGCAAAACTTTGACCCCACTCCCACTCACTGAACCAGAAACTCAGGGTGGGGCCCAGTGATGTGTGTTTTAACGAGCCCAGGGATTCTGGCACCCCTAAGGTTTGAGAATCACGAGATTAGATGGCCAGAGAAGGAGGTGATATAGAAACTGAGTCTGGAATGACAAAAAGGCAGACATGGAAGACCTAGGGGACCATGCATTCCAGGTGGAAGGACAGGCCTTGCAAAGGGCTTAAGGAGGAAGAATTCTTTAGAATCCTCTAAGGAATGCTTTAGAGGAATGGTGACCATTGAGGCAGTGAGAGACGGCCAAGTGGGCAGGGGCCTGATCAGTTAAGCCTGGACCCTGAAGGCCGTGGTGAGGAACTTGGATTTCCTTCTGGTGCTGAGGATGCAAGCAACACTGGGACCAGGCGGTCAAAGAAGGGGCCCAGGTAGAGCCCCAGGCAAAGCCCCAGGCAAGATGTGGTAGTACCTGGAACTAGGGCAGAGTTTCTCAAGCTTCTTTTTATTGTCACTCACTCCTGGCTGCCTGCAAGGAACTTAGAGACATTTATTCCCCATTGCCCTTCCTTCTCCGAGAAAGTTCAGTACCACAGGAAGGCTGTATATGTTTCTGTGCTATGGCCTTTGAGGCCACAGACTATTGTAATATCTAAGGCTCTTTTCACCTCTCAAGAACCAATTTTCACCCCACCTGGTGATAGTCTTGGCCCACTGAGAGTGCATGGACTGAGATGAAAACCAGTGAAGGTAGAGAAAATGTGAGCAGCTTTCCATATTTTGGATATTTTGGAGCTAGAGATGCCAGGACTTGCTGATAGATGGGCTTTAGAAGGAAGGAGAAAAGAGGCCAGGTGCGGTGGCTCATGCCTGTAATCCCAGCACTTTGGGAGGCCAAGGTGGGCAGATCACCTGAGGTCAGAAGTTTGAGATCAGCCTGGCCAACATGGTGAAACCTTGTCTCTACTAAAAACACAGAAATTAGCTGGGCGTAGTGGCGCATGCCTGTAGTCTCAGCTACTCGGGAGGCTGAGGCAGGAGAATCACTTGAACCCAGGAGGAGGAGGTTGCAGTGAGCCAAAATCACGCCACTATACTCCAGCCTGGGCGACAGAGACTCCATCTCAAAAAAAAAAAAAAAAAAAAGAAGGACGGAGAAAAGAATGGAGGAAGATTCCTGAAGCTTTGGCTTAAGCGACTGGGCAGGTGGGATCATGTGCTGAGATGTGCAAAACACTAGGCTCAGGTATGTCTGCTAAGTTCCATGGCCACAGACCTGGGCTCCAGGAGGAAATCCTACAGGCACCAGGTGAAGCTGGCAGGACAAAGTTCCGACCATCACAGACCTGGGCTTGTGCTGGGGGAATCCCAGGAGGGCCTGGCATCTCTGAGAGAAAAGCAGAGTTCTCCTTTCTGCTTCGGGGACAGCTCATTTCCTGCTCCATGCCCAGCTCCTTAGCACCCCAGCCTTTTTGGGGGACAGGTGTCTTACTCGATTTAATAAACACAGGCCCACTACCCACTACAGGTCAAGCTCTGGTCTGGACTAGAGTTACAAAGATGAGGAAGATGTCCAGTCCAATCTAGAGAAAGGCATGCAAATGAATAATTCTAGAACAAGCCCTAGGTTGGGGACTCTGGGAGCACAGGGGCAGGGAGACAGGTACTGGCTCTGCTGGCGAGAACCAGGAGAGGTCTCCAGGGAAGGTTTCTTGGGGCTGGGTCTTCAAAACTGAGTAGAAGTAGAGGATTATGGGGAAAAGACAGTCCCAGGCAGAGAACAGCTGAAGTAGAGGATTACAGGGAAAAAGCAGTCCCAGGCAGAGAACAGCTGTCCTTATTGTAGATCCACAGGAAACAGAATTTAAGAAGGACTAGACACATAGACTTTACGACATTTCAGAACTGCTTTTTTTTTTTTTTTTTTTTTGAGGCAGAGTTTCGCTCTTGTTGCCCAGGCTGGAGTGCAATGGCGCGATCTTGGTTCACCACAACCTCTGCCTCCCAGGTTCAAACAATTCTCCTGCCTCAGCCTCCTGAGTAGCTGGGATTACAGGCATGCACCACCACATCCGGCTAATTTTTTTTTTTTTTTTTTTTAATTTTTTAGTAGAGACAGTGTTTCTCCATATTGGTCAGGCTGGTCTCGAACTCCCGACCTTGGGCGATCCACCTGCCTCAGCCTCCTAAGTGCTAGGATTACAGGCGTGAGCCACTGCGCCTGGCCCAGAGTTTCTTTACATCTGGGAGATAGGAGGTGTAGCATAATATTAAGCTCAACCTCTTGGCTTTTTCAGAAGACAAACTCCTAGTTAGAACAAGCACATCTTTGGTGTGGATAGCAGCAGCTATGGGGAAGGGTTTAGAAACATGGTTTGAAAAAATGAACTAAATAGGCTTTAAATGGAAGGCCAGGATGTTTCTTACTCCTCCCTTTCACTGCCATTTGTGGAATTGGTCTGCTGCAGGCTGGGCGTTGGGCCTAGGGTTACACACATCACCTCACCTGGCAGCTCTGTGTGGATGGCTGTAGATGACCCAAGGGGGCCATATGAGGAAAACAGGGCTCAGAGAAGTTAAGGAAATTGTTTTGGGTCACACAGACAGAAAGTGGCAGCGTAGGGACTAGAACCCCGGCTGGTTTGATCCACCTGAAACGCAGACTCGTAACTAACTCTCACAGGTGTCTTTTTCTTTTTTTTTTTTCCTGAGATGGAGTTTTGCTCTGTTGCCCAGGCTGGAGTGCCGTGGTGCGATCTCAGCTCACTGCAAGCTCCGCCTCCTGGGTTCACGCCATTCTCCTGCCTTAGCCTCCCGAGCAGCTGGGACTACAGGCGCCCGCCACCACGCCCGGCTAATTTTTTGTAATTTTTAGTAGAGACAGGGTTTCACTGTGTTAGCCAGGGTGGTCTTGATCTCCTGACCTTGTGATCCACCCGCCTCCGCCTCCCAAAGTGCTGGGATTACAGGTGTGAGCCACGGTGCCCGGCCCACAGGTGTCTTCAAGTATTTGTGTTCTGGTCTCCATAATTAGAAAGTGAACCTTGGTCAATCTTTAACATTTAATTTTCCTATAAACAGGGTCAGTTCTTAGCAGAAAAGAGAAAAATCAGAAAGATCTCAGCTGTGCTTTGCGCATCAGCCGGGGCCAGCTGTTAGGGACCGAGCCCTGTGTTTCCCAGGCGGCCTGCTCTGTTCCTTCCAAGCTTGGGTGGACGCTGAGATCAATTCCCAGGCTCCTGCCCAGCCAGGGTGTGTCCAGAGTGGAGGGCAGCCTCCGCCCCTCCTCGTCCTGCTTCTGACTCATTATTTATCTTTGGCAGGAAGTAAACACAGAGAGGAGGGTGGGAGGGAGAGGAGGAGGGAGCTCCTGACTTTTGACACTGGCTGAAAAGGAAGATCATGTGCTGAATTAGGTGTGTGCCTTGTTTCCTGCTCCTCTGGTTTCAACAGAGCATTTGAGGCTTTAAACAACAGGGGAAGAGGAGTATTTTTCCATTATGAGATAATACCCGTTTATTGTAGCAACTTGGAACATAGCCAAGAGTGCAGAGTGGGGTGGAAAAAATCACCAATGCCCCTACCATATGTGGACAAGGGCTTTCAAAATGTTAATGTTTTCCTCACACTCTTCTGTTTTTTTTCTAGTTCCTTTCTTTATTGACTGTAAGATAGCTATATTTTGTTAGGTGGTATATTAAGTGTGCATATATATTATAAAAACATGCAAATTATATATTATACATATATTCTAATATATTATAACATACAAATAATATATACTATATAAATTACATATATTATTATATATATACACACACACACACCTATAGATATGTGTGTGTGTGGCTGGGCGTGGTGGCCTACTCTTGTAACCCCAGCACTGTGGGAGGCCGAGGCAGGTGGATCACTTGAGGTCAGGAGTTTGAGACCAGCCTGGCCAACATAGTGAGACCCCGTCTCTACTAAAAATACAAAAATTGGCTGGGCGTGGTGGCTCAAGCCTGTAATCCCAGCACTTTGGGGGGCCGAGATGGGCGGATCACGAGGTCAGGAGATCAAGACCATCCTGGTTAACACGGTGAAACCCCATCTCTACTAAAAACTACAAAAAACTAGCCGGGCGAGGTGGCGGGCACCTGTAGTCCCAGCTACTCGGGAGACTGAGGCAGGAGAATGGCATGAACCTGGGAGGCAGAGCTTGCAGTGAGCCGAGATCCGGCCACTGTACTCCAGCCTGGGCGACAGAGCAAGACTCCGTCTCAAAAAAAAAAAAAAAAAAAAAAAGCAAAAATTAGCTGGGCATGGTGGTGCATGCCTGTGGTCCCAGCTACTTGGGAGGCCGAAGCAGGAGAATCGCTTGAACCCAGGAGGCAGAGAGGTTGGAGTGAGCCGAGATCGTGCCACTGTGCTCCAGCTTGGGTGACAGAGCAAGACTCTGTCTCAAACAACAACAACAAAAAGTGTGTGTGTGTGTGTGTGTGTGTGTAGCTTATATATATGTATATGCACTTTCAAAATAATATGGCCGGGCGCGGGGGCTTACGCCTGTAATCCCAGCACTTTGGGAGGCTGAGGTGGGTGGATCACGAGGTCAGGAGATCGAGACCATTCTGGCAAACACGGTGAAACCCCGTCTCTACTAAAAATACGAAAAAATTAGCTGGGCTTGGTGGTGGGCGCTTGTAGTCCCAGCTACTTGGGAGGCTGAGGCAGGAGAATGGTGTGAACCTGGGAGGTGGAGCTTGCTGTGACCCGAGATCACACCACTGCACTCCAGCCTGGGCGACAGAGCGAGACTCCGTCTCAAAACAAAACAACAACAACAAAAATAATAGGCTATTTTCAGAACAGTTTTAGGTTACCAAAAAATCGTGTAGCTAGTACAAAAGAGTTCCCATGCACCCTTCCCTCCTCCATACGGTTTCTCCTATTATTAACACCTCACATTAATGTGGTATATTTGTTTCAATTAATGGGCCAATATTGATACATTATTATTAACTAAAGTCTATACAGTAAGTTATCACTCAGTCTCATTAATAGGTTCTTAGAAACTGCAATTTTAAATGAAATGACGTATAATGAGACCAGTTTTTTTCTCATCATTATACTGAAACTACATTGAACAAAACCACATTATTGAAGAGCCTACTCTATATCTGTTTGCTCCAAGTTGCAGTTTCCAAGAACCACTGGACAATATTGAGGACTTACTGTCATTTACATTAAAGTTCAGTTTGTGTTATACATTCTGATGGATTTGACAAATGCACGATGTCATGTATCCATCGTTATATTAGTTTCACTGCCTTTAAAACCCCTTAGGCTCCACCCATTCCCCTTCCTCCATCCTCCCACATTCTTGGGAATCACTCTCTTTTTAGTGTCTCTATAGTTTCTTCTAATTCCTTTTTTATTGGTATCAGATACATACTGTGAGTTGTCTAAATTTGAGAGCTTGATGAATGCTTATACTCCTATACACCTGTATTATCACACCCAGTTATAGATCTAGGTCATTTTCATCATACCAGATTGTTCTCTCTTGTTCCTTCCCAGTCAATACCCCTTCCCAAGAGTAAAACTATTCTGACTTCTATCACCATTGATTGGTTTTGATAGTTCTTGAACTCTATATAAATGGAATCAAACAGCTTATATGCTTTGCTGTCTGGCTTTTATACACGGACACTTGTTGATTTTTAAAATTATTTTTTATTGTGGTAAAAGGGCAGAACATAAAATTTACCATCCTAACCATTTTCTAAGTGTACAATTCAGTGGTATCGGTTATAATCACATTGTTGTGTGACCAGTGTCTCTATAGTTTATTAGGTGAGAAGCTAGCATCATTGATTTGAGACCTTTCTAAAATATGGGCATTTTAGTGCTATAAATGTCACTCTGAGACCTGTTTTAACTGCATCCCACAAATTATACTTGTTTTCATTTTCATTCTGTTCAAGTACTTTACAATTTCCTTCTTTCTTCTTTTACTCATGGACTATTCAGAGATGTGTTACTGTTTCCAAATAGTTGGGGATTTTCCAGATATCCTTCTGTTATTGATTTCTAATTTAATTTCATTGTAGCCAGATAGGATACTTTGTATAATTTGAATCATCTCAAATTTATGCACAGAATATGGTCTCCCTTGTACATGTTCCATCTGTACTTGAAAAAAATGTTATTTTGCTATTATTGGATGGTGTTTAAAAAGTGTTAATTAAGTCAAGTTGGTCATAGCATTGTTCACGTCATCTGTATCCACACTGATTTTCTATCCACTTGTTCAATTATTGAGAGCGGTTTGGAAATACCAGACTATAATTGTGGATCTGTCCATTACTCCTTTCAATTCTACCAGTTTTTACTTCTTGTGTTTTGAAGCTCTGTTATTAGATAAAAAATTTTAGACTTTTTAATCTTTATTTTAGAATGTATAAAATTTTAAAATTTATACAGATAAATCGAATCCTTTATCATTATAAAATTATCTTCTTTATGCCTGTAATATTTTTTGCTGCAAAATCTACTTTGTCTTAAATAATATAGACAACAGCCTGATTACTATTTGCATAGTACATCTTCCCCTTCTTTCAATCTTTTACATTTAGCCTATTTGTGCTTTAAAAAAAATTTAAGTACCTATATTGAAGGCAGCATAGAGTTGGATCCTGTTTTATTAATGCACTCTGAAAATCTATACCTTTTTCTTTTTTTGAGACAGGGGTCACTCTATCACCCAGGCTGCTCTATCACACCAGTGCAATGGTGTGATCTTGGCTCACTGCAGCCTCCATCTTCCAGGTTCAAGTGATTCTCCTGCCTCAGCCTCCCAAGTAGCTGGGACTACAGGCGCCCGCCACCATGCCCAGCTAATTTTTTTTTTTTTTTTTTTCCTGAGACAGTCTCACTCTGTCACCCAGGCTGGAGTACAGTGGTATGATCTCAGCTCACTGCAACCTCCGCCTCCCAGGTTCAAGTGATTCTTGTGCCTCAGCCTCCTGAGTGGCTAGGATTACAGGCGTGCACCACCACACCCAGCTAATTTTTGTATTTTTAGTAGAGAAAGGGTTTCACCATGTTGGTCAGAGTGGTCTCAAACTCCTGACCATGTGATCCACCTGCCTTGGCCTCCCAAAGTGCTGGCATTACAGACGCGAGCCATCGCGCTCAGCCTAATTTTTGTGTTTTTGGTAGAGATGGTGTTTCACCATGTTGGCCAGACTGGTCTCAAACTCCTGACCTCAAGTGATCTGCCTGCCTCGGCCTCCCAAAGTGTTGGGATTACAGGCATAAACCACTGTGCCCAGTCTGAAAATCTGTACCTTTTAACTGGAGTGTTTACAACATTCACATTTAATGTGATTATTAATATGATTGGTTTAAATCTATAGTCTTGTCTCATTTTTCCTCCTTTTTTGCCTTCTTTTGGATTATTGTATTAGCTACAACTATTTGTGTTATTTTAGTGGTTGCTTTAAGAAGTACAACATACATATTTAATATCTCACATTCTACTTTCAAATGATTATATCATTTTACATATATTAGAAGAGGCTTACAACAATATGCTTCCATTCTGTTTCAGTCTTTGTTCTATTTTGTCTTTCTACATAAGCTACACATCCCATAATACATATTATTTGTGCTTTAATCAGGCAATTATCTTTTAAAAGAGATTTAAGTAATAAGGAAAAAGAGACTGTATTTACTTGCATAGTTACATTTTCTGGTGTTCTTTATTCTGTTGTGTAGATCCTGAGTAACATTTAGTATTCTTTTCTTTCTGCTTGAAGGTATTCCTTTAACATTTCCTGAAATGTAGGTCTGCTAGGGGTTATTTTAGCTTTTGTATGTCTGGAAAAATCTTTATTTCACCTGGTTTAGGAAAACATTTTGTCTAGGCAAAGAGTTCTAGGTAGGCAGTTTTTTTCTTTCAACACTTTAAAGATATTGTTTCTGTATACTGGCTTTTATTATTTCCAACAAAATTCTTACCTTTGTTCTTTTCTTCTCTGGCTAGTTTTAGTATTTTTCACTTTGGCACTGGTTTGAAGCAGTCAGGTTATGACATGCCTTGGTGTAGGTTTTTCACTGTTTCAGGTTTTTTGTTTTGTTTTTTAGACAGAGTCTTACTCTGTCACCCAGGCTGGAGTGCAGTGGCCTGATCTCGGCTCACTGCAACCTCTGCCTCCCAGGTTCAAACAATTCTCCTGCCTCAGCCTCCCAAGTAGCTGGGATTATAGGCGCCCTCCACCACACCCAGCTAATTTTTGTATTTTAGTAGAGATGGGGTTTCACCATGTTGGCCAGGCTGATCTCAAACTCCTGACCTCAGGTGATCCACCCGCCTTGGCCTCTCAAAGTGCTGGGATTATAGGCATGAATCATTGCCCTGAACACTGGCCCTTGCTGTTTCTTATGCTTGGCATTAGTTGAGATTCTTGAATATGTTGGTTCATAGTTTACATCATATTTGGAGATTTTTCAGTCATCAGTTCTTCAAATATTTTGTATCTCCCCTACTCCTGTGGGGACTCCACACATATATTTGGTTACTTGAATTTGTCTCACAGTTCACTGATGCTTTTTTGTTGTTGTTGTTATTTCTTTCTTTCTTTTTTTTTTTTTTTTTTTTTTTTGAGACAGAGTCTCACTCTGTCACCCAGGCTGGAGTGCAGTGGCACGATCTCGGCTCACGGCAAGCTCTGCCTCCTGGGTTCACACCATCCTCCTGCCTCAGCCTCCTGAATAGCTGGGACTACAGGCACCCACCACCACGCCTGGCTAATTTTTTGTGTTTTTAGTAGAGATGGGGTTTCACCGTGTTTGCCAAGGTGGTCTCGATCTCCTGACCTTGTGATCCGCCCGCCTCGGCCTCCCAAAGTGCTGGGATTACAGGCGTGAGCCACCGCGCCTGGCCTGTTTTTATTTCTCTCAGTCTTAATTCTCTCTGTGTTTCATATTAGAACATTTTTAATGCTAGATCTTGAAGTTCACTAATCTTTTTCTCTGCAGTGTCTAACCTGTCATTAATTTCACCCAGTGGGTTTTTCATTTTAGACATCCTAGTTTTCATTTCTAGAAGTTTGATTTGGGTCTTTTTTTACATCTTCCCTCTGTGCTTAACCTATTCGGTCTTCCCTCTAGCCTCCTGAACATATGGAATACAGTTATAATTCTGGAAAAAAAGTCCTTTTGTACTAATTCTATCATCTGTGTAATTTCTGCGTTCAAGACAAATTATGTGATTTTTTTTTTTCCGTTGTGGGTCACATTTCCCTGCTTGCAGGCTAGACACAGTGGACTTTAAGCTTTTTGGGTTCTGGATATTTTCATATTCCTATAAATATTATTGAACTTTGCTCTGGGATGCAGTTAAGTTATTTGGAACAGCTTAATCCTTTGCATCTCACTTCGTTAGATGGAATGAGAGCAGTGTTTAGGTGAGGATTAATCTTCCCCAGTACTGAGGCAAAACCTGCCTTAGTGCTCAACAGATGCCTTACGAGTGATGAGGTACTCCACTCTGGCTGGTGGGAACAGGAACTATTCCCAGCTCTGTGTGAGCTTTGAGGATTGCTCGTCCTAAACCTTTCAGGTTTTTTTTTTTTTTTTTTTTTTTTGAGACAGAGTCTTGCTCTGTCACCCAGGCTGGAGTGCAGTGACACGATCTCGGCTCACTGCAACCTCCGATTCCCGGGTTCAAGTGATTTTCCTGCCTCAGCCTCCCGAGTAGCTAGGACTACAGACGCACGCCACCACGCCTGGCTAATTTTTATTTTTAGTAGAGATGGGGTTTCACCATATTGGCCAAGCTGGTCTCAAACTCCTGACCTTGTGATACACCTGCCTCGGCCTCCCAAAGTGCTGGGATTACAGGTGTGAGGCACCGCACCCGCCCAACCTTTCAGGTGTTCTGTACCTCACCTCAGGGGGTTTCCACACCTGTACATGCTCATCAGTACTTTGCCTGTCTCTGGGGTTCTCTCTGTTCAGTCCTCTCTAGTAATCTGCCCTGGGAACTGCTGCTGTCTCAGTCTCCCCAGATACGCAGCTTCACTCGGCTCACTACAATCTCAGCTCACTACAATCTCTGCCTCCCGATCTCGGCTCACTACAATCTCTGCCTCTCGGATTCACACCATTCTCCTGCCTCAGCCTTCCGAGTAGCTGGGACTACAGGTGCCCGCTACCACGCCTGGCTAATTTTTTATATAGTTTTTATATATTTTTTATATTTTTTAGTAGAGGCGTGTTAGCCAGGATGGTCTTGATCTCCTGACCTCGTGATCCGCCTGCCTTGGCCTCCCAAAGTGCTGGGATTACAGGTGTGAGCCACCGCGCCCAGCCACCATTGTTTTCTTCTATCTCCAGGATTCCTGCTCCTCCTTTCCTCTGTTCCTTAGTAGCTAATCCTCCCTTTGTCCAACCCTTCTTGTAGTTAATATTTCCTCATATGACATTTTCCAACCTAGGCTCTCTGAAAACATTGAAAAGCTACCATATCAAGTTCCTTTCTTGGGTTTTAAATGAGAATGCAGCAAAACACCTGGCATTATTTTGGAAGAGGCGGGGAGACCCTTCTAGAAAAAAAGAGCAAGAGATAAGATGCCGCGGGCGAAGTTGTTTCTCTTCTCCCTTCAAGAGTTGCTTGTATCATCGACACTTGCAGTCTCCGCTGTGTCTTGCTGTGATCTCAAATGCCAACTTTGACGGTGGTTAATCTTCCCAAACTTGTCACTGCAGCTGTGTTAGTGCTGGGAAGGAAGCTGGATGATCTTTATGTCTTTGACATTGAGCCAGCTTGGCGCCCAGTAATGTTGACTCATCCACTTTTTTCCCCCATTTAGATTAATGGGATTACAGAGAGACAATCTCAACAAAATAGACTGGCAATCAGGATTTATTCTGAAAAGAAACCCTTCATCACATTTTTGAGCTCAGGACATATGAGCTCTGTCTGAGACAGGTAACACCGGTAACAACATATGGGTCAGAGAATGCCCCAAATTCTCTGAAAGATTTTCAGTCATCAAGAGACATTTCCACTATGTGCCCTGTTTTGTACAATGTTTTCTGTGGCAGGAAAATGATTTTAATTAATGCTATGAGTCTTATCAAGAAGGGATATAGACTGGGCATGGTGGCTCATGCCTATAATCCTAGCACTTTGGGAGACTGAGGTGGGCTGATTGCTCGAGCTCAGGAGTTTGAGACCAGCTTGGGAAACATGGCAAAACCCTGTCTCTACAACGAATTAGCCGGGTGTGTGAAGGGGTGGCCTGCCCCTCCACACCTGTGGGCGTTTCTTGTTAGGTGGAACGAGATACTTAAGAAATGAGACACAGAGACAAAGTATAAAGAAAGAAAAAGTGGGCCCAGGGGACCGGCGCTCAGTGTACAGAGGACCCACGCTGGTCTCTGAGTTCCCTCAGTATTTATTGATCATTATCTTTACCATCTTAGAAAAAAGGAAGTGACAGGATAATAGGATCTTCGTAGGGAGAAGGTCAGCAGTAAGACATATGAATAAAGATCTCTGTGACTTAAGTTTAAGGAAAAGTGCTGTGCCTTGATACGCATATGTAAACATCTCCAGGCTTGGTGGCTCACACCGCCTTGATACAGCGTATGTAAACAACTTACAGGCCCGGTGGCTCACGCCCATAATCCCAGCACTTTGGAGGCCAAGACGAGTGGATCACCTGGGGTCGGGAGTTCGAGACCAGCCTGACCAACATGGAGAAACTCCATTTCTACTAAAGATACAAAATTAGCTGGGCATGTTGGCACATGCCTGTAATCCCAGCTACTTGGGAGGCCGAGGCGGAGAATCGGTTGAACCTGGGACGCGGAGGTTGCAGTGAGCTGAGATCTTGCCATTGCACTCTAGCCTGGGCAACAAGAGCAAAACTCCGTCTCAAACAAAAAAAGAAAAAAGAAGAAGAAGAAGGGATATAACAAAAATACATTTACTACTCTTTGTTGTTCAAAATATCCTCATGCTGTCAAAATAACATATAAAAACACCACCAAAATCTAGCTATACAAGCAGAACTCTCATTTGCATTTTTCTTTTTTTTTTTTTTTTTTTTTGAGACGGAGTCTTTCTCTGTCACCCAGGCTGGAGTGCAGTGGCCGGATCTCAGCTCACTGCAAGCTCCGCCTCCCGGGTTCCCGCCATTCTCCTGCCTCAGCCTCCCGAGTAGCTGGGACTACAGGCGCCACCACCTCGCCCGGCTAGTTTTTTGTATTTTTTTTTTAGTAGAGACGGGGTTTCACCATGTTAGCCAGGATGGTCTCGATCTCCTGACCTCATGATCCGCCCGTCTCGGCCTCCCAAAGTGCTGGGATTACAGGCTTGAGCCACCGCGCCTGGCCTCATTTGCATTTTTCTATGAAGCACTAGCAAGGGCTTAAAATTAAGAAAATGTTTATACTCGGGTAAATATTCTACCAAATCCCTTGATTTGGGCTTATTCGAGTTTTAAAGATCTTTATTGTGAATAAAAACAGGTATTTTCTCTAATGGGATAGTAGTTTTATTTTTGGTATTTGATCATTAAAAAAAGTCTGAATGATCAGAAATTATTATATCAGAATGTCATTGGCGTGACTTTATCTAGACACATTTGAAGGACAGCAGACAGATGTGAAAGCCAGGTTCGTGCTGGCTCTGGGGAGTACTGGTGTCAACACCGCAGCAGCAGCCCTTTCCAGCAGCCAGTCTGGGAATCACAAAATGGGATCATTCTGCTGACTTTTAGGACCCCAGGAGAGGGTTGCTGAAAAAAATTGGTTGAAAGATAGTTTTTGAATTTTCTTTGAAATTCAGTTGCTTGTCCCCATCCCCACACTATGCTGGATAATGGATTTTCAGGAATGGAATGGCACCTGACCTTGAAGTCATATAGAAGCTCATATGAGGTCAGGCACAGTGGCTCACACCTGTAATCCCAGAACTTCGGGAGGCCGAGGTGTGTGGATCATCTGAGGTCAAGAGTTCGAGACCAGACTGGCCAACATGGCAAAACCCTGTCTCTACTAAAAACACCAAAAAAAAAAAAAAAAAAAAAATTATCTGGGCGTGGTGGCGGGCACCTGTAATCCCAGCTGCTCAGGGAGCTGAGGCACGAGAATCTCTTGAAGCTGGGAGGTAGAGGTCGCAGCGAGCCGAGATCGCACCACTGCACTCCAGCCTGGGCAACAGAGTGAGACTCCGTCTCAAAAAAAAAAAAAAGTTCATATGACTTGGGTAGGATACTTTGGGATTTAATCCATACCCCCCCCATACATATGTTGATCTCCCCAATAGCTTTTTTTTTTTTTTTTTTTGAGATGGAGTCTCGCTCTGTCTCCCAGGCTGGAGTGCAGTGGCGCGATCTCGGCCCACTGCAAGCTCCGCCTCCCAGGTTCACGCCATTCTCCTGCCTCAGCCTCCAGAGTAGCTGGGACTACAGGCGCCTGGTACTACACCCGGCTAATTTTTGTATTTTTGTTAACCAGGATGGTTTCGATCTCCTGACCTTGTGATCCACCCGCCTCGGCCTCCCAAAGTGCTGGGATTACAGGCGTGAGCCACCATGCCCAGCTCCCCAGTAACTCTTTAGAACCTCCACATATTTTTCTGTCATCTATTACCTGGATTGCTCAAGCATCACATACTTGATTTTTCGTTTGTTTGTTTTCTATTGAAGAATGAGCACAGTGAAGATAAAACCGGGTTAAAAATACGAAGCCAAGTCTGGCTGTCCTGCTAAGGTCAGTGGGCTTCCAGGCTTCTGTGTGGGGAGCATTGTTTGGACAAGTTAGAACCATGTGCATGGAGTGGACACAGTGTACTAGGGTTGTAAAGAAGTTTCTGAGGAGGTGTCTTTCTCTGTGAAATACTGCATTATCACTGTTAAGACATGGCAGTTTTTCTCTCCTATTAACATGAGAATTCTTTCTTCTGCATGGATCACTTAGAATATAAATTCCTTTTCCAAAGTCTGGAATAGGTGACGCTTCCTACAGTGCAGGTGTCAACCTATGTGAGCAGTTATCATGGCAATACAACTGTCAGTTTTAAAAAATGTATTTCTTCACTTATTTATGTATGCCATCATTCGGTCACTCATTCAACAGAGCATAGACCAGTGCTAGACTAAGACATAAAAATATAAATGAGGGCCAGGCGTGGTGGCTCACCCCTGTAATCCCAGTACTTTGGGAGGCCGAGGAGGGCGGATCATGAGGGCAGGAGATTGAGACCATTCTGGCCAACATGGTGAAACCCTGTCTCTACTAAAAATACAAAAAATTAGCCAGGCGTGGTGGCGCAGGCCTGTAGTCCCAGCTGCTAGAGAGACTGAAGCAGGAGAATCGCTTGAACCCAGGAGGCAGAGGTTGCAGTGAGCCAAGATCATGCCATTGCACTCCAGCCTGGGTGACAGACTCTGTCTCGAAATAAATAAATAAATAAAATATGTATATTTTAAAAAATGTATTTTAAAAATTTTGTATATTGTATAGAATGAGATGAGCTCACTCTAACCTTGGGGGGATCCTAGTGGGAAACAAATAAACAAATCAAGAGGCCATGAAAGGTACTGAGTGTCTGTACACAGGGCCTGGAGAGTAGCATGCAGCCCCGGGAAGGGGAGCAGGGGGTCCCACCATGGACGGGGGAAGGAGACATCCTACCTTGGGAAGAGTTGAGAACTCCGTGTGTTCAGAGACCTGAATTGGCCTTGTTCTGAGACACAAAAGAGCAGTTCACATCTTCCTGGTTGACACAAACAGATTCTACCTGGGAGGGGTGAGAGGTGAACAGTGTGTTTTGAAAACTATCCATGTCGTCCTCTCAAGGGCATCTGAAATGTCCTTACCAATTCTTCTTTTGATGTAAGGCTGTACTTTCCACAGTGTGTTCTGTGGCCCATCATCCTACTAAAAGCTCTACTGAGAAAAAGGCAAAGGAAGATTTCCAAGAAACAAATTTGGGAAACAGTGTGTATGTATTTTCTTGTTGACTCACAAGGCACAATGGTTTCTCAAAGGCTCTGAGAAGTCCTGCAGTAGAAAAGCTTGTTTAACCACACTTCACCTAGTGCTTCCCGCATTCTTTCAACAGAGGAAGCTTCATTCTTTTTTTTTTTTTTTTTTGAGACAGGGTGTCGCTCTGTCGCCTAGGCTGGAGTGCAGTGGCGTAATCTCGGCTCACTGCAAGCTCCGCCTCCTGGGTTCATACCATTCTCCTGCCTCAGCCTCCCAAGTAGCTGGGACTACAGGCACTTGCCACCTTGCTTAGCTAATTTTTTGTATTTTTTAGTAGAGACAGGGTTTCACCATGTTAGCCAGGATGGTCTCGATCTCTGGACCTCGTGATCCGCCTGCCTCAGCCTCTCAAAGTGCTGGATTACAGGCGTGAGCCACCGTGCCCGGCCTCTTTTTTTTTTTTGAGATGGAGTGTCTCTCTCTGTTGCCCAGGCTAGAATGCAGTGGCGCCATCTTGGCTCATGGCAACCTCTGCCTCCCAAGTTCAAGCGATTCTCGTGCCTCAGCCTCCCAAGTAGCTGGGACTACAGGTGCCTACCACCATGCCCAGCTAATTTTTGCATTTTTAGTAGAGACGGAGTTTTACCATGTTGACCAGGCTGTCTTGAACTCCTGACCTCAGGTGATCTGCCTGCCTCGGCCTCCCAAAGTGCTGGGATGACAGGCGTGATCCACCGTGCCTGGCCTAGGAAGCTTCATTCTTACACATCTAGCAATCATATTATGAGAAGCACTGAGTTTAGTTTTTAAAAACTCTGCATAGAGTTGTAAACTATGGAGGGCATATCCTATGTAACTTTCGTTAGTCATTAATGATTGATACAGAATGATTTATCTGAGTTGGCTCAATCACTGAAATTCTTGAGGAGACTTTCTTACGCAGTCTTTTCAGCTTGGGATGGAAAAGGGAAAAAAGAGAAAGTTGGGAGTGGGTCAAATAAAGGGAATAGAGTGCTGGAGAGAATTCTGACCATTCACAACCACATAGCACCTTGCCTACTAGACTTATGATTGATGGAGAGAAAAATATGCAAAGCCGAGGACAGGAATAAAGATAGTGAATTGACCAGGTGACCACAGAAGCTTAGCTGTATCACTGTGAAGATCTGCATGTCCCTGAATTAACTGGTTTTATTCTGATTTCATGTTGGGTAGGACTGAAAACCTTCTGGAGTTTCATTTCCTTTCTTTGGGCACGGCCTCAGCCTTCCTTCTCCTGAAGAAGTCATTCGCGCAACATGGCCCATGGGCCAATTCAGATCTTGACAAGCCCTCAGAATGTGTGAGAAAATAAAGCACTTCTGACATCCTAAATGTTGTTGGGGTTTGGGGAGCTAATTAATCACAACCCTTTCCACCATACTTTTAATTATGAAATAGATGCCACAGTGTGAGAAAGGTAAGAAAGTCCACCTTATAGGGCAACCTGCTCAGATCCCCTTCCACGCCGTGGAAGATTTGTTCTTTCGCTCTTCACAATAAATATTGCTGCAAAAAAAGAAAGGAAGGAAGGAAGGAAAAGAAAGAGAGAGAGAGAGATAGAGGGAGAGGAGAGGAGAGGAGAGGAGAGGAGAGGAAAAAGGAAAAGGAAAAGGAAAAAGGAAAAGGAAAAAGAAAAAGAAAAAGAAGAAAAGTCAATGGTATCAACGGCAAGGTTAGGCCACAGGATGCCAAAACTGGAATCCTCATACTGCCCCCTGAACCACCCTTCCCCGCCAAGTCCCAGGCTACATCAGTGCAGGTGCCGTGAAGGATGGGGAAGGCTGGCCCCAGTGAGCTCGTCATGTGGCAAATGGCTGCGAGAGGAGAAGGGGCTGCATTGGGGTAGCTCGTCTCAACGACCTCGAACACCTTACCCCCACCCATGGGGAAACTGGCCTCACGGGGGCTGGCTCTCCCCATATCACCACTTGGAGAAGTCTCCTCCAGTGGATATGACCATAAGGGGCAAAGAATATGGCAGAAGCATCATACTTCACTGAGAGCTCAGAAGTGTTGGGAAAGTCTCTAATTTGAGGGCCCAGGCAGGAATGTGGGGAACTGGGGATCACCTTTCAGTCCTCGAATCCCCTCGTCTCCACATAGCTGTTGCCTCTGTTAACATTTATTTGGGTTGGCAGTTCTCAGAGGCTCGTCAGTCTTAGTCTGTGTTCTGTTGCTTATTGCAGAATACCCGAAGCTGGAGCATTTATAAAGAAAAATAATTGATTTCTTTTTGTTGTTGTTGAGACAGGGTCTTGCTCTGTTGCCCAAGGCTGGAGTGCAGTAGCATGATGTCAGTTCATGGCAGCCTCTGCCTTCCGGGTTCAAGCAGTCCTCCTGCCTCAGCCTCCCAAGTAGCTGGGATTACAGGCGCCTGCCGCCACAATTTTTGTATTTTTGTATTTTTAGTAGGGACAGGGTTTTACCATGTTGGCCAGGCTGGTCTTGAACTCCTGACCTCAGGTGGTCCGCCCACCTCGGCCTCCCAAAGTGGTGGGATTACAGGTGTGAGCCACCGTGCCTGACATTGATTTCTTACAGTTATAGAGGCTGAGAAGTCCAAGGGCAAGGGGCTGCTCCTGGTGAGGGCCTTCTTGCTGGTAGGGCTTTTGTAGAGTTATGAGGTGGTGCAGGACATCACTGGTAAAAGAAATGAACATCCCAGCTCAAGTCTCCCTTCCTCTTCGCATAAAGCCACCATGATAACCCAGTAATCCATGAATGGATTAACCCATTCGTGAGGGCAGGGCCTTCACAACCCATTCACCTTCACCTCTTAAAGGCCCCCACCTTTCAACACTCAAGAGGAGTTTGAAGGGGAAAACATTCATTCAATCCATTGTACTAACCCACTGACTTTCATTCTACCCCGGCTTTCCTTTTCCAGAAAGTGCACCAGAATGCAACGAGTAACAGTGATGATGTTATGTTAGGAAATCTAATCTTTTGAATTATAGTAATTTATGAAAATGACAAATCATTCATAGGCTTTAGTACTTTATAATTAGTCACAAATTACTTGCAGTACATGCCCTGACGCACTAGACCTACCAGTGAGCATAGAGGTATGTGGTGAGAAGTGCCACCTTAACTTTGTTTCACAGACATATTAAAAAAGTACTTTGCCTTTTCTAGACGTCAGTTTCCTCATTTGTGAAATGAGGGGTTTGGACCAATGAATTACTGGAATGCTATGCTTGATGGAAGAAAAGAATGTTCATGATCTGGGCTGGGCCCTGTGACTCATTCATGTCTATAATCCGAGCACTTAGGGAGGCCAAGGTGGATGGATCACTTGAGCTCAGGAGTTCGAGACCAGCCTGGCCAACATAACAAAACCCTATCTCTACTAAAAATATGAAAATTAGCTGGGCATGGTGGCACGAGCCTGTAATCCCAGCCACTCAGGAGGCTGAGACACAAGAATTGCCTGAACCCGGGAGGCGGAGGTTGCAGTGAGCAGAGATTACACCACTGCACTCCAGCCTGGGTGACAGAGTGAGACTTTGTCTTCTAGTGAAACAACCATGATTTGGGAGCATCTCTGTATATTCAGTATCCTCGATTTGGGTTCAGTTGTATCTGTCCATCCTACTATCAGTCCATCCTTGCATTCACTTGTACATTCATATATTCAACAACATTTTATTGTTTGCTATATGCCAGGCACCAGGGATATGATATTGAAAGGAGTCTAGAGCCTGACCTGCATTACACTCCAGTAGGGGAAACAGTCACCAACCATAGCGATGGCAACCGTGGCTAGCGCTAGGTGGGCCTGTGAAAGAAACTGACCTGGGAGCCCAGGCCAGGGAGGCTACCCTGAGAAGCGATGAGTGGAGCTGCGACCTGGTGGGGAGCAGAGGGCTGCAGGCTCCAGGCAGATGCATGGCTGGGGAGCTTCTTGCGGGATGAGGCAGGAAAGGGAGGTTGGGGCCACAGCTGAGAGCAAAGTGAAGCCACAGTGGGGTGACAGGAGCAGACTTTGATTTCTAAGCAGTTGCTCTGGCCGCAGCTGGCAGAACAGAATGAAGGGGGCCAGAGAGGATGGGAGAAGGGGCTGCTGCACCTGTTTGGGTGAGAGGCTGGTGCAGGTAGCCAGTACAGGGCAACAGGAGGCAGCACCACAGGGCTCGATCTTGCTTTGCATCAATGGCTCTTTGACCCTGGGTCCTGTCTTGAACTTCTTCGGGAAAATGTCCTTGTGTGTGCAATGGGGCCACCCCTCTACCAGGCTGTTGTGTGGATTAAATGCAATAGTAACTGAAAAGTGCCCAGGCCAGGTGCAGTGGCTCATGCCTATAATCCTAACACTTTGGGAGGCCGAGGTGGACAGATCACCTGAGGTCAGGAGTTAGAGACCAGCCTGGCCAATATGGCGAAACTCCGTCTCTACTAAAAATACAAAAGTTTGCCGGGCGTGGTGGTGCACGCCTGTAGTCCCAGCTACTTGGGAGACTGAGGCAGGAGAATTGCTTGAACTCAGGAGGTGGAGGTTGCAGTGAGCTAAGATTGTGCCACTGCACTCCAGCCTGGGTGACAGAGCAAGACTCGGTCTCCAAAAAAAAAAAAAGAAAAAAAAAAGGCCCTGGCAGGGTCTGGCCTGAGTCAGTGTTTAGTACATGGGAACTCTCCATCTTTATGGTTTTACCAGTTCCTGAAAGCCTAGTCGTGCAAGGGCCATGTTTGTGTTTTCTGCAGCTGGTCTCCTTCCTCCCTTTAAGCATTGCATGCGTGTGTGTTTCCAGAACTATGCATTTAAGAACCCATCTGTGTCCCCATCATCTGCTCAGACCTTGGTTGTGGCAGATGACTCCCTGCCAGCCCCTGCCCATGCTTCTCCCTTCACTGTACTGTGAACATCTGGTCTGCGACGGAGGCTGTAGTCCCTGGGCCCTCCCTGACCTTCACACAGACGCAGTGCCCCTGCAGGGTGAAAGGCTTCATTCAGGGTGCTGGCTGCCCAGTCCCCAGGGTGCTGGCCTGTGGATTCTGAGCAGAGCCTCTATCCACACATTTCAACTCAATCTTGAAGCATAAAAGTATATTATGTAAGCTTCAGTTAACGCAGAGCCCTCAACAGATCAGTTCTTAGAATTTTTCCTGCCCTTAGGCAAATCTGCTCCTGGTGAGCAGCTTTAATCTGGCTTTAAAAATTACTTCTGATGGGTAATCAAAGCGATTGCTAGTGCCCAGCTTATGCTAAATAAACCAATGTCTGGGTTCTTATTTAGGAGGAGTTGTTGTGTATCCCATACTCCATGGAAAATTTGTTCCTGGTTGCTCCCTGATAAGACTGCACAAGTTTGCAAGATGCCAAAATAGACTTTATCATCTTGTCCCAGATGGTAATGACTTCAGTCAGCCTGAAGGGAAGCCACATACTCTCCTAAGTTGGCAGTTCCTGTCAGAGGCATGGATGAGAAAGTGGCTTCGTTTATTTCCTGCTTGATAAAGCCGACATAAATAGGAGCACTTCGTTTCTGAATTACACACCATTAATCTTATCACATACTAAACTGTTTGACTTCAGTTAATGGGTGGGACATAATGAAATGTAAAGTGCTTGTTACAAGGAAAATTGCCAGGTCCAGATGCTGAGCAGCAAAGGGAGGGGGAGGAGGAGGAGCAAGGGGCGGCGGGGCGGGGGAGGAGGCGAAGACGTTGGTTGGGGAGACATCGGGTTTCGTTCTGGACCTGGTGCTTTCCAGAAAGCCAGGCCAAGACACTTTACCCAAACCCCAAGTAGTTTTCCAGATGTCAGCCTGCTCGGGCCAAGGCTCTCCATGGGCCCATGTGTCCTCCGTGACCATTTGTGAATTGGAGGGTTTTATATAATTTACCCTCTGAGTTTTCTCTTCTTTGAACTAGTCAGCTTCTTTTGGGTCAGAAAAGGCAAATCTGGTTGAGACAGTAGCCAGCTCTCTTTTGGGTCCTCAGGCACCATCCCCATGTCCCATGTGCAGGAACAGCCATTAGATAAAGATGAGGGCAGGGGTGGTGCTGTGTACACACCTCCTTCAGGGATGTCAAATGACACCGCATGTACTTCAGAGGTGAGGGGCAGGACAGAGAGGCTGGAATGGGGCTGGGGGAAGAGGCTCTTGCCTTCCTTGGAAGTTTTTATTTATTCTGCATAGCGGAGTGAATAAGAAGATTGCGGCCAGTGGAATCAGATGTCCACGTTGAGATCCATGCTTAGCCTCTGTTCTCCAGGGTTCTCATCTGCAAGTGGCGAGGGTGGTACCCACCTTGCACAGCTGTTGGCAGGGCTAAATGAGATAGTCCACACAAAGCACTGAGGCCTAGTGAATTTCATCCGTTATTATTTTCCCAACTTTTTATTTTGGAAAAATTGAAACCTCAAAAATGTTGAAAGGATAGGACAGTAAATACTACCTGTCTATGGTAGTAGTCTGCTCGGGCTGTCATGAGAGAACACCACAGCCTGAGTGACTTAAACAACAGAAATGTATTTTCTCCTGGTTCTGGAGGCTGGAAGTCCTGGTCATCGTGCTGGTGGAGTTGGTTTCTGGTAAGACCTTTCTTCCTGGCTTGCAGAAGACACCTGCTCTTGGTGTTCTCACATCGCTTTTCCTTTATGTGTGTGCATTCCTGGTGTCTCTTCCTTTCCTTTTTTTGTTTGTTTGTTTGTTTGTTTGTTTTGAGACAGAGTCTCACTCTGTTGCCCAGGCTGGAGTGCAGTGACATGTTCTCAGCTCACTGCAGCCTCAACCTCCGGTGCTCAAGTGATCCTCCCACCTCAGCCTCCTTAGTAGCTGGGACTACAGCTGTGCACCACCATGCCCAGTTAATTTTTATATTTCCTTTTAGAGATAGGGTTTCACCATGTTGCCCAGGCTGGTCTTGAACTCCTGAGCTCAAGCAGTTTGCCTGCCTCAACCTCCCAAAGCACTAGGATTACAGGTGTGAGCCACGCACTTGGCCTCTTCCTCTTCTAATAAAGGACGGACACCAGTCCTATCAGATTAGGGTCTCACTACTATAACTTCACTTAACCCCAATTGCCTCCTTAAAGTGCCTATCTCCAAATACAGTCACATTGGGGGTTAGGGCTTCAACATATGGATTTGAATGGGGGCACAATGCAGTTCATAGCACATATTTTAAAAATTTGACAAGAATGCATCTCACCACCTCACTGTATGCATCCCTCCTGTATGGATGCATGTGCACTGCCTGGTGTGGAAAACTGGAATTTTGGTAGTGGACATTGAGAGGAGACTCTTTCCACTAGCCCCATCCAGAACACTGTGGGCTTATGTGTGTGCGAATATGTGTGCATGTAGCAAACAGTTACAAAAAGATTCCCTAAATTTTCCTTTGATATTTCCCCTATAATAACTTTAAAGAAAATGGTAAAAGCTTTAGAAAAACCATACTTCCATTAACTTTGTCTTGAGGAATTTCTCTTGTTACTAGAATATATATAATCATAACAAGTATATAGAATCACAATTATGTAAAAATAACAAGAATTATACCCCCAAACAATTGTGTAGGAAAAATCAGGAAGTTCACTAGAACTCTGAAAGTGGCAAGCATGTAGCAGTATTTTTTCTTATTTTTTTCCTACATTTTTCAAACTTTGTGTTGGCCATATATTATTTTTAAAATTAAAAAATGCACAGCATTGGCTGGGCATGGTGGCTCACGCCTGTAATCCCAGCACTTTGGGAGGCCGAGGCGGGCAGATCACAAGGTCAGGAGATCCAGACCATCCTGGCTAACACGGTGAAACCCCATCTCTACTAAAACTACAAAAAAAAAAAAAAAAAAAAAAAAGAATAAATATTAGCCGGGCGTGGTGGCGGGCATCTGTAGTCCCAGCTACTCGGGAGGCTGAGGCAGGAGAATGGCGTGAACCCGGGAGGCAGAGCTTGCAGTGAGCCGAGATTGTGCCACTACACTCCAGCCTGGGCAACCGAGTGAGACTCGTCTCGAGAAAAAAAAAAATGCACAGCATTAAAACTATGTAGAATGAGCAACATAGTCCAAATACAGCATGTAATAAGCCATTTTATAATAACTGGATAGTTAGTTATGTGTAGCAAGTCCAAAATTTGGAGTCAAGTTCCCCCAAGTTCCCTGAGTTTCATTTTTTTCCTCACACATTACCCAGATAAATGTGTTCAAGTTAAGACAAATATGGATATGAAGGTGATTCAGCTCCCAAGAGTTATACATAGGTCATGTGCAGAAATTCCATGGCCAAATATAAATGATTTTTGGGTTATGCCTGTCACTGTCCCACCTGTTAAATGTGAAGAATCAAGTTAACTCTTACCAGGAATCGCTCTTTATTTCAAAGCCTGGCTTTGCTAACTTGTGCTTTTTCCTGAACATCTAAGGATCTCTAGGGGTGCTGGGGACCGGCCTAGAATCTTCACAGGACTGGTTCAAATCCCTATTATGATTTACTCTTATTAACAACCTTCTGGATTGTCAGCACGGTGGCTCACGACCATAATCCCTGCACTTTGGAAGGCTGAGGTGGGAAGATTGCTTGAGTTTGAGACCAGCCTGGGCAACATAGTGAGAACCAATCTCTACAAAAAATTTAAAAATTAGCTGGGCGTGGTGGTGCAAACCTGTGGTCCCAGCTACTTGGGAGATTGAGGTGGAAGGATTGTTTGAGCCGAGGAGGCTGAAGCTGCAGTGAGCTGTCGTTGTGCTGCTGTACCTCAGCCTGGGTGACAGAGCAAGACCCTGTCTTAAACAAACAAACAAACAAAACCTTTTTGGGTTTCCCGCATTTTAGACTATTATGAATGAGTTGCCACATTTCTGTATTCACTGCTGACCAGCATGGAAGGTCCACACTGTGTTTGAGATGCCCTGCAGTGGTTTTTGGGGGAAACGAGGGCATGCATAATGGTTGTGGGAGGGGTACAGGGGGCTCTCACAGAGAGGAATGAGCTGCATGAGGATGCTGTGTCTGTGGTCTGGGCACTTGGTGGCCTTTTGTGGGGATGGTGGGGGGTGACCTGCCTGCAATGTGGCTCTGTCCTTGGCATCCATGATAACCAATGAAACATTAAATGTTTTCAGGGTTGGCAGCGTTGGGCTTGGAGGCTTCTGCACTGCTTCTGAGAGTTCTGCCAGCCTGGATCCATGCCTTGTGTCTCCAGAGGTGACTGAGCCAAGGAAGGACCCACAGAGAGCCAGGGGGCCAGCACGTTCTTTACTGCCCAGCCCACCACCACCCCAGGAGCGAGAGCACCCCTCGTCCTCCATGCCCTTTGCTGAGTGTCCCCCAGAAGGTTGCTTGGCAAGCCCAGCAGCGAC
The DNA here is from genome assembly GCF_007565055.1 of Rhinopithecus roxellana. Lineage (NCBI taxonomy): Eukaryota > Metazoa > Chordata > Mammalia > Primates > Cercopithecidae > Rhinopithecus > Rhinopithecus roxellana. Next base: position 30,105,118 of record NC_044559.1, read on the forward strand.
ACCTGAAGATGGTCCTCAGACTCAGTCTCCCAGGAGGGAACCTGCCCCAAATGCCCCGGGGGACATCGCGGCAGCATTTCCCAGTGAGAGGGACAGCTCTACTCAAGACCAAGAGGTTGCTGCCATCCCCAGTGCTGGAAGAGACAGAGAACCGAAGGAAGAGGGACAGAAATCCTTCTTCTCCTTCTCCAGTGGCACTGACCAGTCACCTGGAATGTCACCAGTACCCCTCACAGAGCCAGTGAAGGCAAAGCTGTGTGGAAAGGGGGACCAGCCTGGTGGTTTAGAATCCCAGGGGAAAGAGGCTGCAGGTGGCTTTCCCCCTGTAGAGTCCAGGCAGGGGGTGGCTTCTGTGCAAGTGGCCCCTGAGGCCCCTGCTGCAGCCCAGCTGGGCACAGAAAGCTCAACTGTCTTGGAGAAGCCCCCCCTAAAACCCGAGGCCCTGATCCCACAAGATCCAGCCCCAAGAGTCTCAGACAGAGTAACAGGCCAAGGGGAGGTGCCACCTCAGTATTTAACAGATGACTTGGAATTCCTCAGGGCCTGCCATCTCCCTAGGAGCAATTTGGGGGCTGTCCCAGAAGCAGAAGTGAATGCCACTTCCCAGGAGAGCTGCCAGCAGCCAGTGGGAGCACATCTGCCACACACAGAGTTGCCCCGGGGCTCGCCAAGTCCTGCCCTGGTGCCAGGGGCTGGGGGCTCTGGGAAAGAGGCTTTGGATACCAGTGATGTTCAGGGTCACCCACAGATAGGGATGCAAGGAACCGAGTCCAGTCAAGTTGTCTGTGTGGCAGCAGGTGGACGACCTGAAGGGGGTTTGCTTGTGAGCCCTGAACCCTCCCTGCTCACTCTGACTGAGGAAGCACATCCAGCTTCAAGCCTCACTTCACTCCCAGCTGCTCAGATTCCTATTGCCATAGAAGGACCCGGATCATTGTCCAGGGAATCAGTTTCCAAGGCCGGGACGCAAGTTTCTGCAGATGCAGCCAAAGAGGTGGTGGATGCAGGGTTGGTGGGACTGGAGAGGCAAGCATCAGATCTTGGAAGCAAGGGAGAGCATCCAGAAGGGAGCCCTGGAGAGGTTCCTGCCCCATCACCCCAGGAAAGGGGAGAGCACTCGAACATGGAGCAAAGCCATGCGGTCCAACAAGGAGTACCACCCCCTCCTCTTCCCAGTGCACCAAGTGAAAGTACCAGAGGGCCACTGGGGCCAATGGATGGAGCCCAGGCCCATGAAGATGCCACAAGCCAAGCCGTGGCTAAAGAAGGAAGCAGATCACCTGGTGACAGCCCTGGAGGAAAGGAGGAAGCCCCAGAGCCACCTGATGGTGGAGACCCAGGGAACCTGCAAGGAGAGGACTCTGAGGCTTTCAGCAGCAAGTGTGATCCGGAAGTAGGCAAAGATGAGCTTTCAAAGCCAAGCAGTGATGCAAAGAGCAGAGACCATCCCAGCTCACACTCAGCACAGACACCCAGAAAGGGGGGTGCTGGGCACACGGATGGGCCCCACTCCCAGACAAGCAGAGGCCGATGCATCTGGCTTACCACACAAGCTGGGTGAGGAGGACCCTGTTCTGCCCCCTGTGCCAGATGGAGCTGGTGAGCCCACTGTTCCCGAAGGAGCCATCTGGGAGGGGTCAGGATTACAGCCCAGATGTCCTGCCACCCTTCAGAACAGGGAAGGATTGGGAAGAATGGAGCCTTTCCTGACTTTAGAACCAGAAAAATCAGATTTTCTGCCAACTCCTGTTGCAGAGGTTGCACCCAAAGCCCAGGAAGGATGAGAGCACATTGGAAATAAGGAAGATGGGCAGCTGTGATGGGGAGGGCTTGCTGACATCCCCAGATCAACCCCATGGGCCGGGGTGTGATGCATCGAAACAGGAATTTCATGCTGGGGTTCCACATCCACCCAAGGGGGAGAACTTGGCAGCAGACTTGGGGCTCACGGCGCTCATCCTGGACCAAGATCAGCAGAGAATCCCGTCCTGCCATGGGGAAGGCTGGATAAGAGGAGCTGCATCCGAATGGCCCCTACTATCTTCTGAGAAGCATCTCCAGCCATTGCAGGCAGACCCAGAGGCATCAGTCTCTGACGTGCTCACGGAGCAGGCCCAGCCACCTGAAAATGGGAAGGAGACTTCTCCAAGCCATCCAGGTTTTAAGGACCAGGGAGCAGATTCTTCCCAAATCCATGTACCTGTGGAACCTCAGGAAGATATGAACTTGCCCACTCATGGAGGACAGGAGCAGGCTTTGGGATCGGAACTTCAAAGTGAACTCCCCAAAGGCACCCTGTCAGATACTCCAACTTCATCCCCCACTGACACGCTTTGGGAGAGTTCTCCAACAGAAGATTCAGAATTGTCAGCACCAATGAGACAGAAGTTGCCTGCACTAGGGGAGAAGCAGCCAGAGGGAGCGTGTGGTGATGGTCAGTCCTCAAGGGTCTCACTTCCAGCAGCAGATGTCTTAAAAGACTTTTCTCTTGCAGGGAACTTGAGCAGAAAGGAAACTTGTTGCACTGGGCAGGGGCCAAACAAGTCTCAACAGGCATTGACCGATGCCTTGGAAGAAGGCCGCCAGCATGAAGCAGCATGGCAAAGGGAGGCAGGAGCTTCTGAAGCAGCTGAGGGTTGTTCCTCACGCTGGGGCTTGAGTAAGAGGGAGGTGGCAAGTGGAAACACAGGGAAGGCCCCACCTTGTCAGCCTGACTCAGTAGCTCTCCTGGATGCAGTTCCCTGCCTGCCAGCCCTGGTGCCCGCCAGTCCCGGAGTCACACCCACCCAGGATGCCCCAGAGACAGAGGGATGTGATGAAACCCAGGAAGACAGGCAGCAACTAGTGCCGGCCCCGCAGCAGAAAATGGAGTGCCCGACCACTTTGGATGCAGAGGCCCCAGAGCTTCTTGCAAGTTTCCCATCAGCTGGGGAGCAAGGTGGTGAAGCGGGGACTGCTGAGACTGGTGGCAGCGCTGATGCAGGAGACTCAAGAAAGCAGCAGGCTCCAGAGAAACCCGGAGAAGCTACTTTGAGAGGTGGCTTCCTTCAGACTGAGCACTACCTTACCTCCGGGGAGGAAACTTCTACCTCTGCCCTCCGTGAGTCCTGCCAAGCTGAGCAGCCCACGGCCAGCTGCCAGGATGCCTTGCTGCTAGCCAGAGAGCTGGATGAGATTCCCAGGAGCACCGTGGATATTTCTACACACCAGGCTGTCCCAGACCCAAAGGAGCTCCTGTTGTCTGGGCCACCAGAAGTGGCTGCTCCGGACACCCCTTACCTGCACATCGACAGTGCTGCCCAGAAAGGAGCAGAAGACAGTGGAGTGAAAGCTGTTTCCTCTGCAGGCCCCAGAGCTCCTGGTGAAAGCCCCTGTCCTGTAGGGGAGCCCCCGCTTGCCTTGGAAAATGCTGTGTCCTTGCAGCTGTCTGCTGGTTCCCTCACCCCCCTCTTGCAACCAGGAGCTGAAGGTGGGGAAATCTCTGCAGTGCAAGCCAGCAGTGGCAGCCCCAAAGCCAGAACCACTGAGGGACCTGTGGACTCCATGCCATGCCTGGACCGGATGCCACTTCCGGCGAAGGGCAAGCAGGCAACAGGGGAAGAGAAAGCAGCAACAGCTCTGGGTGCAGGTGCCAAGGCCAGCGAGGAGGGCATGGCAGGTGATGCAGCAGGAGAGACAGAGGGCAGCATGGAGAGGATGGGAGAGCCCTCCCAGGACCCAAGGCAGGGCACATCAGGTGGTGTGGACACAAGCTCCGAGCAAATCGCCACCCTCGCTGGCTTCCCAGACTTCAGGGAACACATCGCCAAGATCTTCGAGAAGCCTGTACTCGGAGCCTGTGACCAAACCTGGAGAAAAGGCAGGAGCTGGGATGAGTGCAGTGGGTAAAGACCTCACCAGGCCATTGGGCCCAGAGAAGCTTCTAGATGGGCCTCCAGGAGTGGATGTCACCCCTCTCCCTGCACCTCCTGCTCAACTCCAGGTGGAGAAGAAGCAAGAGTTGGCTGGAGAGGCTGAGATTTCCCTGCAGGATGAGGCTCTGCAGGATCCAGCTTCAGACAAGCTTCTGGGTCCAGCAGGGCTGACCTGGGAGCAGAACTTGCCAGGTGCCGGTGTGGGGAAGGAGATGGCAGGTGTCCAACCCACACTGAGGGAAGATGAGAAGCCAGAGGGACCTGGGGCAGCCTGGCCAGGCCTGGAAGGCCAGGCTCACTCACAGCCGGAGAGGAGCAGGCAGGAATTAGCTTCAGGTCTTCCTTCACCAGCAGCTACTCAGGAGCTCCCTGTGGAGAGAGCTGCTGCCTTCCAGGTGGCTCCCCATAGCCATGGAGAAGAGGCCGTGGCCCAAGACAGAATTCTTTCTGGAAAGCAGCACCAGGAAACATCTGCCTGCGACAGTCCACACGGAGAAGATGGTCCTGGGGACTTTGCTCACACAGGGGTTCCAGGACATGTGCCAAGGTCCACCTGTGCCCTGGAAGCCCCTTCTCCCCAGGGGGAGGTTTTGACTGTGCCTGAGGCCAACAGTGAACCCAGGACCCTTGACACGCTTGGGGGTGAAAGGAGGCCCGGAGTCACTGCTGGCATTTTGGAAACGCAAAATGCCCTGGGCAACCAGAGCATCCCTGCACCACCAACTGGAGAAGTGGCAGACACTCCCCTGGAGCCTGGCAAGGTGGCAGGCGCTGCTCGGGAAGCAGAGGGTGACATCACCCTGAGCACAGCTGAGACACAGGCATGTGCGTCCGGTGACCTGCCTGAAGCAGGTACTACGAGGGCGTTCTCCATTGTGGCTGATGACTTGGCACTGCCAGGAAGCTCTCAGGACCCAGCCTGCTCTGACAAGGCTCAGGGGATGGAGGGTACAGCTGCCCTTCATGGGGACAACCCAGCCAGGCCCCAGCAGGCTGAGGAGCAGCCAGGGCCTGAGTGCCCCGTTCCAGCTGGGGACAGGAAGGTGTGCGTCTCCTCACCTCCAGAACCTGATGAAACTCATGACCCAAAGCTGCAACATTTGGCTCCAGAAGAGCTCCACGCTGACAGGTACTTAAATGAAAAAATTCCCATGGGAATGTGTGGTCAGTTTCAAAGGTGATTCCCAGCCTGATGTTTAGGAGTCAGTTGCATAGGCGAGTTGTTTTCTAAAATCTGAGTTTTCCATATCTAATTGCTAAATGAACCTGCTTACCCCCTCTGGATGTCCTGAGGCTCTGAAAAATGTGAGAACCATGGTTGGAGGCTGGGAGTTGTTGACTATGTTCCTTTTCTTGTGTTCCTTAATTCATCTAACTTAAACCACTGGCAAAGTATCAACTGTTTACTGACTGGCTGTGCACTATTAGGTGGTAGGTTAGTCAGTCATATGTTTTTCTGGAGTCCAGATACATCTGCTTTTGAATCTGGATTTATTTAGGCAGGGGGCCCTTTATCCTAGGGATTTTTTTTTGTAGTAGCCACTTAAAACTTTAATTGGGAAATCTGTTTTTTTCAGTAGGACATGGGGAGAAATGCCCTGCTATCTACAATATCCTATCAATTGCTTTCTTTCATTATCCCAGAGAGAGCCCCAGGCCTGGCCCATCCATCTTACTTTTGGTTCCTAAGAAGGATGCTCCAAGAGTCATGGATAAAGTTACTTCAGATGAGACCAGAGGTGCAGAAGGAACAGAAAGGTCAGTGAAAGATATTGGTCTTTGGAAGTCCATGGTGGCTTCCTTAGATATAGACACACTGGATGTTTTGTAAAGGAGAGTAGTCCTTATACAGCCCGAGTTCTTACATAAGAAAGAAGCAAATGGCCATTCCCATTTTATGTACAGGTACAGCAGTACCTGGGATGACTAAAAGCTCCGTTGTTGGAAAAGGGATTGAATGAGTTGCTTTCATACTTGAGTTTAATTTATTACCTTAAATTTAAAAAGTCAGTCTGGGCACAGTGGCTCACGCCTGTAATATCAACACTTTGGGAGGCCAAGGCAGGAAGATCACTTGAGCCCAGGAGTTTGAGACCAACCTGGGCAATTTGGTGAAACCCCATCTCTAGAAAAAATACAAAGATTAGCCAGGCACAGTGGCATGTGCCTATAGTCCCAGTTACTTGGGAGGCTGAGTTGGGAGGATTGATCATTTGAGCACAGAAGGTGAAGGTGCAGTGACCCGTGTTTGTGCCACTGCACTCCACCCTGGGTGACAGAGAGCCTGTCTCAAAAAAGAAAAAATATTTGCTGAGATGCAATTCACATACCATATAATTCACTCATACGATTCAGTGGCTCGTAGTATATTCACAGTGTGTAATCATGGCTACAATCAATTTCAGGTTATTTTCATCCCCACAGAAAGAAACCCTACAGCCCCTAGATATCATACCCCAGCCCCATACCTGCTGCATCATCTCTAGGCACCCGCTCATCTAGTTCATTACGTCTTGATGCAAATGGGTTCAATGCTGATTTTGTCTGCGAAGCAGGAATGGCTCACCAACAGCAGTCACACTCCAGGAGATCTCCAGATTCAAGGAGTGTAAATGTAACCATGAACAAGTGACTTTCGCACTTGCAGTGTGCCTGCCTGTTCTTTTCTACGTGAAATGCCACCTAGTGTTGTGCAGAAACTGCTGCTCAAAGTTTCATCCTTTTGGGGAGATGGAGATATTGTGCACGTACACAGACACACAGTGAACAAACTTTCCGCCTCCCTAGGCCTTTGGCTGTTCTGGTGCTGTGTGTGCACACACACACATGCATATACACTTGTGTGTATGAGTAGGGTGGAATCAGACTTTAAATTAGTACCTGTGTACCCTACCAAACAGCTGCAGGCATTTTATAAATGATCTGATTCATATTTTGCACGTTCGGAAAGAATGCACGATCACCTGTTTTTCGAGTCTGAACACTTCCACTGACACCCAGCTGCCTCTGCTGCCTGTCAGTAGTGACTCCCATAGCTCTGGGCCAATGTGGATGTGGGCGTGTGCTGGCCAAACAGATGCCAGTTTAATCTGCATTTGACACCCTTTTCTGCTACTGACTTAGGGTACAATTTCCTGCAGCCTTTGCTGTTATGTATTTTTTATATTCCCAGTTCAGGGGCAGGAGAAATATCTGTCTAGCTTGGAAAAGTCTTCCCCACCCCAAAAATGACCATATCAGGGCCTTCTTTTTCAGAGTCCTTAGACATGTTAGCACCTTCTTGAAGAACGCAGGGCCAGACATATAGCAGTACAATAAATATTGTACTCATTGTTTTAATTACTTTAAATTGTACAATTAAAATTTATAAAGTAGTATTATAAATTATCGATTTTTTCCAGAATACCTGTGAGGTATAGAAAAGTAGATAGAGAAGGGCTGGGTGAGGTGGCTCACACCTGTAATCCCAGCACTTTGGGAGGCCGAGGTGGGCGGATCACGAGGTCAGGAGATTTAGACCATCCTGGCTAACACGGTGAAACCCCGTCTCTACTACAAAATACAAAAAATTAGCTGAGTGTGGTGGCAGGCACCTGTAGTCCCAGCTACTTGGCAGGCTGAGGCAGGAGAATGGCGTGAACCCGGGAGGCGGGGCTTGCAGTGAGCCAAGATCGCGCCACTGCACTCCAGCCTGGGTGACAGAATAAGACTCTGTCTCAAAAAAAAAAACGGAAAGTAGATGGAGAAAAATTCACAACCAGAATACCTACCAATTATTATTTCGTATTTTAGTATATTTTCATTTTAGCAGATTTTTAGTGCCCTCAAAACACTCTTTAATGTTTTTAGTGCTGTCAAAACTCTTTAAAAACTAAAAACAAATCCTTAAAAAATTATTTATTTATTCATGTATTTATTTATTTTGAGACAAGGTCTCACTCTGTCACACAGGCTGGAGTGCAGTGGCACAATCTCTGCTCAATGCAGCCTCGACCACCCCAGGATCCTCCCACTTCAGCCTCCCTAGTAGCTGGGACTACAGGTGTGTGCCACCATGCTCAGCTTATTTTTAATTTTTTGTAGAGATGGAGTTTCACCATGGTGCTCAGCCTAGTCTTGAACTCTGGGCTCAAGCAATCTTTCTGCCTCCGCCTCCCAAAGTGCTGTGATTACAGGCGTGAGCCACCATACCCAGCCTAGAAACAGATCTTCATGGCTGAAGTTGCATGACTGATTATGGTGTTAACAGCAGTGGAAATTTAGGTTCTGATGGTGTTCCAATTCACTTTGTTCCTGCTGAGACTTTTGTACTCTCTAGAGCTGCTCGGTCTGGTATAGCAGCTCCTGGCTACGTGTGGATGGAGATGGGCTGTAAGTGTAAAATACACACCCAATGTTGAAAATTAGGACGAAAAAAAGAAAATACATCACTAGTCATTTTGAATATGTTAATTATATGCAAAACAATAATATTTTGGATCTGTTGGGCTAAAATATCTATTGGGCTAAAGTTAACTTCACTTATTTCTTTTTTTCTGTTTTTTTTTTTAATGTGGCTCCCAAAATTTAAAAAATGTCATATGTGGCTTTTGAATACCTGGCTCACATTCTATTTGGATCATTTGCCTCCAGAAGCTGCTTTTCCTTGGTCTTTGAAGGAAATAGGGTTGTAAAAAATTGCCCTTCCCTGTACTTTGGGCTCTTGGGGAAAAGGCTTCCTAACATTGGTTGAGAGTTTTTGGAAAAAATTCAGATTGGACTCTCTCATCCAGCCTGCGAGGTTGGGAATGCTTCTTTCTCTTGAGGCGGAGGCTCTGAACTTCAGTGCTTGTGAACCCATCCACCATGAGGAAGCCAGTGTCCGTAGACCTGGACAGGTCTCGGAGGAAGTCCTGCCAGGCCAGGGGCTGTACTTCCTGGGAGGGGCAGGTGTTGTCTTTGATGGTGACAGTCAGCAGCAGTCTGGGGGAGGCTGGGTGGCCAGACTTCGGTGGACACTGCCAGGAGCTGTGGTGGCGATGAATTTCAGGGACAGGTCTCTGAATTCACACCCCAGCTCTGCTCCTTACTAATTACATACCTAACCTCAGTTTGTTCGTCTGTAGAATGGGGATGACAACAGTTGTACCTGCCTCGAAGAATTGCCATGAGGGTTAAATGAGATGCTTGATTCAAGTGCCAGAGCATGCCCGTTCTGGTGCCCAGTGGGTGTTAGATTCCCTGTTGTTCTGTGATAGTCATTTCTGGTGCAGTGACCTGCATGATTATATCTCTCTTCAGTGTGGAGATGGTTTTGGGATCTCAGTCTGTTCTCCTGAGGTTGAAACTTCAACCTGACTGTCTTTCTTTCCCAGTGTTGAATTCTTTCTCTGCTAAAATATTTCAATGGCCGAGGAGAGTGAATTCTTTCATACCCCATACTGCACAGCCCAGAGTGATCTGCTACAAGTTAAAATTTTGAGATTGTGTTTCATTGTAACACTCTTGAGTATCTTTGTGTACCATATTATATTGTATTTCACCATCAAAATACTGTTTCAAGTTACCTCCAGAACAAAGCAAAGCAAAATCAGGTTTTTTATGATCTTGCTAGTTATCAGGTGCTATGCTTCTGTGGATTGCATTTTGAAGATTCTACCGATTTGAATAGGGCTGATACCACATATCAGATTCAATATCTAAGAAATGTGTGTTTTTCTATTTTAGTGACAGGCTAGTTTGATAACCTAATCTCATACACATGTCCAGGAAGATAGCATAAATTTGTTGAGTGCTTTATTGTCCATCTTATGAAGTCAAATTGGCATTGCTAATGGATGTGGTATGGATATCCCGTGGCTTTGCCTACCTCCAGCCATACTTCACACCCATGGGGGTCTGTGTGTCCCACACTCTGAGAAGCAGGCACTCTTCTCACTCTGAGAAGCAGGCACTCACAATGTATAGAAATGTATAGAATGGAACGTACAGAGACTGGCTGTGCATTTCTGTACATTGTATGATCCTCCCTGTGGAAGAGCCTGGGACTCAGAGATAGCCTCATGTTAGTTTCAGGTTGTTTTGCAAAAGGTGCTTGAATCAATTTCACCTATGTACATATACAACTATCTTCCCTGTTAGTGAGAAGTCTAGAATTTGGCATTTTGGTTATATAGCACTAATGTTCAGACATGTAGTTCTGGATTAATCTTGGATATCACCAAGCTTGTCATTGCTGAATATGTGTTTAAAAGGAGTCTCTCTCTCTCTCTCTGTCTCTCTTTTTCCATTTAGGGAAATGGTTGGAAAGGTATTTTCAAGTATTAGTGGATTTTAAGAGAATTAAATTGTTCCCAGATGCTTAGGGTCTTTGTGTAAACCTAGGCTGAATGTGGAAGGGCAATTGGATTGAAAAGTGGAGGGAGGGAGGACAGAGAGGACAGCTGGCCTCCCGTCAAGGAAGCCCTGGCTGGACCTGAAAGCCTCACTGGAGCCGCTGCTCTCTCTTCCTCCCACGCCTTCTTCCCACTTGGTCTCTGTTTCTTCCTTCTCTCTCCACTCCTGTCTAAAATTACCAGCTGTGACACCATGTTTTCAAGTTTAAGAATAAGCTTTTACAGGGTGGCCACAACTGTATAAATTAAGGAAAAGAGAAAACAACATTCAAGCACAGTTCTCTTAGCAGACAAAGCCAGGACAACAGGCCTCACCCCCAATTTTATATGACATAGGAAATCGACACTTGGTAATGTCACAGCAATACTCTTCTCAAATGGGAGGCAGTTAAGTTAGACACATGCATTCACATCTCATTGGCCTCTTATTGGCTTCGCTACCTTGGAGAAGCTGCTTAACTTTTCCATCCTCAGTTTCTCTCTCTATAAAATGGGAAGATAACATCTGTCTTTTAGGATTGGGGTTCGGATAAAATTGGAATGTTTCCAAAGCCCCTAGGATAATGCCTGGTATATGGTAAGTGTATGATTACAACGGTAACTACTCTTGTAATTTGAAATGTATTTCTTCAAAAGCATCCTGGAAATTAAGCAAAAGGAAGCAATGCCCAAGATCTCCAAATGAAATGATAACAGATCCTGCAGGAATCTGTCAACGCAGGAACTGGATGAGTGTCTGTCTCCAGCCCTTCCACGTCTCTGAGGCTATTTCTGTCTGTCAAGTTGGGGGCTCCACGAACCCTGCTTTGCCCACAAGGAGCTCATTATGTGAAATGAGATCACAGATTCAAATGTACTCAGGAAGCTAAAGCCTCTACAAATTGGTGTCTTATCAATAGCTTCAGTCACTATAAACAATCATATACAAAAGTCAAGGAGCCTTCGAACATGCAGCCTTTATGTTCCGAAGCATCTGTGTTTCGTAAGTAAAATGAATCTCCTGAGAGGTTAATCTGTCATTTGGAAAAGCTTCAAGTATCTTTATTTATTTATTTTTAGCGATAAGGTCTTGTTCTGTCTCCTAAGATGGAGTGCCTTAGTGAGATTATAGCTCTTTCTAACCTCCAATTCCTGGGGTCAAGCAACTCTCCAGCCCCTGTGCCTCCCAAGTAGCTGAGATTGCAGGTGCGTGCCGCTACACCTAGTTAATTTTTAAATTTTTTGTAGAGATGGCATCTCACTATGTTGTCCAGGCTGGTCTCAAACTCCCAGCCTCAAACAATCCTCCCACGTTGGCCTCCTAAAGCACTGGGGTTGTTATAGGCATAAGTCACCATGTCCAACCCTCCATATCTCTTTAGAAACTGAGTTCATGAAGCACCTGCACAAAGGGCAGCAGCCTCCTTGGAGGCAGGGGCTGGATTCTCTGTCTCCAGGTGGCTGGGACAGGCACACCACCACCTTGGCTTCTGGCTCTCCAGAGCTTGGAAGCCTGTCTGCCCCCTTGTCCCCTGTTCACGCTGCACTTGAACCTATAGCATGGAAGAGCCGCTCACTACCACTTCAAAGTCCAGGGCCAGTTTCATTCAGGTCAAGGTGGTGATTTCCCAAATTGAATGTCTCCAGGCTGACCTGCTCCTTTCTGGGAACCTGTGATTACGGCCACCGGTGGAAGCCACTGTGTTTGACCTGGGTTTGGGTTTTGTTTCAGCAGCAATGTTTGAGAAGTGAATATTTTACACTGTAGCTGGTGAGAGCTGGAAGGAAATGTGGGGGCATTCTTATTGAGCGCCCCCCCATACTTTATGGAGGAGGAAACTGAGGCTCGGAATGGGGATAGAGCTAGGGGGCTAACTAGCTGCAGAGCTAGACCTGAGTTCTGGCCCCTGATGGCAGGTTCCCCCCCAGATGCCTATGCTGAACTGGGGACCCTCCTCAGGAGGGGGATGGGGCTCCTCCTTTCACCAACACCGGCCACCCCAGTTCTACTTCTAGGTTTTTGAGAAAAGACCATGTGATTCTGAGGTCTAGGGTGCGACAAGCACAGGCCTCAGAGTGGACAGGGCTCAGGTTCTAGTTCTGTGATCCTGGGGGCATCGCCTCGCAAGGCATTTGACTCACCTGTAAAATGGGGTGACATAGTACCTCTTTACAGTGCTGTTAGAATTAAATGAGCCACTTTATTGAGAGCGCCTGCCACAAGTGCTCTGTGTAAGTTCCTTTCATTTATTTCTCCCTCTGGGCCAATGCACTTCCACACCGCAGCAGCATGGTTCTTTCTCACTTCAACCCATAGGTGGGTGCTGTTTGTGTACCCCTTTTCCAGATGAGGAAATGGAGGCTCCCAATGGTGACATGGCTTGGTCAAGGTCAAAAAGCTAATAAGAGCTGGAACTAGGACTAGAACCTCAAGGCTTTTCAGACATCAGATGTACGTTCAGAACGCTGATCATTCTCTTACTAGCCAGGTGGTGTCCTGGGGAGGCGCCCTGTTCCCTACGGCAATGCTGTCTACTGAAACTTCTTAGTGATACGAATGTCCTGTGTCTCCATTCTCCAATATGGTCGCTGCTGGCCACAGGCTGCCAGCGAGCACTTGAAATGAGGCTGGTGCCACTAAGGAACCAAATTGTTAATTTTGTTTAATTTCAACTAATTAACATTTATAGTGAAATACCCACATGGGGCTATGGCTTCCACACAGGACAACCCAACTGGAAGCCAGTGTTTCTTTGCATTACATCAGAGGCTAATCCTCACCATCAGAGCCAGTGGGTTTGGTGAGGCTCTGTGTGTGACGCCCTGGACGTTTCTCAAGCACCTAGTGGTGCTTGGTGAGTATTAAGCCCCCTTCCCCTCGCTGGCTGGCTCTGTAAGTGGGGAGACCAAGTGGTTGTGTCTCTGGAGTGGAGGCTGAGGTGTGTTCATGGCACATCTGCCCAGTAATGCGGATGAGCAGGAGGTGTCTTTCCTGCACCTAAGGAGGTCTCGCATTGCACCTGGGGGCTTGGCTTCACCTATGGGACCGCACGTCCAGGCCTGCAGACCCATATCTGAGCTGGCATTGTAAGAAGCCCTGGATGGCCCAATGAACTGGCTCCTGACAGCAGCACTTGTGGTAAACCCTCCCTGCCCACAAACCACCCAGTGGCCACACCTACAAGAGTGCCCCTCACCGGCCGGGCATGGTGGCTCACGCCTGTAATCCCAGCACTTTGGGAGGCTGAGGCTGGTGGATCATCTGAGGTCAGGAGCTCAAGACCAGCCTGACCAACATGGTAAAACCCTGTCTCTACTAAAAATACAAAATTAGCTGGGCATGGTGGTGTATGCCTGTAATCCCAGCTACACAGGAGGCTGAGGCAGGAGAATCACTGGAACCCAGGAGGCAGAGGTTGCAGTGAGCCGAGATCGCGCCATTGCACTCCAGCCTGGGCGACAGAGTGAAAGTCCGTATCAAAAAAAAAAAAAAAAAAAAAAAAAGAGAGTGCCTCTCATCAGACTGGGAGGGAGCCCAAATGGGCAGACATACGGTTTTTCCATTGATGTCTCTGCACTGTTCCTGTCCCGAAAACCTGGCAGGATGCAGAACAGGCCCCAGCTTAACAGCATCTCAGCCCCTTCTTTCTTCTCTACTTTCTTAATGCCTGTTAAGTTGTCCAGTGTTGAATATTTTAGCAGCCTGATGACTCAGATGTAGACTGTGAAGGTGTTTCTTTTTTCAGGGAAGGCACTGGAACAGGTCTAGTTACAGATGCTCTTAATGCCCTTTTGCAAGCCTGGCCAAGGGTGTTTAGGAATAAAAACTTTCCCGGTTGCTGGGCGTGGTGACTCTCACCTATAATCTTGGCACTTTGAGAGGCTGAGGTGGGAGGATCGCTTGAGCTCAGGAGTTAGAGACCAGCTTGGGCAACATAGTGAGACTCCATCTCTACAAAAATAAAAATAAAAGTAAAAATTAGCCTGATGTGGTGGTGCATGCCTGTGGTCCCAGCTATTCGGGAGGCTGAGGTGGGAGGATTGCTTAAGCCCAGGAGGTCGAGGCTGCAGTGAGCCAAGATCACACCACTGTACTCCTAGGTGCAGTCTGGGTGACACAGTGAGGTACTGTCTCAAAGAAAAGGAGGAAGAAGAAGAAAAAGAAGAAGAGTAGGAGGAGGAGAAGGAGGAGAAAGGAAGAAAGAAGAAGAAACTCAGGGGAAGGGAGTCTATGTCTTGAGAGTGGGCAGGGTGGGCCTAGTGAGGACCCCAATGCACAGTGGATTTCGGTCAGCACTCAGTTCTCAGGCCAGGAGTACACTTGGTGGGAGAAGAGTGGACCTCTGAAGCTGCCCCAGTGGAGGGAGAGGGCCCTGGGAGCAGTAGGGAGGAGAAATGAGGCTTAGGATGAGATCAAGCTGGAGGCTGGGGTTGGTAGGTGGCTGGAGTTTAAATCCCGGCTCCCACTCGAGAGTGATGCTGGGTGCTATTAGGACTGCCCCAAGCCTCACCTTCTTTGCAGGTAAATGGGGCTGACAACGTCTCCTGGGGGTAAAGGAGGGTTTCAGTGGGGAGAAGATGAGACGAAACACGGCACACCCTACACAAAGTCAGCTTGCAGTGGAGACTTTGTGGACAAGGTCCCTGAGCTGCAGGGGGTCTTCTGGGCAACTCCATCCCCACAGCCAGCTCAGCAGCCACGCAGCAAATGTGCACCCAGGCAGGTACTTAGAAGGAGAAGCCGAGGGCTCTCCCACGAGGGAAGAGCTGAGATGAGCTTTGAGGACATGCTGGGTACAGGCTCCTCCGCTAGAAGGAGGTTTGGAGTAAATGGTTAGGTGGGTAGGTAAGTAGGTTGATGTGGGGCAAGTGAGCGACAGATATGGTTTGTTGACTACCAGCCCAGGGCCCAGCACACACCTGAGGAGTAAACCATTCACGGGCTCCTGTCTGCTCACTGTGTACCTTGTAGGATCAGGAAGTTGGACATCATGATCCTAGGTTGTCTTTCTAGAAATGTTTGCTTAGATATGTGTTTGTGGCCATTTTGATAGAGAGTTGGTCTTGGCCTCTGGCTAAGAGAATAAGCTATGATCTTGTTTCTTAGAGAATGTTAGATTTGCAGGGCATGGCTCTTGGTTACCCAGCACCTGATACCTTGCATGAGGCACCCTCGGCACTGCATATGTGTTTGCTGCATAATTCAACACAACGAGCTATCAGGTGAGTCTGAGGGTTCCTATCCTAGAAAACAAGGTCAGACAGCACTTTTGGAGGCAGGCAGCTGCATCTAACTTCCGGCTCTGCTATTAGACTCTTTACCCTCCAGCAAGTTCCTTAGCCTCCCTAAGCCTCAGTTTCTTGCCTGAAAGATGTGTATAATGCTAGGGTCCACCACAGAGAGTTACATAAAAATAACATGTGTGAAAAGCTTAGCAAAGTGCCCGCCTGGCATGCAGTAAGCACTGAGGTATCAGAGATTACTGTTTTTTATTGCTATCATCATTTAAATGATTATAAGACTATTATTAAGGTAGATTAATGGTAAGTACCTGTGTTTTTACACATGGGTTCACAGAGTTCACGTACATCTGGCCTGGATTCGTTGGAATGTGCCACTACCCTTTAATGCTTCTTCCCGTTCTGTAGCCTCAGCCTCCCAATGGGGGTGGCTCTCTATGTTGCAATATTGTATAGGATGCAAAGTGGAGCCATCTGGCACCCATGGGGAATGCATTCCCTTCCTTGTGGAAACTAGGGCTTTGGGGTTAACCTCTTGCCAGGAGTGGCTGCAGAGAGGCTGCAAGCTAACATTAGTGGGTGGGAGTGCGCCTGTGTGGTGAGCACAGCTGTGCTAAGCACATCTCGTGGGACAAACCCCTCAACTATTTTGGCATGACATTTTGAGCTGTGAGCCCATTCCAAACCTCCTAGAGGAAAGGACAGGGTGAAAAGTCATCTGGCCCTGCCTGCCAGATGCCATAGCATAATAGCTGGAGGAGTAGACCCTTCCTGGCAAGTGACCAGGCAGCTGGTATTGAAACATATACATGGCCAGAATTGGCAGACTGAGAATTCGGGGAAGAGTGGGAGTGCTGAGCCTGGACTTAGGTCTCAACCCCAGACCAGACTGCCTTTCCAGGCCACCTAGGAAGGATGCTCCTCTGGCATCCGAGGCTGGGTAGCAGGGAAGCTCACCTTTGAGATGAGGTACCACCTCATGCCTGGCTTGGGCATTCATAGTCATTCATTGTCTCCTTCCGACACACTCAGCCGGTAGGGGATAAAACTCCAGTTTCAGCAGAACGTTCTCCTTTTGAACTCTAAGCTGAGTCTGTCCTCCCCAGCAGCATCCACATACTTCCCAAATTGTGGTGAATTAAAGAAGCTGCAAGCACTGGCCCAACTAGCTTTTCCTGGTGGTTTTTCGGCAACCCTCCTGCAAATGCTATCAGCCAAGCAAAGGAAAGCCAGGGCCACACAGCACAGAGGCTGCAGCTTAATTCAGCTTAACTTTGTTTCTTTACAAGTAGGCTATAAATTTGTGGGAGATAAAATGCACTTAATGCTCACTGCAGGGTTTAGTTTTGTTTTTTTTCATGAAGATGGGAAGCTTATGTGTTAGGAACCACCAGGGTCCTGTTGAAGCATTGTGTATACCTCTCATTTAGTTCATATTTTATCTTCAATGGAGAAGATTCTGTAAAAATGGAATGTAGAAAATTGCCCCTCCTGGGGTGACATTTTTGCTTTCAGAAACTCTTTGGGGCTGGGCACAGTGGCTCATACCTGTAATCCCAGCACCTTGGGAGGTCAAGGCAGGTGAATCACCTGAGGTCAGGAGTTCAAGACCAGCCTGGCCAACATGGTGAAATCCATCTCTACTAAAAATACAAAAATTTGCCGGGCGTGGTGGCGTGTGCCTGTAGCCCCTGCTACTCGGGAGGCTGAGACAGGAGAATCACTTGAACCTGGGAGGCGGAGGTTGCAGTGAGCTGAAATTAAGCCATTGCACTCCAGCCTGGGCGTCAGAGCAAGACTCTGTTTCAAAAAAAAAAAGAAAGAAAGAAAGAAAAAGAAAAGAAACTCTCTTTGCATTCTGCATTTGGGGACTGTGACTGAGTCTAGGAGGAAAGCTGTAACTCTTCCCTGCTCCTTTCTGAGAAGGAAAGGTCCTGAAAAGCCACTGGCTCTAAGGTCTAACAAAGGCCATTTTGTGTCTTCTCTTCTTTTTTTTTTTTTTTTTTTTTTTGAGATGGTGTCTTGCTCTGTTGGCCAGGCTGGAGTGCAGTGGCCCGATCTTGGTTCACTGCAACCTCCACCTCCTCGGTTCAAGCAGCTCTCCTGCCTCACCCTCCCAAGTGGCTGGGATTATAGGCACGCACTACCACGCCCAACTAACTGTTTTGTATTTTTAGTAGAGACGGGGTTTTACCATGTGGGCCAGGCTGGTTTCGAATTCCTGACCTCAAGTGATCTGCCCGCCTTGGCCTCCCAAAGTGCTGGGATTACAGGCATGAGCCACAGTGCCCAGCTGGGTCTTCTCTTCTTAACCCCTTTTCGTTTGGTATAAAAATGTGGAGAAAGGTATGAGTGCAGAAGCAGGCCCAGACTGTAAAGACATAAGAGGCAGGAACTCCAGTGTGGTTGAGAGCTTTTGGCCAGACCCATGTGCCTGTGTCTCTGGGTGACCCCTCTGCCTGCCTTGCCCCTTCCTTTACCTGTAGCCCATGATGGGACCACATTCTGGTTCAAGAGACAGTAGAGGCTCAGACAAACATAGTTCTGTGAAGCCTTCCCAACCCTTCCACTCCCCAGGAGTACCCCCATCTCCCACCAGAGTAGTGAGGTTCCTTTCTGTAGCTTGACAGTAATTTTAAGACAGGGGCAAGTGTATTACAGTTTGGTGAATCAGATTTTGTCATTTGTAGAGGAGATTGGGTGTTTTGAGCTGGACAGATCTGGTTCAAATCTGCTGCTTATTCACTGTAGGACATTCGTCATATTACTTAGTCTCATGAGGTCTCAGTTTCCTCACCTGCAAAATGAGTATAAAATTAGTACTTACCTCATGAGGATTCAGTGAAATAGTGCACTGGAAATGCTTGACCAGAGCTGGCACATCTATCACCCAAGGACCATCTCTCACTACTGGAGAGAGTCCCCCACAATGGCAGGGACTGTGCCTGGTCCCCAGTCCTTAGCACAGTGGGCTGCACATAGTAGCCCCTCAACAAATGTTTATGGAATGGTTGTGTTTAGCTGGGCAGGGTGGCTCACACCTGTAATCCAGTACTTTGGGAGGCCAAGGCTGGAGGATCGCTTGAGTTCGGGAGTTCGAGACCAGCCTGGACAATATGGCAAAACCCTATCCTTTTTTTTTGAGACAGAGTCTTGCTCTGTCGCCCAGGCTAGAGTGCAGTGGCATGATCTCGGCTCACTGGAAGCTCTGCCTCCTGGGTTCACGCCATTCTCCTGCCTCAGCCTCCAAACACCTGGGACTATAGGCGCCTGCCACCATGCCCAGCTATTTTTTTTTTTTTTTGTATTTTTAATAGAGATGGAGTCTCACCATATTATCCAGGATGGTCTTGATCTCCTGACCTTGTGATCTGCCTGCCTCAGCCTCCCAAAGTGCTGGGATTACAGGTGTGAGCCACTGCGCCCGGCCAACCCCATCCTTTTTAAAAAAAAAAAAAAAGAGAGAGAAAAAAAAGACGACAAAGGCAGAGTCTCAGGTACTACCCGAGGCCTGCTGAGTTGGAATCTTTACAGTCATGCATTGCTTAATGATGGGGAGCTGTTCTGAGAAATGCATTGTTGGGCGATTTCATCATTGTGTGAACATCATAAAGTGTGCTTACGCAAACCTAGACAGTATTGTCTACTACAAGGTACTGCACGACTCTTCACCTGTCAGAGTTTGGGCAGTGCTGTTAGGTGTATGGGCCACCCTTTGAGTAGCAAGGGGTCTAGGGCCCTCTTCCCAACATTGGCTGCACACTGAAAACTCCCATGGAGCTTAAAAACAATGTTGATGCCTGGATGCCACCCCCAGAGTTTCTGGTTTAGTGGATATGCGGGTGTAGCCTGGGGGTAGTACATTTTCAAAGCTCGCCAGGTATTTCTACACAATACGGAACAGCTGGCCTAAGGCGCACAGAAGAAAATCAAACCAACTCGGCTCTCAGATGCTTCTTTGTCTGTTGCAGCATAAGACATCTACATCATCACGCCCACTGCATAGGCTGAACTGAACCCTGTAACCACGCCTCACTCCTGGCCCCGCCAGACCCTCGCACTACTGCGGCTGATCTATCAAATATTTTATTTTTCAACTTTGCCCTGATGTCACGTGGATATCTGACTGTCTCCTAGAGAAAGTTGTTTTTCTGCCAGAGAAGGTACAGCAGGGAAGGTGTTGCCTCCTATTTAGTCAAAGGCTTATTTTAAATTGGGACTAGGCCGAGTTCAAGTGCAGGAGCACTTGGCTCCTGGGGGAGCCTGGTCAGGTACATTTGGCCTGTGAGACCAGGGGTCAGCACTTTGGCTCATGGAACACATGTCTGTCCGAACAGTGCAGACCTGGCTTGTGTGAATTGGGCTTTGTGTGCCCTTGAGGAAAATGCTGAGGCCACGTCTAGAAATTCTGGCTGAGCCTGAGAGCCATGTGCAGAGCTGCCCCCACACATTTCCTTGTGTATATTTTGGGTTCAGACTGACATTTCATCTTAGCATGGGTGGAGGTAATGGCTGAATTTTTAGAAGGCTTGAATCCCTTCTACAAGTATGTCTCCTTGCCCTGTAACCAAGTTTTGCTGGGTTGCAGTTCAGGAATGTATCTTGCTGCTTGTACAGCCCATCATGGAATGTGAGGACTTAGCTCAGAAGAACAAAGCAGTATTCCTTCTAGAAAAAAAACAAAAAAGGAAAGAAAGAAAGTTCCTCGGAGTTCACCAGTGAAATGGATCTTATATTATGAGTGTGAGAGCTGAATTCCTATGATATGGCTGGGTTCCTCATGGCATATTCCCCTCCTGACATGTCTAAAGTATATAAGAAATAACCCACGGTTTAGCCTTGGTCACTGTAGACTGGTGAGGAGTTTGAGTTCTGCACCATGCAGAGCCTGTGTATGAACTGTGGCGCTGCTCAGTGTGGCCTCTGGGTAAGTTCACCACTCGAAGCCTGCTTCCTCCATTGCCAACTAAGGACAATAGCAGTACCTGCTGCATAGGCTCATTAAGAGAATTAAGGCAAAGAAGAGATGGGAGCCACTTAGCAGAGGGCCATCTTTGTGACCAGTGCTCACAAATGGTGTCTAATATTATTGTGGTTATTTTAGAAAAGCTTTTAAATTACCTTTTTGGTGTTCTTTTTCCAGTTATTAAGTGGGGAAGGCACAGTGCAAGTTGGCATGTGGATGGTATTTTGCCACTCTTCAAAGCTGGCAGGTAATGGGGTCATCTTCTAGGCTCCACATACCCTTTCAGTTTGAATTCTTGGTGTTTGAGTGAAGCCCCGAGATGCTGTCCTGTGGGAGAAGAAGAGCGTCACGGGGCAAGGTGGTCCTGAGCTGTAGAGCTGAGGGAGGCTGTTCCTAGAGGCGGGGGACTTGTCTTGCAGGAGAGAGGAAGGATGGAGGACAATGGGCACTGGACTGGGGTCAACCTAGTGGAGGCCCAGCCTACCAGCTGCCTGGTGAGCACTGCAGGAGGGCTTGTTTCCTGACCTCAAGGAGACCATGCCCTGTTTCAAGAGACAGTACACAGGCATTATAAGATTAAAATAGCCCATGGCCCTAAGTGACTTTGCCTCTATTTGGTATTTAATGAATGTGGCCTTTTGTCCTTATCTAGAAGGCATTGTCTATGAAGGCAAGGATGTTGTCTCTTCACTGCCGTTTCTACAGCTCCTAGAAGTACCTAACATAATGTAGGTCTTTTTTATTTTTATTTTATTTTATTTATTATTATTTTTTTGAGATGGAGTCTTGCTCTGTTGCCCAGGCTGAATTGCAATGGCGCGATCTTGGCTCACTGCAAGCTCCGCCTCCTGGGTTCACGCCATTCTTCTGCCTCAGCCTCCCGAGTAGCTGGGACTACAGGCGCCTGCCACCATGCCCGGCTAATTTTTTGTATTTTTAGTAGAGGTGGGGTTTCACCGTGTTAGCCAGGATGGTCTCGATCTCCTGACTTCATGATTCGCCTGCCTTGGCCTCCCAAAGTGCTGGGATTACAGGCGTGAGCCACTATGCCTGGCCAAATGTAGGTCTTAATAAATACTTGATGAATGACTTAATCATATACTTCCTTATTAGAAGGCATTGGAGATTCAATTGAAGAAGTGAAGAGATTCAGTTCTTACTACCTAGAATATTCTACCTCTCTTCTCCTGGTCCATGTCCTCTTCTTTTTTCAGCTCACTGTTTCACCAGTGTCAATCATTCATGGGCCACCTTCATGACATTTACCATCTCTGTACACTCCTTGTGTTATTATCTATTTACTATCTTTATATCTACTTATTAAAAATGGCTTCATTTTTGTTTTATTTTATGATTTTCTTTTCTTTTGAGATGAAGTCTTGCTCTGTCACCCAGGCTGGAGTGCAGTGGTGCCTTCTTGTCTCATTGCAACCTCCGCCTCCCAGGTTCAAGCGATTCTTCTGCCTCAGCCTCCTGAGTAGCTGGGATTACAGGCGCTTGCTGCCACGCCCAGCTAATTTTTTTTGTATCTTTAGTAGAGACAGTGTTTCACCATGTTGGCCAGGCAGGTCTCAAACTCCTGATTCCAAGTGATCCTCCCACCTTGGCCTCCCAAAGTGCTGGGATTGCAGGCGTGAGCCACCAGGCTCAGCTTTCATTTTTTATTTCGTTGTGTTACTAGTCAATGTCTGTGAAGTTACGGGTTGGTGTGCTCATGGTATCTTTTTCCTAATATTTAAATGCATAACTATTGAAATACTCTAATCTGAGAAATCCTAATATGGTAACACTGACTTATCCTCTAAAACTCAGCTTAACTATTCCGTCTTCTGGAAAATCTCCTCATACCTCTTCCAACGCTGGTTAAAATATTCCTTTCCTATCTCTGTCATGTGGTAGCCGTCATTATCTGATGACAGACGTAATCATAGGAACCACGTTGCATTTCACTTTTTAACCCTAGTGCTTTGCACAGGGCCAGGATGTAGTAGCACTTGAAAAGTGATTTTGAATAACTAATTGAAACTGCTTTAGTCTAGGGAAGTTTATGCTGTCTGGCATGCATGGGGGCCCCTAACAGGATGCTCTATGATTCTGTGAAGACAATGTGCTGTCATCCAGGGCCCCAGCATTCCTAAGCTTCTATTTGGGTGCCCATCAACAAATCAGTTGTATGAACTTTGATTTAGACTCTCAGCTCCCAGCAAGGAACTAGTATGCTCTGTGTCTGGGGAGGGTTTGGCCTCTGACCTTCCGCATCACATATTCCCTGTCAGTTACCCAGCCAGCCTTGGATGCTTCCAGTCCCTGGTCTCATTTCCCAGGATTTCCACATGGATGAAATTGGGCATTGGCAGTCTGGGATGGAGGGGGAAGTGATCGGGGAGAGGCCTTTGATCCAGTAGGGCACAAGTGAGCCATTAGATGGAATGGAGGTTTCCTTCAGTCTCCTGAAGTTACCTTCCCTAATGTACATGCCATAGCCTCAGGTTCTTCCTGCTCTGAACTCTGACTGTACCTGGTGTCTGCTGCTGTTTTGGTTCCATATTACTACTTCTTGCCCCTCCAGCATGTGCCTGTCTTTCCAGGCAGCGTCCTGTCTTAAACACTTTTTTTTTTTTTTTTTTTTTTTTTTTGCGATGGGGTCTTGCTCTTTTCACCCAGGCTGGAATGCAATGGTACAATCTCAGCTCACTGCAACCTCTGCTTCCCAGGTTCGAGAGATTCTCCTGCCTCAGCCTCCCAAGTAGCTGGGATTACAGGTGTCCACCACCATGCCTGGCTAATTTTTTTATATTTTTAGTAGAGACGGGGTTTCACCATGTTGGCCAGGTTGGTCTCGAACTCTTCATCTCAGGTGATCTGCCTGCCTCAGCCTCCCAAAGTGCTGGGATTACAGGTGTGAGCCACCACGCCTTGCCTATCTTAAACATTTTATGTGTGTGTATACATACATATATATATATGTGCAGTGGTGCCTTCTATATATGTATATACATATATATATACACATATATATATGTATTTTTTTTTTTTCTTGAGATGGAGTCTCGCTCTTGTTGCCCAGGCTGGAGTATAGTGGTGCGATTTCAGCTCACTGCAGCCTCCACCTCTCGGGTTCAAGCTATTCTCCTGCCTCAGCCTCCCCAGTGGCTGGGATTACAGGTGCCCACCACCATGCCTGGCTAATTTTTGTATTTTTAGTAGAGATGGGGTTTTGCCATGTTGGTCAGGCTGGTCTCGAACTCCTGACCTCAAGTGATCCACCCACCTTGGCTTCCCAAAGTGCTGGGATTACAGGTGTGAGCCACCGTACCTGGCACCTGTCCTAAACATGTTTATCCACTTATTGATTGATGGGCATTTGGGCTGATTTCATATTTTTTCAGTTTCACATGGGCACTCAGAGGGTGACTGCAGATGCTGGTGAGTATTTGATCCATTAATGGTTATTTCTGTGTCAGGCAAATTGAGCACAGGTTTCTAGCCTGGCTTCTCATTTTTATGTGGCTTTCCACTTCTCAGGGAAAGCAAAATATTGTTGCTACAACAGAATTTGAAAGGAAGCTGCAAATGCATAGCAAAGCATTGCTTGGTGGACAGGGCCACAGTTACTTCCTAGGCACTGATTTGCCTTTTGTATTCCACAAAACTCCTTTGGCAAATGATAATGTGCTTTGTGGTCTTTCATTGCTTTCTGAAGCCTTAGGCTTAGTATCTACCATATGAGCACTTCTCAACGCCACAGTTGACAGCTCTTTGAAGATGCTGTTGGCTACAAGTAACAGACTACCCAGTACAAGAAAACTTCAACAATCATAGGTTTATCATTGCACCAGCAGGAAGTTCTGAGGTTGAGTAATTCATTAGTTCAGTGACATCACTGAGGACCCAGGCCCTTTTCATCTTCCTCTCTACCCACATTCAGTGTGGCCAGATGTTCCCCTCATCGTTTCAAACTGGCTGCAGCAGCTCCAGGCACTGTGCTCTCGCATGACAATGTCAAGAGGCAGGAAGACCCCTTGATGGTCAGGAGCTATGCTGTCTTGTGTCTCTTCCAAAGAGTGAGGAAACTGTCTCCAGAAGGCCCAGCTGATTTTCTCTTCTGTTTCATTGGCCAAGGGTGTGTAACAGGACCATGCCTAATCCAATTATTTAAACAAAAGTAAGGAAACAAAGAGGAAGAACAGCAGTTTTGAAAGCAAATAATGCTGGCCATAAAACTTCAGATTCAGTTTCTCCAAGTGTGGTCTGAAAAGCATCTCCTTCAGAATTATCTACAGGCTGGGTGCGGTGGCTCACGCCTCTAATCCCAGCACTTTGGGAGGCCAAGGTGGGTGGATCACTTGAGGTCACACTTCTAATCCCAGCACTTTGGGAGGCCGAGGCGGCTGGATCGCTTGAGGTCAGGAGTTTGAGACCAGCCTGGCCAATATGGTGAAACCCCGTCTCTACTAAAAATACAAAAATTAGCTGGACGTGGTGTCAGGTGCCTGTAATCCCAGCTATTTGGGAGGCTGAGAAAGGAGAATCGCTTGAACCTGGGAGGCGGAAGTCGCAGTGAGCCCAGATTGCACCACTGCACTCCAGCCTGGGTGGGAGAGTGAGAAGATTCTGTCTCAAACAAAATAATAATAATATGTTTTTAAAAAAGAATTATTTAAAATATGCTTTCTAGAATGCACATTTCTTTTAAAAATATATATATATATATTTCAATAGGTTTTGGGGGAACAGGTGGTGTTCGGTTACATGCATAAGTTCTTTAGTGGTGATTTCTGAGATTTTGGTGCACCTGCCACCTAAGGAGTGTACACTGTATCCAGTGTGTAGTCTTATATCTCTCACCTCCCTCCCACCCTTTCCCCAAGACCCCAAAGTCCATTATATAATTCTTATGCCTTTGCGTCTGCATAGCTTAACGCCCACTTATGAATGAGAACATACAACGTTTGGTTTTTCATTTCTGAGTTACTTCACTTAGAATAATGGCCTCCAATTCCATCCACATTGCTGCAAATGCCATTATTTTATTCCTTTTTATGGCTGAGTAGTATTCCATGCTCGCGCACTCTATCTATCTATCTATCTATCTATCTATCTATCTATCTATCATATTCTATTTCTTTATTTTTTTTGAAATGGAGTTGCGCTCTTGTCGCCGAGGGTGGAGTGCAATGGTGTGATCTCGGTTCACTGCAACCTTGGCCTCCCGGGTTCAAGTGATTCTCCTACCTCAGACTCCCGAGTAGATGGGATTACAGGCACGCGCCACCACGCCCAGTTATTTTTTGTATTTTTAGTAGAGACAGGATTTCACCACATTGGCCAGGATGGTCTCAATCTCTTGACCTCATGATCTGCCCACCTCGGCCTCCCCAAAGTGTTGGGATTAGAGGCGTGAGCCACCGCACCGGTCTTTTTTTTTTTTTTTTTCTTGAGATGGAGTCTCGCTCTGTCGTCAGGCTGGAGTGCAATGGTGTGATCCCAGCTCACTGCAACCTCTGCCTCCTGGGTTCAAGTGATTCTCCTACCTCAGCCTCCTGAGTGGCTGGGATTACAGGCACGCGCCACCACGCCCAGCTAATTTTTTGTATTTTTAGTAGAGATGGGGTTTCACCATGTTGGCCAGGCTGGTCTCAAACTCCTGACCTCATGATTCACCCTCCTCGGCCTCCCAGAGTGCTGGGATTACAGGCATGAGCCATGGCGCCCAGCCCACATTTTCTTAATCCACTCATTGATTGATGGGCATTTGAGCTGGTTTCATATTTTTTCAGTTGCAAATTGTGCTGCTGTAAACATGGCATGTACAAGTATCTTTTTTCATGTAATGACTTCTTTTCCTCTGGGTAGACAGCCAGGAGTAGGACTGCCAGATCAAATGGTAGATCTACTTTTAATTCTTTAAGGAGTCTCTACACTGTTTTCCGTAGTGGTTGTACTGGTTTACATTAAAAGTGTTCCCTTTTCATCACATCTCCACAAGCATCTATTATTTTAATTTTTTGAGAGCACATTCTTGCAGGAGTGAGGTGGTATGGCATTGTGGTTTTGATTTGCATTTCCCTGATAAAATGCACATTTCTGAGCCCCTTTCCTGATGTGCTGAATCAGAATGCCTGGGAGCCAGGCCCAGGAATTTGCATTTTAACATTGACCCACTGAGTCTTATTGGCACTGAGTTTCAGCCCCACAGCCTGGGGTTCGTGGTTGTCTCCTATTGATATTTTCATGTCATAGATGTCCCTTCAGCAGTGCTAGTCCTGTCAAGCAGAGGCTGGGGGCCCAAGAAGAATGAAGACTCAGACTTCAGAAATTCCCTTTCTAGGTCTTGCCTTTAGAGATTCAGACAGAAATATTAACTGATGCAATGATGCTATCTGGCATTTGCTTCAAAACAATCTGGGTAGCAGAGGGAAAGTGGGATTGTAGATAAAATGGAATTAGCCATAATTTGATCATGTTGGATCTGGGTGTCATATATAGGGTGCATTATCCGGTTTTTTCCACTTAAGTTTTTTAAAGTCTGCATTCCGGAGGCTTGCTCTGTCGCTATGCTGCCTTTGACTCTGGGTAAGTCCATCTCCTTCTTTGGATTTCAGCATAAGTTCTCTATAAAATTAGTGTTTTCACATTTTCATTTTTTCCCCTTCCCTCCTGGTGAACCTCTTCTCCAAATAAAATCTTATGTGGAACTTAAAGATATGACAAAAGTGAAACAGCTCTCTTTGCAGGTGCTATGGATGTCTTTAAGATAACTCCAGAAACCCCTAGGACTCTGGAGAAGAGAGTTTAGCAGCTACTGTAGTAGAGCCTTGCTGTAAACACATATACAGACCACCCTGATGCAGAACCATAGCCTGGTACTCAGACTGAAAGAATCCTTGGGAAGTAAAGATTCAGCCATGGATGCAATTTCTGAGGCATGTGTTGCTGCCTGCAAGTCAGTCTTCAGTAGATTCCAGGTATCCCAAGACAGAGAGCACAAGCCTGCATCTTCCCTCCTCTGTATTGCATTGCTACCCTGACTTGGAGCAGGAGGAGATGGCAGTGCACATTTACTGTAGCTCTAGGTTCACTGTCCAGGCAGGATTTCTGGTCGTGACTAGGAACAGAGCTGTGTGGGTTGGCTGAGAGTTTCTGACGTGGATGTATTTCTGTTGTGTGGCAGGATTTGAGGCTCAGTCCTGTATGATATTAGGAGCCCTTGACTTCATCTTCTGATGAGTTGGTCCTACATGGGACCATGGCTGTGTCCGAATGCTGGCTGCTCAAGACCATTGCACTGCCTGAGCTCAGTCATTCCTCAGAGAGGTGCTGAGGTCAGCCTTCCTCAACCAGAGTGGTTCTCCTACAGCGAATAACCTTAGACTCTGGAGATGTTAATGAAATCTAAGCTATCTTTTTAAATCCTTCAGCTGGGTGTGGTGGCTCAACGCCTGTAATCCCAGCACTTTGGGAGGCCAAGGTGGGTGGATCACGAGGTCAGGAGATCGAGACCATCCTGGCTAACACGGTGAAACCCCGTCTCTACTAAAAATACAAAAAAATTGGCTGGGCGTGGTGGCTTACACCTGTAGTCTCAGCTACTCGGGAGGCTGAGGCAGGAGAATGGCGTGAACCTGGGAGGTGGAGCTTGCAGTGAGCCAAGATCGTGCCACTGCACTCCAGACTGGGGGACAGAGCGAGACTCCGTCTCAACAACAACAACAACAACAACAAATCCTTCAAAGAAGGGATTAAGTCACAGTAATAACCAGGTACCTACTGCATTAGTTTCCTGTGGCTGCCATAATAAATTACCACAAAACTAGTAATTTTGGCTTAAGACAACACAAATTTATTTTACTAGGAGTTCTGCAGGTGAAATGTCTAACATGGGTCTCACTGAGCTAAAATCAAGGTTTCAGTAGTGCTGTGTTCCTTTCTGGAAGCCCTCGAGAAAAAATCCATGTTCTTTCTTTTTCCACCTTCTAGAAGCCGCTCACATTCCCTGGCTCATGGTACCTTCCTCTGTCTTCAAAGTCAGCATCTTCTAATCTCTCGCTCACTCTGCTTCCACAGCCACATCTCTTTCTCTGACTCTCTTCTTCCTCCTCCTTCCAATTAAAGGACTTTCATGATGACATTGGGTCCACCTGGATAGTCCAGGATAGCCTCCCTAGTTTGAAGTCAGGTGACTTCAGCAACTTTAATTCCATCTCCAACCTTCATTCCTCTTTGTCATGTAACTTAACATATTCACAACTCCAGGGATGAAGATGTGGCCATCTTGCCAGGGCCTTCCTTTTGCCAACCACACAGACCTGCCATTAGGTTTTGAAACAGAGTGGCACCTTCCTCTGTCCTGAAGATATGCATCTGTCAACTGGGAGGGGCTGTTTCACATGAACGGGATGGCACCTCAAATTCATCTTGGCTCTTTGCTCAGTTGGGGTGCTGGAGCTTACATGGTGGTGAGCAGTGTATGTTTCTACCATAAATGGATATGACCTACATTTAGGTCCTTTTAGAACTACATTTTAGAACCTTTTGTTTTTGTTTTTGTTTTTGTGTTTGTTTGAGACGGAGTCTCACTCTGTTGCCAGGCTGGAGTGCGGTGGTGCAATCTCGGCTCATTGCAACCTCCGACTCCCTGGTTCAAGCCATTCTCCTGCCTCAGTCTCCTGAGTAGCTGGGATTACGGGCACATGCCACCATGCCCAGTGAATTTTTTTTTTTTTTTTGTATTTTTAGTAGAGACGGAGTTTCACCATGCTGGCCAGGATGGCCTCAATCTCCTGACCTCATGATCTGCCCGCCTCGGCCTTCCAAAGTGCTAGGATTATAAGGCACAAGAACCTTGAAGACTGGGCATTCCCATTGCCTCTTCACTAACAGCAGATGGTATACATTTAAACTAGCCTATTTAGGTCTCAGTTATCATACTTGTAAAATGGACACATTAATACGATACCAGGAAATCCATGATAAGGATGTGAACAAGGAATCTATTTAAATTTTCATCAGAAATGTGACTCTTAGAAGCACTGCGTTATTAAAAAAAAAAAAACAGTATTTTCGCAGAAGGCAGTAAAAGTCTTATTTCTTTATTCTACAGAGAATCCTCATTGGGGGCTCATAAGATCTGTTTCTTTAAGAGGAGGAAAGGAAGTGCTGAGTAATTTCTGAGTCTCTTGCCCTTTGGTCCCTGAGTATATAATCTACAGCAGTGCTTTCTGTGACACTAAACTTAAAATTGAAAGCCTGGTATCTATATAAGTTTTTCATGACTGGGGCCTAGCTGCAGAAATTTCTAGAGGAAAGGTGATATGCCATGGTATTGGCAGGTAAGCACCACTTCTCATGGGTGTGAGGTCCATGTTAGTGAAGGAGTTGGGCCCTTAAAGGAAAACAAACCTCACATGCCAATAGATACATAATTCCTAAAAATATGGCAGCAGGAATTGGTTTGGATTTAGCCTCTGCCGACTTCAGAGTGTGCAACAGCCAAACAGAAGGCACCTCAACAAGTTTTGCAAACTAGCACAGCCCGCGCTTTCTGTGGTTAAGCACCACTAATCCCACACAGGTGAAGAAAAAAGGGCCGGAATTTGGCCCCAGGAACAAGCGAGGCACTATTTCACCCCCAGCTTCTTTCTGAGGCTCCCAAGTAGCCTCAGGCGGGCAATGGCCCCGCAGAGGAAGCGCGGGCCGCCTGGCCTGTACTTGACCTTCCCAGTCCGTTCTCACGCCACGGCCTTCCCGGCGTTGCCATGCGTAGTGGAAGGCCGTGGACAAACTAAGAACAAGTAACAAGTTGTCATGACTCAGACTCCTGGAAGTCTGCAGCGCCTCCAGGAGCAGCGGCCGGGCTGCGCGTCCGTCGGTCCGTGCGTCTCTCGCCTGCCGCTCTGCGGCCGCGGGCCCCTCGGTGCGTCTGGGCGCGCCCGGCCCTGCGCATTCCTGGCCAGGGAGGAGAGCGCGGCGGGCGCCCTGCGCGAGCAGCTGGCCGAGCGCTGGCCCGGCTCGGAGCGCCCAGGGCTGGGGGAGGAGCCTGGCCCGGCTGCCGCCGCTCGCCCAGTCATTGGCCTTTTGTGCTGCAACTTTTCCCGAGCCTTTCGGGGAGCCACGCCGGCCCTGCGCCGTTGTCCCGGGAAACTTTGCGTCCCAGGGCCGCACCGGGCCGTGGTGACCCCACGCGCCGCGCCGCCACCGGGCTCGGAAAACCCAGCGCCCCCGGGCTCTTTGGCAGTTGCGTCTCCGAACGAAGGCGGCTCCGTGCGGGCCATCCCCTATCTCCCCGGGCGGGTAAGTGCCGGGGCCACGGGCGGGCGGCCGGGGTCAGGAGAAGACGGGCGCCCGAAGGACCTTGGCCCCCAGACAAAGGCGTACTGGAAGTGGCCAAAGCTCATTTCGGCTTTCCCCGGCAGGGACTGGCCGAGGGTGGAAAAGTGGCTAACTACACATTCGGTCCCCTGCTGGCAGAGGAGTGTGGCTGCGGGGAAACCGCCGGCCCCAGAGTGTCTGCCCGGGAGCCTGGTTCCCTTGAGTGGAAGCGCGGGGGTCAAAGCCCGTGGTTCGGGGCGCGCGCCCGTGGCTGGGATTCCCGCTCGCGCTTGGGGTCCCCGCACGTGGTTGTGGTTGGCGCCCGTGACCGGGCTCCCCGCCAGGGTTGGGGTCCCGCCCTTGGGCGGCCTCCGCTGCCTTCCCACCAGGCTCTTTCCCAGCTTGTGTGGGCCCACTGGGTCGCGCAGGGGACATCCCCGGCGGGTCACGACGGGTGGAATAGCCGTAAAACTCTGCGCTGATTTCCTCCGAGTTTGGGACTTTTAAATTCTCGAATAGTTACGTCAGCAGGGCCGAGCGCACTTCGGAGATCGGGTGCAGCACGTGACCCGCCCGAGCGTCCCCACTGCGTCCTTGGCTCCCGCCACAGAGTGCGCCTCTGCCTCGGGGTGTCCTGGAAATCCAGTCTCGGGGCGCTGGGATTTGCTGCCCAGGCTCCCAGCGCCGAATGCCCCACTGCTGTGGCCAGGTGTCCTCTTCAATCCTGGTCTTTTCTTAAAATGGCTTCATTATCATCACTGTTAACTGTTGTTGCTATCTTCAGACTCTGTCAAATGCTAGGACAGGAGAATGTGATAGCGGGTTGAAATACAGCTGAAATAGACATTGTGGAGGGGAAATGGAAGTGGGGCCTAAGGAGGGGTGGCTGGAGAGGGTCGGGGGCTCTCGTGTCACAGGACGTGGTACATTGAGGATCCTAGGGCAGTTTCCTGTGCTATGCCGGAGGAAGGTGCGGCTCTGTTACCAGGCAGAGAACCCTCCCCATTCTTATTTCTCTGATTTCCGATTGAGGCCACATTTCAAAAGCCGTTTCCATGATAGCTGGAAATGACTTTTTCCTGGGACTGTGACGTGAGGCAGTGTTTCGTCTGTGGTTTCCATTCTTTCAGATGCACGTGCAGATGAACAGTTGAACCTTCAGCAGTGTTTTTAAGGTTGACAGTTGATGGAACTTGGAGGAAGGGTTTTGTTGAGAATCGCACAGTGAGTTCCCTCCCAGAGCAGCTGGCTTTCCGTTCTGAGGCCAGGAGGGAGGGCCTCCTGAGAATGGGGCCAGTTGAGCCAGGCGGGTGAGTGGATTCCCACGGGGCTCCTTCTCACAGGCTCTGCCTGGGACTCATTCTCCGGGAGGGGAATCGGAGCAGCAAATAGGCCAGCAGCCACCCTCCTTGTGCAAATGCCACAGCAACTCAAAGAGTCACTAGTCTCTCATCAAAAGTTACATCCCGAGCCTCAGAAGTGTGATCATGAAATATGACCTGCTTGCATTACAGTTATTCATATACTGGTGTTATGGAACTACCTTATGGAAATCTTCAGGTCAAATGCTGCTCCCTCTGTGGAACCTAGATAGAATTAGCCCCTTGTCTCTCCGTTCCAGCCATCCTCTTTTCTCTCTTAAAATGTTCAAGAAACATGCTCGAACATTTAAAATATTTTAGCAAGAAGGAAAGTTAAAGATCATGGTTTCGTTTTACAGATGCGAAAAGGGAGACTCAGAGAAGCCCAGGGCCTTGGCCAGGGCCACACATCAAGGTAGGCCCCAGACACTTGACCTGGTGTTCTCTGCGCCAAGTCCTGCAGCCTCATCGGTTTTATTAGGCTTCGTATCCTGGTCATTTGTGTTTGATGCTTCTATGGAGACAGACACAGCTTGAGGAAGGATATGTCTGGTTCACAATGCCATGCCACAAGAGTAACAGGGAGCCCGGGAGATAGATAGTGGTTGAATTGAATAAGACACAGCCCCCACCTTCAAGGAGGTAGGCAGGTGTGTGTGTGTGTGTGTGTGTGTGTGCACAAGAGAGAGAGAGAGAGAGAGAGAGAGAGATACCTGAGCATGCATGTATTGGGCAGGCTTTGTGGTGAGGGATAGTGTCCCAGGAGGGGATGTCTGGAAATGTGGGAGGATATTTTTGGTTGTCCCAGTGACTAGGGAGGGAACTGCTATTAAGAGGATATTTTTGGTTGTCCCAGTGACTGGGGAGGATACTATTGGCGTCTAGTGGGGGAGGGCTAGGGTCACTCTCATATGAGAGTCCTGCACAGCCGAGAATTGCGTCACCCCAATGCCAATAGCATTCTGATAGAGGATGCTTCCAGAGTTTGAGGAATCATGAGAGACAGTTCTAATTGGGAGGATGAAAGAAAGGGTCTCTGGGCTTGCCCAGCTCTGGACTGTAAGCGTAGAGGAGGCTGGGAAAGAATGAAGGCTTGATAGAGAGCACCTGTGTGTGTGTATGTGCATATGTGTACATGTATGTGTGGGTGTATTTCCAGGACTTGGTTCCACAGCCGAAAGCAAACCGTTCTTGGATTTACTGTAGTTGGGGTTTAGCAGGCCCTTGCAACTTTTGCGCAGATGATCAGGAGATGGTTTAGGAAACTGGTGATAAAATCAGTAACTAGTGCTGGCTAGAGGAGCACAGAGATGGCTGCAGGGCTGGGTGCCCTCGTGACCAAGGTCTATGAAATCTGTCTTGGTGGCTAGCTGGGTTTTTTTTTTTTTTTTTTTTCCTGCCTCTCCCCTATTGAGGTCACAGTCCTTGGTTCATAACCCCAATAATCATTTTCACAGCAACTCCCTGTGGTGATAGAACATCCTGAGTATTATGAAATCATTCAGGAGAAACAGGAGGCATGAGAAGGAAGACCCAGGAAAACCAAAGCTTGCAGAGCAATGCATCTGAAAACAGAGGAGCAAGTGAAATTCTCCAGGGAACGCAGAGCCGCCCATCCTCTGTAATGGAGGTGTCATTTCAGATGTGTTGAGTATCAGCTCTGTCCCCCTCCCTCTGTCCACTATCCACAGTGGTATAGAGTTTCAATCTGTCACTTTGCAAGTGTATTCACGACTGCTAATTGACAGAAAGCAAAGTCCCCAAGACTTTTATTTTCCTTAGGTTGGGGAAGGGCAGTATAGAGAAAGCCTAGAATTTATAGACAAAGGTCCTCTATTAGAGTTCCTGCCATACTCCTTACCAGCTGTGTGACCTTAAGCAAGTCGTGATGTTGTGAACTATCTGAGTCACCTTCCTTCTTGTAGACGGATGGGGCCAGTTATCCCTGCCCACCTGGCTCTCAAAGCTGGAGAGGACAGTGATGTCATGCACATGAAAATACTTGATAAGCAAGCTGTAAAGAGCTGTGCAATGGAAAGTCAGTAGTGTTCATATTTTTCATCTGGTTATGATTAAAAGTACTGATACAGGGGAGCTTGATTTCCTAATACCTGCTGTAGCCTGTGTGCATTAGTGTAGGTTTTAAATGCAAACCAGGAGACATACTATGAAATGCAGTTCTTCCTTATTTAGAAGCTGTGTATTGACTCTGCCATTCACGAGCTGGTTATCTGGGCTTCATTTTTGTTCATCTCCATTGCTTTGCCACACTCCTTTCTTTTTTTTTTTTTTTTTTTTTTGAGACAGTCTTGCTGCATGAGTGAGTGAGTGCAAAGCCCTTCACACAACACCTGGCAAACAGAAGTGCTCACAATATGAGTGGCCCTTATGACTGCTGTTATCATTAATACTTTCATTATAATGATTTAAATTTGTTGCAGTATTTCATATGTATTCAAATTTTGCCACTAGCAACAAAATCAGCATGCTTGCGACGTTAGATGAAGTCCCTCAAATCTCAGGGCCACAGTTTTTCCTCTGCTCCTGGGAGAGGTCAACCTCTCTGGTCTTAGAAATCTTTTTTTTTTTTTTTTTCTTTGAGACAGAGTCTGGCTCTGTCACCAGGCTGGAGTGCAGTGGCGTGATCTTGGCTCACTGCAACCTCCGCCTCCCGGGTTCAAGTGATTCTCCTGCCTCAGCCCCACGAGCAGCTGGGACTACAGGTGTGCACCACCATGCTTGGCTAATTTTTTGTATTTTTAGTGGAGACCAGGATTTGCTATGTTTCCCAGGTTGGTCTCGAACCCCTGGTTTCAAGTGATCCGCCCATCTCGACCTCCCAAAATGCTGGGATTACAGGTGTGAGCCACCGCACCCAGCTGCCACCTTCCCTTTTAATTGTTCATTTATATTTGCCTAGAAAATAAGTCCAAACACATGAATATGGAGCCCTTGTTAGGTCTGCTCACAGACAGTAACTCTGGGGAGAAAGAAATGGAAAGAGAAAGCAGCTGCCCCATTGGCTCATTTCAGGTTATTTACAGTCCCGCTAATTCTTCTCATTCTGTGGTTGTGTCCAGCTCGGTCCTCTGAGGTCCAGGAGCTATTCTGGTGTCTGCATCATTTAGAATAGATGGCTCCTGGCTAGCATTCTTGCATTGAAGCTCCTTGAGGGCATGGGGGTTGATTTCATATCATGACTGTTCCCCAGTGGGGCACATTCTAAATTGAGAAGAGACAGTAAGCAGCTAGATCATATGGCCATTAACAGGATCCGTTTTCTTCTTCCTTTTATACCCAGGACACCCCTCCCTCCATCCCTTGGGCTTGCTGTGGCTCCTACTTTCTGGCTCCCTGCTTCACACAGAACAGGAAAAGATTGAACATTACCTTTCTTTTTCTCTTTCTTTTCTTTCTTTCCTTTTTTTTTTTTTTTTTTAAGACGGAGTCTTACTCTGTTGTCCAGGCTGGAGTGCAGTTGTGTCATCTCAGCTCACTGCAACCCCCACTTCCCCAGGTTCAAACTGTTCTCTTACCTTAGCCTCCTAAGTAGCTGGGATTACAGGCATGTGCCACCACGCCCAGCTAATTTTTGTATTTTTAGTAGAGTCGGGATTTCACCATGTTGGCTGAGCTGATCTTGAACTCCTGATCTCAGGCAATCTGCCCGTCTCAGCCTCCCAAAGTCCTGGGATTACAGATGTGAGCCACCGCACTCAGCCTAGATGTTACCTTTCATACCTTGGCTGAAACCGGTTCATCCCAGCAA
This sequence comes from Rhinopithecus roxellana, assembly GCF_007565055.1. Taxonomy (NCBI): domain Eukaryota; kingdom Metazoa; phylum Chordata; class Mammalia; order Primates; family Cercopithecidae; genus Rhinopithecus; species Rhinopithecus roxellana. Next base: position 30,141,033 of record NC_044559.1, read on the forward strand.
CTTAGCTTAGCAACTTAACCACATAACATACAGGCCTAGGACTCTGTATTCTAGAACTCCCACGTTGTCTTGTGGTCAGCCGTGTGCCAGGGTCTCTCCCTGATGGCTGAAAACCCCTGCGTCATTGCTCTCTGCATCCTCAGTACCTTGTATTGCGTTTGGCAGAACAGATTTTCGGCAGTTTCTTGTTGAATCAGCTAATGAATCGTCTCCTCTCTGGAACTATAGGCTGTAAGGCTTTGCTTCTTGTTTACGTCCTAGACCTGGTTGCATTGCAGGGAGAGGAAATGGAGGTAATTTTGCTGTTTGTATGGTTTTGGAATCAGGGAAAATCTGTGACTCTGCTAAGATCCTGAGGACTGAATGACGTTTTTCTAAACACCAACTAAGATTTTGCCTCATCTATGTAAAAATACTGGCGGCATTTGTTGAGACTTCAGTTTGTTGTTTGTGAGCTAAGTGGCCTGTTCTCAGCCTGAAAAAGTTAGAGAGGAAGCTGATTGTGGCCTGAATTAAGTGTTAGCTAGACAGATCTGGAGGCAGAAGCTATTAATACCATTCTGTTAGTGCTATTTTCCATGAACCCATGCTGTGTATTGAGGACCTGTAGTGAGATGATGCTATGCTTTACATGTTTTTTAAATTGTGATTAAACAAACCACATAACATGTACCATCGTAACCATTTTTAAGTGTAGAGTTCGGTGGTGTTAAGTATTTTCATATTATCGTGAAACAGATCTCCGGGACCTATTCATCTTGCCAATCCGAACATCTGTACCCATTAAACAACAATTTCGCTTCTTCCCTTCTCTCCCCAGACCCTGGTAACATCATTATACTTTCTGTTTCTACATATACTTTTTGTTCTTATGTCTTTTAACAGTCTTTCAAGTAATGCATTTATCTCCATTTTACAGGTTCAGAAACTGAAGTTCAAAGAGTTTAATGAACTTGCCTAGGGCTTATAAATGGCGAGTAAGTGGCAGAGCCGGATTCAGGCTCAGATCTATGTCCAAGGTCTGTACTCTTTGTACTGTACTTGCTGCCCCTGCCCACCTACCCTCCTGGACCCCTCCATGTGATTTCTGTGCCCATTGTTCTGGTGAGTCAGTGCACCTGTGGTTTGGTACACTGGGTTTGGGTATCCTCAGCCGAGATCTTGATCCCAGAGGGGCTGGCCCATTCAGCTGGCTTTGTGTTGCTTTGATCAGGAGGACAGCTACACTTCCACTCACCTGACTGTATAGCTTCTCCCAGCATCTGGCTGGGTTTATTTGTTATCTTTTGAGAGGAACATCAGGCTGGGCATGGTGGCTCACTCCTGTAATCCCAGCACTTTAGGAGGCCAAGGCGGGTGGATCACCGAAGGTCGGGAGTTCAAGACCAGCCTGGCCAACATGGTGAAACCCTTTCTCTAGCTGGTGTCTATTAGCTGGTGTGGTGGTATGCACCTGTCATCCCAGCTACTTGGGAGTCTGAGGCAGGAGAATTGCTTAAACCTGTGAGGCAGAGGTTGCAGTGAGCCAAGATCGCGCTGCTCTACTCTGGCCTGGGCGACAGAGCGAGACTCCTTCTCAAAAGAAAAAGAAAGAACATTGGCTGCCATCTCCCTGCCTTGTCCTCCCAGAGTAATTTCCTCTCCTTTGAGCTTGCCATAAAATTCAGTCCTTGGGCTCATTAATCCCGAAGGATGTGGGAACAACAGTAGTCTAATTTTAAGGGGTGATTAAATTGTGTATGAGGAGAAGGTTCCCTTTCCGTCCTGCAACCTGCCCTTCCCCGCAGTAAGGTCTCCTGGGGAGCTGGAGCTGTGAGTCAGCAGGTCACCCCCTGCCTCCCGTCCTTAACTCCTAACCAGGAGCTGCTCTGCTTCCCTGCCTGGCCTCGGGGTTGGGCCAACATGGGCACTGATCACGACTTCCTCTAAGCCAACCTTTCTCAGCCAGGAGACCCTGGGTTTCAGATCAAAAGATTGTTTGGGCTGGAAGGGACCCTAGAGATGAATAGTCGAAACCCTCATTGGGTGGAAGAGGCACCCACAGCCCTGGGAGGGGAAGGATCTTATGCCCCCACCCCCTGGTGGTTAGAGCCACTGCTGATGCCCTGGCTGGCTGCACACACCCTCTTTCTAGGGAGGCAGCACTCACTCGGCTCTCAGCATGCCACTCCCTCTTCATAGCACATCATGAGTCAACGCTACTCTGAGGCTATAGGATCCTTCGCTGAGACAACTGGAGTCAGAGTGGCTGGGATGGAGCTCAGCCCTGCGTGGCCTTGGGGAGAGGGACTTCCTGCTGTCACATTGCTCATAGTGACGAAGGGCCTGCACAGAGCCTGGCGCATGCTGGGTGCTCATAAACATTGGTGTCCTTCACTTGCTGCCACCTGTATTCATTCTTTTTTTTTTTTTTTTTTTTTTTTTTGAGACGGACTCCTACTCTGTTGTCCAGGCTGGAGTGCAGCAGCGTGATCTCGTGATCTCGGTTCAGCTCACTGCAACCTCTGCCTTCCGGGTTCAAGTGATTCTCCTGCTTCAGCCTCCCGAGTAGCCGGGATTATAGATGCGCGCCACCATGCCCAGCTAATTTTTGCATTTTTTGGTACAAACGGGGTTTCTTTCACCTTGTTGGCCAGGCCAAAATCCTGACCTCAGGTGATTCTCCCGCCTCGGGCTCCCAAAGTGCTGGGATTACAGGCGTGAGCCACCGCGCCCAGCCTTTTATTCTTTCTTAATCCACACCCCAGTTGATATTCAAATAGAGCCTGGGGTGCTTGAAGGAGCAGCCTCTGCACCTGAGACACACACCTGGGCATGTAGGCGAGGCGAGAGGAAGGGTCCTGTGTACTTTGAAACAGTACATTCTGTATTTTATGTTCGGGAAATAGCACATCCCGTAGTGTCTGTCTTAATGACGCCATCATTTGTGGAGCACTTTGTGTGTGCTGGGCACCTTGCTACAGAAACGTTCACATGACTGGTCACAAGGAATCTTCTCCGTTCCCTTTCCAGGAAGGACTGTCATTGCCATCTTTGACAGATGAGGATACTGAGGCTCTGAGAGGACCTTTTTCAAGGTTGTACAGCTGTTTATTGCTGGAGTGGGCTCAGGCTTGGGCAGTCTGGCCCTGGGCTCTGGCCTCCTGTCACCTGCCCTATCCTACCTCTCAAGGGATAGGAGGAGTGGCATTTTATTTCTTCATCTGTGAAGGCTCCCAGGCATCAAGGAGTGTCTAAAAAACTGTTTAGGACTTAAAAAAATTTGACTTCAAAATGTGACAAGCACAGCTCATAATCGAAACGGGCAAATGTGCACTTTCATGTGGCTGCAAAGCATCACGATGTATCAGCCTCATTGGCTCCTGGGCCTGGGCCTGGGCCTCTTCTTTGGTTCATTCATTCCAGTAAATGCATTTGCCGACTGTGGGCTGAGAATTCAGCAGGGAAGGTAGAGGTCCTTGCCCTGTTGTTGGGGGCCACGATTGCACTGCTGGCTCTGCCACCTCTCCCTCCCCTGCCAGAGGCCTCTGCTGCCTCCCGTGCCTCCCCTGGGGCTGTGCCGCTGAACTCTGGACAGGGAGCTATGGTGTGCCCACTAGAGGAAAGACCTGGGGTGACGGGGAGGGGGTGGCAGTTTGGGTTTCCAGACAAGGACAGGGCCATGGTTCTTGCCATGGATCTCTTTGCCAGGTCGTTTAATTCCTTGAGTCTCGATCTCCTCTCCTCTTCTATAAAATAACTTGTCTGCCTCCTTCATAGCGGTGATGAGGAATCATAAAAGCGGCATTTGGCAAAGCTCTAAGATACTATACACATATAAGTTACTAAGTACTTTTTAAAAGTATTTCTTTCTTTTTTTTTTTTTTTTTTTTTTTTAATAGCTGAAGGCTCCATCTTTAAATTGCTGGACTTTCTCATTCAAGAGTGGAAAATCTCTGTCCTCCCTGCATGGGCTTCAGGGTCCGTTTGATAAGCTGCTTTCTTCAGGGTCCTGTGGGAGACATCTTCTTGTTCGTTAGCTTGCATCAGGCCCAGAGCATGCTATGGGACTTTCTGGCTCCTGTGCTCTTGGATGTGGGTCCCAGTCCTGACTCTGTTCTTCGCCCTTTTACGGGGAAGGGCTGCCTGAGTGAGTGCGTGCAAAGCCCTTCGCACAACACCTGGCAAACAGAAGTGCTTACAATGTGAGCTGCCCTTATGACTGCTGTTATCATTAGTTCTTTTATTGTAATTATTTAAATGTGTTATAATATTTCACATATATTCAAATTTCATCACCAAAAAATAAAATCGGCATGCTTGCAACATAGGTGAAGTCCCTCAGGTCTCAGGGCCACAGTTTCTCCTCTGCTTCTGAGAGAGGTTGCCCTCTCTGGTTTTAGAAATCTTTTTTTTTGAGAGAGTTTCCTTACCCAGGCTGGAGTGCAGTGGCACAATCTCGGCTCACTGCAACCCCTACCTCCTGGGTGCAAGTGATTCTCATGCCTCAGCCTCCAGAGTAGCTGGGACCACAGGTGCACGCCAACATACCCGGCTAATTTTTTTGTATTTTTTAGTAGAGACAGGGTTTTGCGACGTTGGCCAGGCTGGTCTCAAACTCCTGAGCTCAAGTGATTCACCCACCTCGGCCTCCCAAAGTGCTGGTATTACAGCTGTGAGCCACCGCGCCTGGCCTGGTCTTAGAAATCTTATTACTCACCTGGCCCCACCCCCGTGCCTGGCCTGCAGGGATGCCAGGCCACACTTTCCACCCATTTGCCAGATCCAGAAGAGATGAGTTGTTTTTCATCATAACTAAAAAGCACAGCATGCTTGTGCCAAGGAACCTGTGGAACCCACCTTTCAAAGCGCAGCTGGGGTCTGTGGGCCCCTCACCCAGAGGAATGCCAAGGGTGGCTCTGGAAAGGATGCCCTGTGTGTTCCACATGTCGTGGTGCCGGTGCTGTGGCTTCTAACTGTGGCCAGTTGGGTCATGCCCAGCCTAAAACTGGCCATGAAAATGCAGATCTCGGAAGATTCCATTTTGCTGACTTATGACAGGCTTTGCTTCTCTTTTCAAAACCGGAGTCAACAGATGTGAGCAGCCCGGGGCTCAGCTTTCACTCTGTTGGTGAGAACTATGCCGGTGTTCTGAAGTGGGGTGCACAGTTTCCGGGGAGCCTGTTCTTGAATTGGGTTGCGGTAGAGTCATTTTTTTTTTTTTTTTTTTTTTGAGATGGAGTTTCAATCTTCTTGCCCAGGCTGGAGTGCAGTGGCACGATCTCGGCTCGCTGCAACCTCTGCCTCCCGGGGTTAAGCAATTCTCCTGCCTCAGCCTCCAGAGTAGCTGGGATTACAGGCACGCATCACCATGCCCAGCTAATTTTTGTATTGTTAGTAGAGACGGGGTTTCTCTACTATGTTGACCAGGCTGGTCTCGAACTCCTGACGTCGTGATCTGCCTGCCTCGACCTCCCAATTGTAGGCATGAGCCACTGCGCCTGGGCTCTTTAATCTTTATTAAAGGTAAATCAGTAATAATACCAGAGGTCTAAGGTTTTGTGTGCAAGGCATACAGTTAATAACATAGTCTTCCAGCCATTAGATGTTCAAAACCCAAATCATCTTTGATTGTTCTTCATGTCCCTTCCCTCCACACCTAGTGTCAGGTAGATGTCATGAAGCCTCTGGAACGACTAACTCCACCTCCTCTGCAGTGGTCCCAATGTGTCCTGCATCACCTGGCACCTGAACTGTTCCAAAGCTCTTGCTTCGGCTTCATTGCCTGCATTTCTTGCCCCCTCCAATTAATCTCCACTGTGGCACAGTCATTATCTTCTGAATATTCTGCCACTGGCCTGTGTTTGAATCTCTCATGCTCCCCATTGCCCCAGGACAACAGGCTCATAGCCTGAGCGTCTGAGGTTCCGGGGCCCCTGTCACACTGGCCCCAGCCCCAGCTGTTCAGCTAAATGTCCCCCCAGCTGCCCGATGCTGCTAAAGTGGGTGGCACATCACACTGTGTCCTCCAGACCCAAACGGAGCTCCATGCATGCTGGAGAGTGGCTCTTTGCCTGCATGCCTTTGCCCAAGAAGTTCTTTTTTTTTTTTTTTTTTGAGACGGAGTCTCGTTCTGTCACCCAGGCTGGAGTGCAGTGGCCGGATCTCAGCTCACTACAAGCTCCGCCTCCCGGGTTTACGCCATTCTCCTGCCTCAGCCTCCCGAGTAGCTGGGACTACAGGCGCCCGCCACCTCGCCCGGCTAGTTTTTTTTGTATTTTTTTAGTAGAGACGGGGTTTCACCGTGTTAGTCAGGATGGTCTCGATCTCCTGACCTTGTGATCCGCCCGTCTCGTCCTCCCAAAGTGCTGGGATTACAGGCTTGAGCCACCGCACCCGGCCAGAAGTTCTTATTTGTTTGTCTTGAGTACAATTCCTGATTTACAGAAAAGTTATAAGAATACTACAAAAACCTTCCATGTTCCCTTTCCCAGATTCCCCAGTCATTGACATTTTACCACGTGTGCTGTGTCATTCATCCTCTCTATATATATCCATCATTGCTACTTTTTCTGAATCATTTGAGAGCAAGTTTCAGACATGAAGTTGCCACCCTCCAGGAAAACAAAAACCAAAACAACCTCCACCCTCCCCGCTTCCCCCTAATGTGCCTTTCTTGCAAACACTCCTGCACGATGCCAGCGCAGCCCTGCAGCTGGGAAGTCGCCATCCAGTCCTCAGAACCTGCTCGGATTCACCAGCATATACCTTTTTCCATCTGATCCAGAATCCAGTCAAAAAGCATGTGCCGTGTTCTATGTCATGCCCCCAGACTCTCCTTCCATCTGGAATAATTCCTCAGTCTCTCCCTGTCTTTCGTGACTTTTTTTTTTTTTTTTTTTTTTTGAGACAGGGTCGTACTTCTGTCGCTCAGGTTGGAGTGCAGTGGCTCAGTCACAGCTCACTGCAGCCATGAACTCCTGGGCTCAGGTGATCCTCCCACGTAGCTGAGCCTACAGGTGTGCGCCACCATGCCCAGATAAATTTTTGTATTTTGTATTTTAGTAGAGATGGGGATTTGCTATGTTGCACAGGCTGATCTTGAATTCCTGGACCCAAGGGATCCTCCTGCTTCAGCCTCCCAAATGCTGGGATTACAGGCATGAGCCACCACGCCTGTCCCATGACCTTTATAAGTACAGCTCCTTCACGCTGGAAGAAGTCCCTCAATCTGTGTCACCTAGTTTCTTCGTGGCTAGGCCCTGGCTGTCTGCTTTGGGCAGGGATTTCACAGAAGTGATGTTCTGCCATGCCAGGGCACAGGGCATGGACTCTTTCACCACAGAGGATGGCCAATTTGGTGCCTACCAGGTTTATTGGCTGTAAAGTCATCATTTTCCCCTTTGTAATCAGTCAGCATTTGGTGGGAAGATACTCAAAGGCTACACAATATCCTTTACTTTTTTTTTTTTTTTTTTTTTTTTGAGAGGGAGTCTGGCTCTGTTGCCCAGACTGGAGTGCAGTGGTGCAATCTCAGCTCACTGCAACTTCTGCCTCCCAGGTTCAAGTGATTCTCCTGCCTCAGCCTCCTGAGTAGCTGGGACTCCAGGTGTGTGCCACCATGCCAGGCTAATTTTTTGTATTTTTAGTAGAGACGGGGTTTCACCATGTTGGCCGGGATGATCTTGATCTCCTGACCTCGTGATCCACTTGCCTCGGCCTCCCAAAGTGCTGGGATTACAGGCGTGAGCCACCACGCCCAGCCTAGCCTTTCTTTCTTTACACGCTCCTGCCTGCCTTGGCTTCCTTTGATGGCTCTTCCTTGAATTGAGTGCCACCATTAAGGTTTCTTCCATGGCAGTTTTCTGTTTGTATTACCCCTCCTACATGGACTAACTAGCTGGCATTGTATTGTAAGGGGGGGCTTTCCCTTCTTCCCTATTTGTTCATGTCTTTTATTTAGATCTAAATGGGCTCATAGATTATTACTTTTATTCCATGGTTTATAATCCAGAACTGTGTGTGTGTGTGTGTGTGTGTGTGTGTGTGTGTGTGTGTGTGTGTTTGATGTTCAAATAGTCCCAGATTTGGCAGTGGCAGCCCCTTTTAGGTGGTTCTCATGTCCTTTAACACGACTCCCCCAAGGAAAAGCTGGGACGTAGGTACATGAATGTGCACATGTTTGTGTGCACACAGCCTTCCACACCTAGTTCTGGGTTTGTCTGATCCCTCTGATCGAAGCCCTGCCCTGAGGGATCTTTGGAGTCCAACCACCTTCTGTATATGCAAGCACTTCTCTGATTGTGAGAACCTGGCTCCTATTATCCTTGATGCTGGATACTATTCTTTGTAATAAATAACAAGGAAGGGAACAGAAGCCTTTCTGACAGAACCAACCTGGAGAGAGGAAGGGAGAAGCTTTTTTTTTTTTTTTTCATCTGGAAAGCCCTTTGCACACATTAGCCTATTGAAGCACTTTGCTTGATTCAGCTATTCTCCTCTCAGGACCTTCCTGTATCATCCCAGTCTGTAGAATCCTGGGTTTCTGTGGCAGTTTGTTCTTCTGTTACCACCTGCTATGCTGTGAATGTTTGTATCCCTCTCAGCCCCAAAATTCCTGTGTTGAAATCCTAACCCCCAAGGTGATGGCATGAGGAGGTGGGGCCTTCGGGAGGTGATTAGGCCATAAAGGCGGAGCCTTTGTGAATGGGATTACTGCCCTTATAAAAGAGGTCCCACAGCGCTGCCTTGCCTCTTCTGCCACGTGAAGATGCAGGGAGAAGGAGCTGTCTGTGAACCAGGAAGGGGTCCTCATGAGACACTGAACCTGCTGGTGCCTTGATCTTGGACTTCCCAGTCTCCAGAACTGTGAGCAATACATCTCTGTTGTTCATAAGCCACCCCATCTATGAGGTTCTGTTGTAGCAGCCTGAGCCAATGAAGACACCACCCTTCACAGTTCTCCTTGCTTTGGACTTTCAGCTCCTCAGGCTCAATGAGCCCGTCACCCCTGGAGTGTGCGATCCCCATGGAATCCACCCCAGTGCCCGCCTTGGTGCTCTTCCTGTGGCATGGATCCTATGTACAGAACTGAAGATGTGGGCTTTTAAGGCCGGAACCTGAGCGTCTTCCTTTTTGGGCAGAGTCCATTCCACCAGTCTCCGAAAGGGATGACTCATGGCCCTTTGCAGAAGCACTTGTTAGTAGTACAGGCTTCCCTCCCTGACATTCCAGTGGCAAATCAACCCTTTGCTGGCCTGACTAAATTTATAGTGGGCTGGCCCCGGCAGCTGCTGGCAGCAGCTGGTGGTTGAAATCTGACAGATTTTTTTTTCCTCTGAAAAATATTTCAGTCACTCTAGTCCCAGAACCACCACCAGCAGAACTTAGAAGCTGTTTATAGCCTCTTACAGTTGTTCTGAGAAGAGCTGTTTTAGAAGAATCCTCCCATTTCCCCAGAAATCCCCTCCCATCCTTAGCCACCTGGAAAATATTCAGATCATTACGAAGTCAGAATGGGTCTGGAAGTGACAGCACAATGTCAATTTGACAATTTATTTCTTTGTAGCAGTTTCATATGGTTGAGCCTAATGTATATGCATCCATACACATACGTGTTTATTTTTAACTTATAATGATTTGGTATGGAAGGTTTGTAGATCTTTATTCAGAGCCTGTTGACTCTTGATTTATGCACCGTTCTAACAACTTCCACCATGTTTCTTAGCCTGTAGTCTGTTAGAAGGAGAGAACTGCAAGGCAGAAGGTGGCAGGGGGAGGCAGGTGAGTGGGTAGCAAGAAGTGATAACTGACAGCCTGGAGAGCGAGGGACAAGGCTGAGTCAGAGTTCTTGGTGATCGAGTAGTCCAACGCCTTCACTTTTCCAGACAGAAAGGCTAAAGCTCAGAGAAGTCCCCTGGCTTAGATCCCATGGTGGGGCTGGACTGGAATCCAGTCCCCTCAACCTCACATACAGTGGTTGCATTTGGTGCCACAGCACCAATGTCACTCACTTATGTCATAGTTGCCGAGGACGACTGAATGTCATTGAGAAAGTATTTAATTATGTTCAAGATCCTCTGTCTCAAAAAAGTCAGGGAAGTGTTTATGATTTGAAAAATAATTCCATTCCAAAGAGTTTAGATGAAAATGCCATCATGTAGAATATGTGGGCAGATATGTTTTATTCCAGATCTTCTTTGCTGGGACCTCATTTTCCCCCAGTGGTGCCTAATGGACGAAGCCTGGCCGCATTCCCGCTCTGGAATGAGGCGGACAAGCTTAGGTCCTCCCAGTGGAAAATATGAGTACAGAAGTGAGGAAAAGACAGTGGCTTTCTGATTGTCTCCACCTCTGAAAGCTTTCACTGAGCCATAGGTGGAAGTTGTTCCCTGGCACTTAAAATAACTTCTTACATATGGTTTCTAATTTATTTTACTTATAAAAGTTGTATATATTCAGCATAGAACTAGAAAGTGGAGATAAATTTCATTAAGAAGAAAAAACACAAATGATTTTTCACCACCAAAAGAGAATTACCATTAACACCTTGGCAATACTTGTCCAAATTGCTTCATTGTTCAGGCTATTATGCTCACACTGTCTCTTTCTGTCTCTGTCATGTGCTCGTGTGTGTATGTCTATACATGGACTCTATAGACACACATACCCATGTATATCGATATATACATAAAATGTGGATCATGCTGGTAAGTTTTTTCAACCGATGTTTAATTAATAATGGACATGTTTACATCTAGATACATGAAAATCTATCTTATTTTTATTATCATTATTATTATTATTATTTGAGATGGAGTTTTGCTCTTGTCACCCAGGCTGGAGTGCAGTGGCACAATCTCCACTCACTGCAACCTCCAACTCCCGGGGTCAAGCGAGTCTCCTGCCTCAGGTGCCCGCTACCACACCTGGCTAATTTTTTGTATTTTTAGTAGATACGGGGTTTCACCATGTTGGCCAGGCTGGTCTCAAACTCTTGACCTCAGGTGATCCGCCTGCCTCAGCCTCACAAGGTGCTGGGATTACAGGCGTGATCTACCATGCCTGGGCTACTTTATTTTTTAAACAGCTGCAAACAAGCCCATCCTATGTCTGTGCCTTAATTTGATGAACTGCCCTCTACTGTTGGGCATTTTGGTTGTTTCCAGATTTTTTGCCATCGTGATTACAGTTGTGATCAGCATATTTGTCCATGCCCTTAATTATCTCCTTAGAATGAATTCTTGGAAGAACCATGGCTGTGTCAAAGGAAACAAAGGCTTTTATGGCTTTCAATGTGTGTTGCCAAAACTTTGGAGCTCTGTTTTTCCACTCAGATTTTATGACTTTGGAAAGTGCCATGGTCTGTAGTTTAGGATTCTACACATTGTGATTCACCAAGACACCCTTCCGGAGCTCCTGCCATCCTCCCTCTTCTGGGCTCACTGCTTCTTCCATTTCTGTTCGCAGGGATCTCTCTCTCTCTCTGACTCCTTGGGTGTGGTCGCAGGGCTTCAGGATCTTGTTCTGGGGGAATTGGAACGGTGGTGGGAACAAGGAGAATGGAGAATAAGCAGTAAAGTGTGGGTGCACACATGTGCTAGTCCAATTGTATTGAGAGGATAGTTGTGGGAAATTCACCCTGGACCTCCCCACTGTCTTTCATCTCAATGCCAAAGGCACTTTATGGCTGAACATTGGGTTGGTGCTTCAGGCTGATTCTTCTCCCTAGGATCAAGTCCCACTTCTTTGACCTGGCCTTCTGATCTGGCTCCCGTCCACCTCTCCTCCTCATGGTCCCCGCCTTTTTTTTTTTTTTTTTTTTTTTTTTTTGAGATGGAGTATCCCTCTGTCGCCCAGGTTGGAATGCGGTGGCGCAATCTCAGCTCACTGCAACCTCCACCTCCTGGGTTCAAGTGATTCTTGCACCTCAGCCTCCTGTAGCTGGGATTACAGGCACATACCATCATGCACAGCTAATTTTTGTATTTTTAGTAGAGATGGGTTTTCACCATGTTGGCCAGGCTGGTCTTGAACTCCTGACCTCAAGTGATCTGCCCACCTTGGCCTCCCAAACTGCTGAGATTACAGGTGTGAGCCACTGTGCCCAGCCAGACTCCCCTTTCTTTATCTATACTCTAGTTGCAGTGACTTTTTGCAGGTCCTCTAGAATACGAAACTCCTTCCTGATTCAGGGCTTTCAAATACGTGACTCCCTGAATGGGGAATAGGGCTGAGGGTGGGGGTATACTCTTCCTTATTTAAGCTTTAAAATTTTTTCTCGAGACAGGGTCACACTATGTTGCCCAGGCTGGTCTTCAACTCCTGGCCTCAAGCGATCCTGCAGCCTCAGCCTCCCCAAAGTGTTGGGATTACAGGCATAAGACACTGTGCCCAGCCCCTCTTCCTTCCTCTTACTCTTCAACCTGTGGAACAAAGCCAAGTGTGGAGATTAAGAGCATGACTCCTGGGGTCAGGCTTGGGTTTGTATCCTGGTTCTGCCACTTACCTGCTGTGCAACCTTGGATAAACTGCTCAGCCTCTCTGTGCCTTAGTTTTTACATCTGTAAAGTGTGTTTAATAATAGTATCCACCTCAAAGGGTTTGTTGTGAGGATCAAATACAGTGCTGTCTATATGCAGTTAGAACAGTTCCTGGCACGTAGTAAGCATCAGGAAACATTTGTTGTTACTGAGCTGGCCTCAGCATGCTCACCACACCACAAAGAAGTTTTCCACAACCCCCATTGTGGGCCAAGATTTCTTAGTTTGTGTTCTCATGACCATCTGCACCTTCCTTCTTAGCAGTTACTGCAGTTGTTACTAAATAAATAAGCATTTAAAAAAAATGTGTGGGCCGGGCAAGGTGGCCCACGCCTATAATCCCAGAATTTGGGGAGGCTGAAGTGGGAGAACTGCTTGAGCCTGGGAAATTGAGGTTACAGTGAGCTGTCATGGAGCCACTGCATTTCAGTCTGGGTGACAGACGGAGACCCTGTGTCCAAAAAAAAAAAAAAAATCTGACTCTTGCCTGAAGTTGTCCCGTGAGAGATCCCATGAAGGTAGGGGCCGCTGCTCTCTTGTTCACAGCAGAGAATTGGTTTTCAATAAGGATCTGATCAAGGAGTGGAAAGAATGGTTCTGCTACTTATGGCTACAGAGAGGAGTTCATCAGAAAGTCACTCAGGGACCTCCTCGATGAAATAATAGGGTAACTGACTACAAGACTATGGATGTCCAAGGACTGAGCCTCTCCTAGCTTCCCAACCTAGCCTATGCTTGGAGGTTGCAGACTCTCTCAGTCCATAAAGGACCAGGGTTGTTTTTAAATTTCTAACTCATCATAGATGAAAACTTTAAAAAATATAACTAAATGAATTGCTAGAAAATGAAATAAAACTCAAGGCCAGCATTTCTCAACCTTGGCACTATTGATGTTCTGGGCCACATAGTCCTTTGTCTTGGGGACTGTCCTGTGCGTGGTAGGATGTTGAACCTGTCCTTTTATTATTAGATTTAACAGACATGAACGTACGCTATCAAATTGCTACAAAGGGGCTGGGCGCAGTGGCTCACGCCTATAATCCCAGCACTTTGGGAGGCCGAGGCAGGCAGATCACTTGAACCCAGAAGTTTGAGACCAGCCTGGCCAACATGGTGAAACCCCAACTCTACTAGAAATGCAAAAATTAGCCAGGCGTGGTGGTGGGTGCCTGTAATTCTAGCCACTCGGGCAGCTGAGGCACAAGTATTGCTTGAACCCATGAGGTGAAGGTTGCAATAAGCAGAGATCATGTCACTGCACTCCAGCCTGGGTGACAGAGTGAGACAGTCTCAAAAAGAAAAGAAAAGAAAGAAAAGAAAGGGGGGGTGAGGAGAGAGAGAGAGAGAGAAGGAAGGAAGGAAGGAGGGAGGGAGGGAGGGAGGGAGGGAGGGAAGGAAGGAAGGAGGGAAGGAAGGGTCTACAAAGGTTTCTAAACACTTACTTAAGGTTTCTCTACTAATGTTGGCATAGACTGGTGACAGACCCTGCTTTGAGCAGCACCAAACTCATCCCTCATAGAAAGGGAAACTGAGGCCCTGCTCAGGATCCAGATAGAAATGTGCTGTTAAAACACATTGAAAACTTGGAGGAGGCCTGGTGCGGTGGCTCATGCCTGTAATCCCAGCACTTTGGGAGGCCAAGGCAGGCAGATCACCTGAGGTCAGGAGTTCGCGACCTGCCTGGCCAACGTGGTGAAACCCCATCTCTACTATAAATACAAAAAAATTAGCCGGATGTGGTGGCAGGTGCCTGTAATCGCAGCTACTCAGGAGGCTGAGGGAAGAGAATAGCCTGTACCTGGGAGGCGGAGGTTGCAGTGAGCGGAGATAGCGCCATTGCTCTCCATCCTGTACAAGTGCACGGAGATAGCGCCATTGCACTCCATCCTGTACAAGAAAAGCAAAACTCCCAAACAACAACAACCAAAAACTTGTAGGAATGTTTCTGAGTTTAGGTTCTTTCCCTTTTCTCTCCCCAGTTCACCTGTGGCAGATGATGTCATCCAGCCAGCTGCCCCCACAGACCTGGAAAGCCCATCCTTAGCTGCCTCTTCCTACCACGGTGATGTTGTTGGCCAGGGATCTACGGATCTGACAGCCCAGAGGTACGGTGGGGACCCTGGAGCTGGTGGTGAGACCCCAGGGCCCAGTCCTTGAGGCTGCCTCCCTCCCCTCCCCTCTCCTGCAGTTTCACTCCCTCTGCACACACACACAGGGTGTACACACCTGTCCTGAACAGGTGTGTGCCAGAGCTGGGGCCTCTTTTTTGACCTTAGGAATGATCTGAGATACCAGGAAGACTGTCTTCCCTGACCCGGGCCCCAACACATACAGTGGGCATTTTACGGATTTTTTTCCTATGTGGCCTTCAGGGGTCCCTATTTGAAACAGAAGCCTTCAGTGGACAGAAGGTGCTACTTCTCCTTTTTCAGGGAATGGTTGAGTTAGCTTCCTTCTGGTCTCCTGGGACAGAGCTGGATTCACTGCTCATTTTCTTTCATTTTTTGGTGGTGGTCAGACAAGAGGAGGGTCAGCAGCACATGGCAGGGGAGCCAGAGGCCTTGGGTCCCTGCTCCTGCCCTTCTGCCATGTCACCTCCCACCGGCCTCCCTTCTCCTTGCTCTTCACACCCCAGCAACCCCACACTCATCATGGTTCTCCATCTTCACTGTGCTTGGCCTGGATTCAGGCTTCACTGCTTCTTCTGCCTGCAAGCTTGGCATTTAACCCCGGGCTTTCCCAGAATCAGCCTCAGAGTCAGCTCAGATGCCCATATATGCATATATAGGCACACATGTATGCCTCCACGTGTCTCTCTCCATACACACATGTACACATGCATGTCTACATATGTACACACACGTATACATGCATGTCTACATATGTCTATACACACATGCATGTCTACATATGTCTATTACACACATGTCTATGTGTGTATGTCTCTCTGAATACACACGTACACACATTTGAACTTATGTTTATATCAGTGAAACATCTGCTTTTTGCCTGACGTTGCCTGGTGCTGGGGAAGCCATGGTGAATAGGCAGATACTGTCCCTTCCCTCCTAGAACTCATGGCCCAGTGACCCTTCCTCCAGGAAGCCTTCTCCCCAAGCTGAGAGAAACCTGCCTCTGAATTCCTGCAGTCGCCAGTTATGCCCCATGTCACTGCCCTCCACAGATGCTTGTAAATGACCTGTATCTAATTCCATCTCCTTTGCAAGACTGGTAACTCCTTGAGGGAGGAACTGGTCACCTGTAATCTCTGGAACCACAGTACCCAAGATGGCATTGGGCAGGCCCTGGAGGAATGGTGGTGACTTGAACCAGATGAGGGGGGACAGGGACCTGGGGACCAGCCCGTGCTGACCTCTTCCTTGGGGTGCAGGCAGGTAGCTGACAGCACCAAGACGCATCTTCAAAACTAGGAGGAGGTTCCTGGTAGGGGAGAAAGCAGAGGATGGGATAGACAGGGTGGGAAGCTGCAGGCGAGAAGCAGATATTCCAGGGCAGCCATGCACTGATGTGGAATTTTAGATATTCCTTTTACAGGTAGGAGGCAGCCATAGTTTTTTTTTTTTTTTTTTTTTTCCGAGACGGAGTCTCACTCTGTCGCCCAGGCTGGAGTGTAGTGGCACAATCTCTGCTCACTGCAACCTCCGCTTCCTGGGTTCAAGCGATTCTCCTGCCTCAGCCTCCCGAGAAGCTGGAATTACAGGCATGCGCCACCATGCCCATCTAATTTTTTTGTTTTTTTTTTTTAGTAGAGATGGAGTTTTGCCATGTTGGCCAGGCTGGTCTTGAACTCCTGACCCGAAGTAATCTGCCTGCCTCGGCCTCCCAAAGTGCTGGGATTACAGGCATGAGCCACCACACCCGGCCGAGTCAGCCATAGTTCTTACTTTTGTGTGAATTTAACTTCTTAAAGGAAAAACCCTAGCTGTGAACGAAGGCCCCCAACACTCAAGAAGTATACAGAAGTTTCCAGTGAGAAGTGGGGCACCCCCTTCCTGTCTCTCCTATTCCTCCCGCTCTTTGTCCCATTTGGCTCCCTGACCACCACCGTTTTAGGAAGACCCAGGGGCGTCTGGCTGTAGCCAGTGGGGCACACCCTCCCTTGGCGAAGCCTGGAAGGGAGCCGAGATCACTCTCACCCGATGCTTCCATCTTACAGTCGAGGGATGCGGGGACACGAGGAAGCTCTGAGCAGAGGATGGTGCTGGACTTGGCTGGATGGCTCTCCGAGAGCTGCAGTCCAGCACGGGGTGTGATGGGTGCTTCTGAAGGCCCCTCCCATGCCTGAGATTGCGTGTTTTAAGTGATTTGTCCCAGGCTCCATAGTAGGTGAGTGGTGCATGCTCTTAAAGCTCCTTTTGCCTGGATACTTCCTGCGCTCCAGGCACCATGCTGGGTGTGTTTCATTGAGTGTCTCCGTAAATCCTCACGCCAGCTGTAGACGGTGGGAGCTGCTGTCATGGCCGCCATTTCACAGTTGAGCAGACTGGGGCTCAGAGACATTAACATAGCTAGTAAGTGGCAGCGCTGGGACTGCAGCAGCTCTGGCCCCGCTGCCCACCTGTGTTCTGAAACATCCACTGGCAGAGCTGCAGGAGAGCTAGGCTTCCTCAAGACTCCGTGTCCTGGGGCCCCGCCTGTATCCGTGGTCTCTCTCTAGTCCAAAGAAGGTAATGCATTAGGTAATGCAGTTGTGTTACCTATAACCCTGACCAGGAGTGACCACAGAATGCAGGAAGGGACCAGTGGCTAAGCAGAGATGTCGGTGCTGAGAACTCAGCCAGCTTCTTGCCTTTTCTCCTTATGGAAAGATTCAGACCTCTGTGCAGAAGGCAGGCATGATTAAAACTGGGGGCAGTATTTGACTAAGGAATGAGCAATTTTGGTGCCTTGTCAGTGTTACTGAACATTTATCCAGAGTTGTGTTGTTTTGTTTTTACTGGATTGGTAGAAAAGAGATAGTTCTGTTAAGACCAAGGATTGGTCTGACTTTGGTCACCAGATGCCTCTGTAAAATACAGTAGGTCCTCATTGGCAGATTCCATATTTGCGAATTTGCCTTCTCACTAAAATGTATTGATCACCCCAGAATTGATACTCGTGGTCCTTTGTCAGTCATTTGCGGACACGTGCAGAGCTGCCCAGCACGCACGTTCTCACCTAAGGTTTAACAAGGCAACACCCTGCCTTCTTGTTGTGGCTCTGGCACTGTAAACAGGTGTCCTTGTGTGGCATGTTTAGTTCAATTGTTGTGCTTTTCATTGGTGAATACATTATTTCAAAGGAGCCCTGAGCATGATGCTGAAGTGCTCTCCTAAGTGCAGTGATGGGCCTCGGGGCGAAAAGTTGTGCTTCAGAGAAGCTTCGTCCTGGCATGAGGTGTAGTGCTGGTGGCTGTGAATTCAGTGAAACAAAATTACCTATTAAAGAAGGCGTCTTTCAACAGAAGCACACATGGAACAAGGTTATGTTTTGGTTGATTGGCTGATGAAAATGTTGTGCCCAGAAACTCACAGGAACCTAACCCTATATTTCCTCTAGACGCAATAATTAAGTGTTTCCTAATTCAGGGTTCATGGCGACTTGATAGAACGTTACTGTAAATAGCAAGAATCAACAGCGCTCCACCTTGCCCATCTGATGGAGAAACTAAGCAGGCTGTTGTAGTGTACAGTGGCGATTTAACCACAGCAGTGGCCCCACCACCCCATCCACCTGCAATCGCTGTGCACTTTCTGCTTCCCGCAAGGACAGAGGCAGAGGGTGGGATGCAGGAGGAGGGGAGGGATGAACATGGGGCAGGGGGCAGGCTGTAACAGTCTTCAGGAGAGGTGTGCCCTTTCAGTAGTTTAAATTTAAAAATTAAATCAAAATGTGTGTGTGTGTGTATGTGTGTATACACATGTATATAGATGTGTGTGTATATATACATATATATGTGTGTGTGTGTGTATATATATGTATTTTAGATGTAGTCTTGCTCAGTCTCCCAGGCTGGAGTGCAGTAGCACAATCTGGGTTCACTGCAAATCTGGGTTCACTGCAAACTCGGCCTCCTGGGCTCAAGCTAGTGTTCTGCCTCAGCCTCCTGAGTAGCTGGGATTACAGGCGTGCACCACCATGTCTGGCTAATTTTTGTATTTTTAGTATAGATGGCGTTTCGCCACGACAGCCAGACTGGTCTTGAACTCCTGACCTCAGGTAATCTGCCTGCCTTGGCCTCCCAAAGTGCTGGGATTACAGGCGTGAGCCACTGCTCCCGGCAGAATTTTTTTTAATCAATAAAAAAAAAGTAGGGCTGGAGCATTTGCTTTAAGCCATCTGAGAGAAAAACAGAGAGCAAGCCTCACTCCTCCTTCCCTGTTGCCTGCTAATTCTTTGGTGCCCTGCCCTCTAGTTTCAAGAGCTCTTATTTTTCTGAGTAGCAGAAAAAGGAGAAGTCATCTCCATCTCTAAGGTATTTCTCAAATAAAATGAAAGGGATTTTGATGCACCCTTTCTCTATTGTTAATGCCACTGGAGGGCATCAAAATTTGCTTCCTTCCTCAGGGAAGAGCTGTGAAACTGCTTCAGGGGTTGAGCTAACCCTGGATGACAAAGAAAGCTGGGCCCAGATCTTCTAGAACTTTCTACAAATGACCACATTGCCTATGGCCACTTGTACTCTCATCTGTTCAGTATTTTCATTTTTTTAAAAAAGCAGAATGAGCCTGGGTAACGCTGCCTCTACAAAAATTAGCTGGGTATGGTGGTGCATGCCTGTAGTCCCAGCTACTCAGGACGCTGGGGTGGGAGATTGCTTGAGCCTGGAGGTGGAGGTTGCAGTGAGCAGAGACCAGGCTGAGAGCTGGGGTGACACAGTGAGGCCCATCAATGGTTTTTCAATGAAACCTTCCAGCTGCTGTACCACTGTGTATTAAACAGTGAAATGGGGCACATCCAGGAGCCTCCTGTGCTTTTCCCACAGTCAAGAATCTACGCAGAGAGGTCCCCTGAGAACTTGAGGACTCCCATCCACATAGCTGAAAAACTGCTCACCGGATTCGTGTCTGTGGGTTAGACTTCACTGTGCGTCAGAATCACCTGCTGACAACCCAGATTGCTGCCCTCTTCCCAGAGTCTGATTCAGGGGGGCTGCGAGGGGCCCAAGCCTGCATTTCTAATCCCTGGAGGGCCACCAGGTGAAGGCGGTGTTGTCCAGGCACTTGCTTTTCTCCTCACCTGTGAACAAGTGTGAGCAGTTCATCATAGCTCCTCAGGAAGGCAGACCCCAGGCCCAGCAGCTGAGGGCTGAAGTTTCTGATCCCTGACTTTGGACAGAAGGAGGTGGGGTAGCCCCTGCTGAGCGTCATAGCCTTACCAGAGAGTTTCCAGATTCGGGAGCAGAGTTTAAAATGGTCAGAAGTTGAAAGGCCAGGGAATTCATATTGACCACAGCTTCTATTTCTCGTCTCGCTTCCAAATCATGTAGTTTCTTTTATTTTTTTTCTGTCTGCACAATAAGATGTTTTTTGTCTTCCCTCGGGTATACATAAGTGAGTTCAACCACCTCACAAAGGTTAGTTGAACCTTTATTTAAGCAGGTGCCTTATTAAAAACTGAATGATAGGCTGGGCACGGTGGCTCACGCCTGTAATCCCAACACTTTGAGAGGCCAAGGCAGGTGGATCACCTGAAGTCAGGAGTTTGAGACCAGCCTGGCCAACATGGCAAAATCTTGTCTCTACTAAAAATACAAAAAAATTAGCTGGGCGTGGTGGCAGGCATCTGTAATCCCAGCTACTCGGGAGGCTGAGGCAGGAGAATCGCTTGAACCTGGAAGGCGGAAGTTGCAGTGAGCCAAGATCGTGCCATTGCACTCTAGCCTGGGCGACAGGAGTGAGACTGTCTCAAAAAATAAGCAAACAAATAAAAACTGAAGGATAAGGTGGAGGAATTATTTTCCGTTTAGAAAATAGATCTCCCAAAAGTCTTCTCTGAATAATAGAATTCCTTTGTACCCTTTAGAAGGTACTTTGACATTCATGAATCAAATTTGTGAAGCCGGCCGGGCGCAGTGGCTCACGCCTGTAATCCCAGCACTTTGGGAGGCTGAGGCGGGCGGATCACGAGGTCAGGAGATTGAGACTATCCTGGCTAACATGGCGAAACCCCGTCTCTACTAAAAAAAATACAAAAAATTAGCCAAGTATGGTGGCCGGCGCCTGTAGTCCCAGCTACTCAGGAGGCTGAGGCAGGAGAATGGCATGAACCCAGGAGGCGGAGCTTGCAGCCAGCCGAGATGGCGCCAAGGCAGTCTGGCCTGGGTGAAAGAGTGAGACTCCGTCTCAAAAAACAGAAGAAAAAAAATTGTGAAGCCAGTGACCAGTGTGCTGAGTAAATTGGGGTGCACCGTTACACTTCTGCAGAGCCTTTGAGTTTCCAGTGTCTGGCTGGCTGCTGTTGGGTTGAGCCACATGAATTGCCACGTTGGCAAGTGTCAAATATTGAGAATTTCATACGGTTACACAAATTTTGTTCTTGTTTTGGTTTTTTTGTGCTACTTGAGCTGCTTTATCTGTATAGGTAGATTTTGGCTTTCTGAATAAATAATCTTGGATATCAAAGATCACTTTCCTTTTATCCCTTGTGTCTCAACCCCTGTAGCCTCTGTACACCAGGACTCATCCCCAGAGAGCTCAGGACATAAGCAAGTCTTGCCCCTGGGCCCGCAGAGCTGCTGGTGATGACCAGGCATGGGGATTTATAATTTCGACGATCCAAGCCAGACCAAAGCCTTGCCTATGGTTTTGGGATGGTGTTTATCACTTTTCCCTTGGTGAATATTTTCCTTCCTGCTTAAGTTTTGCTTGGGCCAAGTTTGAAAATAATGTCCCTCCTCTGAGCACGGGCTCACTCTGTGAAGGTAACCTGGATAGACATGTGCCGGGGAAGAACTGAGCAGCCAGTTCGGGGTTAACTGCGCAGGAGCCCAGCGCCGGCTGGAAATCTGCACATCAGCTCGTTTGAGGCTGCTCGCTCTCTCACGTGACCTGGCTGGTGCTGGAACGCGCCGGTGGATCTCACCAGTGACCAGAAACGTCTGAACATGCCCTGCCTCGGAGCTTCCAGCCAATTCACAAGCACCTCTCAGCACCTTCTGATTTTGGCTTTGGGGCTTTTCAGTGGCTGCCACTGAGAGATGCCTGTTCTATCTCCCATTGCTGAGTCTCATTTTATCAAGTCCCAGGCCTCCGTGGGACTGGCTGTTCAGCATTTGTATCAACCAAGCCTGGCTCTCCAAACCCACAGTTTCATAGCACTTTCCTTTCTGCACTTTGCATCTCACCTTCAGCATGACCTGAGTCAAGCTTTAACGCTTGCCCTATTATGTGATCATGTGCACTTGGGGATTCGGGAAGAAAAAAATCAAGAGGCCTGGGAGGAAGGGCTGTTGTGCTAAATGCCTTCCAGATGGTGATGTGAAATGGGAGATAAGATGCTGTCGCCCATCTGGCCAACAGGACTGCTGTGTTCAGCCTGCACCTTGGGGGCTGTTATCACCCTGCCGTGACAGCCTGGGCCACTCTGGTGTTTGTCCTTGCACAAGGGCTTAATTTGGCAGCTCTAGCCGATCTCTGAAATGAAATTTGCTATCAGTTCAGTGAGGGATTTGCCTGGCAGGACTCAAAAGCCCTGAGCAGGAAATCAAAGGACAACAGCTGCTGATGGTGTCTCACTGCAGCCAGACCTGCAGGGCTGAATGCTAGCCCTGGAGCTGTGTGTGTGGCTGGAGACTGCAGCCGAACGGGCAGAGTGACCAGTTGTTGTTTGTGAGGACCTTAGCAAGGTGCTAACTTAGGGATAGCAAGCTCTTTGGATCCATCGTCTCTGATCCATTGGTAGTGGTTCTCTAGGGGTCTGTGTTGAGACGGACTCTGAGGTCTTGTCCAGCTAGGCTTAGCCGGAAAGAACGCCTTGATCAATAAATCATGGCTGTCTGCTAAAAGCGTGGTGGTTTCTGTGCTGTCAACTCTGTCCTAAACAAAAAGAAATAGCAGGTTATGGCTGGGCGCAGTGGCTCAAGCCTGTAATCCCAGCACTTTGGGAGGCCGAGACGGGTGGATCACGAGGTCAGGAGATCGAGACCATCCTGGCTAACACGGTGAAACCCCGTCTCTACTAAAAATACAAAAAACTAGCCAGGCGAGGTGGCGGCGCCTGTGGTCCCAGCTACTCCGGAGGCTGAGGCAGGAGAATGGCGTGAACCCGGGAGACGGAGCTTGCAGTGAGCTGAGATCTGGCCACTGCACTCCAGCCTGGGCGACAGAGCGAGACTCCGTCTCAAAAAAAAAAAAAAAAAAAATAGCAGGTTGAATTTAAATCAACATATCCTTCCTCTTTCAAAAATATAAATACTCTAGGTGAATTTGAATTCAGCTTCTTCGTTATTCTAATAAAGTTTGGAAAACGCTGATTAACTCCTTAAATGGAAAAAGCCATCCCAGACGTTTAGCCCCAGGCTCACTTCCCACCGGAGGAAGAGAGCAAGATAACAGGTGGAATGAGACCACAGAATGTGCGGACCCCATGTAGGTGCCCTGCTCTCTCTGGGCTGGGTTTGGCAGCTGTCTGGAAGGTTCTGCAAAGGCCTGGGATTGGTCCTGGGCGTTTGTTCAGGGGCCGACTTCCTGAGAACAATGTCTTTAAGAGGAGTCACTGGTGGTCACGGGAGGCTTGAATGCAGGCGGAGCTGACTGGGGTTGTTGGTGAGGAGCTGGCTGCCGGCTGCTGCTACCTGCTTGCTCAGTCTGCTTGAGCAACATTGCCTTCTGGCAGCTCAGGGGAAGTTTGAGGGACCTTGTTTAGGCTCCTGTAGGACCGGCTTCCGAATGCCGTGGAAAGTCAGGGAGGGCTTTCGTCAGTGGAAGGACCTGATCAGAACTTGAGTTGGGTCATTCTAGTGACTGTGGGGCCTTGGATCTGAGGGGACAAAATGGAAAGCAGGCACAGCAGGATAGCCCAGGAGTCCTGCTCAGAGAGGACGGATTCCAGAAGGAGGAGGTGACTCAGCAGGAAGGGGTGATGAGGGGCATGGGAATGAGAGAACTGGAAGTCAGTGCCAGGGCCTGGTGGGCTGATGGTGCCACTACCATGCTGGGAAAATTGGGGGAGGAGGAGGAGGGTCAGGAGGGAAGAGAAGTTCTGTTGGGCCCGGGAGGTGTCTGTGGGGGCCCATGTGTTAGCGCTTGGGCTTGGATGGTGAGTCACTGTTTCCTGGTGGGAGCCTGACCTCCTCGGCCCCTGGGTATGAGCCAACAGGCGGTGGAAGGAGGGGGGCGCCTTTCTTAAATGAGCTGTTGAGTCACACTTGTTTTGTGCCTTTGGCTAATGGGACCCAGCCAGTGCAGGAAGGGTGTGGCCATGGCAGTTGGGACCAACACAGGGAAGGGAGGAGGGAGCAGCCAGGTGGCCCCCAGGAAGAGGAGCAGCTGTGGGTGTTAAGGGCAGGCAGGGGAGCTTAGCGAGTGAGCCTTGGTTGTGCTGCCCCAGGGTGTTCTCAGAGATGGGGCAGGTGTAGCCTTGGGCATCTGCATCAGATGCCCGCAGAGTTGGCTTTGCTGTGATTAGCAGTGGGCCACATATCTAAGGTAGCATCTCCCCCTCCCCTCTGCCACCATTTTCTAAGACAGAGATCCTTCCTTGCAGTTTGATAAACAATACCCTTACAGAACCACAAACAATTCCACCTTTCCTCAATTTGCATTAAACTAAGTAAAATCTTGGTGGGATGTGTGTGGTGGAGGGAGGAGCACAGCCGTGTAATTTCTTGAGAAAGCAAAGTTAGACTAGTAGTTTTGCGTTTGTAAGTGGTCCATTTGCCGATTATGAGTACACGTCGGCCTCCAAAGTGCTAAATAGCTCTCTTAAGGAGCTCAAACACCCCTGGTAGTTTGCATTATTCATTTTGAGTCATTCTTTTATGAAATAATTAATTTTAGTCACTGCCCAAATTGTTACAAATAATAGTTTGACAAAGGAGGCCAGTCACTCCATCTGTAAACCCACTTCGCTGTTTTGCTGGGTTTCCTCCAAGCACTTGTAATTTTTGTTTCCCCATAGATTGGTCTGCTCTGGGCTTCCCTTGGTCGTTATTCCTTGGGCTCTGTTTTTCTCTGTTTGTGGGGCCCCAAGGGAGCAGGTAGCGTGGGTTCCAGCCCTGCCTCTGCTCCCACTCTTGGCTGCAGCCAGCTGGACACTTGGCAGCTCCCCCTCTGCCTGCTGTGGGCGGCCTGGTCCAGGGTTGGGATCCTATGTGGCCCCTGTCCTCATGGACCTCTGAGGCCAGGGTGGTGAGGGGCTGGGCAGTGCCTGCTGGACCTGCAGAATCTGCTAAGCTGTGTCCAGACTTATGGGCAAGACTGTGTCCTCTGTCCAGTGTGTGGTGTGAGCGCCTATGGCAGCTGCCCTTCAGACCAGGGTGCTGGCCTCTCAGGTGGACCTCGAGAAGATGGAGCGAGCAGACGTAGCAGTGCAGAAGCCCACGAAGCCTGGACTCCTGCAATCTGGGAGCTCCCTGCAGGTGTTTACCCCCAGAGGGAAGCAGTGATCCCTCACTGCAAGGGCTGTGATGCCACAAACCCCAGCTACCACCTCAGGCTGGGTTTCAGGCCCTCTGTAGTGAGTCCTCTATTCCGCCTGGCTACCCCAAGACACCTTCAGCCTGGCCAGTCCCACTGTGGACAGGAGCACGGATGGCTGGAGAGGCGGGGAGGGCACCAGCCTGAAAGCTGTTCCCAGGCTTTAGTCTGTGGAGGCCATTGCTAGCATTGCTTTTTGCCAGCGGGGAAAATCAGAACCTCTTCTGCATTGCGTGCCTAAGCCTTTTGGCTTTTGTGGGGAGTGGTCTCCAGTGCTACCCCTGGAGGCCCCTGCACACTGTGGTTCCCCAGTTGTCCAGCAGGGGGCACTCGTTCCCTGCCCGAGGGCCATACTCCGGCTCTGAAACTCATTCCTCCCCCCAGGACACGGGTGGCCCAACTGGTCCCGGGGCAGGTTCCCGAATTACCCCATCAGCCTTTTCCCCTGGATTTTTCTCAGCCTTGGGATTTGCGGGCAAAGCTCGGGGAATTTGTAAAGTTGTATTTTGGTTCTCACCTCATAGAGTTTTATTTCCTATCAAAAACGAATAGAAATCATCATAAAAAAAATCCTCTCCTCGGCCGGGCGCGTTGGTTCCGCCTGTAATCCCAGCACTTTGGGAGGCCAAGGCTGGTGGGTCACGAAGTCAGGAGATTGAGACCATCCTGGCTAACACGGTGAACCCCGTCTCTACTAAAAATACAAAAAATTAGCTGGGTGTGGTGGCGGGGGCCTGTAGTCCCAGCAACTCGGGAGGCTGAGGCAGGAGAATGGCGTGAACCTGGGAGGCAGAGCTTGCAGTGAGCCGAGATTGTGCCACTGCACTCCAGCCTCGGCGACAGAGCGAGACTCTGTCTCAAAAAAAAAAAAAAAAAAAAAAAAAAAAACCCTCTCCTCTAAATAAAACTCAAACGAGAAAACTCACATAGCGTGTCCCGGACACCTGAGCTGCCTCTGTTAAAGAAACCCCGTTTTGCAGGAGCCTAAGAAGGGAGGAGCTTAAGGGCCTGGCCTGGGAGCCGCTTTGTTGCAGCCACAGGCCCTGCTGTGTAGAAGTGGAGGCCTGGGTGGGGAAGCTGGGGAGCCCTGTGATGGGGCTTAAAGAGTCCATTCCATGTGTGGGCGGGTGGGTTGGGTGGGGTGAGTGGGGCCTGATGAATGTGCCATTAATGAGCCCAGCCCCATGTGGAATAATTCCCTCATTGTGTCCCCAGCATCTCCCCAGCTGCTGCCCGTGCGGGTCTTGCTCCCTCGGCTGCAGAACACACAACTTCGCCTTCTGCCCCAGCTGGTGACGGAGTAGAAGCTTCTCCTCCCTCCTGCCCAGATCCGGCCAAGGACCTCAGCAGGTATGGTGCAAGCCCCCCTCCACAGCAGCTGCCCCTGGAGAGCAGGGGCTTGGTGGTCTCTGCCTCCTAGGTCTTGGGGTGAGCCGCATTTAGGATGGTAACAAGGCGGTGACCATCTGGCCCTATGAGACCATGTCTTTCTGGCCCTTTGGGCCGTAGCCAATATCAGGTTTACCTCATGTCACGGTGGGAAGCATGGTGTGAGCGAGTGTGTTAGGGTTTTGCAGAGAAACAGAGCCAATAGGATGGATGCATAGATGGATGGATGATCTATATGTGTGTGTATTTATATGTGTATATATATGCAGAGAGAGGGATTTATTTTAAGGGATTGGCTCATGTGACTGTGGGAGCTAGCAAGTCTGAAATAATGCAGGGTAGGCTGGCAGGCTGGAGAGTAGGGAAGAGTTGATGTAGCAGAGCCTGAAGGCCATCTGCTGGCAGAATTCCCTTTTCCTTGGGGGAGGTCAGTCTTTTTCCTTTAAGGCCTTCAACTGATGGGATGAAGTCCACCCACATTATAGCAGGTAATCAGCTTGACTCAAAATCTACTGATTTAAATATTGATCTCATCTAAAAAATATCTCCACAGTGAAACTGAGACAGGTTGTGTCAAATATCTGGGTTCAAAGGGCCAGCCAAGTTGACACATAAAGTGAATGATTAGAGCAAGTCTTTGGAACTCCTGTTTCCATACAAGCAGTTGGTTTTGATTATAAATCATTAAAGCCTCCTAAAGAGCATTCTTGGACAATATTTTGTGGAAAACCAAATGCACCTGGGTGTGCTGAGAACGGCAGGCCTTGGTCCTCAGGGAGCTCCTGCTGGCTGGGAAGCGTACAGTGCTGAAAGCTAATCCGTGGTAGAGGGCAAGAATATAAGGGTTGCCCAAAGCATAGACAACAGCTGCCAAACCAGAGTGTCCGAAAGTAGTAGAGAAATCAGAGGAAGGGAACATCGCCGCATGCAGATGATATTCTAGAATACTGGGTAATAGTAGGGGGAGCCTAGAGCTGGACCAGAGTCTGCCTTACTGGATGATGCCACTCAGACCATTAAACTCTTCTCTGTCCTGTATCTCCTGGCATCTCCCTGCAGCTCTGTTGGTCCTGAGTCCCAGAGGGACTTTCCATCCTTCAGATTGTTATGCATTTGTTCCACCCCTTTTGGATCCACCACAGTGCCTGGTCTATACCATAATTCTTGGCTCAAGGACAAGGAAATGTATGGGAGGTCTGCTTTTCTGCTGATGAGATAGCACAAGCAGAGAGCAGGAACATCCCCAGGTGTTTGGGGAGACATCCTTGCTTTGCTTTGGACATAGTAGGTGCTCAACCAAAATGTGTTGGAGAAAGAAATACAATTACTCTTCTCAAATATTCTGCCCTTCAGTTTCTTACAAAGGTAAACATAAATCCACCATATGACCCAGCAATCTCCCTTTTAGATATTTACCTATGAACAATAAAAATATATGTCTACCTAAAAACTTGTACGCATGTAGTCTTCATAATTGCCCCAAATTTGAAACAACCCAGGTATCTATCCACTGGTGAAAGGATCAACAAATTGTGGTATGTCTATGCCAAGGAATATTACCCATAAAGAGCAACAAGCTATTGATTCATGCAACTAAATTGATGAATTTCAATGCGTTAGGCTAAGTGAGAAAGGCTGGACTCAAAAGACTACATTCTGCATGATTCAGTCTAGATGAGATTCTGGAAAAGGAAAAACAATAAGGAATGGAAAACAGATCAGTGGGCACTGGAGGCTGGGATTTGTATTGACTACAAATGGGCATGAAGGGATCTTTGTGGGGGTGATGGGAATGTTCTGTAAACTTTGTGAAATTATATACCTAAAAAGAGTGAATTTTACTATTTTTTGGTGTGTAAGTTATACCTCATTTTTTTTAAAAAAAGAACTTATTCAAGGGCTAGAGTAGATTTTTGATGAAATATAAAATAAACATTCCAACTTCCAGACCTTTTAAGCTGATGCAGTCTTAGGGTCAGAGAGCATCTCTGGTGCCCATTTGCTCTCTGTTTTTCTTTCCAGAGGTCAGATGGGCTCACGGCTCTCAACCTGTCATACAGGGCACACTGGGCGATCTCACCTTTAGCCCTGGAGCCCGCTGTGTGGGTTGCTTCTGAATCTCATTCCTTTACACATCTGAGCATTCAGCAACATGAACTTGGGATTACCCTGGGCCAATCACTGTGCTAGGGACAGGACTCAGAGGTCCGGAAGACAGGCACCGTCCTGCCCTCGAGGAGCATCCAGTGTTGGAAGATAGGGAGCGATCAGTTACTGGGGAGAAGTGCAGCACCCTGCGTGGATGCAACGCACAACCTCACTTAGTCTGGGTAGCTGAGGATGGCTTCCCAGGGAAGCGACTGAGAGCTTAAGCTGTGTGGGTTTAGGCGTGGGCTGGGCTGGGGGTTGCTGAAGATACTGGGAAGACAATAGATATTGCTGGGGAGGAATAGTACGTGCATGGACCCTGAGGTCCATCTCAAAAAAAAAAAGTTATTGATATATTGATACATCTTTCTTATAACAACTGAAGTCTATAGTTGCTATGGTTTGAGTATTGGTCACTTCCAAAACTCATGCTGAAACTTAACCCCCAATATGGCAGTATTGAGAGGTGAGGCCTTTAAGAGGTGATTGGCTTATGTGGCTCTGCACTCATGAATGGGTTAATCCATTCATGAATTAATGGATTGCTGAGTTATCATGGGAGTGTGACTGGTGGCTTTATAAGAAGAGGAAAAAAGACCTGAGCTAGCGTACTCAGCCTCCTTGTTATAGGATGCCCTGAACCACCTCCAGACTCTGTAGAGCCCCACTAGCAAGAAGGCCCTCACCAGATGCAGCCCCTTGACCTTTGACTTCTCAGACTCCATAACTGTAAGAAAACAACTACTTTTCTTTATAAGTTATCCAGTTTCAGGTATTCTGCTATAAGCAACAGAAAGTGGACTAAGACAATAGTTTATTCATGTTTTCTTAGTTTTTCCCTAATGTCCTTTTTCTGTTCCAGGATCCCATCCAGGACACCACATTTCCATTTTGTTTCTGTAGGTGCCTCTTGGCTGTGGCAGTTTCTTCTTAGACTTGCCTGGCTTTTGATGACCTTAAAAGTTTTGAGTTCTGGTCAGGTATTTAGTAAGATGCCCACTATTGGAATTTGTCTGATGCTTTTCTCATGATTGGACTGGGCCTGTGGATTTTGGGAGGAATAACAGAGATCAAGTGTCATTTTCATCACATCCTATCAAGGGTACATACCATCAACATGACATATCACTGCTGACATTGACCTCAGTTGCTTGGCTGAGGTCATGTTTGTTGAGTGTCTCCACTGTAAAGTTACTTTTTTTTTTTTTCTGAGACAGAGTCTCACTCTGTCACCCGGGCAGGAATGCAGTAGTGCGATCTTCATTCATTGCAACCTCCACCCCAGAGGCTCAAGCGATTCTCCTGCCTCAGCCGCCTGAGTAGCTGGGATTACAGGCTCCCGCCACCACGCCTGGCTAATGTTTGTATTTTTAGTGGAGTCAGGGTTTCACCATGTTGGCTAGGCTGGTCTCAAACTCCTGACCTCAAGTGATCCGCCCGCCTCGGCCTCCCACAGTGCTGGGATTACAGGCGTGAGCCACTGCGCCCCACCAAGTTCCTTTTTTCCTCCCCTTTCAGTGCTGTAGTCTGTGGAAGGAAGTCACTATGTGCACACTTAAAGGGTGGGGAGTTGCGCTCCTCCTCTGTTAGAGCAGAACATCTACAGAGTTATTTAGTTTTTCTGTGCAGGAGATTTGTCTCTTCTCCTTCATTTATTAATCATGTATTTATATCTGTGTGGACTCCTGGATATTCATTTTATTATTTGGGTTATAATCCAATACTACGTTATTTCATTGCTCCGATCGTAGCAGCTTTGGTCATGGGCTCCGTGGACTTTCTTTTAAGAGCGTCCAGAAGCCCCAAGGCAGTGCAGTGATATGATGGGATGTGCATTGTTAAAGACCTGGCTAGCTGCCTGCCAAGACAGGAGTGGTTTTAGGATTGAGGCTCGCATTTCCTGGGGCTCCCTAACAGCTGTGGTTCCATCACCTTCAGTGTAATCTCCACCTCGACTCTCTCCACAGCTGCTTTCAACCATGGGGCCATGGCCTGGATCCAGGGATCCAATAAACCGTGTTTTTTTCCCTTTGGATGAGATCCTGGAGGTTTTCAAAGCAAGTTTCAAAAATGTTAGCTTGAACATTTCATTTCACTGAAATGGAAGTCGTTATTCACCCAGCCTGAGCCAGAAATTTTTTTTTTTTTTTTTAAGGCGGAGTTTTGCTCTTGTAGCCCAGGCTGGAGTGCAGTGGCATGATCTCTTCTCACTGCAACTTCCACCACCTGGGTTCAAGCAATTCTCCTGCCTCAGCCTGCTGAGTAGCTGGGATTATAGGCACCCGCCACCACACCTGGCTAATTTTTGTATTTTTAGTAGAGACGGGGTTTCACCATGTTGGCCAGGCTGGTCTTGAACTCCTGACCTCAGGTGATCTGACCGCCTCAGCCTCCCAAACTGCTGGGATTGTAGGCGTGAGCCACCATGCCCAGCCCTGGGTCAGAATTTGAGGTCCTGGTTGGACTCTTGATTTGGAAATGCATCTTCCATGGGTTCCTGCCTCTAGCCGGGCATCTCCTGTTGGAGCCAGTGTGCCTTCTGGGTGTTATGCACAGGCAGCTGCAGTGCCCACCACATCTGTGGCTTTGTCTTCTCTCCTTGGGCTTGGAGGGGAGCAGCGAGGCAGTGAGACCTGGTGGATTGACAAAGAAAGCCCAGGGCACGTCTTATTAGAGAATCGACAGATGCTCTGTTCTTGCAGACATGCTGGGTGACTTCCTGCTGCCTCTTCCTGCTTCTCACGGCTGCTGTGGAAACGATGACACAATCCCACATTTCCAGTGCAAACGGCTTTTCTCCAGGAGTTTTCACACTCCCCTCCCCCACTCTCATTGGTAATCATGAGGCCATAGGCCTTGGGGAAAACAGATGTGACTTAGGGAGAAAAGCGAGGTTCTGGGAAGGAGAGAGAGCTTCAAGTCTCTGCCTCCTAACCCTGCCTGGGAGGGAGACCATTGCTGCAGTGACCACGATTCTGATGGGCCTTCCTTTCCCCTCCAGTGTAGCCTGAGGCCTTGTGGGGTCAGCAGGTCACCCTGACTTTTCCAGAACTATCAGCTCTTTGGAGAGCAGTACGAGGCTGAAGTCAGGCCAGGGGTCTGATGATAAGAATTTGCAGGAATACAAGTTGAAAGCCCTAACCTCACCAAGGCAGCCACAGCTGACCTCTGGGGGCTTGTGGCAAAGAGCCTGGTGTGTTGGACCTGAGCTGAGTGGGTGTGAGCCCACGCAAGCATCATCTCTGTTCAGAGTTGGCCTCTCACTCCCTACTGCGGACAGCTGTCCCCTAGGAATTGGTGACTTGGAAACCTGGCCAAGGGCTGTCTGGATAGACCCGGGAGAAACGGGATGGGAGAAGCCGCTGAGCTTCTTGCAGGGAGGAAGCTGGATCCCTGGTGCTGGGCAGGAGGCCCAGCAGACACCCCTTGAGAAAATGCTGCCCTGACCTGCAGCCTGTGTCGGCTGCGGCCTTGGCTCTTGAGGCTTTCCTGTGAGGTACCCCCACACTCCCGGCACCACCCGCCCTGGGCAGCCTGCCCCAAATTGCTCCCTTCCCTCCGTCAACACTTCTCCAAGACCCGAGAGTTTTTCCTGCGCAGGAGGGGAAGAGCAGAAACCTCCCCATTCCCTCCACCCGAGTTAGAGAAGTGAGCCCTTTGGAAAACATGATGCATCTTCGCTCTGGAGCCAGTTCGCCAGCCCGCTCCCCAGCGCGGCACTTTGCCTTGTAGGCGGGGTGCGGATGAGCCTCTTGGCCTCACCAGGGAAAGGGGCTGGGTTGTTGGGCTGAGGGTCTCTAGGGATTAGATTCTGCACTGACCAGACTGGGCTCTCGTGGCATCATTCCTTCGTTACGCAGGTCAAGTTTCCATTGTTCTTTTGCCTTTAAGGCCCACTGGGTCCAGGGCAGACAGCATAACTACCCTGAGCCACGTCACCGGCCGGTGAGACGCACGGGGGCATGGATGGTATCCCGGCGCCTGCTCAGTCTCCGTAATGTGAGCTGCAGCGGAGCGGGTGCTGGGCCGGCCGGCTGGCTTCAGCCTGAGGAGCAGGAGCAGAGGGCGTCAGTTAGAGTGTGGCCTCCTCAGTCCCGTGGGCCCAGGTCTGCAGTTCTTTTCTTTCTTCTGGTAGGGGAGGGGAAGGAGAGCCGTCAGCAGCGAGGCTCCTTGGCCCTACTCTGGGGGCACAGCTGGGAGAAGCTGCAAAACTTCAGCTTGTGACGCCATCTGGGCTGCAGTCCCACGGCCCCTAGAGCAGCTGGGAAGGGGATCCCGCCCCGAAGTGGGGCTCAGGGAGGAACATATGGGCAGGAGTCTGAGAGCGCGGCTGGACACGCTCAGCACAACACTGCTGGGTGGAAGGTTCCAAGGCAGTGTGGGGTCCCTTCTTGCCCTGAATAGGGGCAGCTGAGGCCAGGAGCCCACCCTCCTTCCCCAGCACGGCTGCCCAGGGACGGCCTTCAGCTGCCACTTGATGGTTTAGGTGCTTGCACTCCAGGAGGCTGCGTTCCTTCCAAGCCAAATGCGTACTCTCGAGCCCTCAGACCCAGTGGAGGTGCAGAAAGAGGGGTGACCAGGAGACGGCCGGTCACAGAGTGTCCCAAAGGAGGTAGAGAAATAGACCCCCAAACCAAGGGAGGCAGGGCCCAGGGAGGTGGGGTGGGATGGGATATGGTACGAGCATGTGTAGCTCGGGACCCCACCTTGCCGGAGTGCCGCCCCGTGTTGATGAGTCAGTTTCTTTAATACTTGGCTGGCAGGAGAAGGACCTGCTGAGCCCTGGACTCTAGGTGGAGTCATGCAGTATTCCTCGGTCCTCTCTTCTGCTTTGTTTGCGTTTTTTTGATCCTGCCAGCCAGCCTCTCAGCAGATACATCCCAGTTGATTCTGTGCCACTGACTATTCAGAATGTGACGCAGGGGAAGGAGCATGAAGTTGGAAAGACATGCCTATTTACCAGCTGTGTGATGTGGCGTAAGTTACTTGACTACTCTGAGCCTTGGTTTACCCATCTTTAAGGTGGGGCTAGTGGTACCCACCTCTTGGGGGTTATTGTGAGTAGTAAATATACACGAAGAATGTAGCTCAGTGTTTGACAAGTAGGAGGCATTGAATTCATATTCCCCCTGCTCCAACTCCCAGCAGTGATGGGGAAAAGGAAGCAGACAGAGAGAGCTGTTCTGGAAACAGAAAAATACAACATGATAAACTTAACATAATACAACATGATAAACTCTCCAATAGAGCTGAGAACAAAAGACCTCAAGAGAAGGGAGCACCTGACTCTGCCTGGAGAAGTTGGGAAGGCTTTCCAGAGGAGGCAGCATCACCACTGAGTTTTGCAACATGACTAGGTGTTTGCTGAGAGTAAAGAAGGGCAAAAGTGCTTCAGGGAAGAGGAACCAAATGTGCCAAAGCTTGGCGTGTGGCGAGGCCCGGCAGATTCAGGCAACAGGTCAGGGAGGAACTGAAGGGACTGGAGGGAGGTACAGCAGTCTCGGACAGAGCAGCAGGGTGAGCAGCCAAGGTGGCCATAGTCCTCAGATTTAGAGGGGCCTGCAGCTGGACTGGGGAGTTTGCTGGTGCCCAAGAAGTGCAAAGAAACATGTCTTCTCTTTTCAAGCAGGGGAGAGTCAGGATGGAATTTAGTTTGGGGAAATACCTCTGGTGGTGAGGAGGAGGGTGGGTGCAGGAGAGGTCAGAGGGCCTTGTGGAAATTGTTACTGTGGTCCAGGTGGGAGACAGTGGTGGCCTGAACTAAAGCAGTGGCCATGGGGATGGAGGGTACCTGGCTCTGTCTTTGTGCCTTGCATTCATCCATTCACCAACATTGATTGAGCATTTGCTCTGTGCAAGGTTGAAGGCAGGTGCTGGAGATACAGTGGTGACCCTGCAACGTGGGCCACAGTCTGTCTGAGGGTGACACTGCAGAGATGGCTACTCCCAGGCTGCGCTGTGGCTGGGCAGGGGCTCGGTGGGACGAGTTGCCCTGGGCAACTTGGCACCAACATTTCCTCCCCTTACTGCCCAAGGCTGGGGCCCAGGTCGAGGGGTCTAATTCCCCATGTGGTTCCACCAAACATGGAGACCTTGGAATATTCTCCTGGGCTAAGAGGCAAAGGATGGTGGCTCTTTGCGGATGATTTGCCCACCTTGTGCCCCACCTTGGTGTCCCTGCTCCCATCTCTGTCTAAATACCATCACTGAGCTTCATTTCCTGGCTTTGCAGAAAGAATTACAGGGTCCTGCCTGCCTTTCTTGGGTTTAGATAATGGGGCTGAAAGCCGATGAACAAAATCAGAATGATTTCTTAAAGAGGGATGGAAGATCAAGCAACAACAACAACAAAAAGAAATAAGCAAACAAAAATGAAAGGGGAAGTCTTCCAGGTTGGAGGACCTGCAGCCTGGCCAGAGTGGCTTTGCTGAAACCACAGGGAGAAGCTTAACATTGTGGCCAGTACACACGTCCTAACCCCATGTGCGTCCATGATTGACATGGAACGTCCCTTACTTGGTGGGCTGCAGTGATACTCTATTCCATTCCATTCCATAAACGCGTGTTGACACGGCTGACTTGATGATATGATTCCCTGGTGCATTGTCCCTGCTTCATTTCCAAGAGGAGGCAGCTTGTCCCGAGGTTGGCACGTGGTACCTGCAGTGCCTCTGCCAACACAGCCTGAGACATCTGTCCAGACTGACGTAGTTGGGGAAGTGGGCTGAGCCATCCTGCATCCTCACTCTCTGTGGCCAGAACGCTGACTGTTGCAGCGCTGTTTGGCAGGACTCAGGGTGGGAGCTGGGACCTTGTGGAGAAAGGATAGAGAGCAGCATAATAGGCTGTGGCTGGGATTGGGTTTCAGGTTCTCCCTGGAGCATCACAGAGTGGCTGTAGTTTTCTTCCTTTTTGTGATGACATCTGGCCTTTATTGAGTACTTTCTATGTACCAGGCACCGAGAGCCATGCTTTTGATATATATTTCTTTCTTTCTTTCTTTTTTTTTTTTGAGATGGAATCTCACTTGCTCTGTCTCCCAGGCTGGAGTGCAGTGGTGTGATCTCGGCTCACTGCAGCCTCTGCCTCCCGGGTTCAGGCGATTCTCCTGCCTCAGCATCTTGAGTAGGTGGGATTACAGGTGTAGGTCACCACGCCTGGCTCAGTTTTGTATTTTTAGTAAAGTCAGAGTTTCACCATGTTGGCCTAGCTTGTCTCAAACTCCTAACATTAGGTGGTCCTCCCACCTCCCAAAGTGCTGGGATTACAGGCATGAGCCATAGTGCCTGGCCCGATACATATTTCATCTCATTTAATGTGCGTAACAGCCCTGTCAGGGAGATATTCTTACTGTGCCCGTTTTATAGATGGGACAGCTGAAGGCCAGCAAAGTCAGACACTGGCCGAGGTCCCAAGCTCTGAGGCCAAAGCTGTGGCGGGAACCATTTGGGTTGGGTCCTTTCATATCTGTGGACTCCTCCAGGGAGCTTTCCAGCCTCTAACTCCTCTGCCTGATTGAAGCCCTCGGGCTTGGGGTCTCAGAGATGCTGTGAGAGTCAGTGAAGCAGGGACACCAGGTCCTCCTTGGGCCAACGTGATTTCTTGTTTTTTCACAAAACAGCCACAGCAGCAGCCACAGCTAAACATGTATTGAGCACTTGTTGTATGCCTGGCACTGCAGTACCTCGGGCTTTTTCACATATTATCTCATTTAAACCTCGCAACCTCCATGTCATGGAAGAGGAACTGTTACTGTTTTCATTGCACAGATGAGAAAACGGAAGCACAGAGGCCTAATAACTTGTCAGGGTCAGCTTAAGGATGCCAGTGAGTGAAAAATGTCCCTTGCTTTCTATTCATCTTTTTGACTTAAGTGTCTGAGGAAGAGAGTTTAATTCAAACCTTATTGCTGAGCGCCCAACCTGTCTTCCCCGGCTCCCCAATCACAAAAACAAACAAGATCTGCTGCTAGGGAGATTGTTGAGGTCAGGGAGACTGGGGAACTGGCTCTGGGCTCTGCATGTGGTACCTGGGGTCTCTTTGCAGCCCTGGAAGGGCTCATCCTAGGGAGGACCTCCTTGAGTTGCCTTCAGCCCTGGCCTCAGCTGGAAACAGTTTAGATGTTTGCCTTTCTCCTCTGTGTCTGCAAGTACAGCTCTGTTTACCCATTTCTCCATTCATACCCCCATAGTTATTGAGGGTTTCCAAGGGCCTGATGCCGGGCCAGGCTCCCTCTTGGAGCCAAACTTGCGGCTGCTAGGACAAAGGAGCCGTCACATACTGGGGCATGGGTGTGTGTATAAAGTGGGTTTAAGATCATAGGCACAGGCAGGTTCCAAGGCAGGCAGTCACTGCACAGGGGAAATGCTTATGCAAAGTAGCAACCCTTCATGTCTTCCTGGTGTCATAGTTTAAAGAGATGCAGAAAAATATGTAAATATGCCATGCATTTATTTTTTGCCAAACTGATGCCTAATAGCCTCTGCAAGCTGTTAGGAAACCTTGTCATGCCTGTGTCCTGCTCTCCCTCACAACAATTCCTCAGCTCAGCAAAGATCAAGCAGGAATTTGGTCAGTCTATTGTCACAGGAAGATTTTCTTCCCATGTACACATCAACTGCTAAAGATCTGAGAATTTGGGAAAAACAATCTCTTATCTTCAGACACAATTATATATTAATTGCAGATGGCCACAGTTAGGCAGGAGGTAGAGGGAATTATACCGACAGGGCCTCTCAGATGGTTATGGAAAAAGGGAAATATTTTTAGGGCTTGCTAACACACATGCAGGCGCACACACACCCACCCACGCGGACACGCTCATTCACTTACTCTGCCCACGGACTTTATGCTATCAATAGATGCTCATGGATGCTATTTCTGTCCTGGCTTTCTGGATTTCTGTTCCTTCATGGAGCCTTGAGTCAGCAGTTCTGATCCTCAGCGCCTGGTTTTTGCTGCCTGGCTCACAAGTAGGGCAGCCCTGTGCCAGGTTCTGTCTCGATTGCTGCCGGCAGGCGTGGGAAGAAATTTGCCCCAGATGCTGCAAATTCACCCCAGGGCAGTCACAGGTAGCCGCTGTCTCTGCTCAAAATGAGGGAAGGACAGAGAGGCGTGGAGGTTCTGCGTTAGCTTTCTGTACTTTCATCTTGGAAGCATCTCCACCACTGGGCCACTGAGGGGAGCCCCTCCCACCACAGAGGCACAGATCCGCCCTTCTCAACCTGCTTCTCCAGTCTGGACTCAGAAACCAGCTTTGCTGTTGATTTTGGCAGCTGGGAGACCCCATCTCTGTTTACACCCAAATGTTTTCCTTAAAAGGTCTTTTATTCCTCGTACAAAGTAGCCTATAAAACCAGTGACTTAAAACTGTAGAGGAACTCAGTGGATTAACACATCAACATTCAAACCAAATGCAATATTAAGCCTCTTTAAACAAGAACCAAAATATTTTTGTGGTGCTTACTGAATTTTCTGTTCTTCCTGGAAATAGTTTCCCGAGAAGAAAGATGTACAACACTGGTTATGTTTTTGATCCTAGACAGATGCAGTCACCTGGCTTAGGTGAGAGTGTTGGCTCTATCTTCTCAGGTTTAGAATGGAACTGGGCTTTATTTCGAAGTAGCAACCTGAACTTTAGAGGTTGAGATTTTATTTGGCCACGTGTCTGCTGTGGGCCACCTTCTTGATTTTTGCCTGTGATCTTAAACCCAGTTTATAAAGGTAGTTACAGGAAGGACATCTGGGTTTTCTGAAGGAAACTGTTAACTGAGAAAGGCCACTTAAATGAGTACACTTAATAAATCAAAAGTTTTATGGTAATAGTGGGAAAAACTTTTTTTTTTGTTTTCTTTTTGAGACGGAGTCTCACTCTGTCGCCCAGGCTGGAGTACGTGGTGCAATCTCGGCTCACTGCAAGCTCCGCCTCCCAGGTTCACGCCATTCTCCTGCCTGAGCCTCCCGAGTAGCTGGGACTACAGACGCCCACCACCACGCCCAGCTAATTTTTTGTATTTTTAGTAGAGACAGGGTTTCACCGTGTTAGCCAGGATGGTCTTGATCTCCTGACCTAGTGATCCGCCCGTCTCGGCCTCCCAAAGTGCTGGGATTACAGGCGTGAGCCACCGCGCCCGGCCAGTAGTGCGAAAAACGTTTTTAAGACTTCACTCTGAAAAGAAATGAAAAATTAAGAAAATGATTTTATTTTATATTTAACAAAATGTAGATTTTAATGGTAACCACATGTTAATGCTTAGAATGAACAAAGGATTTGGGCAGATGTTTATTTATTTATTTATTTATTGCCAGATTTTCAATGCTGCGTATTCTTCACTTCACACCTGACTTCAGCTTAAGCAACAGGGTCACTCTTTCAGAAACAGTTCTGAGGGCTTCTCTTGGTTCTTTCATCTTCACGTTCTCTCTTGGAAGCCACCTTCTGTCCTCATCCTGGCTGAGTTTCTCTTCTTCAGTTGCTCACAGGTCTGACTGTGCCAGCTGACTGACCCTTTCTTACAGCTTTGGGGTAGGTTTTGAGCAATTATCTGGTGTCACTTTAATTGACTCCATGACATCCTCCTCCTTCTTCCAGGTTTGCAGTTTTGCTTTCTGGTTGTTGGCACTGTATATTTGCTCCTTCAATCAGCAAGAGACTGCCAAAGACTAGACTTGTGAGGACATGACTGGGTGCAGTGTCTCACGTCTGTAGTCCCAGCACTTTGGGAGGAGAAGGTGGGTGGATCACTTGAGCCCAGGAGTTCAAGACCAGCTTGGGCAACATAGTGAGACCACATCTCTACAAAAATTACAAAAAATTAGCCAGGCATGGTGGCACATGCCTGTGGTCCCAGCTACTCAGGAGACTAAGGCAGGAGGATCGCTTGAGCCCCGGAGGTCGAGGCTGCAGTGAGCTGAGATTGCGCCATCGCACTCCAGCCTGGGTGACAGAGTGAGACCCTGTCTCGAATAAAATACAGTAAAATAGACTGGTGAAGACAGGAGGAGCATGTGAGGGAGGATCAAGTCTATAAATGGTTACTTTGTTGATGACGTTGTCCTAATGCTGTCCTTTGTGTTCTCTTATGTAACCTTGTTAGCATGGAAACTTGAGTGGTGGGGACCCTTAGTGTAGGATGGGGGCACTAGAAACGCATCCTGGGAACTTTGTAGTTTTTGGATTTTGTTGATTGCCAGGAGAGCTGAGGAGCCCCTGCCGTGCTTGCTGACATAGCTATATGGAAGAATATTGTATTGGTGGGAGGATATTGTTGAAGGCATCAGCCACCATATACATACAGTCACCTGGTGAAGGGCTTATGGGAGAATGCGTGTTCAGAAAGTCACAACAGAAGCTGCTCATCCATGGGATGGTCTTTTTTTTTGCTTTTTTAACCGGTCAGATTTTGTGAATCATGTAACTGGTCATAGCTGTTGCCCTTTTTGCTTTGGCTGTTGGGAAACTTAGAGCCAGACTCGTACCCCACTCCTGCAAGAGCTAACGTCAGTACTTCCAGGCCTGCCTCACTCCCTCTGGCTTTTACCCACCTTTTCTTCCTGTATTTTCTTTGTTCTCTTGAATTGTGAGCCTAAATCCTTTTTGACATTAGGTAGGGTATAGTCTCTCAAAAGCTACCTCACGAGTGTCTCCTACGATTTCCATCTCAAAAGAGTGGAAATATCAAGCCAGCAATGGTGTGTTTAAGAAAAAGAGGGCTGAATTAATTTGGTAAAGAAAGGAAGA
This sequence comes from Rhinopithecus roxellana, assembly GCF_007565055.1. Taxonomy (NCBI): domain Eukaryota; kingdom Metazoa; phylum Chordata; class Mammalia; order Primates; family Cercopithecidae; genus Rhinopithecus; species Rhinopithecus roxellana. The sequence continues at coordinate 30,181,469 of NC_044559.1, forward strand.
TTTTGAGAATCTTATTCAGTCTTTTTGAACATGGTATTTGTGTTACTGATTTTTTATTTTTTCATATGTGATGAGAATTCTTAATGCTAACAACTTTTGTATAGCCCTGAGATTTTGGGGACTGGCCTCCCTCCCTCCTTCCTTCCTTCCCTCCTTTCTTCCTTCCTTCCTATAGATATCAAATATTACAAATATATTCTGAATTCTTAATTTAAAAATAAAAGTGAATCTCAACTGGCTGCGAGATTACAGGTGGCTCACACTTGCAATCCCAGCACTTTGGGAGGCCGAGGTGGGCGGATCACTTGAGGCCAGGAGTTCAAGACCAGCCTGGGCAACATGGCGAAACCCCATCTCTACTAAAAAATACAAAAATTAGCCGGGCGTGGTGGCATGCACCTTTGGTCTCAGTTACTCGGGAGGCTGAGGCAGGAGAATTTTTTGAACCCAGAAGGCCGAGGTTGCAGTGAGCTGAGATTGCACCACTGTACTCCAGCCGAAGCAACGGAGCAAGACTCTGTCTCAAAAAAAACCCAAAAAACAAAAGTGAGTCTCATTTCTCTTTACTCTCTTCTTTTCTAGCACATTTGGGTTACCTCCCTGGGTCTAATAGTAAAATTCCCAGTCCTCTGCCTCTGTCATGACTGAATCGACAGAGTTTTTCCCCTGAAGACTTGCCTGGAGAGCTGTCCTTGCTTGTGAAGAACTCTGAAAGGTCCCAGTTGTAAATATGGTGAAGGTAGTAGAAAGAGATGCCATAAATAGATCAGCCCTTTGCAAGGAGAGAACAAGAGAACCTTCTGGAAAAGGTGGGGCTTCACTGAAGCTTGTGCTTAAGCCCAAGAAACCACTCAGACTCCCAAAGGTGAGCATGTGAGATTTCATGCTGGCCTGTAAGAGGTTAACAGAATATCTGTACCGCTGCAAATAAACGAACGCAACCATCTTCTGCCTTTTCTCTATTCATCATAAGACAGAGTTTTGCCAGGACCTTCTCCCCGTCCTCTGAGGTTTCGTGCAGCATGTGTTTATGGGCTCTGGCTGTGTTTGGGGCACCCTGCATGGCTGGAGGGCAGAGACACAAGACACAGACACACCTGAGACTCTAACAAGGCAAGAAAGCACCAAGGCATCAATGTGCAGGCAGCCGAGGAAATGGGAAGAAAAGTCTGGGGGCTGGCAGGGAGCAGACCCCTCCGGGGAGTTGGGAGAGCTGGGATGTGATTTTCTGGAGGAACTGAGAGAGATGGAGAAGTTGAGAAGGGGGCAACTCCTCAGCAGTGAGGCCACGGTGAGGACCTGGCCATGCTCCAATGCCGAATCAAAGCCAGGAGGTCGAATGGGGACTTTTCTTGCAAAGGCAGTGGACAAGCTTTGGAACAAGACTGAGTGATGTGGAAGTGTGTCCCCAAAGCCCAGGAAAGAGCGTCCATCGCGGGACCGTGACACCCGGGTAGAGAAAGCCTGGCACCGCGCCATTCTTGCCTGAGCCCAGGCTCTGTCCCTGCTCACAGGTACCCTGCTCATGTTGATGTGTGGGTGCTGCATTCAGGCCACACAGCTTCCCAGCTCTTTGAATGTTCGGCAAGGCAATGAGCGTGCCTAGCTCAGTGCAGGGCTCAGGCGTTCAGGCACTGCTGGGTGCAGAGTTGTGTGACCTGGGGCTGGATGCGCGGGGCCTCAGGTGGAGTAACAACACTCTCAGAGACAGCCCAGAGCCGGTCTCAAGTTTGGTTCCCTGAAGAGAAGTTGCTGGGGTTTTGTCCAGCCTCCCTCCACTCCCCACCATGGTGTAGTGGGTGGTGGTGAAGACCCAGGGCTTGGAGGAGCCCCGTTCTCCATCTGTGTTTACATTCTTAGCTCCTCCAGATGGGTTTCTCTGTGATTTGACCTACTTTCCTGAGTGTGTGTGCTCAGGCTAATTAGCAGCTCGGGGTCCATTGGTAGTGTTTAGAGAGTCTCACTGCTATGGCAACTGGAGACTCCCTGAGGCCAGAGGCAAAGGTGGAGCCACTCACGTTTGTTTTTCTTGGGGTATCAGAGGGGTCTCAAACTACTCGCAGTTTCTGACCATGGCTTAGTCCCTTGAACCTCTGTGGGACTGAAGAGGCTGCATTACATGGTTTATCTTTTGGCTACAGGGATTTGTCAGGTTTGCTGCTCTTTCTGGTAGGTGTCACTAAGTAATGCGAGAATAAGCTGGTTTCCACTTATAGGCCAGGCACACAATAGGTGCATTAATATATGTTGAACTGCTTTTTAGAAATGATGGATGCATTCCTTGATTTATCCAGGTTTCTAGGGTGTCTTTGGGGACATCAGTAGGAAGGTTTGCAGTGGAGCCTGTCTAAGCAGGCTATGACCTTCAGGGGTCTAGAATATGTGGACTGTGGTCTAAAGGCCCCCAGGGGCTGTTTGAGTTCAGGGTCTCATTAGGGCCATGCTTAGGAGTGGTGGGGTTCCCTGGGTGGCTTCAATAGAACACATTGATTTCTTCCAGTTCTGTAGGCTGGATGTTTGAGATCAGGGTACCAGCATGGTTGGGTTCCTGATGAAGGCTCTCTTCCTAGCTTGCAGATAGCCACCTTCTTGCCTCACACAGCAGAGAAGGAGGGTTGGGAGGGGGGGTCTTGTGTCTCTTTCTCTTTTTATACAGGTATAATCTCATCTTGAGGGTACCCTTATGATGTAATCTAATTCTAATTACCTCCCAAAAGCCTCACCTCCAAATACCATCCCCCTTGGGATTAGGGCCTCAACACATGAATCTGGGAGGGAGGCACAAGCATTCGGTCCATAGCACAGCCCTTTTCCTCTCTGCTCATTCTCCCTCATTTTCTTCAGCTTTACATTTTCTGTAGGCCGAGTTACTAGATCACCAGCTTTGTTTGAAATTGTTTGTCAAGTCAGCATCAAAACGTCTTCAATGAGGGTCTGAGAGACTCTTCCATAAATACTTTACACAAACTAATCACACATGGCTTTTAGTTGCATTGACTGTAATGGTGCCCATATTCTATTTATTTCTCTCCAGGTTTTTTTTGTTTTGTTTTGTTTTGTTTTGTTTTTTGAGACAGGAGCTCGCTCTGTCACCCAGGCTGGAGTGCAGTGGCACGATGATTGCTCACTGAGTGTGTGTGCTCGGGCTAATTACCAGCTCGGGGTCCATTGGTAGCCTCGACTTACTGGGCTCAAGCACATCAGCCTCCTGAGTAGCTGGGACCACAGTTATACACCACCACACCCAGCTAATTTTGTTTATTTTTTGTAGAGACAGAGTCTCACTATGTTGCCCAGGCTGGTCTTGAACTCCTGGGCTCATGCAATCCTCCCACCTCGGCCTCCCCGAGTGCTGGGATTACAGACGTGAGCCACGGTGCCCAGCGCCCCTCCTGGTTCTTGATTGTGTTTTTGACAACAGTGAGATGCTTTTGTCCCGCTAAGTAATATACCCTGTCACTATGTCATAGCTTTTCAGTTATTGGGATTCTACGTAAAAGCACTTCACTTTAATGCTGCCTTAATTTCCTTTATAGTACTATACTTGGGGAAATTTTTTTCTTATAAAGAAGAATCCTGGTTCTGGGCATTCATAGATGGTATTTAATTTACTTTTTCCAATGTCCTTGCAAAATAGATGCTTTTCCTCTTTTGTCAGCCAAGGAAATAAGGTTTAGTATGGTTAAGTTGGCTCAGGCCACACAGCTAACGAAGGAGAAGTCAGGATTTGAACTCCAGTCTCATTTCAAACCCTATCTTGTTATCGCAGCAGAACCTCTACCTATAAGGGTAAGGACATTTAGATGGCTTTGTGCTTTTGGACATCATCTGAAAAATGTTTTTAAAAGTTGGCAGATGAGTTCTAATTGTGGTTTGAAGGGGTGGCCTGCCCCTCCACACTTGTGGGTGTTTCTCGTTAGGTGGAAACGAAAGACTTGAGAAAAGGAATAAAACACAGAGACAAAGTGTAGAGAAAGAAAAGCGGGGCCCAGGGGACCGGTGCTCAGCTTACAGAGGACCCACGCCGGCACCAGCCTCTGAGTTCCCTTAGTATTTATTGAGAATTATCTTAGTCATTAAAAGGATAAGGGAGTGGCTGGACAATAGGATTATTGTAGGGAGGAAATCGGCAGTAAGACATATGAAAAAATCCTTGTAATATGAACAAGCATAAAGGAAAATGCTGTGCCTTGAGATGTATATGCGACATCTCCATAAACCTTTTAGCAGTATTGCTCCAGCAAGTCCCACCTTATTCCTAAAGGCGGTTTCTCCTCACTCAGTAAACAAGGCACACAATGGGTATTACCCGGAGATGTTCCATTGCCCAGGGAGGGGCAGGAGACAAATGTTTTTCTCTTTCTTGAGATTTACGAGAATGGTGATGACGCCGGGCACGGTGGCTCAAGCCTGTAATCCCAGCACTTTGGGAGGCCGAGACGGGTGGATCGCAAGGTCAGGAGATCGAGACCATCCTAGCTAACACTGTGAAACCCCGTCTCTACTAAAAAATACAAAAAACTAGCCGGGCGAGGTGGCGGGCGCCTGTAGTCTCAGCTACCTGGGAGGCTGAGGCAGGAGAATGGCGTGAACCCGGGAGGCGGAGCTTGCAGCGAGCTGAGATCCGGCCACTGCACTCCAGCCCGGGCGACAGAGCGAGACTCCGTCTCAAAAAAAAAAAAAAAAGAGAATGGTGATGACTTCTTTTTAACCACAAGCAGCCTTTAGGCACTTGTTTAACAAAGCACATTCTGCACAGCCCAAAATCCTTTTAACCTTAAATCACCTTCGCACATGTCTCTTGCAAGGACAAAGTTGAAGGTAAGGTCACAGATTAACAGCATCTCAAATACAGAACTAAATGGAGTGTTTTATGTCTACTTCCTTCTATATAGACATGGTAACAAGCTGATCTCTCGTTCTTTTCCCCACAGTGGTTCCTCTTTTTTTCCTCATGTATTTTCTGAGTACCAGGCTTGGCTGAAGGCCAGTCCCTAGGTGCCCAGGGAAAGGGCCACTTTCCTCAGAACAGTACCAGCCCAGGTTAGAGCTTACCAATGTTTCAGCTCCGCGTGGTAAGCTTCTTTGGGCCCTCACCTGCATATGGAGCCCAAGAGGTCTGTTTTCTGACAGCGAAACAACCCCCAGGGTGCTGAGAATGATGACAGGATGAACAGGTTGCAGGATCCTTGCCACCAAGTGACACCCAATGCTGACAATGAGTGACGGCTTCCCCGGGAGGTGCTTTCCAGAGCACGCCTCATCATGCCACCCCTGACAGCTACCTTCCCTGCAAGATTGACATAATCATTAGCTATTTTCATATAAATGCAAAAGTAAACCTTCTCAATGTTTCCTGGAAATTTCATGTTGTTACATCCCACAGAATGATGTTGATCCTCTGGCATTCTGTTTGACACTGATACTGAATAGGAGCAGTGGAAAGTCAGTCCCCGTGAAGCTCTGGAACTACCGTGACCTCGAGTGTCGGTATCAAAAGAGCCCATCCAAATGTCCTTGGCCATGTCGCTAGAAAACAGTGTATTGGAGGCAATTTTAAAATGCTTTGAACATTTTTGATTTTCTTTTGCTTTTGGCCACAGTTGAGATACATTTTAGGCTCACTGCCCTATGGGTGAAGAAAAGCTGGGAAAATGTGGAAGAGTCTTCCACTTACCCATCAGAGGTTCCATTTGAATTCAGTTGTGAGTCTGGGCTGGGAGCGCAGGAAGCGGTTGTGTTGAATGTACAGCATGAGGGGGACGGTGGGGTTCCCAGGTGTGCCCCAAACCTCCTGTACCTATACAGAGATGATGAACTCTTTCTCCAGCAGCCTTCAGTGAGGCGGCTCAGGAGCTCAAGCCTTGAGGGTTTCCCAGCCAGCCACAGGCCAGGGACGGGGATTTGGGGATTTGGCTGCTGGTGGGTGACATGTTGCCAGCCACAGAATGGCGCTGGGCACTGGGAGCTTGGTGACGGGGTGTCACAGACATTCCTACAGGCCCAGCCCCTGTTTAGAATCACAGAGCTGAGCCGATGCGTGTCACGGAAAACTGCCTTTGCCCTGTACACGCATGCTGCATTAGGGGCCTGCCTTGGGCGGCTCAGTTGGCCAGGCATCTGCTTGTTTAGGGTGAGCCTTTGCACAGGGCTTGGCTTTGTGGAGCTCATTTGGTGGCCAAAGATGGTGTTGCAGCCCCAGCCTGCTCGCAGGCCCAGTACCTTTTGCTCCCTAGCTTGCCCCAAGCCCTGCCGACTATGCGGTGCAAAGGTCCCTGGAGGCCAGGCCCGGGCTGGCTGTGAGGGGAGAGCCAGGCCCTGCAGCTCTCCCTGGTACAGACCTCAGCTGCCTCCAGGGCCCAGGGCCTGAAGGAGGCAGAAGCCGGCGGTGGAAAAGGGCGCACGTCTCTCCCAGCGTCGCTCCCGCGGCCCGCTGCAGCCTGTTTACCTGTTCCTCCAACCGTCCCCCGGTCCTGGGCCGGGAGAGACCATTTCCTCTTTCCTGGAGGGATGAGCCAGCAGGGCTGAGCCCCCCACTCTCGGTGGTCAGCCCACCCGACCACCACGCCCCTCCTTTCTGGGGCCCCAGCTCCCGGGCCGCGGCTCGTTTGCATTTCAAAGCTGCACAATGCGGGCGGTCCCGGCGAGGCGGGAGGGGCCGGGGCAGAGGGAGGGTCTTCGCCTCCCCACCCCCAGCCCCGTTTCCGGAGCCCGCGATGGAGCTTTGTGAAGATGCAGGCATTGGGACTGCACGGTGATGATGACATCATCGTGTCACACACAGGAGCCGGCTGCCGGGGGGTTTAAGAGAAGAGCCTTTCGGACCACACCGGCGCTCACGCTCACACCCGCACGCCCCGGGCAGAGCCGCGCACGCCGGCCACACTCGGGCGCGCGCCGGCCACACTCGCGCGCACACATCCGCGGCGCTCGCCCCCCGGGCCCCGGCTCGGGCCGCGAGTCGCAGCTCCCTGCCGCCGCCGCCACGGATGCCCGCAGCTGCTCCCCTCTGCAGTGCAGCAACCCCGGCCGCCGGCCGGCCCGCCCCGGCTCTCGGCTGCAGGAATCGCGCCAGGACGCTGGCCCCACTCGCAGCTAGCTTGCACGCCAGGGCACAGCGAGGATGGGAGGGTCGCAGTCCCTGCAGCCAGCCCCAGCCAGCGACCTGAACCTGGAGGCTTCCGAGGCAATGTAAGTGCTCTGCCCGGGCCGCCCCGAGCCTCCCGGGGAGGAGGAGAGGATGCCCGGGCTTTGTTAGTGTCGCCTTTCCTAATGCCTGTGCAGTCTGGAGCCCAGGCTGGCCTAGGGTTCTCCGCAGCCTTGCAGGGCTTTACCTGGTGACTGCTCTGGGAGGAGCATCTGGTAGCCCCGAGTTACCGCTGTGGGGAGAAATGATTCCCAGGAATTCGGTTTTGGTCGCTCAGCAGTGGGTGCATGGTCGGGGGCTTCTCCTGCCGTCAGCATCTTTCCTCTGCACCCCCGGCACAGTGGTATTTCCTGCAAGGGAACAGCCAGGCATCAGCGACTGCCTCCTCCTAGGAAGAACCCGTGAGCGTGGCAGCTCCGAGCCCGGGGAGACAGCCCAGTTTCCGGGCAGCTACGCGTGTGGCTGGGCAGATAGCGTGGTGTGCTCTGGTGGACGTTCCGTCCAGTTAGCCTAAGCATCATCCACATACTCACTCTGGTGAACACTCGAGGACAAGGCCGCTTGCTATTATTAGTAAAGGGCCGAACCGTCCTGTCATTGGTGGAGGCGGTGCTTGGCTGTGCATCGATCCAGGAATCCGATCTTTTCTCTCAACCACAGAGCTAACGTGCTCAGAAGTGGCCTTTATCCTGGCTGAGTGTTTATTAGAATTCACGTTTCTGTTATGGTCGTCTCCATTACCTACCCAGGCATGTTTGGAGGATGGGGCTTATTGAATGGGTCTGCCTGCTGGGTCGCATTTCAGCAACTCAGGCTTGTATCCAAAGTGGACCTCCCAGCCTCACCTGCCCGCCCCCCGCCTCCCCCGACCTTTTCCAGAGAGAAGACTATTTCAGAGAAGAGTATTTTCTGGGGACTTGGGGTGGGGTAGTAAAGTGATGGGTTCTTAAGAGTCATGGATATGTAGATGAAAAGATGCTGGGGATTGGTCTGTGTGTTGTAGGAGGGATGGGGCCCCGAGGTGGGGGACTTCCTCAGTGGTCCCCCGACCCCTGGACTTCAGTGAGGAGCTGGCTCGGCGTGGTGATGTAATGCTAGGCTGAGCCTTGTGGTTTTCTGGGCTCCAGCTATTTAGCAGGGAATCATTCTTCGGAGCAGGTGTGCACCCATCATTTGTCTTCACCCCTGTAGCTTGAGAAAGCATCGTCTTACAGTGGAGGTACATCGTGTTTGAGAATTTTCTTTTTAAGTGTCAGGATCCTTGTGCTGTGCCTGCCTTGTTTCTCATGCACGTGTAGTATTGCTAGGTGCATGGAAATACAACTCGAGTCTAGGCAGAAAAGAACCATTTTAACCTATTTTTTGCAAGTCTCTATAGTGGAATTGAGTTAATCAGTGACAGGCACTGGCTAGCTCTCCCAGCTTAGACCTCTCCCAGCTCAGACCTATCTAGTAAAGAGCTTAGGAAACAGAAAGGACAAGGTGACTGTACGTTTGGGAAAATGTGCTCCTCAGTCATTGGAAATTCAGCTCGCCAGTCCCTAACATCCCCGCCCTCTTTCTCAGCTGAGTTCATAAATGATCAGTATTCTGTCAGGTAAGGGCTGAGTTTAGAGAGCTTCTGTTAGGTAACTGTGCCTTTTTGGATAAGGTCCCTTAAGGTTCTGCCCACTGGAATAGTGGTGTTTAAATAAAATTTCAGGCTGAATGACCACATTGTGATGGAAGCTGCTTATCAAATATTTTCACAGTTGAGTTGGTCCATATGCACCCGCCTGAGGCTTCTCTCCCTAGAACTGCTGCCTCTGAAATGTCTCTAAATATAGATCTTTAAGATAGTATATTCACTCATTCACAAAATCCCACCCTCCATCCCATAACATTTTTGTTCTAAAAAAATGGAGAGAGAGGAAGTGTTTGGGGCCAGTGCCATTGCTAGCATCTGTCCTCTTCAAAACCCGTCTCTGCTCTCTGAATAACTGGGGCTTATTTTTCTACTACAGATGTGCTCTTTTCCAGTCTAGAGGTTTTAAAAATATATATTCAGAGAGTGCCTCTTTTCTGCCCAGACGCAGGTCTTTCTTGGTAGTATGTATTTCCGTGCAGTTAAAAATGCATGCATGTGAATAATACACAAGATAGCAACAGAGTGTGGGGTCCATGGCAGGAAAGAGGTTGCGTTGTAAGATGATGCCGTCAGGGCTGCGGGGATGGTGACAAACACAGGGTGAGCACCTGCCGCGGGATCCAGCTCCTGACAACCGGAATCTAGGGTGAATGTTTCCCTTTTTCTCGGCTGGTTCCCTGTGAAAGACTGGCTTAAGGAGGGCCATGGCGAGTGAAATCAAATCAAAAGATAGAGGATTTGGAAGTGACTGAAGGAATTTTTTTTTTTTTTTTTTTTTTTTTTTTTTTAGCTTTAAGATTTCCTTCCTTCCAATTGCAGGTTTGGGGTGCCTTTGGGCAGCTTTTGTAGCTCCAGCTGACAGCTTCATTCTGTGCAGGAGTGCATTGATGTAGGGAGGAAGCGAGTTTTCTATCTCTCCTTTTGAGAACTCAAGCATCAAGATTGGAGCAGCAGAAGTCCCATGGGACTGGGGATTGAAGCCTGAGGATGAAGGTGCAAGTGGTGACCAGTTCCTTGCTACTCCCAGGGTGGGCCACACACGACAGCATCCGCTTCCCGAAGAGGCTTGCTAGAAATGCAGAGCCTCAAACCTCACCCCAGACCAGCTGAATCAGAATCTCCATTTCATCCAGGGACTTGTAAAGATGCCCAGGTGATTTGTAGGCATCTCAAAATTTGAGAAGCCATGAGCTGGTTCAGTCTTCCCTCCATCCTGTCCATGAGAAACAGCTGGCCACTTCTCTGACTGCTCCTTTCTATCTGGCAAAGAAGTTCTTGTAGCAATAGTGGCCATTTGTTTCTAAATAGAACATGGGTAGCAAGGGGAGGGAGAATTCTCCCACAGAAAACACTGATTTCTCAGTATGGATGGTAGGAGACACAGGAATGGACAGGAAGTACTTTGAGTAAATGTGGTCTGCAGCTATCGATCAGACCTGCTGTTCATCCTTTGCGTCTGTGGCAGCCCCTTGTGGCTTCTGCTAAGTGAGGCAGCATTAGGTACTTTGTCCTTTGTGTAGTTGGAGACACTTGTTTCAGGGGTTCCCTCAGCTTCCACCAAATCCCCACATCCTGGCCACTGAAAACCACCCAGGGGGCCACTATCATCAGAGAGCAAAAGTGGTGGTTCTGTTGGCAAAGTCGGCCTGTCCCGACTGTTACCCTACTCTCAAAGTGAGCACGTCCCTCGTCTCTGAAAAACAAATCACAAATACGGAAACCCATACCTCTGTAGACCCATGGATCGAAGTAGAGGGGCCAGGTTGGATGGGAGAGAAGCGATGGAGGAGGAAGCAACAGGCTCTGTGATGGACGCGATCAGGGAGGGAAGAGAAGAGACAGTGGCAAGTACAAAGTGGAAGTTTCATACCCTGGTAACTAAGAGAAAGAAGTGGCATTGGCCAAGATAGACAAGAACACTGGATTGGGAGCTACTTTGGGGAAGTTGATGAGTTGGCTGAGATTTCAGAAGTGGGTGGGATCAGATGTAGCTGGAGAGAGGCCAGGCAAAAGAAGGATCTCGGGTACCACCGCAGTAGGTGGAGAGGTTGGAGCTCTCCACGCATCTGTGGTTAGAAGTGGGGTTCTGGTCCCTTAACCTCATGTGGTTCCTGACCTTTTCTTTGGGAGCTGTAGAGGAAATCCGATGACTCCGATCCTGCCCCTCCTGCCTCGCAGGGTTTTTCAGAGGTGAGATGCCACATCTGTCAAGACTCGGAGAAAGACATAAGTGCCAGAAAGCTGCTAAAGTGGAAATGCCCTGTGCCTGAAATTGCCGGCCTGTCCGTCACTCAGAAGGCCAGGAACAGCCGCTGGGGCTCCAAGCAGGAATCTTTCTTCAGCTCTCATTAGATCTTTTTCTTTTTTTTCTTCTTTTTTTTTTTTGAGACAGTGTCTCACTCTGTTGCCCAGGCTCATATGTAACAGTGTGATCGCAGCTCACTGCAGCCTCGACCTCTGGACTCAAGGGATTTTCCCACCTCATCCTCTCAAGTAGCTGGGACTATAGGCACACATCACCATGCCCAGCTAATTTTTTTTTTTTTAAATAATTTTTTTGTAGAGACAGGGCCTTGCTATGTGGCCCAGGCTGGTCTCGAACTCCTGGGCTCAAGTGAGCCATCCGCTTCAGCCTCCCAAAGTGTTGGGATCACAGGCATGAGCCAGCGCACCCAGCCATAGATCTTTTTCAAGGCTTTGTTTCTTGAGACAGCCCTTGGCTAAATCCTTTAGCTTAGATGACAGCATTCCTAATGTGGGTTGCAGTCAGTTTCTGAGTTCCTGGAGGGAAATTTTACTTTGAATATTACTGTTGGACACAATAGAGTTTTTTCTCCCCTAAAATAGAATAAGCTGCAAAATTATCTGTAGAGTGGGAGGGGGAGATTGAGTCCCAAAGGAAGCTCGGGTGCATTTTTCCCTGCCATTATTCCTGGATATCACCAGTGTGGCCCTGTGCCCATGTTCGTAAGGATCCTGGGCCTTCACTATCTTCTCTGTGGTACTTGCCTGGAGGCTTTCTCTTAGGTGGCCTGAAGGCAAATATATTCCGAGGTCCTCCAGGTAGCTACCAGTCATCCAAGGGGCCATGCTGGGGCCCTGGGACAGGGTGCCCTGTCGAGGATAGGGTGAACAGCTAGGACTTGGATACTGATTGAGTGTGGCACTGCAGGTGAACATCAGATCAAGGTCAGTGGATTCTGGGTCACTCTTCTCCACCGACCCTCCCATTCCCATCCCTGTGTTTCTTTCTACTGTCTACAGCCTGTTTCTGTGGCTAGATTTTTGGTTGCCTAGGAAACAACTTTATTCTGAAACATGATTGGCTGTTCTTGCCAAATGGATTTACCCAAGCTAGGGCAGTGTTCTGGGGTAAGCAAGCGATGCTGAACAATTCTGTTTCTTCCCTTTAAGATTAATGGTGAGGACTTAGGCATTGTAAGCGATTGTTCTGTGAAAACCAATTGTTCATGGACCGATGCTTTTGTTTCAGGTTGGACAGGGGTTTAGGGGAGACTGGTTGGCTACAAAGAACTGACTGAGTCAGAACTGCTCACACATATCTATCCTGTGTTGGAAGCAGTAGCTCAGATGGCATTTCTGTTTATATTTACAAATTCACTTTAGCAGTTGTGTCTGGAGTGCAGGTGTGTGCTATTTAAACGCCATTGCCAAATATGGAAACAGAGCTGATGCTGCAGTGTTGAAACCAGGAGTGAAAAGCCCGCTGAGCAGGCTCAGATTCAGCAGAAACTCTTGTGTACCATGTCTGTGCGCTAGGTTTTTTTCATTATAGAAATAACTATATCCCTTAATCCTTCAAGGTGGGTGATTTTTATAGATAAGGAAACTGAGTCCTCTGGATGGTTCAAATTAAGGGGTCAGCAAAGTTTCCATAAAAGACCTCATAGTACATATTTTAGGCTTTCTGGGCCATTCAGTCTTTGTGCAACATCTCTGCTGTTACAGTTCAAAAGCAGCCAGAGACAACATGTAAATCCATGTTCTGTGAAAACATGTTCTATGAAGTTTTAGTTCTAAAAACAGGCTGCAGGTTGTAGTTTGCTGATTCCTGGTTATACGGATGGTTGGTACAGGGCTCAGACTTATGTCCCCTTTGGCCTGGCAGTCTTTGTTTTATGTTCTTTCTCTCTCTCTAAGACATCTCATTTATGCTGATGGACTTATATAATATGTGCTGATAATGCCGCAATTTATATCCTTCCCTTTCATCTGAGCACTGTAATTTTCCTTTTTTTTTTTGAGACAGGGTCTCACTCTGTCACCCAGACTGGAGTACAGTGGCACAATCACGGCTCACTGCATCCTTTACCTCCCAGGCTCAAGTGATGCTCCTGCCTCAGCCTGCCAAGTAGCTGGGAATACAGGTGCACGCCACCATGCCTGGCTAATTTTTAAATTTTTTGTAGAGACAGGGCCTCCCTATATTGCCCAAGGCTGGTCTTGAACTCCTGGGCTCAAGGGATCCTCCTGCCTTGGCCTCCCAAAGTGCTAGGATTACAGGCATGAGCCACTGTGCCCAGCCTTAATTCAATTGTTTACTTCATATCTCCTCTTGGATTTCTCCTGGATAGCGCAGGCTCAACATGTCCAACGTAGAACTCTGATGACCATCTTCCTCTCAAAAACAAAAACAAATGTACATTTTAAACAAACCCAGCCCCACCCCCCCTTCCTCATCTCAACACCTGGCATCTCGTTCACCCAGGTGCTCAAACCAGAAACCTGATGATCAAGTCTTTTTTTTTTTTTTTTTTTTTTTTTTGAGCCAGAGTCTCACTCTGTCCCCTAGGCTGGAGTGAAGTGGCATGATTTCGGCCACACTACAGCCTCCGTCTCCCAGGTTCAAGCAATTCTCCTGCCTCGGCCTCCCAAGTAGCTGGAAATACAGGCGCACGCCACTGTGCCCAGCTAAGTTTTGTATTTTTAGTAGAGACAGGGTTTTAATTCTGTATTTTTAGTAGAGATGGGGGTTTCACCATGTTGGCCAGGCTGGTCTTGAACTCCTGACCTCAAATGATCTGCCCTCCTCAGCCTCCCAAAGTGCTGGGATCACAAGCGTGAGCCACTGTGCCTGACTGTGGTAATTAAGTCTTATCTTCCTTTTTCCCTCACCTCTCTTTTTTCTAGAACAGTCCACGTCCTTGGACTTCCATGGTTAAAACCTGTATCTGCTTCCCATTGCTTTTAGTCTAAAATCCAAACCCCTTGCTAGCACCTCCAGGCCCTGCCACCTGGCTCCCGCCCCTCCTCCCCTCACCTGATTTTCACCAGGACTCTGGTCGCCTGTCAGTTCTTTGAACACACAACGTTGTCTGGCCTCAGAGACTTAGCACGCTCCATCCACTCCCCTCAGCGGGCATCTTCTGCTCTGTCCCTTTGCTGGTCTCTTTTTTTCCTGCCTTTATCTCCTTCCACCCAAGGAAGTTGCTGGCTGGGTAGACCAGGAGTCTGGTGCAAGCGCTGCAGGGCTTGTGAGGAGGCTGGCATGTGGCTGTGAGCAATAGATTACCTTTGTTCCTGCATTTTTAGCCTTTACAAAGGAAAGCAGTGGGTCTTTTACAAAGGAAGGTGGGTCTTTAGTACAGTACACCCCGTGGGTGTGCAATAAATCCAGTGGGGGTGGTGGGCCTCCCTGCAGGTTTTGTACCTGTCTGCCTCCTTATTCAGAAGGTCTTGTTTCCTCTAAGTTTCTGCTTTTGCCTTTTCCTCTGCTTTCTCCTTAAATGGAAGTGAATGGATGCAGCTCTTCTTGCCTAGAACAGAAGCCTTGGGCTCTGGGCAGGGCAGTGGGGGGCCGAGGTAGAGGGGCGGAGGCAGGGTGGGGTGGCCCCTCTGCTCAGGGTTTCCCGGAGCCCTGCTGACAGGCAGTCACAGTGGCTCTGTGTCCTTATGGGGCCAGGAACTCAGGCCAGCTGCTGGGCCAAGTTTACCGTCAACATTCCAGCTTCATTTACTCCAAGGTGTTTGTGGAGTTCCAGAGTCTGTGGATGTTAGAACTGGAAACATCAGGATTTTAGAAATAACAGAGGCTTTAAATCCCCCAGCACATCATTTGTGAAATATCACTTAGGTCTTTGCGGCTAGTCATTATTCAAAGTAAGTCAGGTAGTCATTTTAATCTTTTCCCTTTAACTTTCAGTGCGCTAAAAGAAAATGTTTGTAGGTGGACGTATCATTTGGTAAATTCAGATCAGAGGCCTCTTCCCACGTGGTGAAACAGCTTAGATTGCAAATTCTTTCTCCCGTGAGGAAATGCAATGGATGGTTAATTTGGGAATAAAATGAGCCTCCTTGGCCCAGGCCCTTCCATGTATCTTTGCTTTGAAGTATTTTTTTCTTTTCTGTCTCCATGTAGCTCCTTAGGGATGTTCTAGAGGTCGGTTCCAAGGAGGGTGGGTGTTTACTGTGTTTAGCCCCAGTGGAAAATAGTTGTAGCCGTCTTCAGAGAAAGCTGACCCCTCCTGAGGTCCAGCAAGCCCAGAGGTGGTTGGACAAATGTATGGGCTCTAGGTACCCGACACCTGTTGAGACTGGCCTGAGTTAAAACCATCCAAGCCTGAATGTAGAGCCCTAGAGATGAGCTAGATTGTACTCAAGGCTGCAGGGATATGACCCGTGACTGCTGGGCTTGTAATGTTATGTTTTGACTCATGGTTACAGATGCTATTGGTCTAGGTTGAAGCTTGACATTTAGAAAATACCTGGGCTGCTCTCCGATTGCTGCTGGGGAGAGAATCAGGCAGGGGAGGGGACAGTCTGTTGTTGCTGCCCACCCAGGAGGAGCTGAGTTTGCTGCCGCAGTCCTGTGCCAGCACCACCCTTCATGGGGCTCAGATCTGGGCCTGTGTACTTGAGAAACAGCCCACACCCAAGGGGCTCCAGCCTCTCACGGTGGCTCCTCTGTACCAGTTATCCAGGCCCCTGGTGGAAGCTGCACATTGTTCATTGTTCTGCATTAAAGGGAGGTGCCTACAGTGGTCTGGAAGTATTTTCCCTCCAGGAAGAAGGCGGGAGAGGTTGGCTTTATTGGCTTTACTTTAGGGAGAACATCTGTGCACATTTAGACCCTGCGTGGAACTTCCCAGCTGAGCCTCTTTCAGAAGAGGATCCTGTGACTGCCCATTGCCTTTCATGAATGGCCCTAAGATACCATCTGGGGGAGTGAGGAACATCCCTCACAGCACCAGGTTCTTGTGGCAGGAGGAAAAGCCAGGAGTGCACAGAGGGTGAGCGAGAGGCAGCCGGGGAGGGCAGGGGGTGAGGGGCAGGCCGTCCCTTTGGCATTCTGGCCCCTGTGTGAGAGCGCTGTGTTTGGACCCCCAAACCAGTGACTGGTGGAGTTTGTGTGAGCAGGTGAAGGCTTGTGACCAGGAGCCTGGGGCCAAAAGAGGTGTTTCTGAGCAGAGCTGCACCCAGAACATCCTTAGACAGGCTTTGCCTGTGGCGTCAGCCTGGGTACCTTTGGTTGCAAGTAGAAAAAAAAAAAAAACAATTCAAACTGACTTAGAGAAAAGAGGGCATATATCGCCTGTGCCTGACAGGTGGGATTCCTCCAGGGGTAATTGCCAGGATAGCTTTAGAAAAATGGGCCCTCCTCACCCCAGAAAACCCCAAAAAGCCCAAAGCATCAGAGTTTTTGGGTTTTAGAATCACCTTTGATCTAGAACAGCTGACTTACTCTTGTGGTTTCCTGGGGCTGCCTCATCCTCTCTGCAGCCTTCTTGACAGACATACTGGCTTCCAGCTGCCAGGGGAGTTCCCAGAGCCAGGCTGGGGAGGTGAGGGCCCTGAAAGGAGAGCCGGGCTCTACGCTCTGGGCTTTGGCTTGGTCCACGAATGCCCCTTGATAGCTCAGCTCAGTCTCCTGCCCTAACTGAGGAGGCCATGGGAGGCAACCTGCTCCTGGGGCAACTTCCAGGTCTGGCACTTGTTGCGAGCATCTTTACGTGCCAGGGCACAGCCTAAGGGAAGTGACACGAGACACAGGAGAGGCAAGGGGCTGGAGGAGTGTGGTCATACGTGGCACTGTGTTCCTAGGAGCCGTGCTGCTGATGGCCCTGGGGTCAGTGGGGAAGAGCACCAGGCAAGAAGGGAAAGCGTGTCTATGGAAGGTGGTCCTTCACTTGCCCTGTGAGATGAGGGGAAGCAGGACTTCAGGAGCCAGAGGTCTTCCTTCTCCATGCCTTTCCTGCCCAGCCTTTCTAGTAACAGATAAGGGAAGAGTGTGGCTGAGCCTGCTATGGAGCACACACCATGAATGCCAGCCCCCTCTCTGGGGCACAGCTCTTACCCTCAGCCCCATGCACGTTCCAGGCTCCATGACCTGGGGCCAGCAGCCACCTGCTCCCACAGACAGGGAAGTGGGCTAGGCTGGGCTGGGCTGAGCCAAGCCAAGCCTAGCCTGCAGCCAGCGGAGCTCTTCTGCCCGGCGCCTCCTCTCTCTCTCCCTTTGTGGGATGGGACTATCCCTGTTGTCCTGGTCATGCCACAGGGCTTGGTGAACTGTCCAAGGGTTCTTTGTCCTGACTGTAGTTCTCTGTTTCCTCTTTGTTTTTCCAGTGGGTGCGACTATCAGTCCATATCTGTGACCTGCATATTTTACCTGGACCAACAAGACAGGTGGCCTGAAGGCTGAGGATGTGCCTGGTAAACTCAGCCAGCACTCCCAAGATAGAGCCTGCCCAGATCAGCTCTAGCCAGCAATCTCTGCTGTTAAGAACAGTGCAGCGCTTTGGCAATACCTCCCAGAAAAATAGCTAGTGGGCAATGGCACTTGCTCAGCGCAGACCTGCCCTAGGGTTCTGGACACATGACGGTGCCCACTCACTCCATGGGCTTGACACAACTGGCATTCAGGGCCTCATTTGTGATGTCAGTGAAATGGAATTAACACCCCATCTCCCTCTCTGTTGCTAAATAATTCTGTAGGTAAGAAAGAGAATACATAAGTGTTTAGGGAACCAGGAGAAGAATTGGTGCATAAAACGTTCGTGAAACACTGTGCTCTTGTTTTTTTTAATTGACAAATAAAAATTCCATTGTAGAATGGCTAAATCAAGCTAATTAGTGTATTACCTCCCCTACTTTTTGTGTATGTAGAATACACTTAAAATCTACTCTTAGCAATTTTCAAGTATATAGCACATTGTTATTGACTAGGTATAGTCACTAAGTTGTACTTAGCGTAACTGTTGAACTAACTAGTAGTTGAACTGATTTCTCTTAGCTGACTGAAATTTTGTGCCTTTGACCAACATCTCTCCCCCATGTCCCAGCCTCTAGTAAACAGCATTCTACTCTCTGTTTCTGTGAGTTTGGCTTTATTTTAGATTCCCCATGAAAAGGAGATCACTGTGGGTTTCATTTGTTTTTAAATTTTATTTACTTATTTTGAGACAGAATCTTACTCTGTTGCCCAGGCTGGAGTGCAGTGGCAGTCATGGCTCACTGCTGCATCAGCCTCCCCAGGCTCAGATGATCCTCCCATCTCAGCCTCCCTAGTAGCTGGGACACGCCTGGCTAATTTATGTATTTTTTATAGAGATGAGGTTTCTGCCATGTTGCCCAGGCTGGTCTCCAGCTCCTGAGGAAACAGTTCTCCTGCCTTGGCCTCCCAAAGTGCTGGGATTACAGGCATGAGTCACTGCACCTGGCCTGGTTTTGTATTTTAAATACAGCATAATTTTTGGTGAAGAAAAACACTGAAACACTGATGCATTGTGGGAAAAGATACATCAGTTAATGTGGGAAAGGATACATTAGTTATGGTTAATGTGGGAAAGGATACCTTAGTTAATGTGGGAAAAGATACATTGGTTAATGTGGGAAAGGATACCTTAGTTAATGTGGGAAAAGATACATTGGTTAATGTGGGAAAGGATACATTAGTTAATGTGGGAAAAGATACATTGGTTAATGTGGGAAAGGATACCTTAGTTAATGTGGGAAAAGATACATTGGTTAATGTGGGAAAGGATACATTAGTTATCACTCCTGAACTGTTTGTGACAACAAGGAAACCCCTTCATGCCCGCACTAACCCTCAGAAACAAGCCTGCTCAGACCCTGTTCTGTCCAGAATGCTGTTTCTATTCTTTGTGCTCACTCCTTGGGTTCACATGTTGCATTTCTCGATGTAGGCTCGAAATTATGTGAATTTTTATTTTTCTGGATACTGTTTTTCTTCCACTTCTTCAAATGTGACTACGCTTTCAAAAATTCAGACCTTAAATGCCTGACAGAGTAAGAGGAAAGGAACCGAAGGCGTAGGGGTGACCAGGTACAGATTTTCCTGGAGACTGTCTGAATTGTCTACAACTCAGGGACCCAGCGAAATACCTTCTCACTATCCAGAGGTAATATTTTATTGGTCAAAAATTGTAGAAGATGGGCCGGGTACAGTAGCTCAACACTTGTAATCCTAGCACTTTGGGAGGCTGAGGCAGGCAGATTACTTGAGCTCAGGAGTTAGATACTAGCCTGTGCAACGTGACCAGCATGACAACATGGCAAAACCCTGTTTCAAAAAGTACAAAAATTAGCTTGGTGTGGTGGCGCACGCCTATAGTCACAGCTGCTTGGGAGGCTGAGGTAGGAGGATCACTTGAACCCAGGAGTTGAGGCTGCAGTGAGTCGTGTTTGCACCACTGCACTCGAGACTAAACAACAGAGTGAAACCTTGTCTCAAAAAATACACACACACACACATATATATGCATATGAAGATGAAATTGGAGTAGTCAAGTTGTAAGATAGAAAAGGCCAAAGTGGCAGAATGGTAGCTGCGATGAAGATTGGGTGCCACTCAAGTTGACTTTCATTCTGAGTTTTCACATTTGTAAACTCAGAGGTCTGGCTCTTTTAATATATGGGTCCTTATTCTTAGAAGTAAGAGGCTGGCTTTGTCATTTAGGATTGTTTGGAAATTGGCATTCCTGAAATTCTCCCTTCGGGTCCTCCCTGATCAATAAAGAACTTTGGCTCTTACGCCCGGATGGACAATGGTTTTGTGCCTCAGAGGCTCCCACAGGGGAGTTTTTTGAAATAGGCTGGCTCTTGTTTTATGAGGGTCTAGGGGACTCATGCCAGCGCTCACAGCTCATCCTAGCTAAAGAGAAAGAGTCACATCATATGTGTAAACAAAAATAGACTTTTTTTCTCTGTAAAATGTGTGGCCTTGTAGAGAACCATGCAGATTCAAGCTGCTCAAAGGCCTGATGTGGCCCCAGGAAGCCAGAATTTGAATGAGATTAGTCACAGCAAGTCAGCAAATGCAGGAGATGGAAAACTGGCTTCCTCCGCCCACCTAGGTTCTTTGACTGGGCTACAAATTAAATGGACATAAAACAGATTAACAGGAGAAAAAACACAGTAATTATGTGGGTACTCCTGGGAGTCCCACAAAATATGAGACTCAAAAGAAGGCTCAGAAGAGGGAAGCTTATGTAGCACCCTGAGCCACAGAAAGGAATAGGGGCCTGGGGTTTCTGGTGGGTGGTGGAGACAACTTATGGAAGGGTGAGGGGAGGAAGTGTAGGGTGAGTAAATGTGGTCTTGTTATGCCTATAAAATCTCTTGGTTCATCACAGGTGCCTGGGGCAGCCCCATGTCCTGATAGAGATACTTTACTAATGTAGATTTTTTTAATGGATATCAATGTGTTTTACAAAAGGACAGCTTTTCAGAGCTACTCCTGTGTCTAAAGTTTATCAGAATAACCAGCCTCAGATATGACAAGCATAGTTTGGGGTGGTGTATTCTGGTCTCCTACAGTTATATTTTGGGGTGGTATGTCCTGAGCCCAACACGGAAAAGGAGGGCCGTAGGAATTTAAGAATTTCAGATAAAGTATTTTCATTTTGGAAGGAGCAGTGGAGGGAGGCTGGAACAGAGAGAAAGTCAACTGCATTTGGAAGATGCAGTTTGAAAAACAATGAGATGATTGTGCACAGGGCCTTTTAAAAATTATAATGATGGGAGGACGGAGTTGCAGAGATGATGGCACGAACCTGTAATCCCAGCTGCTGGGGAGGCTGAGGCAGGAGGGTTACTTGAGCCCAGGAGTTAAAGGCTACAGGGCACAATGATTGTACCTGTGAATAGCCACTGCATTCCAGCCTGGGTAACATAGTGAGACCTGTCTCTAAAATAAATAAAATGATGGTGCAGGGAGTGGATGGCTCAGAGGTGAAAGGTTTTCTGAGCAGCAGGAGAATGAAGCTGGGGAGGAGATAAGGCCCAAGCCTCTGGGGCTGTGATCTGTGATCACAAACAAACAGCATTATTCTGTCGCAGAAAGAATTGGGAGTGTGGATTTCAGAGGTGTACGGGGCAAAACTTGAGCACAGCCCTTCCAGAACTGCCATGGTTCCTGCTAGAAGCTCCAGATCCTGGGTAGAACAACACGCCCCAGATTCACTGAGGAGGCGAAGGAGCAGCATTTCATGCCTCTGGGAGGCCCCTAAGCCCTGGGTTTAACCCTGGGTTCAGGTGTCAGGAAGCATATCAGGAAGATGGACAGCATTTGATATACAGTGATAGGATGGCTGAGCTTACCTCTGGACATCTTAGACTTTTTGGGCTGCTACAACAAAATCCCATAAATTGAGTGACTTATAAATAACATAAATTTATTTCTAACAGTTTCGTAGGCTGGAAAGTCTTAGATGAAATTAGATTTGGCTGATGGCCAGAGCCTGCTTTCTGGCCCATAGCACCTTCTTGCTGTGTCCTTGCATGGCAGCAGGAGTGAGGGGTCTCTCTATGGCCTCTTTTATAAGGGTTTTTTCCTTTCCTTTCCTTTCCTTTCCTTTCCTGTCCTGTCCTGTCCTGTCCTGTCCTGTCCTGTCCTGTCCTGTCCTGAGACGGAGTCTTGCTCTTGTCGCCCAGGCTGGAGTCCAGTGTCGCAATCTTGGTTCACTGCAACCTCCACCTCCCAGGTTCAAGCGATTCTCCTGCCTCAGCCTCCCTACACAGGCACATGCCACCACGTGTGGCTAATTTTTGTATTTTTAGTAGAGGCAAGGTTTCCCCATGTTGGCCAGGCTGCTCTCAAACTCCCGACCTCAGGTGATCCGCCACCCTCGGCCTCCCAAAGTGCTGGGTTACAGGCATGAACCACCACACCTGGCCAGTTCTTCCTTAGTTCTGATGCTGGATCAGCGCATCCTGTGCTGAGTTAAAAAAAACAGGATAAAGGGTCAGGTGCAGTGGCTCACGCCTGTAATCCCAGCATTTTGAGAGGCCAAGGCAGGTGGATCACTTAAGGCCAGGAGTTTGGGACTAGTCTGGCCAACATGGCGAAACTTTGTCTCTACTAAAATTACAAAAAATTAGCCATGGGGTGCGCCTGTAGTGGAGGCTGAGGTGGGAGGATCACCTGAGCCTTAAAGTTTGAGGCTGCAGTGAGCGGTGATCAGGCCACTGCACTCCAGGTTGGGCAGAGTGAGACCCTGTCTCAACAAAACACAGGATAAACCCCTACTTTTTTTTTTTTTTTTTTTTTTAACGCAGCTTATATTAAAATTCCAAGTGAAACCAGAAGTGTGACTTTTAAGTAGCAGGAACATGGAGATAATGGAAAACTTGGAGCCTTTGATGAAGGAGATTTGAGAAAACAAAGCACAAATCTGCTCTTTAACACCTTGCCATGAAAGTTACAGAATACTGAAGCATGTTTATAAGTCAGAGGTCTGAAAGTCATGATGAAGAGGAAAAGCCAGGTGACTGCTGTCAGATTCAATACCTTATCCTGTTTCTTTCATCATGAAATTGAGTAGTTCGTTGGCAAGACGGTCAGGTCTGAGCATCTATTTTAATTCTTAACCTTGAGACACTGATGCTTATGTGATGTGGGAAATTGTATCTGCTCATTAGAGCTCTGATATGTAACTGAAATCTGAGGTTACTTATCTGCCTTGTCATATTTAAACCACTGATTATGCTCTGACATTTTTGTTACTCTTCAATCAACCAGTATATAAAAGATTCAGAATCTCTGAGAATTAAGAAAAAGCTATTATCTTCCTGGTATCAGTTATAGTGCAAGTAAAAAGCAATGCTTTTTTTAGCCAAAACTTTCCAAAAGTACAGGTTGGGATCTCAGATCTTTCCTTGATGCCCTTCACTTTAAACCCTACTTTTTTTTTTTTTTTTTTTTTTTAGATGGAGTCTTGCTCTGTCGCCCAGGCTGGAGTACAGTGGCGTGATCTCGGTTCATTGCGCGCTCTGCCTCCTAGGTTCACGCCATTCTCCTGCCTCGGCCTCCTAAGTACCTGGGACTACAGGCGCCCGCCACCATGCCCGGCTAATTTTTTGTATTTTTAGTATAGACAGGGTTTCACCATGTTAGCCAGGATGGTCTCGATCTCCTGACCTCCTGATCCGCCCGCCTTGGCTCCCAAAGTGCTGGGATTACAGGCGTGAGCCACCATGCCTGGGCTAACCCCTACTTTTACGTGTGACTCAAACCCGGCCACTTCTCATCTTGGTGGCGAGCAAGCTCCGTACCCTTCTGCTTCCACTCCTGCTCCTGCTGCTGTTGTCACAGTTGTCAGAATGGCCTTCTGAAAACAACTCGGGGGCCAGGCCTGGGGGCTCATGCCTGTAATCCTAGCACTGTAGGAGGCCAAGGCAGGAGGATCACTTGAACTTAGAAGTTTGAGACCAGCCTGGGAAACACTGGGAGCCCCTGTCTCTGCAAAAAATGTTTTTAAAAAATTAACCAGATGTGGTGGCTCACACCTGTAGTCCTAGTTATTTGGGAGGCTGAGGTGGGAGGATCACTTGAGTTCGGTAGTTTGAGACCAGCCTGGGCAACATAGGGAGCCACCATCTCTACAAAAAATTTAAAAAACATATAGCCGGGAGTGGTGGCATGTATCTGTGGTCCCAGCTACTCAGGAGGCTGAGGTTGGAAGAATCGCTTGAGCCCAAGAGGTCGAGGTTGCAGTGAGCTGTGATTGCGCCACCGCACTCCAGCCTGGGCAACAGAGTAAGACGGTGTCTCCAAAAAAACAGCAACTCAGGGCGAGTCCTTTCCCTGTGTAACCCTCAGTGACTTTCAGACTCCTCATGGGTCTCAACGAGGCCAGGTGATTGTCATTGTTACCCTCCTCTCGGGTCTCCTGACAAACTTCCTCCTTCTTGCCCACTTTGTTTTCTTAAATGGCCTGAAGCCCATTCCTTGCACCTGCCACCCTCCTTCCCCTTCCTACCTCAGGGCTCTTCATCTTTTTGTTCTCCCTGCCTGAAACTTTCTTCCCCCTAGTTCTAATGACTGACTCCTTTTTCACTCTTCGTGTCTTAGCTTTGAGAAGCCTCCCTTCCCAGGGAGTACAAGAGGAAGAATTTTTTTTTCTTTTTAGAAGGAAAAATTAGCCAGAGTCTTGCTCTGTCGCCCAGGCTGCGTGGAGTGCAGTGGCACGATCTCAGCTCACTGCAACCTCCGCCTCCCAGGCTCAAGCAATTCTCCTGTCTCAGCCTCCTGCCTCAGCCTCTCCTGCCTCAGCTGGGATTACAGGCATGCGCCCCCATGCCCAGCTAATTTTTGTATTTTTGGTAGAGGCAGGGTTTCACCATGTTGCCCAGGCTGGTCTGGAACTCCTGACCTCAGGTTATCCACCCACCTCAGCCTCCCAAAGTGCTGGGATTACAGGCATGAGCCACCACGCCCGGCCAAGAGGGAGAAATTTTAAGGCATCCTAGAGCCTAGAACAAACAGTACCAGGCAGCCCTTCTTCTGTTTGGCTGATTACAGTTTCTCTCTTGAGTGGCTGTGAATTAATTCAGTAAGTATTCACGTGAAATTTATTGCTTAGTTTTACAATCTCTTGCCCACAGCCACTTTAGCAGTATGTGTCTGTGCGTGTATGTTGTACAGGGCATTGTGGGATGTGTGGGAAGAGCAAGAAAATCACATTCTTTTTGCATAGCTCTGTAAACTCAGGAATCATTGGTACAGCTGTCCCCTGGCTCCTGGGAGCGTGGCCGTGCTTTATGTTTCTTCATTGTGTTAAGGTGAAAGAAAGATGCAATAATTTTGGCTGTAGAATTTTAGCACTTTAAGGACTGGAGCCAGTAAATATCTTCTAAGTGCCTGGCATTGTGCGAGGTGCCTTACAAATATAAACTAAGCTCTGAAAGCAACCCATCTACTAACCTTCTATTGCCCATTGCATAGACAAAGAAACTGAGGCCCAGGGGTGTTAAGTAACCTCTCCAAAGTTACGCATGAATTTGGAACCAGATCAGTTGATGCTCATGTTTGATGGCTGTGGTGCTGTTTTCTTCTACAAGATGTCAGAATCGTGTAATTCATATATTAATATGTGAAGAAAGTGCTTTAATTTAGACTTTATCATTTCAGAATTTTTAATAAGTGGGTTAAAGATTGAGTTGAGGATGCTGCATTATGTATGAGAGAATGGTGTGAAAACATCGGAAGCAGGAAAAGCACATTTTCAAGGCATTGAACAATACTTATTCCCTACAATTAGTGTGCTGTTTACCAGCTATTCTTTTTCTTTTTTTTTTTTTTAATCATGTAAAGAGGTTAGAAGAAAGGAACAAAAGATTTAAGTCTTTCTTCCTCGTGATTGTGCTGCTTTAT
The DNA here is from genome assembly GCF_007565055.1 of Rhinopithecus roxellana. Lineage (NCBI taxonomy): Eukaryota > Metazoa > Chordata > Mammalia > Primates > Cercopithecidae > Rhinopithecus > Rhinopithecus roxellana. The sequence goes on from NC_044559.1 coordinate 30,206,876, forward strand.
TGCACTGCTTGCAGATTGCGGTAGAAAATAAGCTTTTAAAACTTTCTAGATTTTCAGGCTTTCTACTAAGCCGTTGCAGCTTCTCCATCCACATCTGGGTTTGCGCACTTTATTTGTATGTGCCAAATCGTGATTGAGACTCATTGAGACACACAGTAGACCACAGATTGCCATATTTAGCAGAGCAGGGAAAGAACTCTGGAGAGTTTGCCTTTCTGATGAGGGAGAAGCGCTGTGGGAGGTATTTGTTGAGCAGCTACTCTGGGCAGGACCCTAAGAACCATCAACTTTCAGATGAGTGAAGCAGACCAAACATGAAACTTCCTCTGGACGCAGGTTCTGTCTGAATCGGGCAAAGCTTCAGGTCGCTGAAAGCCTAATTCAGGTGCGTGTTATCCATGGCAGGGAGGGCGTGATGCCTGATTAAAATTCCAGCTGCTTGGCTCCCACCAGGAACTCACCACGCTTTCTGAGTTGCTTGGGATTTAGCCAACTGGTTTGAAAACTGCATGTAAGGTGTGTCTGTATTTGTTAAAAACAATGACTTCTCAGCAGGACACAGTAATGGGTTTTCACAGAGTGAAACATTACCAAGAGATGAATGCAGGGGTGTGATTGTCCTGTGCACTAACAGCCTTCAGATCCTTTCGCCATATTTGCAAGGTTTTGAAGTACCGCTTTTAAGGCAAAATTGTAAACGACAAGTTATAAAATCAAAACACGTGAGCTTTAATTATTGATGGAAAATGCAGGATTCTCGTCAGCAGGGCAGCCTCCAAATATGCCTTTCCTGATTTTGACCAGATGGAGAGAAGAGTGAAGGGGCATGGCGTGGAGAAAGAAAGGTGGATATACAAGAGGCAGAGACTCAGGGGCAGGTGGAGGCAGAGGCAGGTTCAAAGACACACAAAGAAGCATAGGTGAAGATACATTCGACATAAAAAGCTTAGGAGCCAGGTGGCTCCTAAGCTCATATCTGTAATCCTGGCTCTTTCGGAGGCCAAGGTGGGTGGATCGCTGGAGGCCAGGAGTTCGAGACCAGCCTGGCCAAGATGGCGAAACTCCATCTCTACCAAAAATACAAAAAATTAGATGGGTGTGGTGGCGTGTGCTTGTAATCCCAGCTACTCGGGTGGCTGAGGGATGAGAATCACTTGAACCTGGGAGGTGGAGGTTGCAGTAAGCCAAGATCGCACCACTGTACTCCAGCCTGGGTGAGAGTGAGACTCTGTCTCAAAAAAAGAAACCAAGAACAACCGGGTGTGGGGGCTTAGGAGCCAGGATTCCAAGGCCAGAGCTGCTCCTGCTCTGAATCCTATGGCCTCGTCTTTGCAACAGTCTACCCTGAGACTGTCACCCTCTCAGTCTCCCGTTGGCCCTATGATAGTGTTACCCTTTGCCCAGGATGTGATTAATGAGAGTAACAGAATTCAGGGTTGACTTGACTCTCCTGCAGAGGTCTGGGAGAACCTCCATGTGACAGCCTTCCCATGTCACTCCATGTGGGTTCCAAGAATCTCAGGCCATTGCAGCTGGGATGGCATGGCATGGACATGTTCTGAGACACCCCTCCTTGTTTATATGAGCGAAAGGGCCAAAAGAACAGGGTGGAGGGCCTGGCTGGCTGCCCCCATGGGCTGCTATGGATCAAGATGCAGAAACTCTGCTGATTCATTCCCCTGGAGGTAAGGCTGCTCTGGGATATGGCAGCTCCCAGACCTACCAGAGACTGATTTGCAAATGAGAACTCCAACCTGTTCACATACAGGAGCCTCCGTGAGCAGGGATGGTACTTGGCTCAGAAGACGTGTATGCTTGTCTTGGCTCTGCCCTTGCCCCTGAGTGGTTCTGAGCCCTCAGACAAGATGCTGAGCCACTTGGCTCCAAGTTCTCCTCCTCAGTACCCAGGAGGACTTGAGCATCTTGAGAGTGGGAGCTTATCTGTCTGGTTCACCAGCCCAGGTGCCCACAGGTGATGGGGAATAGGTCCTTCTGAAACCGTGAATAGTCAGGGAATGGTATCCATGTGCCTCTCCTGTTGTCAGGATCAGTCATGAGGAAGCTCTGAAGGACTGTAACATGTCAGCTGAGGTGAGCGGCCATGGGGTTCTTCTCATTCCTGACACTTCTTAGCCCCTGGCTGAGGCACCCCCATCCTGGTCCTTGGGTACCTGCCTGAGAAACCATACTTGTAATCAGAAGGACGCTTGGTGAGTGTGGAACATGAGCCTCTGATGCAGGATGGATGTGTCTTGCTGGCTGGGGGACGCCTGGAGGGGGTCCCTGAGGCACCCCTGATAGTACAGCCTGGGGGTGGGGGGGTGCCCTGGTTGGTGTGTCTTCCCTGGCCAGTGCAAAGGGGGACAGCTACATTTTTGCCACTCCTCTGCTTCTTCCAAACTCCTTGTTGGCTCCTTCCCTTAATCCATGTTTCCCTGGACAAAATCCAGCTAACCGGATCCCACCTGGGTTCCATGTGTTGGTTGTATCCAGGACCTGGATGAGATTTGGAAGAACTTGCTGAGCACATCTGGGAAGACCCTTGAGTCCCCAGCAGGGTGACTGAGCTCTGCCTTGTTGGGGCCTGTATCCTCCCTTGTACCAAGGCAAGCTTGTTTCTGGTACCCGTGTTTAAATATCTTTTTCTGACTTACATAAACAACACCTATGTGTTGCTTTTATGTGTGTGTGTCTATACATAGACATCTATGTATGTCAGTGTACATATGTATTTAGGTATCTTTGTGTAAGTCTATATATAATTATTTTATCTGAAATAAACTCATATTATATACACATTTCTTAATTTGCTGGGTTTTTTTTTTTGCTACTTATCACCTAACTGGGAGCTATCCTGATTGTACATGCAATCCCACTCACCTTCGTTAACAGTGATTATGTTACTGAGGGGTGATAGCGATGGGGAGTCTGTCCCCTGCTAGGTGCTTGGGGAAGCTCCAGCAGTTGGCCAGAGCTGACTGCTCTTCGAGTTCTTGCATCTTCTTTATGGTTTTTCTGTCTCTGCTATCACTTATTCTTTTTTATTGATTGATTGATTGATTGATTGATTTTTTTAGTAGAGCTGGGATCTCATCAGGTTGCTCAGGCTAATCTGAAACTCCTGGGCTCAAGCAATCCTCCTGCCTCGGCCTCCCAAAGTGCCGGGATTACAGAAGTGAACCACTGTGCCTGGCCTGTCACACGCTCTTTTTTTTTTTTTTTTTTTTTTTTTTTGAGACAGAGTTTTGAGTTTTGTTCTTGTTGTCCAGACTGGAGTGCAATGGCGTGATCCTGCTCCCTATAACCTCCACCTCCTGGGTTTATTCAAGTGATTCTCCTGCCTCAGCCTCCTGAGTAGCTGGGATTACAGGCACATGCCACCATGCCCAGCTAAGTTTTGTATTTTTAGTAGAGATGGGGTTTCTCCATGTTGGCCAGGCTGGTCTCGAACTCCTGACCTCTAGTGGTCCACCCACTTTGGCCTCCCAAAGTCTTGGGATTACAGGCGTGATCCCCCGCACCCAGCCATACTCTTTATCAATGCTATCTGTGTGCCTGCCTCCAACATTACCCTACCCCTTCTCATTTGATTTGGGTTCTGAAACCAGATACCAAACCTATTAGACTAGACTGTAAAAGAAGGCTAAGTGTGTTTCCAGAGAAGAGCAGACGGATCTTTTTATTGAGTCATGTGCAGGATCCTTTAGCGTAAGCTCTGTGTCTCATGACTTGGTTGAACAGAAATGTTTGTGTTTTAGGGTCCTGGTTGTGTTTCAGATGGGTAAAGGGGTACTCGTTTGCTTGTTAAGTGGCTTGTGAATAGGTAGGGTGTTACTGTACTTCTCCTCTCTAGAGAAAATACAAGGACTTTAATGACAACCTGTTGAAAGCTCCTTCTTATGTCTTTTTGAATTCAGTTTTCTTTTCTTTTCTTAATAGTATCCATAAGTAACTCATTTTCTATTCTTTCTTTTTTTTTTTTTTTTCTGAGACAGAGTTTCGCTCTTGTTGCCCAGGCCGGAGTGCAATGGCGTGATCTCGGCTCACTGCAACCTCCGCCTCCCGGCTTCAAACTATTCTCCCGCCTCAGCCTCCCGAGCAGCTAGGATTACAGGTGCCCACCACCATTCCTGGCTAATTTTTGTATTTTCAGTAGAGACAGGGTTTCGCCTTGTTGGCCTGGCTGGTCTCAAACTCCTGACCTCAGGTGATCCGCCCACCTCGGCCTCCCAAAGTGCTGGGATTACAGGTGTGAGCTACCATGCCCGGCCAAGTAACTCATTTTCTATTACATTTTTTAAGAATCTCAGTTTAGGCTGGGCGCGGTGGCTCACGCCTGTAATCCCAGTACTTTGGGAGGCCGAGGCAGGCAGATCACGAAGTCAGGAGATTGAGACCATCCTGGCTAACATGGTGAAACCCCGTCTCTGCTAAAAATATAAAAAATTAGCCGGGCCTAGTGGCGGGCGCCTGTAGTCCCAGCTATCTGGGAGGCTGAGGCAGGAGAATGGCATGAACCCAGGAGGTGGATCTCGCAGTGAACCAAGATCACACCACTGCACTCCAGCCTAGGCGACAGAGCAAGACTCTGTCTCAAAAAAAAAAAAAAAAAAGAATCTCAGTTTAGTGGTCAGGCCCAGTAGCTCATGCCTATAATCCCACCATTTTGGGAGGCCGAGGTGGGAGGGTCATTTGAGACCAGCAGGGTGTGGTGGCACACACCTGTGGTCCCAGTTTACTTGGGAGGCTGAGGCAGGAGGATCTCTTGAGCCCAAGAGTTTGAGGTTACAGTGAGCTATATGACTGTGCCACTGTACTCCAGTCTAGGTGATGAGCAAGAATCAGTCTCTGGAGGGGAAGAAAAATGAGGTTTTTTTTTTTTTTTTTTGAAACACAGTCTTGTTCTGTCACCCAGGCTGGAGTACAGTGGCACGATCTCCACTCACTGCAACCTCTGCCTCCTGGGTTTAAGTAATTCTCCTGCCTCAACCTCCTGAGTAGCTGGGATTACAGGCGCCCACTACCACACCTGGCTAATTTTTGTATTTTTAGTAGAGACGGAGTTTCACCGTGTTGGCCAGGCTGGTCTCGAACCCCTGGCCTCAAGTGATCCACCCACCTCGGCCTCCCAAAGTCCTGGGATTGCAGGCATGTGCCACCGCCCCTGGCCAAACCTGAGTTTTAAGATTCCAATTTAAGTTATTCAATCAAGGAGTTTAGCTACAAAGAGACTTTGGAGATACCTGTGTGTGAAGGCAAGGAAACTAAAAAGGCGGTCCGAGGCTCTTGTTTCTTTATTTCTCCTGACACTTGATTCAGTTTGGCCTTTCTCCAGGAAGACACAGCAGGGTCCAGTTACAAATTGGTGAAATCATGAGCCCGGGTTGTGAGGGCCGGCTTAGTGTGTCACTCTGCACTTCCTGCAGTGGGCCCTCAGCCACTAGAAGGTCACTTCTCTTTTGCAAGGAGCCTGCTATTGTCACAAATAAGCCAATTTCAAAATCAAGTATGTTTGTGTTAGGGGAGTGAGTTTCAGCAGACACACGTATGCACACCCATATGGGCACAGTGCCACACTGAGACCCCATTCTGGAAGCAGTCCCCTGGCCCTGGATCTGTGCCCCTTGAGGGGAGGATGAAGTTGACCTCAGCATGACCTGGAGCTCGCCCTTTCTTCGGTACACTCTGGTGTCTACAGGCGGCCTGGCTTAGCACCAGCCACAGTTTGTTCCTGCCTCCAGGGTCTTTTTCCTGTCCAGCTCAGCAGCTTTGACCAAGTGAAACAGAGGACTGGGTCTGCTTGCTAGCAAAATTACATTTCCCCACATTTTCTTTTCTTTTCTTTCTTTTCTAATTCCAGCCACTGGAATGCAGTGGCGTGACCTTGGCTCGCTGCAACCTCTGCCTCCCAGGTTCAAGCGATTCTCAGGCCTCAGCCTCCTGAGTGGCTGGAATTACAGGCGCACGCCTCGACGCCCAGCTAATTTTTGTAGTTTTAGTAGAGACAGGGTTTCTCCATCTTGGCCAGGCTGGTCTGGAACTCCTGATCTCAGGTGATTCGCCCCACCTTGGCCTTCCAAAGTGCTGGGATTATAGGCGTGAGCTGCTGTGCCCAGCCCCCAATTTCCCCAAATTTCTAATGCTTGGAGGCCAAGGGCAGAGTCAGAGCTGCAATAATAATGGGGAGGCATTATTCTTATGGTCATTAATATGTCCATTTATGTGACAGTCCCAGGGCCTGGGAGGTCAGGCGTCTTGCCTAAGGCCATGTGCTTGTCAAGGGGAGCTGGGAGGCATCCTGTAGTGGACTCTGGTTGTTTGTGGCCTGCCTGCCCTCCCTTCCACCTTCTGCCTGCCTTTGGGGAAGTCTGTCTCCCCATTCTGTTGAGTCTCAGCAGGTTGTTCCATTGTTAAGGTTCCCTACCCTCTTCCAGCCAAGAGACCCAAGAGGAGCGAAGTAGATACTCCCTCCCTGGAAGTTAAACCATGAGGTGAGATTCAGAAAATGGTTGGCGGACTGAAGTGCCCTCATTCCTGTCTCTTCAGATGTGGTTCCTTAGCTTCCTTGGGTTTTTAGTAATTTTTTTTTTTTTTTTTTTTTTTTTTTTTTTTTCTGAGACGGAGTCTCACCCTGTCATCCAGCCTGGAGTGCAGTGGCGCGATCTTGGGTCACTACAACCTCCGCTTCCCGGGTTCAAGCAATTCTCCTGCCTCAGCCTCCCAGGTAGCTGGGACTACAGGCATGCGCCACCATGCCTGGCTAATCTTTGTTTTTTTTTTTTTTTAAATAGAGACAGGGTTTTACCATGTTGACCAGGCTGGTCTCGAACTCCTGACCACAGGTGATCTGCCTGCCTTGGCCTCCCAAAGTGCTGGAATTACAGGCATAAGCCATGGTGCCTGACCATGCTTTAGTTTAAATTCAGAATTGGGTTCCTATTTCTTGCCACTGTATTCAATTAACACCTGGCCGTAACCCAGGAATGGGACTCCTCAATCTGCGGTGCTCTTTCCTCTTAGTCATGCTGTTGCTATAACCTAGCGATGGTCAGGACGGCGATGGTCAGGACGGCGATGGCCAGTGCTCCGGGAACCCTGGTAACATCACAACATAGCCACAAAGTGATAGCTACTTGATTCTGAAAATAGGACCTGCTGGGAATCTCGGGGTAAATGTGTTGTCATCTGCTTTGATTTTTCTTGAGGCAGCCATAGGTGGCAGCCTGGAAAATTCTAGCAGCCTGGCTTGCCAGAGCCAGCTCGGTGTTTATTCATGGAAGGCAGCACCTGGCTGGCTGCTTCTCAGTCACCTGACTGTCCAAGATGGGCCTCGGCATTTGCTTGTATTGAAATCATGTTCATATTTGCCTAAATATTGATATCACAGAGCAGTTCCTTTTGTATGTGCAGGATGGAAGAATTAAAGCAAAAGACCATTTTGTCAGCCCTTAAAAAAATGACCGGTCTGATCATGTTGTTTTATGCCAGCGAGGTGTGTGTGTGTGCACAGACTGGGGAGGGGAAAGCTTTTATTGGCAAGACCATCTGAAGGTCTCATTCAGCGGAATATTTTGTTGAATAGAATCTAGCATGCTGCAGTTTCAAAAATATCCACTCACTCACAGATTCCTCAGACTCTTACCTGAGATGAAGAGATGAATGAGACTGATCTGTCACCGAGGGCTCAGTTTTGTTTCTGGAAGGTCTCCCTCTCTCTTCAGGGATGGCAGCTGCTCTTTCAGCCTGGACAATGCTGGCTGGCTTTCCCCAAGCAGGGCTTTTGTCCAGAGCTGTTGCTTTTACCTGGGCTTGGTCTTCAAAGGAAAAAGAGGTGGGAGGAGGAGGGGAGCTCAGAAGAAGGAAGCCCCTGTCTTTGGCCTGCACTGTCCTTTCACTCTGAGGGGTGGTCCCAAGACCCTCCCTCCAGTTCCTGGATCACTTTCATGTTGGGAGCTGCAAACGGGAATTCTAAGGAATTGACCTGGATTCAAGTATGGAAGTGTCCTCTTCCCCTTAGGCAATGCTCAAGAAGGAATTATTTCTTTATAATCAGGTAATATTCAAATGTTGTATAAACTTTAGATTTCCAGGATGGGTGTTGTATTTAGAGCAAGGCTCTTGTTTGGAGGCAGTGCTCCATGAAGGTAGGCCCAGTTCTGTGGAATTTCCAGCTCTGGTTGTCATGAATGGGCTGGCCACCTCGGGCAAGCCACTTTAGCTCTCTGGGCTTTAGCTGGGATAAGTGTGTTGGAATAGGATATGATCTCTAAATTTCCTTCCAACTTCCAAGATTTTATGGCCTTTGCAATTTATTATTCCAATCCCTTGAATTATCTCCAGTAAAACTTGAGCAAATGTAACCATTTAATGATATACTGGGAACTACATCTATAGTACCTCTTTATTACAAGATGCTTGTGTTTTAGAGATATACTCACACGTTCACACATGTGTGTATATATGTGTGTATGTGTATATTATGTATGTGTGTGGATGCTCATCTTAAACTATTTTGTTGTCATAGTTCATAGAAGTAAAAACCTGAAAATGTTTAAACCAAATCACAAACACAGGGAAACAGGCTCTTAGGGTCTGCATTTTCCAGCTACCTGACTCTTGCTTTGGGGCCATTTTCCATGTCCTTCTTTGACACAGTGTGTCAGCTGTGGAGGTGCTTAATTCAGCATTGTGTGGAACAGAGGCTTTACGCCTGCTCTGGGACTCTAGAGACCAAGAAAGTACTTGAAAAACACGTTTTTAAGCTGAACTAGTGCACACTCGAGGAGCTCGGCAGGGTCCTGTTTTCGTGGCCAGCACAATCTGTCCACACTTGGATTTATGTGTTTCCCTCCTGCCTGCTTGGTTGCACACACTGCACCGTGTGGTATTGGATCCCATTAGCACACTGATTGCCTTATACTGATAGGTTAATTCGGTTGGTACAGCTGGTTGACACTCCTGCCCTGTCTGCCTTATTAAAAATTATTGCATGATCACAGGACAGGCCGTTAAAAATCAGGGGCTGTTTGTAATGACTCAAGGGTGCATCTCAGGACTCTTCCCAGTGATGTGCAGGGGGGAGAAATCAACAGGCATCCGGCTACCTCATGTCTCCAGCCCTTAGTGTCAGATTTTCAAGTTCCTCCAAACAACTTAATTGCTCTCCATGATAGACCTTATAATACAAGCATATTGTAAATTGAGCTCACTAAAATGTTTGGAAGCCACAGATGTAGCAAAAAGGGCATAGGTTTTAGAGACAGGCAGTTCTGGATTTGAGACTTAGCTTCCATCATTTAGTAACCGTACAGCCTCTGGCAAAGGAGTTTGCACCTCTATTGCCTAATTGTCTTATCTGTGAAATGGGCCTGCTCTCTGGCAGCCAGGACCTTTTCTTAAGAGTCAGAGTCTCGCTCTGTCATTCAGGCTGGAGTATAGTTGTGCGATCATAGCTTGCTGCCGTCTCAAACGCCTGGACTGAAGCGATCCTCCTGAGTCAGCCTCCCACATAGCTGGGATTACAAGTGTGCACCACCATACCTGGCTAGGCAGGACAGTTTTGAAGACTTTAGATGTGTGTACAAAGGGCCTATTCCTGTGCCTGACCCATAACAGTATGTTCAACAAATGGTAGTAATTATCATGCTTTTCAAGCTAAGAATTAAAGTGTTATAAGCCAGGGGTGTCCAATCTTTTGGCTTCCCTCGGCCACATTGGGAGAAGAAGAATTGTCTTGGGCCACCCATAAAATACGCTAACACTAATGATACCTGATGAACTGTGAAAAAAAGATCACAACAAACTCTCATAGTGTTTTAAGAAAATTTACGAATTTATGTTGGGCCGCATTCAAAGCTGTCCTGGGCAGCATGCAGCCTGTAGACCGTGGATTGGACAAGGTTGGTTTACACTGTAGAAATATAGATATTTTATTGCATTTGCATATTTACTTCTGTGGTGGACATAGCATATGCATGTCCTGATAAATACATTTTCCTATAATTTAGATATTTCCTATAATAGAGATATTTCAGCAGATTGTAACGACAGCATTTCTCTTTCTGCTACATTTTTGTAGCAAATTAATTTTCTTTTCTTTCATTTTTAAAATGTGCGGAGCCTTAACAGAATAATTTCTTGTACTTTGGTTTTTTTCTAGTAGGAAAAGAAATATCAAACAGCCAGTGGGAATTGCGCTCATACACTGGGCCTCCAAAGTGCTGCTTTATTTTTATGTACAGACTCATTGGGGGTGGACTGCCGAAATCCTTGCTTCTTAGAAATGTATTTGAGCCCCTGGGAAACTGGATAGGGAAAAAAGAGCTAATTAAAAAAGCTGCCATCCACCTCCTCTAATTAACTTGCTCTCTGTTCCCAAGAGAGGGTTGAGAACTATGAAAACAAGGCAGGCAGCACCGGAAGTGAATGCCATTCTCGTGGTCCATGGTGGGCCCTGGTGTTTTGATGCAGAAATCGTTCATAGTAAACAGGCAAGGGACCACAAAGGGGCTTGGTGTGCCCTGGCCCACCCCATGCTCTGCCTTCCACACAGGGCGATAGTGAACGGCGGTCCCTCTGAGCAGGTGCGCAGGCTGGGCAGCTGCTGCAGCAGAGACCTCATTGGAATTCAGCAGCTAGAACCGAGGGGCATCCGGCCCTCCCTGTTGCTTGCTTGTGCTGTTCAGAAAGAGCAGGGCCTTTTGTGCTTCAGAGCCTGACGTCGCCAGTGCCCAGGAATGCAGAAGCCAGGGGATGGACAACTACTCAGGCTTTCCTCGAATCTCTGCTTGAGTGGGACAGCACCGGGGCCTCCGGACGCTGGAGAAGCTCACAGCATCTGTGGCTGGTGGTGCAGCTAACTTTCTGGGTGACATTGAAAGAGATTTAGATCCAAGAGATACCAGCAGGGGAATTGGGAGTGGGAGTTTGGGGGACAGAGGCTGTTCTTCAGCGGAAATGGCCTATGCCTCCTGGCAGATGTGGTCCCCAGTGGAATGGGCCCGGTGGATGTGGACAGCGGTGACCAGCAGTGGGGACTCTCGTCTGCTGGTGCTTCAGGGAGGCTCTGGAAAAAGGCAAGTCATCTCTGTGTATCTTGTTAGTGTTGCTCTTGATGGTGCAGTGCTGGGGGCCTGGTGAGGAAGCTGGGTTCCCAGGGCTGTACCCAGGGCCGTGCCCAGGGCCTGCCAGGCAGATCTGAACTCTCATTCTTCTTTGCTGCTCAGTTGTGTGTCCTCCTTTTGTTTTCCACAGTGATAAACAGATGCTTCAGGTACCTCGATCTGTTGTTGTGCAAGTGTGGATCTTACCTTCTCCCCATAGACAAAAGCTAAGCCCTTTGGTATTAATGAGTGTTTGTAAGAAGTCAGTATCTTCTGTTGTGTTTGCATGAATTTTTTCCTCGTGAAATTTAATAGTAGAGTGGGTTTGGCTCGTTGGATCCCATCAAAAGCAGCTATGATGTTTCTTTTAAACTCTTTGGTTCCCTGGAGGCTTTGTGGCTGGTTGGAGGAGCCAAGGTCCTTGCGGGGATGGAGGGGGCAAGGGGATCTTTGGTGCTGATGAAGTAAGTCACTGACAAACTAGTTGTAAAAGCATTGATATATATTTTCTGAAGTGAACTCACCAAATAGCTCTTTCTTCAGGTCCCAATGGATAGTGGAGGGATTGGTTTGGTTCCTGGTGCTCTCTGCCAGCTGGCTGGTGGTCTTTAGAAGATGATGGCCTCTACTGGGGTCCCTGGTTCTTTGGTCCTTGTGGAAGCTCAGCAGTCTGAGCATCTCTCAGTATTGGGTTGCACGGCTTGGTGACACGGTGCAGCTTCGTGCCCACACTGTCCGTAGTCACCTGCCAGGTCACCCTGATTTCATGTCTTCACCAGATTTGCTTACTGGGATCATTTGTGCCATTCAGCCACCCTAAGTGTCCACCCTCTTGATAATTAACCCCCTCATTGCAAATGAATAAATCAATATTTTGGTCTGTTTAACCCTTCCAAAATGGGACTCAGCCCAGCTGCTCCTACTGCTACCAGGCTAGCTGTCCTCTGAGGCAAAGCTGGGCTCAGGACCGTGGGCCTGTGGGTATCTTGAGCATAGGTGGAGCTGGCTTAGTACTGGGGGAAGCCTTATTCTTTCTGGCATAAAATGGAGTCACCGGTGGAAGCAGGGTGATGGGGAGGGCTGTCTGTTGGTTCTTCCTTGTGTTCTTTTTATTTTTTTTTAAGAGACAGGGTCTTGCTCTATCACCTAGGCTGGGGTGCACTGGCACAGTCACAGCTCACTGCAGCTTCAAACTTCTGGTCTCAAGTAATCCTCCTATCTCACCCTCCCTAGTAGCTGAGATCATAGGCATGTGCTGTGGTAATTTTTTATTTTTATTTTTTATAGAAATAGGGCCTCACTGTGTTGCCCAGGCTGGTCTCAAACGCCTGACATCAAGCGGTCCTCCCACCTGAGTCTCCCAAAGCGCTGGGATTAGAGGCGTGAGCCACCACACCTGGCCTGTTGGTTCCTCTTCAGCCCAGGCCAAGGCGTGGCCAGTGACCTCTCCTTGTTAGTGGACAGAATTTCTCCACATGGATTTTTGGTCCAGTTCTTTGGGTGAAGAGTCTTCCTTGGAAACAGACTTCCCTGCAGACCAGCGAGGGCCATTTTCACTATGTCGGGGTTGGTGGCTGTGCTTTGTGTCTTAGTCTGATGCACCCCCTGCCTGGCCAGCTTGCTGGCTTCCTTCATTCACTCCATTCACCCACTCAACACGTGTTAATTCCCGGCCCTCCACTGAGAGGCTTGGAGATACTGTGATAAACAAGGCCGGCTGCCCTCCTGTGTTTTGAGCTCAGTAGAAAAGAAAGACAGTAAACACCACTAGAATTAGTCTGTACTCACAAGTTATGAGAGGTGCTGCGAAAGCAGGACAGTGGAGAGGATGATGGAGTGGGATCATGTGGGTGAGTTGGCACCATGGCATTGAACATGTAGAATGCCCTTCTCTCTCTATTTGAATCAATACCTAATAATGAATGTGTGCGAAAGTTCATCCAGAGTCCGCTGTGTGTGTATTTGCCACTAAGGCGAGAAGCGTGTATTTCCAGTAGAGCCGAGTTCAAAGAATACATCATTTGTGTGCAATCAGAGCCAGTGATAAGATTCACCCTTAGGAATCACGACTGAGAAAGTGACTTTCCTCTCATCTGTGCCTGCACAGCTTAATTGAGCAGTGAGCTGGAACCCACTGGCTCTGGGTGCGAAGGCCACACTTGCTCAGCAGAACTGGCTCTGGGCCCCTTTCTAACCTGTGCTTCTCCCTGTGTCCTCAGGAGTTCCGATTCTGAAGAGGCATTTGAGACCCCGGAGTCAACGACCCCTGTCAAAGCTCCGCCAGCTCCACCCCCACCACCCCCTGAAGTCATCCCAGAACCCGAGGTCAGCGCACAGCCACCCCCGGAAGAACCAGGTAACCAAGGGTAGGGAAGTCCCCAGACAGCCTTGTGGCTGTGAGCCCTGTGGGAGATTTGCGGCACTTCCCCTGGGTCAGGCTGGAGGCGAGCACCGAGTCGGCCTCTTGGCTTTGTGTTGTGCTTGATGTGGCTTTTGTAGTTTTCTTTTTTTTTTTTTTTTTTTTTTTTTTTTTTTTGAGACGGAGTCTGGCTCTGTTGCCCAGGCTGGAGTGCAGTGGCCGGATCTCAGCTCACTGCAAGCTCTGCCTCCCGGGTTTACGCCATTCTCCTGCCTCAGCCTCCCGAGTAGCTGGGACTACAGGTGCCCGCCAACTCGCCCGGCTAGTTTTTTGTATTTTTTAGTAGAGAGGGGGTTTCACCGTGTTAGCCAGGATGGTCTCGATCTTGAAAATGAAGGGTGAACAGATACATTGGATTATTCTCCATTTGTTTTGCAGAATTTTAGGGGAGGCCTCTGGGGAGATCGGGTTTGGAGGAGGGCAGTGGGTCTTGAAAATTCACAGCACGGTCTTGGATTCTAGCACTTGGCGCCTTGCTCTTGTAAGAATGTTAGTTCTGGACAGGCCTGCGAATCTACATGTGTATTTCCAGCGCTAGGCTTGGGGAAGGAAGGTAGCCAGTGGGCGAGGATAGAGGTAGACATTCACAGCACATCATGGTGGTTTCTTTATTCCTCATGAGTCTTGTTGTCACCTGATTTCTTATCACATTCCCACATCTTTCTCCCTTAGTGTGAGTGGAAACACCTTTATGTTCCTTTTAGACAGGTGGTTAGTGGACAGATGGAATAGATCTCGTCCCCACCCCACCCCTGTGGTGTATTCTGCACCTCCCAGTTACACCAGCACAGAGAACCACCTCTCACATGGAAGATTCATAGGAGCCTGGAAGAGATGGGGCCTGCCAGAAATGGCTCCACAGGCTGGCCAGGGGGCTGGGGGGTCCTTAGACCTGAACAGCTCTGGGCCCTACACCTTAGAGGACCCCATTCTGGCCTTCCTTGGGCCTCTGGAGGCCCACAGCCCTCCCGTGTGATTAGGAGTCTGCAGGGCCAAACCCCTTCTACTGCTTCTAGGCCACACGCTGGATACCTGAGAGTGGCCACTGCCAGGGGCCCCCTTGTCCCCTTCTCTAGCTCTTCCTCCCGAGGGCAGACTGTACCTGAGAAGGAGCCAAGAATGGGGCTGGGTGCCTCCAGTATGCTCTTGCCCTGGCCGGGAGCCAGGTAAACTGTACAATAAAACAACATTTTGACCTTGATGTTGGTTTTAGAAAGAAATGGGTGGAATTCTTTTTATCTGCGGTGGATTCAAGCAGCCCATTGTTTTGGAAAGGATGTACACTCCCGGGGCTTTGTTCCTAAACCAGCAAGGCCCGGTGCTGGGACAAGGGGGCGGGACAGTTTTAATGAGAGCTGATGCCTTTGCTGGAGTCTGCCGAATACTGCTCCCATGTCCCCCGTCTTTGACAGCTCGTCAGTCCGCAGCAGTGTCTGGATTTTGCTGAGTCAGTGTAGACGCCAGGCTCTGGGAGGATAGTGACTGGTATTTCTTTGATTTGAAAGTAGAGAAGAGCCAGGAGGGCTGTCTATAGTTCTCAGAGAGTCATTTGCATCTCTTCCTTTATTTTGTATGATAAAGCATATAAAACTGTTATTTCCCATAATATTTTTAAAAACCTACCCATAAGTTTTCATGGAAAGTGGCTGGATGACAAACACATTGTAATCTCTAGGTCAAATATGTGATGAAGAATAAACTATTCTGGCCGAGGCGGGCGGATCACGAGGTCAGGAGATCGAGACCATCCTGGCTAACATGGTGAAACCCCGTCTCCATTTAAAATACAAAAAATTAGCCGGGCATGGTGGTGGGCACCTGTAGTCCCAGCTACTCAGGAGGCTGAGGCAGGAGAATGGTGTGAATCCGGGAGGCGGAGCTTGCAGTGAGCCGAGATTGCACCACTGTACTCCAGCCTGGGTGACAGAGCGAGTCCATCTCAAAAAAAAAAAAAGAATAAAGTATTCTTGGCCGGGCGTGGTGGCTCACGCCTGTAATGCCAGCACTCTGGGAGGCCAAGGAGAGTGGATCACCTGAGGTCAGGGGTTCGAGACCAGCCTGGCCAACATAGTGAAACCCTGTCTGTACTAAAAATACAAAAATTAGGCAGACATGGTGCCTCATGCCTGTAGTCCCAGCTACTCAGGAGGGTGAGACAGGAGAATGGCTTGAACCTGGGGGAGGTTGCAGTGAGCTGAGACCACACCACTACACTCCAGCCTGGGTGACAGAGCCAGACTGTGTCTCAAAAATAATAAATAAACAAACAGTTTAGAAGAAAATGATAGCATGTTACGGGGCGTGTTTCATCCCCAGCACCAAGGAGTGTGCGGAGAGGCTATTTCTGGCCACAGGTGCGTCTTTTGGGATTCCCAGTCTGATGTCCTGCCAGCTCTGGGAGAACAGGACGCCACTCTGTTCTCTTCTTTGGTCCTGTCCTTCTTCCTTCTGCCTAACTTCCTTTCAGCAAAGCAAAGAACAATCTCCATTCTTAAAAACGAACATGCACAACACTGACCTCTTTCTTAGATGGCAGTTACTAAAAGAATGAGCATTATTGAGGATTAAGAGATAACCTCCACCAAGGAAGGGGATGGAAACGCTAATTGCCGCAGAGTCACAGCCCCTCAGAACCTTGGATTACACCAGTTGGAGTGTTTGAACGGGGACTTTATGTTTTTCCTCCTTTGAAAACGGCCGCGAGGCTGGCTGTGTAAGGATTGTACACTCAGGAGACTTACGGCTGGAACTGTGTCTGCTGAAAGGCCCCCTAGCTTGGGCTGTACAAAGATCCATTTGATTTGCTGCCCTGGTTAGAAAACCGCCTCCCAGGCGGAGGGTCCCCTCGTCCATTCTGTAGACCAGCATGGGGCATTACAAAGGCGTGGGAAGGCAGCTGTGCTTGCTAGTGTAGGTGGCTATAGGAGAAGAAAGATTCGTTCTGTGAACCACAGGAAAGAAGGGCACTAGGGGAAAATCTATTGTTTACTTTCCTCTACACAGTGCCCGGGATGTTGGGAAAGGTGCTGCGGGAACCATGTGAATTAATACACGAGACCTTTGGCTGTGAATAAAGACGGTTTTTCCTCCTGGCAGCCTACATTTTATAAAGCACTCACCTGCCCTACCTTGGGGCCTGCCAGCATTTCTGGGCTCCCTGGGATGGAAGATGTGTGGACTGGAGCAGTCCTGCCAGCCTGTCCTGAGGGCTGTAGCCTGGACCACAATCCTGAGGCAGAAGATGGGGCAAAGGATTACACGTGCTGCCAGCTGGGGTGGGCCAGGACTCAGCTCATCTGAGCGCAGTTCCCTTATCTGTAAAATGAAGAGGGTGATCTGTGGGCCCCTTCAGATCCTTCCAGCTCTGGCCTCCCGACCTGAGGTCCTGTGAACGGAATGGTTGGCTGATGTACAGTGACCGTGTTATTAGAACTCAAAATCGGCCACTGAGGGACATAATTACATGTCATATAATTAAATAATAGCCCCCATTCAAGCATTTGCCTTGTCGGGGCTGTGCCAGGTCCTCTGAGTGTCTCATCTCCCACTCAGGTGAGGGAGGATCAGCCATATGCACACAGCATCCCTGTGTAGTGGGTATCTTCCCCTGATTCCCCAGCGACACGTGGAGGTTACGAACCTCATGCGCCATCTCACAGCAGATAAGGGGCTCTGGTGTCAGAACCCAGGCCTGCCCACCTTCAAGCCTGGTTCCCTTCCATTTGGAGCCAGAGTGCTGTCTGCGCAGGTGCAGTGAGCTGGTGCCTTTGTGCGCCTAGCCTGGGGCAGGCCCTTAGTAGGTGCTGAGTGAAAGCTGTCCCTGGACCTGCTGTTGCTCAGATGTGTGCTGGGGCAGTCCTGCCAGCCTGTCCTGAGTGCTGCAGCCTGGGACACGCCCCCGAGGCAGAGGATGGGGCAAAGGATTGCGAGTCAGTGGGTGATCAGTGGGGGTGACATGGCAGGAGAGTTGAGGCGGATCCGTTCTGACAGTTGCCCACCTGCCCATCAGGGACATTGTTCAGCATTGGGGAATGCAGCTTCTTTACTCATTCTTGCTAGGAGATTGCCAAGCCCAGGGAAAGGCCCATGTTGGGGCCTTGGAGGTAACGGGGGCCTCCCGGTGCCCTGCGTGCCTACACTGTTCCTCTGTCTCTGGGGACATGGTCCCACCAGGCACTGATTGTGCCGCTGCACCTGGGGGCCCGAGCTGTTGAGCCAGGAGTATACAGGTTCACAGCCACCCGATCCAAGTGCCAGTGTCCTCGCCAGGTACTGATTGTGCTCCAGGTGGCTGTTTGTGGACAGCTGTCCTCACATTGACTTGGAATGGAGCTCAGTGCCCAGCCTGGCTGCAGAGCACACAGTGGCTTCCATTTTCTTTGGACCCGCCACTGGTTTTTGTACACACTGTTACCTGCTTTCATCTCCAAGGAGGCCACATGTGGGTGCTCCCTGTAGCCACGGGAGATTTCCTGGCATGGGGTAGGGCATCCCAGAACCCAGCTGAGGCCCTTCCCAGCCTGGGGCAGGGGCACAGGGGTGGATGTCACTATGGCGTATGAAGAGCAGGGGGCTATGGTTGCCTTTTCCTGGCACCTGCTATGCCCTGGGCCAGGTGCTTACAGACTCTCCCTCTTCACCCACACAAGAATTCCCTGTGACAGCTAATGACAACACACTGTCTTAGGTCCGATCATGCGGCTATCACAACGTAACCATAGACCAGGTACCTGTTAGCAACAGAAGTGTATTGCTCGCAATTCTGGAGGCTGGGAAGTCCAAGCTCAGGGTACTGGCAGATTTGGTGTCTAGTGAGGACCTGCTTTCTGTTCACAGAGAGTACCTCCTCCCTGTGGCCTGACATGGTGGAAGGACATACAGTCTTCCTCAGTCCTCTTTTGTAAGGGCACTAATCCCACTCTTGAGGATACTGCCCCCGTGAGCTCATCACCTCCCAAAGGCCCCACCTCCTGATACCATCACCTTATATGAGGATTTCAACATAGGAATTTTGGGGACACACACATTTGGACGAGAGCCACAGCGAGCTGAGGGCCGAGCCTTTTCAGGCCTGGGTCTGGCTGCCACAGGCACTCAGGCCCTCTTGAGCCGGCTGCTCCCTCCTCACCATGTGAGTGTTTCATGTGCCCAGGACCAGGGAACAGGTGAGACCACTGGAGATTTTGATGCAGTCCAGGCAGAGGCTGGCACTGCACCTGGAGGCCCTGGCCATTGAGCCAGGGGTATATGGGTTCATAACCACCAGATCCAAGCCCCGCTCATCCCAGGCTGGAAGGATGATGGAGAATTTGGGGCCTGCATAGAGCCAGGTGAGGAAACATGAGAGGACAGTGACCTCACCTGCCCACAGTGGCCACATCTACAGTGAGAGGACGGCGACCTCACCTGCCCACAGTGGCCACATCTGCAGTGAGAGGACAGCGACCTCACCTGCCCACAGTGGCCACATCTGCAGTGAGAGGACGGCGACCTCACCTGCCCACAGTGGCCACATCTACACTGAGAGGACGGTGACCTCATCTCCCCAGGGTGGCCACATCTACACTGAAAGGATGGCCACCTCACCTGCCCACAGTGGCCACATCTACACTGAGAGGACGGCAACCTCACCTGCCCACAGTGGCCACATCTACACTGAAAGGATGGCCACCTCACCTGCCCACAGTGGCCACATCTACACTGAGAGGACGGCGACCTCACCTGCCCACAGTGGCCACATCTACACTGAAAGGATGGCCACCTCACCTGCCCACAGTGGTCACATCTACACTGAGAGGACGGCGACCTCACCTGCCCACAGTGGCCACATCTACACTGAAAGGATGGCCACCTCACCTGCCCACAGTGGTCACATCTACACTGAGAGGACGGTGACCTCATCTCCCCAGGGTGGCCACATCTACACTGAGAGGACGGCGACCTCACCTGCCCACAGTGGCCACATCTGCAGTGAGAGGACGGCGACCTCACCTGCCCACAGTGGCCACATCTGCAGTGAGAGGACGGCGACCTCACCTGCCCACAGTGGCCACATCTGCAGTGAGAGGACGGCGACCTCACCTGCCCACAGTGGCCACATCTGCAGTGAGAGGACGGCGACCTCACCTGCCCACAGTGGCCACATCTGCAGTGAGAGGACGGCGACCTCACCTGCCCACAGTGGCCACATCTGCAGTGAGAGGACGGCGACCTCACCTGCCCACAGTGGCCACATCTGCAGTGAGAGGACGGCGACCTCACCTGCCCACAGCGGCCACATCTACACTGAGAGGACGGCCACCTCACCTGCCCACAGCGGCCACATCTACACTGAGAGGACGGCCACCTCACCTGCCCACAGTGGCCACATCTGCAGTGAGAGGACGGCGACCTCACCTGCCCACAGTGGCCACATCTGCAGTGAGAGGACGGCGACCTCACCTGCCCACAGTGGCCACATCTGCAGTGAGAGGACGGCGACCTCACCTGCCCACAGTGGCCACATCTGCAGTGAGAGGACGGCGACCTCACCTGCCCACAGTGGCCACATCTGCAGTGAGAGGACGGCGACCTCACCTGCCCACAGTGGCCACATCTGCAGTGAGAGGACGGCGACCTCACCTGCCCACAGTGGCCACATCTGCAGTGAGAGGACGGTGACCTCACCTGCCCACAGTGGCCATATCTACACTGAGAGGACGGTGACCTCATCTCCCCAGGGTGGCCACATCTACACTGAAAGGATGGCCACCTCACCTGCCCACGGTGGCCACATCTACACTGAGAGGACGGCGACATCACCTGCCCACAGTGGCCACATCTGCAGTGAGAGGACGGCGACCTCACCTGCCCACCGTGACTGTGTTCACATGGGGAGGACGGCGACCTCATGTGTCCTGTGCTCCTTGGACGGAGACAGCAACAACCTGGCAGGGCCCCAACCCTCTGGACGCACATTCGCTTCCCCTGATGACCTCACTGGAGGGGCTTGACCACTCCACATCCGCACAGGCACAGTGGGCCGCGGATGGACCCTGGGATGCTCGGGGCTCCCACAGACCCCAGGCTGGTTGCTCAGCCCATTATCCTTCCAGGAAGACAGGGGGATCACGAAGCCCCACAGGTGTTGTTCTGTTACAGATGACATTTGATGATAATAGAAAAATAGTAACATTGTGGGGGGTGGTACTAGAGACAGTGACATCAAGGCATAGCAAGGTTAAGGAACTTTGGCCAAGGTCACCAAGCTGATTAGTGGCAAAGCCAAGGTTTCAGCTGCTTTTTATCTGACTCTGGACTCTTTGAAACTGACCTCTTTTGAATCTGACATTATGTTAGTGGTCTGTCTGCATGCTGTCTACTTCAGCTTTTAAAGAAAGCACTTTTCCAGAGTGTCCCATTTCATGCCTGCTTGTAAAGGATGAGGAGTGGCCCCAGGTCACAGCTGGTGTTATTTCCCCCATTGCCCTCTCTCTCCGCCTTCAAACGAGCAGTTAAGTCAGTAAACTGGCAGAGCCCTTGTGCTGATGCTGGGGCCCTGCCTGGGGAACTGTGGCCCCTTGGTAGGCAGCCCACCAGGAAGGAGCCCCAGCAGGACAACAGGTGGGGACGTGGCAAGGAAAGCTGCTCATCTCTGGCTGACACGAGAGAAGTGACAATCAGCAAAGCAGGACAGACAGGTACATGTGGGCTGGGCACGGTGGCCTGTGCCTGTAATCTCAGCACTTTGGAAGGCTGAGTTGGGAGGATCACTGGAGCCCAGGAGTTTGAGACCAGCCTGGGCAGCATAGCAAGACTGCATCTCTACAAAAAATTTAAAAACTAGCCAGGTGTGGTATCACGAGTTTGGCTGGCTACTTAGGAGGGTGAGGCAAGAGGATCACTTGAGCCTGGGAGTTTGAGGTTGCAGTGACCTATGATAATGCCACTGCACTATAGCCTGGGTGACAGAGTGAGACCCTGGCTCTTAAAAAAAAAAAGAAAAAGAAAAAAGAAAGAAAAAGTGACACGTGGCGTGCTCTAGGTGGAGCCAGGACCAGCCCGGGGTTGCTGAAGTCCCACCTGTCGGAACCGCCCCCACAGCACAGTGGGGCTGTCACTCCAGCCGTGCTCCTGCGTGTCTTCTTCTTACCCCACCGAGCAGAGCCTCCCCTTAGGTTCTCCCCATCCTAACCATGGCTCTGTCACTTAGATGCTCACAAGGCGGACTCTGCTGGGAACAGTTTGGTTTATGTAAAGAGAATTTAATTTCTTCATCACTAAGTGAGTTAACATGGTCGGTAACTGTCTCTCCCCACAATGCCTTGACGGCACTTTTCCCTCTTGGTTTCTGGGAATTGAACAGAAGTTTGACCTCAGGAAGCAGAGGAGCACAGACCCACCCGGTGGGGGTTCCTGGGGTCTCTGTGAGATCCTGAACACCTGCTGGTCTGAGGACAGAAGGCAGCCATGGCACGGGCCTCCTGCTCTCTTGCTGGTCAGTTTTGGGTTGGTTTCTTGAGCTGTCTGTTTTGGACCACATCAGAGGAGGGTGGGCACCAGAGGACAGCCTCTGCCTGGCACTTCTGCAGCCCTGATGCCTCTGAGGTAAAACCCCCACAGGAAATGGGAGCTCAAAGGCCCATCCAAGCTTATCCTCAAAGCCCACTCATTTTTGTGGCCAAATACGAAAGCGTGGCCCACCAGAGGTTTAAGAATGAGGATAGACCCAGATAGAAGCAGATGAGGTGAGACAGCCCAGTTCCAGACTTCCCGATGAGGAGACGCAGCTGCGGCACCTGTTACGATGGGCCCCGAGCCCCACCCCAGCCCCGTGGAAGGAACTGCCGCTCTGCAGAGGAAGGAGGCAGATGGAGGCGGAACCTGGGGTTTTAATGAGTGTCTCAGGTGTATCTTAGGCTAGACAAATTTGGGAAATACTAAATTCATTATGGACTTGCTCTGAGCTGCCCACAGCAACCAGCAAACTGCCACACAAAGACCAAGTACTGCTTTATCTATATCTCGTTAGCCTACTTAAAATGAAGACCTTTTCCCAGAATAAATATTACTAATTGAGGATTACTATTCATGTACTTAGAAGATAGAAAGCCATGCTCCCTGTGTAGGAGACCATCTACCCGTGATGTGTCAGCTTAAGAGAAGAGAGTCTGTGAGTGCCTGGGCACACCTCTGGCCCTCTGGGCGCCAAGGATCCCTGCCCAGAGTGAACTCACGGCGGGATGGGGGAAGGAGGGAAGGATGGAGAAGCGCCAGTGTGGGGGCTGGCAGCAAGTGCTTCTGTGAGAAATAGTCCAGCAAGGCTAAGAGTGTGGCCTTTGGAGAAGGTAGGGTGACATCAGCTGGGTGATGTCGGCTGCCCTGTCCTAGCGTTCTCCTTTTCCTGGGAGCCTCCTGTCATTTCTAACACATTTGTTTTCCCTCAACCTGGGCATTTTATTTGCCCAGCACTGTTGCTATGTCTGAATTGTGGCCTCCAACATTTGTATGCTGAAGCCCCAACCCCCAATGTGATTATTTGCAGGGAGGATGTTTAAGGAGACAGTTAAGGTTGAATGGGTTCATACGGGTGGGGCCCTAATCCCATGGGGACCAGTGTTCCTATACGAAGAGAAAGAGACCAGGAGTGCCCACAGAGAAAAGGCCATCTGCAAACCAAGGAGAGAGGCCTCAGGAGAGAAAAACCCACTGGCGCCTTGGCCTTGGACTTCCAGCCTCCAGCACCGTGAGAAATACATTTCTGTAGTTTAAGGCGCCCAGTCTGCGGTCCTTGGTGATGGCAGACCAGCAGGCTCATGTAACTGGGAAACCCTAGTGACCCTTTTCATCTGATGAACCGCAGGTGCTGACTTTGTTATCAGACTGAGCCAGAAACCTGGAGCCTGTGTGCAAGGCACTGTTCTCTAGGGCATTGCCCAGATCTGTGCCAGTGGAGACAGGAGGTGGAGGAAGTGTTGTGTGTGTATTCATCTGGGGTCCTGTCCTTCCTTACCTCTATAACCACAGCACACCCCACAGTGGCTGATATATAGAAGGCACCCCAGGTTATTTGTGGAATGAACAAATGAATCACACAGTTGATTGCATCTGCATCTGTCTTCACACAGATATGCCATGTGGATGTTTAGAAATCCAGCAGGGGAGCAGGGAGGCTGGGTGTGGTGGCTCTCGTGATCCTGTAATCTCAGCACTTTGGTAGGCTAGGGCAGGCGGATCACTTGACGTCGGGAGTTGGAGACCAACCTGGCCAATATAGTGAAACCCATCTCTACTAAAAATAGACAAATTAGCCAGGCATGATGGCACATACCTGTAATTCCAGTACTCAGCAGGCTGAGGCAGGAGAATCACTTGAACCTGGGAGGTGGAGGTTGCAGTGAGCTGAGATAGCACCACTGCACTCCAGCCTGGGTGACAGAGTGAGACTGTTTCAAAAAAAAAAAAAAGAAAATCCAGTAGGTGAGCAGGGAGGACATGGAACCCATTTGACCACAGGGGCCATTCCAGCCCTGTGAGGGACCCCGTGGAGCAGCCTGCTCTGGTGACCAGCACAATAAGACAGCCGCTCCCAACCAGGGAGGATTTTGCCCCTGCCCAGGGTACATGGCAGTGTCTGGAGACAGTGTGGGTTGTCACAACTGGGGTAGGGGGTGGGGCCTACTGGCATCCAGTGTGTGGGGGCCAGGGATGCTGCTAAGCATCCTACAGGGCACGGGACAGCCCCCGGGATAAAAACCTGACTGCCCCCAAACGTCCATAATGCCAAGAATAAGAAACCCTACAGCAAGATTAGGTTTCCGGTTCATCATGAGCTAACGAGAGCATATCAGTTCTAAAGAGGAAAGCCATGCTAAGCAGGCAGGGAGCTCTTTCTTCTGGAGGAAGCAATGAGCAGATGGTTAAGCTGAATATCCGCTCATTGTTGCGTGATAACTGCTGACATTTGAAGGGCCTCCGAAGGCTTCCTTCTGCGGGCTGCAGAGGCACGTGTAACAGCCTGAGACGGAGGTTAGTTTTTGTGGGCCTTGCTTTAGAAATGACGGGATAGGCTGAGGCTCCTTCTTCTTCCTGCCAAGGCCCATTTGAAAGCACCTGGTCCCCCTCAGCATCCCCTGGTCCTCTGTGCCCTCCGTGTATCCAGGGGCAATTACGGAGCAGGAAGAGGAGGTCACTGCTGGTGGGAGGATGTGGTACTTGAGAGTACTAGGGCCTAGAGGAAACAGTGAGTTGATTTTAGAAAGAAGGGAGGCAACACCTTTTGAAATGAGAAGGAAGCAGGAGTGTTTGGAGAAACCATCTGGTAGAAAGAGCTCTGTATTTAGGGCATCTGCTCCAGGTAGGCCCTGGGTGGAGAAGATGGGAGTGAGAGGCTTGAAACCAGGACTAGCTCATAGACGTGCTTCCAAATGACGTTTTCAATCCGAGCATTTCTTGATCCTGTAAGAGAAAGTGTGACCAGTCAAGCAGGAAACAGAGCTAAGGCTGGTTCCTAAACTCAAGAAGCTTGGGGTTTTCTTGTGTTGTGAGCTGAGTTCTCTGCCAGGTTCTCCAGGAGAAAGGTTGCTTATGAGCAAAGCTTGGTAAGCACTGTGCAAAGTACTCACTGCCCAGAGATTTGCAGTCGGGAGCATGAATTGCTCTGAGAAAATCAACAGGAAGAGACCAGTTCAGGGGTTAATTGTGCATTTCCCAAACCTTGTTTGTTTGTTGGGATGAGAGAGAAGGCTCCCAGATTTAGCAAATGAAAATACAGGGTGCCCATTAAATCTAAATCTTAGATGAACAAAGAATCATTGAGACATGGGACATACTTACATTTAAAAAATGTTGATTTATCTGAAATTCAAATCCAGCTGAGCATCCTGTCCTTTGTCTGGCAACCATGCCAGTGGTGGAAGGGGACTGGGGGCACATAACACCTGTCATGAGGTGCACACCCAGGTCTTACCTGTGCCAGCTCCATTTATTCCTCATTCTGCATCCTCCTAGTGCTTAGGCCTGCAGACCGCTTTATCATGTTTGCCCCCTTGTCCAATGACACACATTTGGTTTTCTGGCAAATCATTTTCTGGCATCCGTGACTGCCTGGAGCAGCTGTGAACTCAGAAATGCTTGAACGATGCCGCTGGGTGCCAGCAGAACCCAGAGCAGCCGAGCCAAAGCTGGGACTGGCCAGACCCCCATGGGCAGTAGGGTGGTGGGACCTTAGAGCATCATTTGGCCAACGTTTGCAGCATCTGCAGCGTGTTTGGGAAATAGGAGCGACCTCCTTGGCTGGTAGTGGCTGATGAGTAGAAAAGCTGAGAGGCGGCAGCTGGGAGAGCAGTGAGAATAGGCAAGAGCAGGGCCAAGGATAAGCAGGCAGGACTGAAGGAGAGGTTACACCTGATGGCTGGAGCAGCAGGTGGCAGACAGCAAGTGCCACTACAGGTGCCGGGGGCCTCCGTGTACAGGCTCCCCTGTTCTTCACAGTGGCTCTGAGGAGTCAGGAACAGGCTTGTTGGTGGCTGTGGCTGGTATTAATATTTATGGAAGCTCCATATGCCTTCCTGCAGGGTTTCTGTGTCTTGCTGTCCCACTCCTGACCCTTGCTTTAGCCACACTGGCCTCCTCGCTATTTCTGTAACATACCAGGTGCTCCTGCCGCAGAGCCTTTACTCGTGCTATTCCTTTTCTGCCCAGGATGCTTCCTTCCCAGGAGTCCTCCTGGTTCATGTACTTACCTTGATTCTGGTCTTTGCTTAGATGTCTCCTCAGAAGATCTTGCCTGACTACCTTATTTTAAAAGTGAAACTCCTATCCTGGCTTTATTTTTCTCCTTAGCATGTGTCACCCTCTGAAATTCTGTACATTGTTTGTTTATTTTTGAGACAGAGTCTTAGTCTGTTTGGCTAGAGTGCAGTGGCGCAATCTCGGCTCTCTGCAACCTCCAGCTCCCAGGCTCAAGCAATTCTCCTGCCTCTGCCTCTGGAATAGCTGGGATTACAGGCGCGTACCACCACGCCTGGCTAATTTTTGTGTGTGTTTTTTTTAGTAGAGACTGGGTTTCACCATGCTGACCAGGCTGGTCTCGAACTCCTGACCTCAAGTGATCTGCCTGCTTCGGCCTCCCAAAGTGCTGCGATTACAGGCATGAGACACCACGGCTGGCCCTGGCGATTTATTCACTATCTTCCCCTGAATAATGTGACTTCCAGAAAGGGAAAGATTTTGTCTATTTCTGTTCCTTGTTGAATCTCTAGTACTTAGAACCATGCCTGGTCCTGATGAGACACTTGGTGAATGTTTTTGAATGAATAGTCTGAGCTGTTCTTTAATCGGTCCTCATCACCCGCGTTGTACAGATGAGGGAACTCTGGGCAAGCCTGGCCTGAGTCTCGAGCTAATTATGGGTGGGCCAGGATCTGTACTCAAGTAGTACACCCAGTGATGGGCAGGGGTGGCCTGGGGCCGTGGTTTGTCAACCCCTACGCTGGAAGGTGATGTTTTGGCACAAGAGGAGAGGTGCCCCAGTGCATCCTGTGTCTGTAATTGATGGATTTGTCTCTGTTTCCTCAGGATGTGGTTCTGAGACAGTCCCTGTCCCTGATGGCCCACGGAGCGACTCGGTGGAAGGAAGTCCCTTCCGTCCCCCGTCACACTCCTTCTCTGCCGTCTTCGATGAAGACAAGCCGATAGCCAGCAGCGGGACTTACAACTTGGATTTTGACAACATTGAGCTTGTGGATACCTTTCAGACCTTGGAACCTCGTGCCTCAGATGGTAAGAATCAGGAGGGCAAAGTGAACACACGGAGGAAGTCCACGGATTCCGTCCCCATCTCTAAGTCGACGCTGTCCCGGTCGCTCAGCCTGCAAGCCAGTGACTTTGATGGCGCTTCTTCCTCAGGTAATCCTGAGGCCGTGGCCCTCGCCCCAGAGGCATATAGCACGGGTTCCAGCAGTGCTTCCAGTACCCTTAAGCGAACTAAAAAACCAAGGCCGCCTTCCTTAAAAAAGAAACAGACCACCAAGAAAGCCACAGAGACCCCCCCAGTGAAGGAGACGCAACAGGAGCCAGATGAAGAGAGCCTCGTCCCCAGTGGGGAGAATCTAGCATCTGAGACGAAAACAGGATCTGCCAAGACGGAAGGTCCTGGCCCAGCCTTATTGGAGGAGACGCCCCTTGAGCCTGCTGCAGAGCCCAAAGCTGCCTGCCCTCTGGACTCAGAGGGTGCAGAAGGGGCCGTCCCCCCGGCTTCTGGAGGTGGCAGAGTGCAGAACTCACCCCCTGTTGGGAGGAGAACGCTGCCTCTTACCACAGCCCCGGAGGCAGGGGAGGTGACCCCATCAGATAGCGGGGGGCAAGAGGACTCTCCAGCCAAAGGGCTCTCCGTAAGGCTGGAGTTTGACTATTCCGAGGACAAGTGTAGTTGGGACAACCAGCAGGAAAACCCCCCTCCTACCAAAAAGATAGGCAAAAAGCCAGTTGCCAAAATGCCCCTGAGGAGGCCAAAGATGAAAAAGACACCCGAGAAACTTGACAACACTCCTGCCTCACCTCCCAGATCCCCTGCTGAACCCAATGACATCCCCATTGCTAAAGGTACTTACACCTTTGATATTGACAAGTGGGATGACCCCAATTTTAACCCCTTTTCTTCCACCTCAAAAATGCAGGAGTCTCCCAAACTGCCCCAACAATCATACAGCTTTGACCCAGACACCTGTGACGAGTCCGTTGACCCCTTTAAGACATCCTCTAAGACCCCCAGCTCACCTTCTAAATCCCCAGCCTCCTTTGAGATCCCAGCCAGTGCTATTGAAGCCAATGGAGTGGACGGGGATGGGCTAAACAAGCCCGCCAAGAAGAAGAAGACGCCCCTAAAGACGTAAGTTCAGGGGTGGAGGTGGTAAGGATCGGAGGCGGGGGTGCAGATTGACTGTGACCATTGGTCATGTGCCTGGATAACCTTCAACTGCCCTAACCTTGCCCCTGGGTGCTGTGATGATGCCACGCTTATGGCCTTTGCACCAGGCAGACAATATACATGTTTTTCTTTCTCTCTGCGGTCACAGTGGTGGCATTTTCCCATCCACATACCCCTTTGTGTCCTTGATCTTTTGCTTTAATAAATCAATGGTCTAGAGCTTTACTTGTAGCCAAAGACCTGATGTTCAGCTCCAGAGCAGTCTGGGAGATCCCGTGTAAGGGAAAGGTCCCTTAGAAATCTGGTTGATCTCCCTATTAGTGACTGATGACTTTTTGGAGAAGCTAGGAGATACGCCCTTTAAAATATTAAAATTTATATACTTGTTTCTGCCTATTAATGAGACATTAGCCCAGGAGGCAAACATAGTAGATTCCAGGAGGCCCAGGAATGAGAGATGTGGCCTGGGCCCCTCCCTGCTGCACCCCAACCAGCCTGTAAGAAACACCCCTCTTTGTCTCCTTCCTCCTCTCCAGTCATCTTTTGTAGACAAAGTCCCTGCAAGTTCTGAAGAGATAAATGGAGCCTGAAAGCAGGGAGCAAATCCCCACAATCCCCAGGAAGCCATTAGTCCTTGGCTCTGTGGACTTGGCAAAGACAGACATTTGACAAGGCCAAGTATATTGTGCTTAAAAACCAAACACCCATGCCTCCAGAATCCATCCCAAGACCCGGCTCTAACATAGATGGCTGCTGGTCCTTTATTCTTTGGCCTCTGTGGTTAATACCTTGGCGATTTCCTTACTCTTATGGGCAGTATTGTCAATCATTTGACAAAGCTGAGGAGATCAGTCTCCCAGGGGCAGCAGAACAGACCACAGTGCTGGCCCCTCTGGGTCTGTCTGGCACGAAAGAGACAGAACGACATGTTTACCTCCATTCTGGGCTCCCCCTGACGTTGAACATCTGAGAAGAACCCAGGGCCTCCTAAGAGGAGGTCTCTGTAGCAGGTTACCTTGGATCAACCTGCCACTGTCTAGTGGTGGCTGGAGGCCATCCTGGCCAAAATGGGGGCTTTTTTTTTTATATCAGTTCCCCAACTAGGTCCTTCCTAGAGACTCCCTAGAATTCACGTTGGAAACTTGATTTCAAGCCCGAAAGAGGAGAAGTCTGCAATGGCTGGACTGCAAGGCCATGCTCTCTCATCTGTAGAATGAGAGCCAACCTTAGCCACCACCTCCTCCTTCTCCAAGACATGTCCTGTGTCTCATAGGCATCCCCAGTCACTTTCTTGTTTGAGCATCAGAGCTCACAGGGGTCAGGGAAGTTTACCCAGCTTGTGGCCTCACCTCTAGCGCAGAAGGGACTTTGACTTGGAAGATCGTGCATGGGTCTGACAAAGCTCTTGGGGCACCACGGCTTTGTGGCATCATTAGGACCAAGAGAGGAAGGTAGGAAGGTGTTCCCCAGCAGCTCCTTCCAAAAAGCGGGGCATTGTCAGCCTTCAGAAGTAGACCTTACAGCGGTGGCCGCCATATCCTAACTCATTAATAACCAGTTGTCTGCAGATTTATCTTTTTTGTCAGTTCCTTCTGTCTGTCTCTCTTTTTCTTTGTCTTCTTGTCTTAGGATGGTTGAAGATGTGATGTCTGTGTGTTCTCTGTTGTAAGTAAATTTAATGCAATCTGCCTCTTATGCCAAATGTGCTTATTTTTCTGGCCTTTTGTTTTTGCTTCCAAGCCCATTTTGTTTCCCCTCTATGGCTGCTACTGATGTATTTATGTGGTGGGCCTGGGAATGACGGGGCATGGGGCTCCCCAGTAGCAAAGATTACTTTTCTGTTTCATAGTGATTCGCATAAGAGACTGCTTGGCTGTGAAAATGTGATTATCCAGCATCTGGCTGCTTGTCAGGAATGGAACTTTTTTCCTTCCCTTGCATATTGGATGTCTTCATCTGAAATCATACATTTTTTTTTAACTCTTCATTACATTCTTTCATTTTAAATTGGGCTAGTGGGCGATTGCTTTCAACACTACTGTGGCTTCACATTAAAATAACTGTCTGGTCTAACCACAGGCAGCGATGGCCACAGCTTATTCTTGCTAACATGTGAAGCAGAAATGTTTGGGCCGTTCCAAATTGAGGCCTGCAGAGTGCCCTGAAATGCAGGGCCAGCACAGAGTGGAGCACACGGCTGTGAGAGCCATCGCCAGGCTGCCCCAGTCCTGCATCTTCAGTCACCCAGGACCTGGCTGGGTGTCGGCATGCCTCGTCTGCCATCTTTGGGTCACTTGTCAGTAGAAACAGAGCTGACCATTTCTGTGCCTCTGCTGCTTTGCCTCCCCTGGCCAGGAGGGATCTGTGGGCAGTTCTGGGGGGTCCAAAGACATGCACCTTCTCCCTGTCCTTACAAGGGAAGCTGGCCAGTCCAGGTGGCCAGCAGTCCCAGGATAGGGTCGAGTGCATCAGACTCTCTTCTGCCCAAGGGATTTCTTGAGTATTTTTGAGCCACTTAGCAACTATAAAATATATGATTATATATTTATATGCATGAATAAATATATGCTTCAAGCTGCGATGGCACTATTTTAATGGCAAATGTTATAAAAGCTGTAAATAGCTATTTATAGTATTTTTTTTTCATGATTAAATGCCATTGTTGGAGTGATGTGAGAGCACACAAGGAAGGAACTTGAGTGCCAAATTAAATTGCTCTGCCCACCCAGTTAACGTGCAAAGCAGGGGAGGGTGGTGGGATCTAAGGAGAGGGATCATCCCCCAAAGCCTTTGCTTTGCTGGGAGTGAGACCATCCCATGGAGGGGCTGGAAACGGGGCAGGGGCCAGTCTACAGGGTGGAAAGAGCCCCCATTCTGACTGTGGAAGTGACCCCCAGACTGCTCGGTGGACTGAATGGAACTGCTCAGGCTGAAAGTCATCCCTTCCTCCCGGGATCTGCTTCCTTGACCCTTCAGGAGTCTGCTTTGGTGTTGCCTTTGCCTCCCAGCCCCGCTATTCATATGAAGGAGAAACAGAGAGAAGAGCTGTGAATCTTGTCTGTGTACCATGGTTAGGAGAAGACCAAAAAATTCATCTCTGCCCTGGCCCTATCTTTCGCCAGGATTCCACCTAGAAGCCTTCAGAGCATGGGAATCCATTGAGCTCGAGGAAACTGTGATAGGGAGGATTCAGCAGGTTCTCCTTGAGGACCCCGAACTTTCTTTCTGCGTGGCCTCCTTCAATTGTTCCTTAAGTGAGGTGTCGCCTTGCCCGTCTGTAAATCGGTGTCCTGAGCCTGGAGCCCCTCCCTGAGCCTTAGTTGGGTTCAGACATCCCTGGAAGAATCCAGATAAATTAATCTGCTCACCAAAAATTTGCTTTATAAAATAAGGACATTTAGTTAAATTTAGCTTCATTTTCTGGGTCATTCTCCAAAATGGCATCTCTTTAAAGATTTCCAGCTTGATGGATCTTTCCTTTGGGGGCAAAAATAATAGCTGTTAAAAAGTGAGAGTGGGTAGCCAGCGTGGCCGTCTTCTCGCTGGTGTTGCAGTGGCAGAGGCGGGAGGGTGGCCTGGGCCAGATGGCTCCGCAGAGGCAGTAGCTTCGGTCCGCTCTGTGCTGCTCTGGATGCTCCATCCCTCTGCTTGTTGTGTTTACGTTTTCCATTTTGTTTCCAGTGACACATTTAGGGTGAAAAAGTCGCCAAAACGGTCTCCTCTCTCTGATCCACCTTCCCAGGTACAGTGTTCCTTTGATCTTGATGGTTTTATGCCCTCCCTCTCCCAGGGGGGTTTTCCTCCCTTGTTGACAAAGCTTTGCTTTCTGCTCATCCCGGGCCTGTTTCCAAGATCATGTTTCCAAGACCCTCTTCTTGCCTCCTGTGTGGAGGGTCCCTCGATGTTTGCCCGACATTGTTTTGATCCCTTCACTTTGCGGAAGATCAGAGGGTGTCCCGAGAGTAGGAAGACGTTCAGGAAAAACGTTAGTTGGGCTTTAGAGGACCCGCTCTGCTCCATTCAGGCCAGTTCATCCGCTGTGAACTTCTAGGACTGTCGAGTCGAGAGTCTCTTGAGATGAACAAATACGCAGTGAGAAGGTGAAAAAACTCAGCAAGTGTCAGGAGCACTGAATTGTGCAGCCAAAATTGGAGTGGGAAGGAAAGGGAACCCCCCCTCCCCTGAAGAAATGGGGCTTGGGTTCTTTCTTAGAGTCCCTCTTACCAGTTCCTCCATCAGATAGATTCCATTTCTTCTACCCTGTTTACAGACCAAGGAAAGTTATCCTCAAGCCTGTCAGTCATACGGTTAGGGCTAATTTCTGGGTCATAAAACAAGCAGACCTGCCACACCTCCAAGTCTGAGCCAGCAAAGCCCCAGCCTACAGACCCTGGCCATGGTGGGGGCAGTGGAGGGAAGCACTCAGCCCTGGGGATAGGGGCTCAGCTCCCAGCTGTAGCTCTGCCCTGACCTCTCTAGGTTCCCACTCTGCCCTACTCCACTTCCCACTCTCCTATGGAAATGGAGATAAGATCCCTCTCTTTCTGCCTCCGGGGACTGGCGTGATGATTGTCAGGTGATTCTGGTGATATTGATATGCAAGCCTGAAGCACTGTGTGAGCATCCACAGCTGTCATAGTCATAAAACTAGCAGGAAAGCTCAAGTAACCAAGACACAAAATCCTGATTTCTTTTTTTTTTAAATTGATGGTCATTCCCTGAAACCATTTTAAAAGGAGATTCATAGAGAGGGAAGAATCTGTGTGTCCATCTGTTTCCTTAATGGGCCATTTGGAGCAGAGTCCGAGAAGAGCATGCACAGGATTGTGACCGGGACCTGTCCTGGCTAATGGGTCCCCAGACCTGAGGGTGGGAGCAGTTTCTGACCAAGAGTCTGATGAGACAAGACACTGTTTCTCTTCTCTGCAGGACCCCACCCCAGCTGCTACACCAGAAACACCACCAGTGATCTCCGCGGTGGTCCACGCCACAGATGAGGAAAAGCTGGCGGTCACCAACCAGAAGTGGACATGCATGACTGTGGACCTGGAGGCTGACAAACAGGACTACCCGCAGCCCTCGGACCTGTCCACCTTTGTAAACGAGACCAAATTCAGTTCACCCACTGAGGGTAAGCAACTCTGTGGCCAGCTGGACCCCCAGTCTGCCTCGGAGAATACTGCCCCTAGGGAGCCAAAAGCCAGGAGAGAAACTTCTCAGCCAGGTAACCATGTGATCATTACTGTGAGATTGTCTGCACGTCTCCCGCTGCACTTGAAGCTCAGGCTGTGTTTGAAAACAGCCTGAGACTTGCAACCAACCGTCCCTCGACCCAAGACTCCTGCTGAGAGCCAGCACGGCGCCCTCTAACTCCACCTCAGGACTCCACCAAGTGGGTCCTGAGCGCCCACTCGAGCTTTGCCCATGGCTTGTGTCCCCTCTGTGATTTTGATAAACATAGCTCCCAGGGGGTGTCATTCAGGTCATACTTTCAGTGTAGGGCACTGACCTGGAGTTGCTTGGCGCCACCGTTATTCCTAGGCCCCATATGGTGTTCAGACACTATGGCCACACCTTTCAATGAAGCCTCAAACCAGAGATTCGCCCCAGGCTTGCTAAGAGGACATGATTCCCTCTTCAGAAATGGGCTCCGCACACTTTGCTTATCTCATTATATCCTCCTTCCTCCTGTGTGTATTCAATTTCAGTGTTCTTTCTTTCTTTCTTTCTTTTTTTTTTTTTTTTTTTTTTTTTTGAGACGGGGTTTCACTCTTGTTGTCCAGGCTGGATTCATTTTGCAACATGGCAAAACACTGTCTCTACCAAAAGTACAAAAAATTATCTGGGCATGGTGGTGTGTCCCGGTGGTCCCAGCTACTCAGGAAGCTGAGGCGGGAGGATTGCTTGAGCCCAGGAGACAGAGGTTGCAGTGAGCTGAGATTGTGCCACTGCACTCCAGCCTGGGTGACAGTGAGACTCTCTCAAATAAATAAATAAATAGAAAAAAATAAAAGTGACCATCTTGCTCTCGCCTGACCCCAGAGGCCCTGTGATCTGGCCTCAGCCTCCCTTGGTTCCTCATTTCCCTCTGCACTTGCATCCGAGGCAGGAGCCTCTTCCTGGAAGACCCCTTACTCAGCTGCCTCTGCAGTGCTGCTGCAGACCCCGCCTGCTGGAACACCCTTCCCCCTACCCGCACTGCACTCCCCAGACCTTATCCCTGTTTCCCACCCTTTCCTTAGTGCTGCCTCCTCCCAGCCTTTCCCTGGACGTGGGATCCTGGCTCCGCCCACCTTCAATGTTTGGTCTGGGCTGAGCTGGGGGTATGTAACACCAAAATGATGTGTGTGCATTTCTTGCTTCCCAACTAGCTTGTATGTTTCCTGAAGGCAAGAACTTTGTCAGGTTCATCTTTGTTCCTTACAGCACCCTCAATGTCATGGGGCTAAAGTCAGGTTTGTGAAATAAAGTTAATACAAGGTCAGGCAGGTCAACAGCTTAGTAGTATCAGCTCGGCAATTTGATCTTGCAATGGGCATCACCTGCATCGGGTGTGGAGCGTTGTGGGGAAGAGACTTTACATCCCAGAGGCAGCAAGGGACATTTGAGCACAGGCATCAGACTTGGTCATTTTGATAGCACCTATGATGGGTCACATCTCTTGAGCTTGGTAAGAAATTTCTAAATGTCGGAGAAAAGCATTTGGAAACCATCCTGAGGTTGGGGCCGGGCGTGGTGGCTCACACCTGTAATCTCAGCACTTTAGGAGGCTGAGGCAGGCAGATCACTTGAGGTCAGGAGTTCGAGACCAGCCTGGCCAACATGGAGAAACCCCCGTCTCTACTAAAAATACAAAAATTAGCCAGGCATGGTGGTGGGCACCTGTAATCCCAGCTACTAGGGAGGCTGAGGCAGGAGAATCGCTTGAACCCAGGAGGCAGAGGTTGCAGTGAGCTGAGATCACGTCACTGCACTCCAGCCTGGGTGACAGAGTGAGACTCTGTCTCAAAAAAAAAAAAAAAAAAAAAAAAAAAAAAAAATGCCAATTTGAGCTAGGCATATGATTTTGATATGTGTGTGTCTTTAGTTTTCCTATCAGGAACCAAATACATGCATTTTTTTCCCTTAGAAAATATAAAAATACTAACAGTACTTTTAGGGCTAATATGTACCTTATTCGATGGTGGCATTTATTTGTCCATCTTCCACACTACTGAAACAGACAACTTACTAGCTGAGTGACATATTTGACAGTTGTTTGTTTCTGTACAAATTGAACAAATATGTAAATACATGAGTTTGGAACAAAACTTGGTTAAACCCATTACCTTAGAAAATGGGAAGATTTGGGAAGTCATGACTATAATTTTTGTTGGTAGACAATCAAAAATCCTTCATCAGTGTGAAGACACAACAGTTGCAGTTTCAGGAGGTGCGGCCCCGCTGCATCCACCTCGCTCACACACCCAGGGTCCCTCCAGCATCTGGATGTGGAAATACCGTTAATGTAATGAGGTCCGGTCTAGCAGCACCAGACACACACTCAGGGGTGCTGATGTGATCATCAGAAAGAATCCGTGCGGGGCCCCAGCTGTGATCTGAGACTCTTACAATGAAGTCATCAACCGTAGGAAAAGGAAATGTTGAGTGAGAAATAATAATTATGATTTAAATACATATTCGCTATTGTATTAATTCTATAGGTAACAATAATAAGCTAGGACCTGTCATTGGGTGAGGACTTACTTTGAGCTGTGCAGTCTTCTATGCTCATATGATTTCATTTCATCCTCTCAGTCTGCTGAGTGCTTTTCTACAATTCCCCATTTTAAGAACAAGGATTCAGAGCTTGGAGCTGTTAGTGACTCCCCCGGTGTTCTGGCACAAATCCGTGGAGAGCCAGGTCTGCCTGACTTAACAGCTGTGCTCTTTCTGTGAGTGTGGAGAAGGCTTGCTGCCTTCGCCTGTAGAATGAGGCTATTGACTAATCACACTTTCCTACCTAGGTCCGTAGGAGTGGAGTGTTGAAGAGCTTCAAGTTGTCTTTAATATTTCAAAACACCTGAGTGTAACTAGTTTAGAAAGATGCCCAGGGGATTAAAATACCATACTTGGGCTGTAATCGTATCAACTCACTAGGATGACACTGGTCATCTTCCACGGATGAAGAACTCATTGACAGTTATAAATGGTTTTCTTTGCATGGTTGCTTAGCAAATGCCCTTTTTTGGTGCAGTCTTTTAAAGCATGATGCGGTGGGAGAAAACTTAACCCATGTGGTTCTTGTGGAGGAAAAGATTAGGAACCATTGGTCTACACAGCTGAGTCCTCTTCTGGCTGTCCAAGAGACCCTGACAGAGTGCAGTTGTTTTAGAGTCACAAGTCTCAGTGACTCTGGTGGCCACCCAATTTCCCTGTGTCCTTTAACACAGCTCTGTTAGTCCCTCCTTCCCACTCTGACAGAGGGGAAAGCGCCCTCCTTGGAAGCCGCAGCTGTTCTTTAACGGCAGGCACCGTCTCTGTCACACTGCAGACACTTAGAAGGGTGATGGTGGGGAAGCTGGGAGCAGCCTCTGTCTGTTTCCCTGGACTCTTTTCTTCTCCCCTAACGTAACATCACTTAGGTTAAAAGTTCCAAAAATACTAGCCATGAGCAGGAATATATCTGATCATGCTCCTTTACATTTGTGTAACCCAGAGAAGGATTTTTATCTTAAAGTATTTCATTTTAGCCTACAAAATGTAGGCTCTTTGAGCTCCACTTGTTAGATAAGACAATAGGCCAGGAGACATCGGGTGAGTTGGCTTCCCTGATCCTGGGAACAGAGACCTAGACTCAGTGGCATCCTTCTGGCTTCTGCTGAGGCTCTTTCCTGTTCCCAGCAAGTGCCCGGCAACTAGAGTCAGATGAAAGCAGCACCGAAGCCCTCTCGCTGTGCAGTGCCCCCGTAGGAAATAATTACCAAAAGCAGCCCTCAGAAATGACGGGACCGGGGAATAATAACTGAGCCTCTTCAGCTGGGAGCAGCCACACACGCTAGCAAGGGCCGTCTCCTCCAGTTGAGAATATGATGTGCCACTTGGTATGGTGGCATCACCCTTCCTGGCCTACCAGCTGTGTGTGGCATGGTGTGAAAATGGGGCTGAAATTGGATGTGGCTTCACCTCTGTGCCTGCCCTTTGAGGCTTAGGATTTGAAGCAGATGAGTGAAATTTTGAAAACCAAGTTCAGAAAGATGTTTTCTCAAAGGATCAGAGATCACCCAAGATGACAGAAGGAAGTATTTGTTTTTCTTACATCCTGTCTAGGTCATTTTGTAAATTATAAATCAGGACCCCAAATGACTGTGATTGCAGCAAGCAGGGTGTGTTCCGAAGGAGCGTCTCCAGGCGTCTGCCACTCGTCTGGGATTGTGGGCCTTCTGAAACCAGGCATCTCACAAATTGCAAACACTAATGTGGGTATCAGAGAACCCCACTTTTGCGCCGTCAGTTCCTTCTGAAGGGAGGAATGAGGGACACAGGACAGTGGGAAGGGACTTCCTTTTGGCAGGTAGCAGAGAAGGCAGATGAGTGATCTCCATGACCTAGAACTCACCCAGATTCAACCACCAGAAGAGCTGAGGTTCCAAGTGGGACGCTTTAGTGAGGCGAGCTGGTTACCCGAGCTGGGCACTCGCCTGAGGCCACAGGTCCCTGGAAAAACTCTGCGGTGGTCTGTTGCTCGTTTGGTGTGTCCTGGGTGCCCTGTACTGTATTGGAGTGTGCCTAAAGATTTCTGTTAAATAATTTAGGGCTTGTAATGCCTTGGGAATTGTAATGATACCTTAGAAGAGGCAGCTGATTCACTATTATTTTTTCAACTTAAACAGCTTATAAAAGAACAGTAAAATGATAGTCCCAGGGTTTTATACTTGGAAAGTGATAGATAGATCAGGGAGAGACCCTAAATATCACCTCGTCCATCCCTGTCTCCTTCCTCCTTCTCTCTCTCTCTTTTTTTTGGAAGCAGTCTCGCTCTGTTACCCAGGCTGGAATGCAGTGGTGCAATCTTGGCTCACTGCAACTTCTGCCTCCTGGGTTCTGGTGATTCTTCTGCCTTAGCCTCCCAAGTAGCTGGGACTATAGGTGTGCCCCCAGCTGATTTTTGTATTTTTAGTAGAGATGGAGTTGGCCAGGCTGGTCTTGAACTCCTGACCTCAAATGATCCGCTAGCCTCAGCTTCCCAAAGTGCTGGGATTATAGGTGTGAGCCTCTGTGCCCTGTCCTGCTTCTCATTTTTAAGGTGAGGAGGCGATTAAGACTTTACGAATTAATGCTTCTGTCTTAAGCTGGGGCAGACCCTGGGGTTCAGGCTTGGTGTGAGAGTTGGAAACACACTTTCTCCAGTCATCTCTATTCAGGATGCAACAGGGCTTTCTGGCCTTCAATCCACAAAACTGTCTTTGATCTC
Organism: Rhinopithecus roxellana; assembly: GCF_007565055.1. NCBI lineage: Eukaryota > Metazoa > Chordata > Mammalia > Primates > Cercopithecidae > Rhinopithecus > Rhinopithecus roxellana. The sequence continues at coordinate 30,245,758 of NC_044559.1, forward strand.
ATGACCTGGCCATGCCGAGTAGAAGGATATGTTTGCCTCACTAAGGGAGATTCAGAGATTCCTGAAAGATTGTCCAGTTGTTTAAGTAGTTGGGGTTATTCAGCCATTTGCAGGTTTTAAGAAAGTCCTCCAGGAAATATCTCATTTTAAAGCTCATAGTTTTTGGATGATGCCTTTAACAATAGGCAGAAATAAAGGGGCTTTAAACCAGAACTGCTGTTTATCTTTATTTTCATCTTTAAAGAAGTTGAAAGATTAAACTTGATGAATTGCCACTGATGCTTTTTCACAGTGGGTTTCTGAGCAGGTCACTCTTCACCTCTTGGCTTTCTATGTTAGTAGAAAAGAGGCACCTGGTAGCTCTAGATTGTGGCTTCTGTGAGGACAAAAGTCCATTCTGGTCTTATCCACCACCTTATCTACTATGCCCGGCATAGTGCGAAGCATATAGGAGGTGCTCCATTCGTTTGCTGGACGGGGAATTCAGTTGAGTGTCAGCTCAGTTTCCAGGTACTGGAGGCAGGCAGTGGTGTTTGCCATCTCCATTGAGCGTATGGGATTTTCACCAATCAATTTTAAACAGGTCATTTCTCCACCCATTGGACTTTACTAGTCTTTGTGTTTGAAAATAGATTTGGACCAGCCCTGAAGACACTGGTAGACCCCTGGGAAAGGCTCCAGGTGACTTGCAAAGCTTCTCTTACCAGCAGCACTGAAGGAACAATATCGTTCTTCCCTCACTTCAGAGGGTGGCCAGAGCCGAATACCCAGAGGGGGCAAGTAAGGGTCCAGTTCCCAAACGTCATGAGGATGTATCATCCCACGTGTTGCACATGAGAGTTACAGAGGAAACCAGCACCCAGAATGCACAGGCTGTCTTATGGGAACACTCAACACAGAGCACTCAGGTCTGGCCACACTTGGGCTATGCTTGGTCTTGCCTTGGAATTCCTCAAGACCTTCTCAGCCTCCCTAATGGCAGAAGCCCCTTTACAGCAAGACGTTTACCAATTGTCTGAAAATAGCCAAGCTGGGCCTTTGCTTCAGGCTGTATCAGAGGTCTCTAGGCAGTGGACACCGTCAGCCCAGAGTCGGGATAGCAACAACCCTGCCTGGCTCAGATCTTCCCATTTTTCTCCTCTGGCGCTAACCTGATCTTTTGTTTTTTTGTGTGTTTGTGTTTGTTCTTGTTTTTGCAGAGTTGGATTACAGAAACTCCTATGAAATTGAATATATGGAAAAAATTGGCTCCTCCTTACCTGTAAGTTCTTCTGCCTCGGGCCACTTAGGGGACTCGCTTTCCTGCCTTCAGGGGCCTCCTCCCCTGTGCAGAGCGTCTCTGGGAGCTCAGACCCCAAATCGAGTGCTCTCTGTGTACACAGCTTCCCGGGTGCACAGCGATGATGGACTGGGGCTGGGGGGTTGAGGTTTGTACTCAATCCACTTCGTTTGACATTTTCAGGGAGAAAATCATAGAATGCAATTAGATGTCCAGCAGAACTACTTTCTTAGACTGAGAAAGAGCTAGAGATTTCTTTAAAATAATAAAATAAAATGAAGTAGTGGTGGTTTTTCGGGTATACGATTAGCTGTTTTTGAGAAGTTATTTTAAGTAACTGAATATTTTCTCTGGGCAATAAGCCTTTCTCCCTGGGTTTTCATTTTAAGAGGTTATGATGGGCACTGTCTTTCCTGGCATAATACCTGCTGCCCTGGGGCATGTTATTCCAAGGGTGACCTCTTGCTGCTGTCAGCGATGCCCTCGGAGACGTGTGGCACACAGGAGGGCTTGCTTGCAGCACTACACAGTCCTGGACGTGTTGCTCTTTATCTTACTTTGCATGAGTCATTGATGCTGGGGTTACTGCTTCCAAACTGCAGGTTGCTGTAAGTTAGACCTGAAGGTTGGGTGGGAGAATGTCCCCCGGCACAGGCTTAACACAAGCGCCACGTCAGTGAGATCACAGCTGCCCGAGTATAGTGCGTGGGCTTTGTCATCATCCCCTGGTGTGTTGCTTAAAGAGCTTAGCTCTGTAATCACAACTGAGGCCCCAGTAGCTGAGGCCATATACATAATACTGAGGGTGACACATTTTACCACTGAAGGGGAACTGTCATGTGTTTTGAGATCTTTGATTTAAATGGATTGAAACCACAAGGGGCCCCTTCCTCTTGTGCCACCACCCACTGCCTGGTGCATTGGCAGGCCTCGCGGATGAATTTTGTGAGGAGCATGCCCTGCTCGGGAACAGCAGAGCCACCCAGAGATTTCATGGCGGTGCAGAGCAGCATGCCTGCCGGCCATTGCAAGGACTTCTTTGGGGACCCCAGCAGGGCATGTGGAGGGGATCTTTCAAGGCATCACCGAGAGATGCCAGTTTCCATTTTGGGGCTTGACATCCCACAGCCCTGTTTCTAGTCCAGCTGAGCTGCTCTCCAGGCCCTGCCCCTGCCCTGGGCTCATTCAGCTACGGTCCAGATCTGGGCTCTTGCCCTACCTCTCTGTTTATCTGCAGTGGCCAGCGCAGCTCCTGGCCCAGAGAAGGTGCTCAGAAAATGTTGGTGAATTGAACAAAGTCCAGCTCACCAATGCCGTGGAGTCTTCTCCACTGGCGCACGTTCCTACTTGAACTCAGTTGTACTTTCTCTGCATCCTCCTTCCCTCCCGCGCCCCCCCCCCCACTCCTAATCAGGCCCCACTTCCTCCTTTCTTTCTGGTGGCTCCAGAACAATGAAGGCTTTACCCTGGTGGGTTATTTGTTCCCTGTTGAAGAGTGCTGTGGTTTTCATCTCAGTTGCACGTTCAGGCCAGCTGTACCCAAGCTGATATGTGACTTTGATCCCTGCAGCAGGACGATGACGCCCCGAAGAAGCAGGCCTTGTACCTTATGTTTGACACTTCTCAGGAGAGCCCCGTCAAGTCAACTCCCGTCCGCATGTCAGAGTCCCCGACGCCGTGTTCAGGGTATGACTTCCGTGATGAGAGAGTTACACATCATGCTGGATGTTCCAGAGCCTCTGAGCGCCTTCATGCTGTTATTTTGACTTCATTTCAGTGCATAGATTCAGGCAGCTGACAAGCCACATAATTTTTTTTCTTTTTAATAGAGACAGGGTCTCACTATGATGCCCAGGCTTGTTTCAAACTCCTGGGCTCAAGGGCTTCTCCCACCTCAGCCTCCCAAAATGCTGGAATTACAGGCATGTACCTGGCCACAGTACATGCCTTACAGGCATTACAGGCCATAGTACCTGGCCAGCCCACACTTTAGTCTCTCTGAATGTCCACAGGGACATAAACACATTGGTTTTGTTACTGGCTGCCCTTTGGACTAAAGAAAAATCCTTCAGCAGCTGACTGTGTGACCCACACCCTATAATCTTGCCCAGCACACACACACCTTATTCCATCATTTATCTAAAGGGGGACACTGTGGTCCAGCATTCAGAGCTTGACCCCAGGACCCCCTCCTGGTTGTGTGACCTGATGTGAGGTACTTGGCTCTCCTGGGCCTCAGTTCCCTTGCATGTAAAGTAAAAGTAATAATGAAACGGACCTTGCAGGGATTTTATGAAGATTAAAGGAGGCTATCAGTCTTCCAGGGCCTCCCCCAGCTGTGCGAGGGGGAGAGGGCACTCTGTCTTCCAGAGGGATGCTGTGTGTAAAGCTCTTGTTGAAGTACCTGGCACACTTCAAGTGCCTGGTAAATGTACATTATTGATATGGGTGTTCATGTTTGCATTTATGAGGGCTAATGTTTGGAGCAACGCATTGTTTGATCAAGTAAGTGTGGGCATTGCTGTAAGATTTGGACCAGCCTATTTTTGTCTGCCTGCCCCTTTAAGCGGGAGTGAAAGTGCTAGCACTGACTTCTCAAACTTACAAAAGAGACTTTGCAGGCTGCCCAAGGTGGTGAGAACTATGATGATGGTGGTTACGTTACTAAAACAGTAGCGGCACCAGGTGACAGGTACCGCGTTAAGTGCTTTACAGGCATGCAGCATCTCATTTAATCTTCACAGAGAGGTCCATTGTCTCCATCTTAAAGAGAAGGAATTGGAGGCACGGTACCCAGTCACTTCCCCAGAGTCCACAACCAGGCAGCTGGTGGTCTGCCAAACTCCGGAGCTTGGGTCTATAGCCAGTGGCATCTGTACTTCTGCCCCTCGCTTGACTCTTGGTCCGGGGGTGACTGCCCAGTCTAGAGGCTGCATGGCCACTGGAGACCTGGCCCATATCCCTCGGGAAGTCCAGGATTCCTTGTGATATCAACATGGTCAGGGGATCCTGGTTGATTTCAGTGGGTTTCCCAGTGAGAAGACTGAAGATGCCCTTTGCTTCCCCCAGGTCAAGTTTTGAAGAGACTGAAGCCCTTGTGAACGCTGCTACAAAAGCCCAGCATCCTGTCCCACGAGGACTGGCCCCTAACCAAGAGCCACACTTGCAGGTGTCGGAGAAACCCTCCCAGAAGGAACTGGAGGCCATGGGCTTGGGCACCCCTTCAGAGGCGATTGAAATTGTAAGTGGAGTTGGAGGGCCCCCAGATCACAGGGCTAGCTGTGTATTGTCATCAAGAAGGCCAGGCCTTCAGAGCAACACTCACCTGGTACCTGCCATGGGTCCCACCCTGACTCCTGGACCACAGAAGCCAACCTGGGCGATCCCATACCATGAGGATGAGGGGAAGGTTCTCTGTTCATACCAGTGTGGTTTTGCATTTCACACTTAAGTAGTTTATATGCCTTCAGGGTTATTTAGTTTCCATTTTTCGCCCCTTAGGACGGATTGTTGCTTTGGAACAGTCGTTAAGCAGTCTTCTGCAGCTTCATCCTTGACAGAGGGCAGGGGACCCTTTTTTGGGAAAGTTAGTTTTCCTGGGACTTAGTGATGGGAGTTTCTCCTGTTCAAAGACCAGGACTTTTCCTGTCCCCAAGCCCTGCTGGGGTCTTGCAGAGCAAATAGAGCTGAGCTGAAGGGCTCACCTACCCCCGAGTCCCTGCACAGCACACGTATCACATGGTCTTCTGCCTTCCCCAAACTAAGTGATGCCCATGCCATGGTCTTCCACACATCTGAAATGCACCATCCTTCTAGGTGGATTTTAGTTTTATTTCGTCTACCTCCTGCCCAGCAATCCCTAAGCAGGTGTGAAGCCCTTGATTTAGTGTGTTATTTTTGTTCTGTGTTAGTAGGCCATTTCTCTCATGCATCAAATGTTTATTGAGCACGTACTGTGTGTCTGACAGTTGGATGCTGGAGTGGATACTAGAACAACAATAGTAAAAAGAGGGTCTAGATGTGAATCAATCTGTCACATTAATACTCTGAAGCACATGTCCATGATTCACCTTCTACAAAGCTGGCTTCTGATTCTGAAGTCTTTCTGATCTATCAGAAGATACTTTTTCATTTGAAATCATCTTTCCATGATTTAGAAAATGACCTTTACCAAAACCTTACTTCCTGTATATATATATTGGAAAGTATTTCTTGAAGAGTTATGTTATGTTTGGAAAACCCACCAGCTAACTGGCCTTTCACCTTCTACGAGCTAGCTGCCACTCACTGACCAGGGAGTGAGGGTGGCGTGGGAGTGGGAGGACACTGAAGGCTGCGCTTTTGGGGAGGGTGTGGGGTCTGCCAATCTCAAGATGTCCATTGTCAGCATGTGGGAATTAGTCTAGATGAAACCACAAGTAATGGCAGCTAATTGATACTCTCTTTAGCCTCAAGGCAGAAATGTCCAGCAAATGGCTCTGTGGCCCTTGCTTGGAATCAATATCACTCTCTGTTCTCCTCTATTTTTCTTGTGTGTCCTCCTCTCTGCCGGCGTTCAGACAGCTCCCGAGGGCTCCTTTGCCTCTGCTGACGCCCTCCTCAGCAGGCTAGCTCACCCCGCCTCTCTCTGTGGTGCACTTGACTATCTGGAGCCCGACTTAGCAGAAAAGAACCCCCCACTATTCGCTCAGAAACTTCAGGTTTGTAGCCCACGTGTGACCTTTTGGGAGTTTGTGAAAACCTCAGTAGAGAATGAACCCCCGAGGCCCAAATGAAATGAGGCAGGATTTGATGAGGAACTGCCGAGAATGTTCCCACTGACGTATCTTCCTTCAAAGAATGGTATACGTGACGTTCTTTACCCACGGTACCAAAGTGATATAAATTGTGTGATTACATATTGAACAAACCGTTTCTATTTCAGTTTAGAAACTGGGCCCAAATAGTCATTATTTAGAAGCGTTGATAGCCCCCAAAGCAGTTTCTGTGATTTATTCACTGAACCAAGAATATTAGATCACCACTGGGCCAAGCTGTTTATATATATACGTGGCTATCTCAGACTCCCAGTGAGATAACATCTGGGCTCAGTCTTGCATCTGGAACCAAAAACAGTGATGTACTCTATGCTTTAAATTTGACAACTTAATTTGATATTCTCTAGACTAGGATGTTCAGAGTAAACCTAGAGAGACTATTAACAGCCATATGAGAGATGCAGCTCCATTCATGGAAACTGTTGGCCAACTTTACCTTAAGAAAGAAAAAGGGAAAGAAATCAAAGAAAAGAGAACAGTAAAAATTTTGATCCCATTTTGAAAATCATTTTGTATTCAACTGCACAATACTTCCTGACAGACAATCACAAGGGTGGTTTTTAGAAAAGGAAATTAAATGCTTATTTCATGATCTGCTGAGGTGCTAATTGTGAGAGAAAGATGGAGCGCGTGTTTTTCCCGAGTGCCTGTCATGACACATTTTCGTGGCACGTTCATTTCTCGGATGTGGAAACCATTGACGTCTGTCTTGATGCATTTCCCTGCGGTTTGCCCACACTCCCTGCGGGCAGGAGGAGTTAGAGTTTGCCATCATGCGGATAGAAGCCCTGAAGCTGGCCAGGCAGATTGCTTTGGCTTCCCGCAGCCACCAGGATGCCAAGGTACCGGTTTGCTGCTGCGTGCGCCACCTCCTGGGAATGTCATGTGTGCCGCTGGGGTCCAGAAGCTGCTTTGCTAACCATCCACCAGGCGGGCATCATCGGTGTCCAGCAAAGGGTCATTTCCAAAAAGCTGAAAGCGTCACTCTTGCATAAATACACACTGAGCACGTAGCTGAGATCCATTTAACTTGATAATGCTAAACCGCGAGATGGTACTGCTGGTTAAATGGGGGAGAATACAGAGACCAGTGTGAGGGTCAGTAGGGTAAAGAAGGCTAGCCTAAGACGGCAAAGTTGAATAGAAAACTGGTGAGCACCAATTCAACAGAGCAAAACAAAATTCATGACCTTTGAGAGTTTTTTTTTCTACAGCTAGCATTTGCTTCTCTATTGAACAAACATAATTTGCAACTTTTCTATTTTCTACAAGTTAACATCTGACTTTGTTGCAACGAGGCTCTAATCAATAATACATAGTAAGTGAAACCAAGACATTTGATAATACTCTAGACCAGGCCAAAGAAATCCTTTCTGTAAAGTGCAGATAATAAGTATTTCCAGCCTTGTGGGCCATACTTGTCTGGCACTGTTCCAATAAAACTTTTACTTATTTGCTTTCTTTCTTTTTTTTTTCTTTACAATAAACAGCAGTGGGCCATTTGGCCCATGGAGTTTCCCAATTCCTAGTTTTAGCATGGAGTATGACATTGACAGGGCATGCAGAAATCTTTTTGCCTGGCTTCCAAGTTTGGGGTAACTTTTATTAACAATTTGAATGAGTTGCTGATGACGTGCAGAGCGTGTGTTTGTCCCTGGACTGCCCATGCAAACCTTGGTCTCTGAGGGCGTCCTCATTCCTACCCCTTACCCCACCCCGAGTTGGACATCCCGATGAACCTAGTATGTCAGACTGTGCTCTGTGGCTTTGAACAAGTAGGTGAACCTCTCTGAAGGCCTTAGTTTTGCCGTTCATGAGATGAGGCCAATAATAGCCAGTTTACAGGTTGTTGTGAGGATGACAGACGTCTGGTATGTGGAGAGTGACACCATGCTTGACACCTAGTAGGTGTGTGATAAAGGAAAGCTGCTGCTGTTAGCGGACACTTCACCTTTTGCTTCTGTTACCTGATCAGGTGCTCCCAGTGTCTGTCCTCAGTGGGTAGATCCGGGTCCCATTTTACAGATGGGGAGATGGAGCCACTTGACAGTGATTCACCAGCCTGTTGGGGACTAGAACTCAGGTCTCCAAGTGAGAGGTCCCCAGCTAGGTATGGTGGTACACACCTGTAGTTCTAGCTCCTTGGGAGGCTCAAGTGGGAGGATTGCTTGAGCCCAGGAGTTCAAGGTGACAGTGAGCCGTGATCACGTCATTGCACTCCAGCCAGGGTGACAGAGTGAGACCCTATCTTTACAAACAAAAAAAAAAAGTACGAATGGGAGCCCCTGGCCTGCCTGCCTGGAGTAACAGCTCATCTGCAGGGGTCGGGGGGCAGTGACGTCTGTGTCTCTCATCCTTGGTACAGGAATAAGAGTTCCGGCTGCTACTACGGCCCTGATGGCCCCCCAGTGAGGTCTCCTTGGCCATATGCAAAAGAGAGACCCCTCCCAGAGACAGTAGGTGCTTACACTGTGGGTGTGCAGGCTGGGAACAGCGAGACCCGGGGCAGGGACAAGAATGTCAGTACAGACTGGGGATGTCCTCGTTCTTGTTGCCAAATCATAAGCTTAGGTCGAATTTCTATGAAAGCAAGATTTTTAGAAAGCATGAAGCAGTGAGGACTTCCCCCCACCCCCACACGCACTAGATTTATTTCTAGACATCCTTGGGGCCTAAAGACAGAATGAATTGCATGTAGTTTGACCACTGTAAGTACCGTGTATTCCTGTCCAGAGTTTGAGGTGAAATTGAGCATGTTTGGTGAGTAGCTCAGGGTGGAGATGGAGTGTGCTGAGGGCCGTGGTCCCCCTGCCACCTCCTTTGGAGAGCGGCCAGAGACAACTGTTGGCAAATAATAGCCAGGAGTTGACTTTTTGTCAATTACAGGCTGTTCTCACAATATGTGCCCCAATTCTGAGTTAGAAAATAGTGTCCTGCAAGTTCATAGTGTGTGGGTCGGAGAGGCAGCCCAAGCCACCTCTTTTATTTCAGAGGCGTGTGCTCAAAGGAGTATTCTGTGAGGGTAGAACTGTCTTGGAGTCTAGAGGGAACATTTTTCTCTAGTAGAGTAACTTGTATTGCTTTTGTAAAAAGTGCATTACCTGGTGATGTTGGCCCGTGGAAAATAGATGGTATTTCTGTAGCTACCCAGCCTGAGGGTGGTCCACGGGCCTGACCTCAAGTTGGTCCCTGTGGGTTTCTTTTCCATATAGAAAGATTGTCCCTTGCTGCATTGGAAACTGCTGATGCATAGGAAGAGAAAACAGCAGCTGTGTATCCAATTTGCCTTTTTTTCTGGCCATATATTTCAGCGGTAGGTGACACAGCTCCATCATTTTGCCAACATGGTCTTAAGCTGTTGCTAACACAAAGATGAAATCACTTGGAACGAAAAATATCATATCGCATGGATGAGAATCACCATGAGCTAGAGTGGGGAGTGATTTTTCCGGTTGTCCCCCAAAGCAGCTTTGACTTCCATTTCTCTTTAGACTGGTGGAGAGCTGAGTCAGCCTTGGAAGAGCTGCAGTGGGGGTTTCTCCATCTCAGTTAGAAAATGTGAGAAATGAGGAAAAGTCCTTAGGGGCTGGGGTGTCAGGCTGCAGTCTTACCATTACTGTCCTTCCACATCCTTCTGGTCAGATGGAATTCGGCTGTGTCCTCCTGGGCGTGAACCTGACCAAGGTCACTGGAACTGTGGTGCAGGAGCCCTGAATTTAACACTCAGCCACGTCAGATGGAATCTGAATGTTGTGTCTGGGTGGCTCTCCAAGAGGCGCAGGCTATGGGCCTTTCTGGGTTAGGAGGACCCAGTAGAAAGATGGAAGACTGTGTCTGGGTTCCTTAGGAGCAAGGCCATACAAATAACAAGCTTCAGGAAGGGGCGAGTCCTGGCAAGAGCCCCCCGGGGCGGTAGAGTGGTGTGGCCCCTCAGTCCTGGCCTAGAAGAGGCTGATGCCTGGAGCTGACATGAGCAGAAGGCGTTGGGGCCACCTGTGTCGTCACTGAGCAGCCTGGCAGCATGCTACGTGTTGCCCTCTCTATTGCTGTGTCACAGACTGACCCCCCATGCACACACATTGAGCTGAGATTCAAAAGGAGGGAGATGCGATGCCCAAAAGCCACGAGAACAGCCTGAGAGGAGTGACAAGTACCAACTCACGAGCGCCTGTGTATTTGGCCCTCTGGAGCATCTGTGGTCATTGCCTGGAGGCTATGTCTTGGCTTGGTAAGCGGGAGCAGCTGGCTGGTGCCGGTGGTGCCACCTGTGGGAGTGGCATAAGGCCTGATGCTGAGTGCCTCTCCATGATCCCCGCTCCTCCTGGGCTTGGGGACCGCCTGTGGTCAGAACTGGATGGGGCAGCACCCAGCGGAGGCCACTCTCCTGCTTGGGTGGCGGCACATGACCTGGACACCCCCTGAGCGCCAGGCCTGTGTCCATGCACCGTGGCCTTGGTCCAGGTAGCTGTCATCTCCCTAGCTCATCCTGACTCCTGGCCTCACCCCTCCGTGGCCCCTCTGGCATGGCTCTCCCAGTCTCGGATGTGCAGGTGCTCTGCCCAGAATTGGCCTGTCTCTGCTCCAGGGGACAGGGATCCTGCCACAGTGCCAGCCCCTCCTCTCCATGTCTGGCAGCAGGGAACTGTCCACAAGGGGGCTAGGACCCCACCCCCAGCTGCCAGCAGGAAGGACCCCAGGCACAGCCTGCAGATCTGAAGCAGGAGACAGTGGCCAGAGGTTCTCGCAGGTCGCGGGACTTGAGTGGAGTGAAGGTTGGAAATTGGTTACAAAGTCCATGCCTTCTGTGTCACAGCCATTTCACATTTCAATTTGTGATTCTAGTGGCCTTTTGGCCCCTCTAAAGTAGCAAGTGAGGGTTATGTGAGAGAAACAAAGCTTAATCTAAAAATATCTGATCTTAAAATATCAGCGAGAGACAAAGCTATTAATTTCAGTTAAAAACAATTCTTGGTTGTAAGGGGAAACCAGAGTGTACACGATGGATTTCATCAACACGCAGATACTCGGGCAGTAATTCAAGAGGGCTCTGAAGTCAGCTGTTCCTTTATTGAAAACACCAGGTGGCCAGGATGAAGGGGTCAGTGAACAGTCTACATGGTAGTGTCCGTTTGCATTTTCTTAGAAACCTCATTATTTTATTGATTTTTTTCATTCCCTTTCTTGTTTTACAAAGGATTTTAGGCAGCATAAAGATAATTAATTCCTTCATTAGTCATATTTAGTTTCTGCCCAGTATGATAAAGTTAGTTTTAATTAAATCAATTTTCTCCTGCGCTGCAGGGAGCCTGCTTATTTTGGTCAGAATTGAATCTCGTTCTGGGAAACCTTGAGGCCAGTCACTGAGATTCTCCATTATATTCATCTTCAGAAGGTCCACGCTGAGTTTGATGGTGACTGATGTTGTTTTCATTTTGAAATTTTATTGCTCATTAAAAAAAAACACACACACACATTTGTTGACTTTAAAAATGAACAGTTTTTGTTTTTCCTTTTAAAATCCTTTATCTTTTTTTTTTTTTAAGACAGACTCTTACTCTGTCACCCAGGCTGGAGTGCAGTGGCATGATCTCAGCTCGCTGTAGCCTTCGCCTCCTGGGTTTCAAACAATCCTCCTGCCTCAGGCTCCTGAGTAGCTGGGATTACAGGCATGCACCACCATGCCCGGCTAATTTTTGTATTTTTAGTAGAGACAGGGGTTTGCCATGTTGGCCAGGCGGGTCTTGAACTCCTGACCTCAGGTGATCCACTTGCCTCAGCCTCCCAGAGTGTTCGGATTACAGGTGTGAGCTCCTGCAACCGGTCCCCAATTTTTTTTTTATTAAAATTTTTTATAGAGATGGGGTCTCACAATGTTACCCAGGGTGTTCTCAAACTCCTGGCCTCAAGGGATCCTCCCACCTCAGCCTCCCAAAGTGTTGGGATTACAGGTGTGAGTGAGCCACCACACGCGGCCCAGGATTTTTTTCAGAATTGTGTGTTTATGAACTTTCTCCATAGGACAAATATTGACTATTGATCTCTGTGTCATTTTCAACTACTTCCTGAGAAGTTCCCGCGTGACAAGCAGAACTGTGAAAACCATTTTCAAAGAGTAGAGATAAACCCCTGCATGTGAGAGGCTCTGGCCCTGTGGCCTGGTGGTGCCCTTGGTTCTGGGAGGTCAGCCTGCCTCTGCTGAGGGCTATTAATGTGTATTCTCATCAAGCGTCCTTAACACGGGGGCTTCTTGAGGGCCTGAGCCTGCCCTGTTCTCACATGAGTGAGTCTCTGGGGTCTGCTTGAAGGAGACTGTGTACTTCCATCTCTGGCCGGTGGATCATTTGGGTCCTGCTTCAGGGTCACCCCAAGTATGCGAGGCCAGGCAGGGGCCATGAAACCCAGGCAACAGACGTTCTCTTCCAGAACAACCGAAACTATATAGTTTCACCCTGCGTGTATACAGCTAACTAACTGGTCCTAACTCAGTCATCTCCGTCCTATCCATTAAACTCCTGGAGTTTTCTACGCTGTCTGCCTTCTCGGGTTTATTTTCCCTGATGCTGTCGTAGGGTAGGCATGCCTGTTCTTGTGGTGGAAGGGACAAATTCTGGACAGGTACCTTTAGGTCCTCCCCCTTCCCAGTTACTGTTGACTCTTTAATCTTACCTGCTGTCCTTGATAAGCCTTCATCATGCTTTCCCCAAATCTCCTTCTCTCTACTTCACCGTGGTGGCCTTACACCATTCAATTTCTTCTCATAATTTCCCAAAGGAAGAAGCAGTCCTTCTCTGCCTGTTAGAGCACTCTATTATTGATAACTAGGATAGAGGTTCACTGGGCAGCCATGACAGCACCACAAGGTTAATGCATAGGACTGAGAGTGTGGTTGGTTTGATGTTTCTTTTGCAGTAGAAGTAGACTGACAGCCCGGCTGTGCTGGTCGATGATACTGCTAACACCGCATTTCAACTGTGTTGCAAATTGCCGAGCATTTTGTGCAAAGGGAAAAAGAATAACCACAGACTCCTCTTCACCTCTGGGAGGCTAGTATCTGTTCTCCACAAAAGGCTGTAAAGCCTCAAACCAACATCAGTTGAGTGGGTTGGGGTGGTGGATCATGCCACTTGTTCGGGGTCTAGTCAGCAAATGTGGATATTGTCATTGACCCAGTTTTTAATTTTCCCATTTATGTAACAGACTTCATGGCAACAGAACTCCAACATAACTCTTACATCCAGAAACTCTACCTAGCCAAAGGTGATATTGGTTGACAACTACAGTAGGCCTTAAGCTTTGTGTGACTCACATCCTTTCAAACAGAGCTAAACAAATGGCCCCAAAATTGAAATGTAAACAGTCTTACAAAAGTGATCAAATCTGTGGTTATTCAAAACTAGGCAAACGTAGACTAGTAGACTAGAATTCAACGTTATTCACCATTGAGATCTCATTTTGGAAGTGGAGCCTGCTGAATAGTGCCCTGGGTTCTCAGGCGCTGTGCCTAAGTGGCTCAGTGTGTGATAAATGGCAGAGATAAGCAGGTACCAGACATGCTGGACTCCAAGGCCTCAGAGCTGTGGGGGCCTCTGCCATTAGCCCCTTTGTCTGCCTGCCCGGGTGCAGAATGATAGATCTCCATCCCTAGATTAGACTCGGCATTTCCCTGTTCATCAGTCTCTGCACTTTCTCATACTTTTGATGTTTCTTTGTTTCAAAACCATACAACTGGCCCATTCATGAGAGGGTGAGTGTAATCCTCTTTGTCATATGATTAATGCTAACTTTTTGTTTTTAATTAAAAACCATTCCACAGAGAGAGGCTGCTCACCCAACAGACGTCTCCATCTCCAAAACAGCCTTGTACTCCCGCATTGGGACCGCCGAGGTGGAGAAACCTGCAGGCCTTCTGTTCCAGCAGCCCGACCTGGACTCTGCCCTCCAGATTGCCAGAGCAGAGGTATCGTGGCATGTGGTGTGATTACCCTCTTCCTGCCACTTATAAATAAACACGTATGCCCGTGGTCCACAAAGCCAGAGTCTTTGGAGACAGACTTTGTCCTCTGAACGCTGCAGGCAAAGATGTATGGCGAACCGTGTGTTTTGATCTTCCTAGACACTGTCATGTGATGGGCCTTTTGGCCTTGTTGAATTTACAACAAAAAGCATGCCCCTTTCAGTTGCTCCCCAGTGGGCACTGTGAAAGTCTTGATATCTCGCTGCTTTCTTTTTTATGCTCAGGGAAGTTCTCTGAACGTAATTATGGTTTGTCGTAGGAATTTTTCATTCCACATTTATTCACCGTCTCCTTTTCTTGATCGATGAATTGCTCAGAGCCGAGTTCACTCATCTGGGGCTAACCTTTCTCTTCTTCTCCCTGAAACTAGATCATAACCAAGGAGAGAGAGGTCTCAGAATGGAAGGATAAATATGAAGAAAGCAGGCGGGAAGTGATGGAAATGAGGTCAGTTGGGGAGCTGGGTCTTCCTCGTGCCTGAGGGATGCTTACCAGTGGTTTAATAATGACTGCAGCTGGTGTGGTTCACAGAAGAGTATCTTCTGTGGAAGTTCTCTCTTCTTTATTACACACGGTTCATGTTTTTCTAAAAGTATTTTTACTCTATTACTAATACTAAAATAGCATGCCCATGAGTTAAATAATGCATTCAAATAAATATAGGTACAATGCAAAACAGGTCTTCTCCCCACTCAGCCTCCAGTTCCACAACTCGCAGATGACTATCTTCTGTGTGAACCCTTCCAAGAATTTTCCATTTCTCATCACAAATGTAATAATGAGTGTAAACAGCCTCTTTTTTCTCCAAAACAAATGAGAACATGCAGTATACATTATTCGACACTCTTTTTAATTTTCGTTTCTTTTTTTTTTTTTTTTGAAATGAAGTTTCGCTCTTGTTGCCCAGGCTGGAGTGCAGTGGTGTCATCTCGGCTCACTGCAACCTCCAACCCTGCCAGGTTCAAGTGATTCTCCTGCCTCAGCCACCTGAGTAGCTGGGATTACAGGTGCCTGTCACCACGGCTGGCTAATTTTTTGTATTTTAAGTAGAGTCAGGGTTTCACCATGTTGGCCAGGCTGGTCTTGAACTCCTGACCTCAGGTGATCCACCTGCCTCAGCCTCCCAGAGTGCTGGGATTACAGGCATGAGTCGCCGCTCCTGGCCCACCACTCTTTTTAAATTTAATAGCATATCTTCAACATATTTTATTCCTCTCTGCCTCATTCTGTTTAACAGGTGCTTAGTGGTCCATTGTATGGATATAACATAATTAATTTAAACAGTCTCTGTGGACAAACATTTAGGATGTTTTCTGACTTTAGCTTACTAAATGATTTATTTTCATTGTGGTATATTGTAATAGAAATATAGCCACCATCTATAGTGTACATAAGTTGTTTTGTTTTGTTTTGTTTTGTTTTTGAGATAGAGTTTCGCTCTTATTGCTCAGGCTGGAGTGCAGTGGCGCGATCTCGGCTCACTGTAACCTCCGCCTTCCGGGTTCAAGCGATTCTCCTGCCTCAGCCTCTCAAGTAACTGGGATTACAGGCACCTACCACCATGCCCGGCTAATTTTTTTTGTATTTTTAGTAGAGATGGGGTTTTACCATGTTGGCCAGGCTGGTCTTGAACTCCTAAGCTTAGGTGATCCACCCGCCTTGGCCTCCCAAAGTGCTGGGATTACAGGCGTGAGCTGTTACACCCGGCCGCGATACTCCTTTATTATCAAAATCAATTGCATTCCTGGCTACCATTTTAAGAAGAAAGCGAACTGTAGGTAATCATATCCCGTTTTCTAGGTCATGGTAGGATCTTCCTGAAAATTTTCCTGTTTGTTCCTTCTTTCTGCTGATGGTCCCCTGTGGCCACCTCTGTACACTGAGCCTACTGTACTGTTTCACATTCAAATGAAAGCCCTGCATTTGCATTATTTTTAAACCTCTTTGTTTTGTCTCTTATCTGGGGGGCATGGGTGGCTCTAGTTTTTTCACGTGCACTGAAAATGAGGCATGGCACCCGGGAAGGCTGGAAGTTCTGTCTCTAATTTCTTTTGCCTCCTGGGAGCTTTGCCTTCTTGGTGCCTGGGGAGTGCTTGTTTGTGGTTTGAGAAGTCGTACCACTGAGGGGCCCCCAGGAGGTGCCATTTACTAGCTGATGTGGTAGGATTTCAAGATGTCACCAGCTGGCGCAGATGTGCCAGCATTTGATAGCCCTGAATGTCAGCCCGTCAGCCTCTGGAGCTAGACTAGGTGAAAACCAGGCTCTGCTTCCCAGCCATTCCGGGGCGTCTTACTTAACTCTGTGCCTCACTTTGCTTATTAACTTGAAAATGGGGGTAAAGAACAATGCCTCAACAGAGTAGAGCAGAAGGATTAGGCACAAAGGCTGCAGAGTCTGATGCTCGGATTCACATCTGGGCTCTGCCACTTGGCAGCCTTGGAATCCTGGAAGAGTTTCTGAATCACTCTTACCCCACCCCACTGTCTTCATCAGTAATGCTGGCAACAGTGAGAGCACTGCTTCTTAGGGTCATTGTGAGGGTAAAGTGAAAAAACAGCACAACTAAGGTATTTTCAGGTCCCTGGTCTCTCCACGCTTCCAAAAGGACACATCCCTTACCTCCTCGTGTCCTCAGCAGTGATGGGTTTAGACAGGGCAGCCTCAAAGATCTATCCCAGCTTTGTGATTCTGAGATGCAAGGAGGTGCTGTTTAATGACAGGAAACACAGAAGTGCCTCTGTGTAGGATTCCATAAGAACCCTCGGGGGCTCATCTCGTGGTTACCTTTCTTGGGAGTCCATTCTGGGGTGAGACACTGACCTTAGGACCAAGGTTGAGCAGCCAAGGACAGGCACCCAGCACTAGACTTTGCAGAATACATTCTACTTTCATTATTCCTTTTACCCTTACTGAATTTGCCATACAGCCCCGAAAGGTGGGGTCTAGGAAAAACCTTACTGTACCAAGGAGTAAGCAGAGCACCTGCAACTTCAATGAATGTCATGCTCAGGGTCACACAGCTGGGAGGGGCAAGCTCAGCGGGAGCCCAGGCCTCCTGACTGGGGTGGGGGTCTCTATGGTCTTCTGTCATTAGGGTCCTAGATCTTCAACAGTTACCCGCTCTTGGTTCTCTTGTGGGGAATAATTATTAGATAATGTAGATGAACTCCTGATTCTTTTTGAGAAGTTTCTTCCAGCAGATTGGCTTTGGAGGAAGGACTTCTTCACACATTGGTTCTTCCATGTGGGGACAGCTGGGAGGCAGTATGACAAACGGAGTCTTAGTGCTTTTGTGCAGCTATTGTCTATTGAGGCTTCCCAGGAAGTTTACTCTGGGTCAGTAGGAGATAAGATTTGTGTTCAATGATGCCAGATACATGAGATGCTTTGGAAGAAGATGCAGATAAAAGGTGATAGGGTTCCAAGGAGAAATCAAGGAAGGCTTCTTGAAGGAGACGGCATTTGAATTGGACCTTGAGAAACAGACTGTGAGGGGTAGAAATCGAGAGAAAGTGAATAACATAGGCAGAGGCATGGGGATAAGAAGGCCAAGAGCAAACAAGAAATCATTTGTTCTTATTGAGCCACTGTGGTCATGACATGGCGTGGAAGGAGGTAAGATGGATGAGGGAGGTTGGGCCCAGGTTGCAAAGACCTCCATTGTCGGACTGGAGGTTTGGCTTTATTTTTAATTTTAAAAATTTTTTGGAGATGGAATCTCGCTCTGTTGCCCACGCTGGAGTACAGTGGTGTGATCATAGCTCACTGCAGCCTCAGACTCCTGGGCTCAAGTGATCCTCCCACATTAGTCCCTTGAGTAGCTAGGACCACAGACGCAGACCACCACACCTGGTTAATTTTTGTATTTTTTGTAGGGATGGTGTTTCACCATGTTGCCCAGGCTGGTCTCGAACTCTTGGACTCAGGCAAACCTTCTGTCTTAGCCTCTTGAGTAGCTAGGAGTACAAGTGCACACCACCATGCCTCATTCATTTTTTTTCATTTTTGTATAGGCAGGATCTGGTTCTGTTGTCCAAGGTGGTTTCAAACTCCTAGCCTTAAGCAATCCACCTGCCTCAGCCTTCTCAGTACCTGGGACTACAGGCATGCACCACTCTGCCTGGTTTGGTTTTTTTCTTAGTGGGCAGTGAGGGGTGTTGAAGGCTTTGCACAAGGGGGTGGCATATTTAGAGTCATGTACCAGGAAAATGAGCGTGCAGGGCGAGGACTGACATTGAAGGTGACCCTGGAAGTCGGGACCCCGCTGCACGTGGGCCAGGCTGTGGCGCCCAGCTGTGTGAGATGGGAAACCATTCTGTTGTCATGACTCCAACGTGTCTTTACTTCTCTTATAGGAAAATAGTGGCCGAGTACGAGAAGACCATCGCTCAGATGATAGGTAGGTGTGCTGACCTGCGGGGGCTCAGGCCGGCCCTGACCTTTCTGAACTGTGTGGAGGCCTTGGAAGATAGGAGGCTCAGAGTGGGTTTCTGGTAGAGCTTGAAGTCTTTCAGGGAGGGACCAGAGCATTCCAGAAAAGATGGCTTTGCCCCAGGACCGAGACGCCCTGGGGCTCCTTGGAAATGCCCCCCTGGACTGTGCCG